>NC_092520.1:47515000-48221250 GCF_037038585.1 Patagioenas fasciata
AGCTTCCTTTCAGGAAGTCAAAGGGAAGCATGCTGGATGGCTCACATGATTGTCTAGTTCAAAATAAGGGAAGAATGTAACAAAAACTCAGCTCATGATTCCAGAAAACTTGAAGAGTTCTAAATGTTTTTTCTAGAACTGTTACCAAATGTGGATATTAATTTTATTGAGACTACTAAAAGGAATGAGGCAATTCAAAGTGCTCGATCTAGCACTCCTAGAACTAACCATAAGAGGAATGGGCCCTGATGTACAGGGAACTCTTTGGTAGCTTTACTTAAGGACTTTCTTCTATATGTTTACATTCGCCCTATTTAGAGACCTATTAAAGGTGAAATTAAACTCCAGATTTACATACCTACATGCATACAAGGGAAGATTTTTCTTTTTTTTGATCAGTATCAATTTAATGGAATTTAACAACTCTCTTTACTTAAAATGTCATATTAATGTTTCCAAGCACAAGGACAGTAGAAAAGACAATCTTAACAGTAGTTATCTTCTGACAGTGGTCTGTCATTCCCACAACAAACCATGCATCATCTTCATTTATTCATTTACAGGACTACATACATATGGATTCAATCAAAGAAAATATGTAAGCTGAAGGTTTTTTTTACTTAGGAAATTCATTGTTCTGAGAAGTTCTTTATGCATTCTGCCCATCTTTTCAACATCCTACTACATCTTTTTTGTCTTATGGAAGTCAGTGAGAAGAAATTGTAATATATATATCAAGGTCACTATACACTTAAAACAGTGCAAGGAAAACCAAGATTTTTGAAAAGTAACAGCTGATTTCAATTTATTTTTCTATAATTATATTCTTCTGCAGAATTTATTTTCCTTGCAGCCACTTGCAAAATAGAAGTATTTTGCAGTAAAACTGATTGAACTTAACTGACAAACCAAATCTTGCAGGGTTAAATGTTATCGAACTTACTGGGACCAGAATGCATGTTAGCAAAATTAGTGGTAGTTGTAGTACTTTGGTAGAAACATTTACGTTAGATCTTAGAATATTTTTTTTTCCTTGAGAGAACAGTTATAGTATATATTCTACAAGAACTTGCAGGTCGTGCTTTATGCATTTTGATGCTGACAATTCTGGCCATTTTTGTACTTGTGCTGGAAGGATCTGGCTAGCAGAATGCCAGCTCGAGTTTCTCAGCACACTCAACAGCACTGTTCTGTAAAATCGTATATTAGACAGACCATCTCTGTATATGCTGGCTAGAGATACATCCTGTTAGTGAGAATGCTGTTTAGAAGAGCTCCTTTTAAAATGTTTCCAGGACAAGAATAGAGCAAGCATTTTTCCCCCATTCTAATTATTCAGGTTACAACTAGAATTATTTTTTTAAGAAAGTCATCTTGTTTTCAGAACGTTGTCCACACATCGGTCAGAATATATCAGAATGAGACAATATTCTGCAACACTGGATCATCAGGCCCCAGTGAGTAGAATTTAATGGCTTGTATTCTACCTGGAGTACAGTTATAAGTGTGTTGGGGCCTGTCCTGTTTGATGTCATTATCAATGACATGGAGAAAGTGACAGAGTACACCTTCACCAGACTTGCAGATGGCATGAAACTCGGGGGATTAGTCAATGTACTGAAAGGTGAGGCTGCTTTTTAGAGGGATCTTGGCATGCTGAAAGAATGGGCCTACGGGAACCAGGCACTTCACAGTGGTGTGTGGTGGAAGGCACAAATTGGATGTAAGGAGAAACTGGATGTAAGGACAACAGTCAGAGAGTGGAACAGGTTGCCCAGAGAAGTTGTGTTGTCTCTGTTCTTGTAGGTTTTTCAAGACCCAAATGGACAAGACTTTAGCAACCTGATCTGACCTTGGAGCTGCTCTTGTTTTGAGCAGAAGGTTGAACAAGGTCCCTTCTCACCTGAATTATCCTGTGATATTGTGATTGCATCTCTTGTCTCTTCCATCTATTTCTTCATACTCTGAATTTCCATATTGACAGCATTTATGATGTAGACTCTTCCAAACACATTTTATAATATTGTTCTTCTGCCTCAGTGAGGAAGGGGACAGAAGAAAAAAGTGAATCAGAAAACCAGCCATAGAGAGGGTATTTGGTTCTAATAAATCAGTTTCAGACTAAAATAACCCCTTTCATTAGTGAAATTGACTGATTATTAAGTCTCACTGAATGTTCATAATGTTACTTTTTTAGGGTCTTTCACTTTGGTTGAATGTCCTTGTGTATTAGCAGATGAGTTAGACTTCTCTCACATTTGTGATTTCATTTTAGCAAACTTTTATCTTTTAGCATTTGGAGTAAACGTTGTACCTGTCTGATCAGCTGTTTCTCAAAACATCCAAACCATTTTGTTTCCCAGTGGTGGATAAAATGATTTTTGGACTGGTAGACTTATCTTTGTTCTTTCAATCTGTCACTGTGTGCAAATTCCTATGCTCATTTTTTTGTATTACCAAATTAACTGGACTAATTTACTGCATCCTCTATGTTGTAACCAAAAAAAAAAAAAAAAAAAAAATCATAGGGGAAAGGGAAAAAAAGTTCTGTCTAATGTGCTCACTTCATACAGTTTTAAATTTACTTTTGACCAAGTGACTTTTTATTCTCCCACTACTATTTTAATTTTCCTAGTTAGTCTTTCCGTGAAAAAATTCTGACTAGTATTCTTTCACCTTCTAAAAGATCATATCTTAATCACTCTCCTATTACAGCAGAAAGTAACAGATTTTGATGCTTGTTTCATAAACTGCCTCAGCTGCTGTCTCTATTTTTCAATTACACTATTGTGTTCAGATGCAAAGCACAGATAAAACAAACTGATGTCAGTGAACAGATATATAATCTGTCCTACGAAGAAAAAGCCTTAGACTTGCAACATTAGTGCAACTTAGCTCATCTTAGCAAAATCAGACTCAGCTAAGATTTTGTTTTCCACACTCAAAGACTGAGCAAAGAAAATGAAGCTATTTCACTGTGATAAAAAATATTAATTTGTTGATTTTTTCAGATTCAAGATGTTGACTGACATAAGCTCAATTGACTTTTTACAAAATGGCTTGGCAGTGTTCTGGGGGGATCCAAAGTTTATCTCTGTTATGTTGGCACCAAAACTTTTTTGTAACTGGATTTACAATATTAATTTTAGAAGGGCTTTTTGGTGGTAAAATTATTTAATGTATACATATCATATATTTTTCTTTAATGTGGGCAAAAAGTTTTGCCCTTGAAGATGCACCCTAAGATACGTTGGAGAAGTGCTGAGTTTCATATGGAAAGGTGGTTCCAGGGAGCAAATAAAAGTGGTGAAAGCAGGGACAGACTCTATAGCTAGTCAGTAAGGATACTAACCTGAGATGCGGAAGAGACCCATTACAGTTCTTGGTTTTCTGGATTTGGAGTGAACGAGATGGAAAACATTACTCAAAGTTTGTCAGAATCTGATTGGCGTTAAGAAGTTCAAAAGGTTTTCTTCTTTGTGCCAAGGTGGAATAAAAACAAAATTTTGGAACAATGCAAATTACTGTGGAAGGGAACTGTCATCCCCAGGTCAGCTGTCCCTGATTAGGGCTGCTTCCTGATAGCTTGTAGTGGAGGGTTTTAGCCAATAGCTGGATCTTCCCCCTGGGCTGCCAAACATTTTCTCACGGAACATGCTTCACAGCTGACTGATTTGCCCCATCACCATCAATTTTATACCGAATTCTAACTTCAGGCTGAAAGAATGACCCTGCAGCAGCAACATGATCCAAAGTATCATGCTGACATGACAGTAACACTTTTAGGAAAAAGAGGGAAGAAACTTCTTTGGTCAGCAAACCTCTTGGTCACTCAATGACTACAAGTCACTGCTGCCAGAGAAAGAAGGAGGAAAAAAACCCACACTGTTTGAATCCATCAGCTGTTAATGTGAGGTTCTGAGGGTTATAAAAGGATGGAAAGTAAATCAAAATAGGTCAAGGTAGCCAAATGGCCTTATTTCAAATATAAATATAGGCTCATGTTATTCTGATTACTACCAGACAGTGGCTGCTGTGCAGAATTCTACGTGCTTCTGGAAAATGGTATTTTTACTGTCTATATTTATAAATATGAAGATCTAGCTACTCATTACCAAAGTAGATTTTGCTACACCTGAAAATCAGATACGTTTCTATACAGACTGTCTCAATAACTATAAGACAATGACACATTTCACAGATGTTTCCTAGACTGATCAATCAGACACAGAAGGGGCCAGTACTGCACCATTGTTTAATGGTATTTGCACAATTTACCTGAGTTAATGTAGTTGCAAAGAACTCATGGATGTGAATATCTGACCTGCGTTTGTCAGTATGTGCTATATATTTGCTGCATTTCCACTGCTCAAAGAATTTGAGATCTCATCTTTGTCTTTGAAACACAAATTCTTAGTTCTGCATGTCCTTGGTGTATATTTGTAATGTTAGATAAAGCATAGAAACATATTTCTAAAGAATATCCTCATATTTTATGTATTTGCTGTGTCCATCAATACCAATTTAGTTATTGAAAAAACAAACAAACAAACCAAAACAACAAACAAAAAGCAAACACAATGTAATCAAGGGAGAACAGATCTGACTCAACACTTTTTTGAAAGATGTAATTTCAATCTTCCTTGTCCCTTACAATCTTTAGACAACAAGCACATATTTTTATTACACACCCACTACCATTTATGAGAAAACTTTTTGCACCATATCTTTTGGCCTCATACACTGCACATATTCAACAACCTGTTTCAAAAGGTATTTAAAAGAGAACATGAACACTCAAAGTACACGTTCAGGTGGTACAGTCCGCTGCAGCAGCTTTCTGTGCTGCACTGGGGACTTCAGGCACTTCTGTATGACGTCAACTACAATCATTGTAATGAGTGTGCATCCATCTAGGGCTAGATAATGCAAAATATGGAGCTCGGGGATACATCTTCCCTTCATTCTTGAGTTAAAGCGACACCGAAATAGCTCTACACACTTGGGATCCTGGGTCTGGAAAATGTTCTTGTGGAAAAATACTCCAAAATTTTTTTACTTAGGGACTGACTGAATTATCTCAGTTCAAAAATTCTCCCTACTAAAGGGATTCAGACCCTGTGTTTTGCCAGAGAATGCACTAATCTGATAGTACTAACTTGGTTGAAGGAGAGAGGAAGAAAAAGGAGAGAAAAAGCATCACCAGATCTCGAGTTGAACCTCTATTTAAATCCCTTTGTAGACATCCATTACAGCCCTTAAATTTTGATTTACTAATTTGATGATACATCTTCAGTCACATAATGCTATAAATCCTAAAACCCAAACTGGGTTGTTGTGTCCATATTTTACAGTTCAGGGCTTTAGAGTGGTATTAGCTTAGATCCCAAGGACAGTACCGTCCTACAATCCAGTCCCACCAGTACCACTGCGCAACCTCAGTGATGCATCTTGCATCTCAACAGACCTAATCATTACACAGTCTGTGCATAACTGACACAACTACATTGCTTTATGTAAAAAGGCAACCTGTACAAGATCAGCACCTGCTGTGCAGTGTAGATGTGCCCTAAGATTCTCATTAACAAGTGAGTTTATTCAGGTTAAATCACTGCACTGAAGTGCCTGCTCCCAAGAAAGGTCTCAGCAGCATATTGAAGACTGCAGTCTCAAGTATAGATTCCCATGCAGTGGAATTATAGCAAAAATAAAATTGTGAGAGAGGAAAGACTTGTTGCTCATTTATAAAAAAATTCCTCTCAAATGTGAGTGAATACATTCTGATAGGAAATTCTGTTTCATGGTTAAGTCCTGGCATTCATGCTAGATTTGTAAATTAGACTTGGTCCTGGTTTCTCAAATGTCTGATGAAAATCTGAAGCCTCTACTGCATTCAACATTCTATAGCAAACAAAAGTTAACAGCAGATAGAATGGGTAGATATAAATCTCAAAGGCTCTGAAGTGAGTGATGTTAATCTTTCCCTCAGTGTCCGAGTCATCTCCCCTCTATATCTTCCAGTTGCCCTAGCTTGCAGGAAAAAGGAAAAAATGAGTACTTTGTAAGTGGAGCAAGAATTACTATGGACACCTCATCTGAGCCCATTTTACAAGTTTACCTCATCTGGAAGAAGAGGTCTCCCTGTTGGATTACTCTCTCTTCCGGTTAGCTGTTTAAGGTTTTTTTTACTTCAAACAAATAATCAGACAGAACTAAAAGGAAAGAAATCCCAGTGGCCTGAAACAAGATAGGGTCTTTTATGCATCCTGTTTTGTTTGGCAGAGTCTGCTTTAAATGTTTAAGCAACTTTACACAACCATAAACCACTCTAATCTCAGGTTTAGTGCAGACATTTAGAGCCACAGTTTTCTGGAGCCAATCTAAGAATAAAGAAGTTTACCCTTCTTCAGTCTATATCATTGTCACTGACAGCATCAATCCTCTTCTCCTTCACAAGTGTAAATCTGCAGCTTTGTTGAAAATAATGGCTCTCCCCAGCACATTGTTAACCTGCAGGGAGAATCAGATTCTGGATATCTACAGTAATAAAACTTACAAGGCAATGGAGAGCTTAATTACCACTTCAGACTCCTTCTGCCTTCTAGAATGCAAACAGAATGATTCATTGGCACATGGTATACCAGGTAAGGCTGGCTGAAAGAGAGCAGAGAACAACAGCAATCTCTGGTCAGTCTGGTGACCAGCAACTTGGCCACATGTTAGTTCATGCTACTTAAGAGAATTCAGATATCACAGATCCTGTTTTTATTAGAGATACAGAGATAAATGACGGTCAGGAAGAAGTGTATGTATTCCTAATTATAACATGAATTTTCTTTCTAAAGGTATACTGCCAGTAAATGCCATACAAAGCTGATGACGTGTGATCGAAGATGAGGCACAGATGCACGTTTATAGAACAGTGGTACACGTATAGCACTACATATATGCAACACATGCATTTGATTTTTTAAATGCTGTACTGCCAGAGGCAATGACTATTTTTTCAGTCCTACAGAGTCAGAGAAGTACTGTCTGTGTTGGAGGATTCTGACATTCCCATTCCCAGTAAAACTATAATTAATGTGCTAGATGCTACACACGAGTTTGCAACCTCTATTGTAGAGGTGTTCATACTACCACAGAGACTGCCTTTGCACTCAGCAAAACTAACCACTGCATTGTCCGCAATAAATAAATCTACCTCTCTTCATTGAAAACCTAGATAACAAATCTGGGCATAGGACTAGATTCATTCAGTAGATCCTCCTCTTGATGTTACAGTAGATACTCTGTTTTAAGGACATAAGTTAGCCTACTTCAAATTGTTCAAATGTTGTCACAAAATAAAACAGGAAAATAAACAGGAATATACCAAGAAATTTTGCTTCCTTTCATTTTGCCTCTTCTCCACAATAAACAAGTGACATTAAAGGACACCTGCTGACCAACATCAAAAGGACAATTTTTATAAAAGAGAAGTAAAAATTAAAACAGTTTCCATTCATGGTCATGGAAAAAAAATCCTTTTAAGGCATTTTAAAAGTTTCTCTACTTAAAAAGCAAAACAAAACAAAACAAATATTTTACACTATAGTGAAGGTTTTGATTCAGCACTGCAGTAATCTTTATTCATCTTAAAAAGGGAAAAATAAAATAGAGTTGTAATAACCACAACAAAGGAAAAGAAAGAGAAAACCCTTCACAGCCCTGAGATTCTGGCCTCTGGTTTCTGCTTTTTCTGGCTTCAGTTGTAGATAAGGTAGAGAATTATTTCTTGACTAACAGCAATCAAGAAGAAAACATAAATAAGTATCAGGTATAGAGCAAGTTAAGAATATTTTCTAGGGTAACCCGCAAGCCAGCAAGGAGCAAGTTAGTGAACAATAAAATTAAAAAAAAAAAAGGGGGATGCGGGACGGGGAGAGTAAGGGAAAGGCTGGTCTTTAAATACAAAGTGCTAAAGGACTATGTGAACTAGATGCCAACCCTGCAAGTTTCAATGAATGCTGTAACTGTCCATTTTCCAGACGGTAAACCACCTGATAAGTGGTGCTTACAGGGCTATTTTTAGAAAAAAAGAAAAAAAAAAAAAAGAGCTGCGATAGGAACCAAGGGGGAGGATTTCAGCCTTGGAAGATTCTTTGCTCAACATCATAGACATCTGACTGCTACTACATCCGAGTCAAAAGAGATGAAAAAATGTGTGAAGAGGGCTTGGGAAGGTACCCCCTGTTTCCAAACAGCTATCAGTGGGACAATGTGTTATTCATGGCACTCTTGTCCGGGTGCCCAGACTCCCTAAGGATGTGTTAGCTCATCACACTACTACTGATCTTGCACATGCCCCCTGGTGCTTGATGCCATCCAAAGGCCACCAGAGATATCAAAGAGGTAGTTGCAAGCTGGGGCCCAAATCCTGCTGCAAGGAGCTCCTGGAGGGAACACCTCAGCTCTCACCCTGGCCCATAAGAGGTCAGTCCCTAAGCCCTAAAGGGTTAATAAATGAATAGCTTCTTAATACTCCAAATTACTAAAATCCCTGAGATACAACTGGAAAGCATGAGAGCTTCCTGTCTTTCTACAGCTTTGTCACCCAGGCAGAGCCAGTACTCCAAGGGTACTGTGACGGGTCCCTCAGGCTCCAGGAGGGGGGCAGCCCATACCCTCACCCTGTGCCAGGGACAGGGCAGTGCAAAGGACATTTCCCTAAATCACAGGCAACCTTTGGCAACATTTCCCATCTCATGCCAACGGGCCCGGTAGGAGAGAGAGATGGGATTACAGGCAAAACAAACACAGGGGTGTTTTATATAATAGAAACAATAAGAGACTGAAATTATTAAATCTGAAGGTGAGAGTGTGGGGAATCGGAGAGCTGGTCAGGCTGCCAGGAAAGCCAGCTTGTTTGCATGGACCTGCAGGAGTCTCCTGTACCCAAACAAGCAACAGGTACCGGCCCCAGAGCTACTTGCAAGGTGTCTGGAAGATCTCATCCCAGCCAGCAAGCTTGCTGGCAGCAGAAGACAAGCTAGCACAGAGCAAATTAATGCGTAAAAAAATAAACACACCTCTGCATCTTTTGTAAGACCTTGCTATGCTACTGTGTGCAGCAGCTGTTCAGCATTGCAGTGACTGACAGTTGTCATGTGTATTGCAAACTGGCAGGACTGTTGACAGGAAAAGTAGTGCCTTGTAGAGAGAAATGAAACTTAGAGGTATTTCCCAGCCACGTTTTTAAGGAGCATGTAGTGAGCTTTTGAGATGGCTCATCTGAAATTAGAAATTACTATGTCTTCCTGGCTTCACCAAGTTTCTGGATGTGAAAGCCAACCCAGGTGGTTCTACCTCTTGAACCTTTCAGACTTGCAAGTGTTTCCATGAAATGTACCTGAAAGGGGAGGGAGGATGGTAGTCAGTTTCTTTATAACATGAACCATGAAGAAACTATATTCACAACGTATTGCAGCTACTGTGCAAAACTGCTATTAAATCAAGTAATGCTGCATTTGAAAATAAGGTATCTTGTAGCTATGCAGTCCTGTGTATTTGTGTGTATGTGCACCCAGTTGTGTAGACAAAGCCAGATGTTTCTTGTTTGCTAGCAGCTATCTGCTCCTGCAGTCTCAGCTCTTAAGCAACAACTGCTGTACCAATATCTTCCTATGACACTGAAATGTCAGTTTTCAAACATGAAACATTCTAAGTGCTCTCTTTAAGTGATGGCTGCACGAGAGGGAAAACTGAGGAATAAAAGCACAAAACGATGCACCCACAATCTATCATCAGGTACACAGCAACACTAAAAAGAGAATAAATATTTCTGGAATGCTAATGTAGCACTCTTCTGGTTAGAGAAGTAGTGTTCTTTGCCAGCAGACATCTCATGGTTACCCTTCAGCTATTGCTTGGTTTTAACTCCTCCTTCAGACAGGTCACAAGGAAAAGTGCCTTTGGTTGTGCCAAGACCTGAAATGGGAGACTGGTGTAAATGGCAGATAGCCAGCAGTAAGGAGACATCTAGGATAAGACAAGGCACTAAGGTGTGTTGTACATAGTTATGAAACTATTCTACCTTTGTTTTCTGTGTAACGTTATATTTTTAAGAACTGTGCCTGCCTGAGGAGACAGTAGTTGTTTTGTTCTCAGAATTGCTGTAGCCTAGGGGTGTCAAAGTCATTTAGTACAGAGGGTTGAATTCCATGTTAAATTATGGTTCGTGGGTCACAGTATAAATATACGAATTGCATACTTTCCAGCACAACAGTATCCCAGTGATGTCAGTGGAAGTTCACACAGAGACTGGCATCACTCAGCTGAACAATTTACTCCCTTTTAAGATCCCAGCTGTCAAGCTCCATATTTTCCTCTTTCCGCCAACTCCTAACTCCAGTTTGTTGAGAAATGCACTTCTATCTCTTTCCTGCTGCTTGCTGGAAACAACCAGCAGTGATGCAGAAATGTATTCAGGGAGGTTCACAAGCCTGGGAGTGTTTCAGGCTGCTGGTAGATGTTGTTACGTATCTCCTATCACCTATGCGGAGCCATGCTTGGAGGCTTTTCCCTGTAACCAGCATGTCTAAAAAATTGAAGCAGGATTTTATGTCCTGTGTCCCTGGATATGGCCTACAGGGTATATTTTCATCTCCTTAGTGCAACATGAAGAGAAACAAACTTGCTGCTCTCAGTACCTGGACATTTTTCTTCCTCTGGCCCTTGATCTATTTGAACCAAGTACATATATACTTACATGAACACCAAAGTCTGTTTCCTTGTAGATTTGTGCCCTGTGATGTTCTCACTTTGCTGTATAAGAAGGTTTAGTCTTTGTCTACTCCTTTGTGACTGAAACCTTCCCAAGCATGTCCTATGTGGACCCTCTAGTGTCTAATAGTGTGATGGATCATACTCAGCCTCAGCCTTTATGTCTCTGGTTGCATATTTCCATAAAATTGTAACATAATTATTTTGAGTTCCTTCCCCCACTTTGTTTGAAGTCACTCAACATACAGAAAGGAAGACAGTTTGTTTGGAAGAGAAATAGAAATGAGGTCAGGAAGGAAGGAAACAAAAAGAAGGATGTAAAACTCTGTGACATGACTGGTTACTGTTCATGCTGCTCTTAAGACATGCTAAATGCTAGTATTAAGGTTGAAGTGCTGCTCCCCAGCACAGAGCATGAGTTGCCTTGCATACAAAAGAATGGCTGACTTTCCACATGGGGATGTGTGCTTGCATAAATCTTCACATGTTCATGTCCTTAAACCTCAGATTCAGCCCTCTCTCTTGTCTGCTCACCCCATCTCGGCCCTTTCTTCATGTGGAGTGTGGATGTTGTGAGAAAACGTTGAGATTAAAACATTGATTTTTCTCTTCTCCCTCACAAATGAGCAGGAGATTGCTTTTAAAGGTATTAAATGGACACAGGTGGGACTGTAAACTTAAGTGCCTCCACATGGAACATCTGCTGCATGTTCTCCAGTTCCTGTTATCTTTATAGCAGAACTTGATCTTTTAACCCCTTCACAACTGCCCCCTCAGTATTTGTGCGAAGAAGATGTGCAAAGGCTTTTCTTTGATGTTCAGAGAAGTCACAATGGATCTCTGTGATGTGACTGGCATATGGCGTAGTCCTTTGAGCTGCAGTGCGCTTAGCAATTTGCACAGGTGGGTGGGGGAGGAAGACAAGTGTTGTCCAGGTGTTCCCCATCTTGCTACAGATAAGAGGATTCCAGACGTACCACAATACATGGAATATCCCCATTCTCCCTCCTTCTTTTCTCCTTCTTGTACTGCCCTCGCCCCAGGAAATATCTGTCTTGGGGGAAGAACATGCTTGTGGGGTTATTTCAAGCTAACTAATATAATCTTAGCCATTCAACATTTAAAATAAGTTATTTCTAAAAGTTTGCTCTGGACATAAAGCAAGTGATTTTTCCTTTCACCCGTCAAATCCATTCCTTTTCTCCCTTCACCTGCTTCTTCCAAGACCTCTTGCTTTCAAGTTTAGGTACAAAATAGAAACCTGGCCCATGTTAATGTATATTTAACCTCTTCACTGCTGTATCTCACCACTCCACAGCATTTCTGCATCAGATCTGTCTGGCATTTTCCTTTGAAGTCCTAATGAAGTCACAGTGGATCCTTGTGCTGGAGCTGCAAGCTGGCTGCCAGGTGAAGCATTCACATATCTTTTGCATGTGTTCAGCCTGACAAAAAGAAGGGAAAATTGGCTGAAAGCACACAAAACAAGTAGTTTCAAACTGGTTTTAATGTAGAACGAGTTTGAAAGCTGTAGGCTCAAAATTAGTTTGAATATCAGTTGCTGAGTGTATGTATATGCTGAAACTGCTGATTCCATGTGTGTAAGTTCATTTATGGCTGGCATGTTGAAGGGAGACAACATGACATGACCTGACATGACATAAAACAAGGATGAGCTGTATTCGTTGAAATCATGTTTCTTTTAAAGCTGGTAGCCATACTGTATGGGAGGTGACCCAAAAAGACAACCATGTGTAGACAAGATCCAACATTGAGCCATGGGAGCAACAATGAGCAGACCTAATTCCCACCTATCTGCATGTATGCTAGGTGCACGTAAGATATTCGTATCCTGATTAGCAGTCTTTTAGCCAGTTGTGCAGTTGTTCATGCTGAAACAACTGGATGAGGAAGTGAGCAACCAGGACCAAACAAATATTCTTAAGCAAAACCAGAAAGATCTCAATTGTCTTTGGAAACTTATTTCAGTGTCCTCCATTCTGATCTTTCTTTGCCAGAAATTGGGATTGTGTGTTGTTCTGTTTCAGTATATTTACTGTGGTATACACCTGTCTTGTTTTCGTAGTTTTTAGGAATGGGTTTGCTTTCTGGGATAACGATTAGAAAAGTAGTAAGTGCATGCAGATCCCAATAAATGTCTCTTGGCCTATGTGTTCCTTCTGTACATGACTTGAACTACAGCAGGTGAAAATTTTTCATAAATTGGTAGCATTTTTTGTGGTTTAGGCATGTGAATTCTAATTGATCTGCTCATTTATCTCACCATCTGATGGCGAACGTTTCTAATAGGGTGGTTTCAACAAAAGCTATGGAATAAAAACTCATATGTTTGCACTTTTAAAACACCATTGCTATTTTTATAAAAGATGTTGGGACAGTGCCAGGGTCTGATATCAAAATAGTTCCCTCCATCCTCTCTTCTCACAGCTCCACCATAAGCATCTTGACATAGTTTGCCTTCCTGCTTGTGTTGTGCAGAAGTCTCCAGTAGTCTTTGCCTGCACTCTCTCTTTGCTTTGGATTCATTCCACTTCTGTTTGAGGCTTCTTCCTCTTGTGCTGTTTTCCTTCTTTCCTTTGTCTTTGAGTTTAGTAAAACACCATCTAACAAAACCCCACCCCAGTAATCTAAGAAAGCGACACTTCCTCTTAGAGAAAAATGAACAAGCGAATAACCAAATATCCTTAAACCATGAAGACTGATGCAAAACATCACATTGCTCAGTATGTATTGCATTGCTTCTCTCCAACCCATTGTCCAACTTGTTTACTTAGAGCACAACTCACTTTCAGATAATAAATCTCTTGCTATGCCTGTACTTACCAGCAAGGGCACATCATGGTACCTTCCAGATACCCACAATGCCCATGACTGATGCTTCTTAGAGCAGTCCCAGTGTTCACCTGGAGCATGTGCCTGGGCTGAGGTCCACTGGGGAGTGAGGACACAGTCAGTGTCTACTCCTGGTGTGGGGAGTTGGAAGTGCTCCTGGGCTCTGCAGCCCCTAGATGTCTTCTCTGCTGCTCTTTGTGCCCAGAACAATGGCATTTTGCTGAATTGTTCTTGCTTGTGCCATTGGTAATCTTTTCTTTTAAATAAATGATTCTCTAAGAATGTATGTCTGTCTATCACTCTCAGGATAAGCGCTGTCATGAAAACTTTAGATTTTTAACAGCTACATCTGTATTAGAAAAATAAATCATTACCTAAGCAACAGTTACATTTGAAAATGACTGGGACAGTGTTTCCAAAAGTGTATTTAAAACATGAAGAAATGATTGTGGCTCCCACAAGAGACAGCTTTCCCAGAAAGAGTTAATTCAGCATAAATTTGAGGGAAATCTTGTAATGAAACAAGTCTTAGTAGGAAGTAAATAAGTACCTTGCTTACAGTAAACCCTGCAAGAGGTGGTGAAGCCTCCTGTTCATTGTGGTAAATGGTTTAGGTGAAAAAATGCTTATTACATACAGGGACACATAATTTCTGCTATCCTTCTGTCCTGAATATTGGACCTTTTAGCTGTAACAAAATTTCTAAACCAACGCATATTTTTTGGATTACTTTAAAAGCCATCACAGTGCTTTTCTTAAAGCACTCTATTTTGAATAGGAATAGCTCCATGAAAGGACTCTGATATGGGCTGAAACTAAATCAGTTTCAAGGAAATGCAGCTGGAAGCACACTAATCTGAAAGCTTCCCAGGCAAAATAGCACAGGCTGCAGTCTATTCTACAGGGCATCTCTGCCTCTAGTTGAAGTGAACCAGGGCTTTCTGACATCCTTTAACCCTTGCACCACATTGTTGTTTCACCAGTAATTTTCAGAGGGAAAAAAAAAAGAAAGTAATAGCATGTATTTTTTTAATTCCACCTCTGTATAGCATGCCATTTTCATCGAGTCAGTTGGGTAAAAGTGGAGGGTTTTGTTTTGGCTTTCCCAGACCTTGTGCATTGAATTGTAATACCAGTGCAGTCCCTGGGATGCAAGTTAGGGCTGTTTCTGTCATAATCCTGTTCCTTTGAATCCCAGTAGAGATGACACCAATCACATTACATTTTATAACACCTCTCAGTCCCATCTGCTCTGCACACAGAATGCTTGTTCATGTGAGTATGAAGCCAAGGCTCACATGCATCAAGTCAGGCTGTGAACGATATTTTAGGAGGTATTTCAGCTGTTTACTGAAGGATTAGAAAAACTGTAACTGACACAGTGAGAGCAAAGCCAACTAATTGTGTGGGGAATGGGAGATCGGGAAATGCCAGTAAATCTATGGAGTAGTTCATCATTCCCTCTCCATAGAAACTCTATTATTAAACTGTAAGAAGCAATGGATGTGATCTGTGGAGATGAATCCAGACCTAATCAGGTTGTGGAGTGGCAGGAATTTGTTTTGCTTTTCCCATGTTTTTAATCATATCTGATTTGTATACCCAAACTTTTCACTCTCTTTTTATCACCTTCGAACTAGTTACAAACTACACAGCTATCAAGTCTACTACCATCCATTCCAGGATGCAAGCTATTGGCATGCCTATACAGGAGACAGATCAGGGTTTCTTTCTGGTCTCTTGATTGCAAGACTTTAAGATTGCAGGAGGGTTTAGTTGCTACAACTAAGACACTTCCCTCATCCCACTTCCATTTGAGCCACCTGAATATTTATCCCTGGAGCAATGACCACTTAATGGGACAGATAAACCTCCACTTCTTCATTTCATAGACCAGTATATTAACATTAACTGGTCCTCCTGAAGAGTTAATGTGTTGCCCATTGAGTAGTTCCTCTCAAGAGCGGCAGCCTTGGGCACTTGGGCACTGGAGTGGGGCAGCCAGCTGGGGATGCCCAGAGATTCAACAGCCCCAGCAAAATCTATTTGCAGCAGGGAGAGTGAACCTTCAGACACTGCTGTGGTTCTGGCAGCTAAGACAGTGCTGACAAAATATTTTTAACCACAGCCCATTGAAAGTGCACAGCTATTGCCCTTGGAAATCACAGTGTACATTAATGAGCTCACTGAAGTAAATCATCAGTATGATTCAAAACTATTTTAAAAGGCGTTGAAGCATCTAGGTGCTAATGGACTTTTCCACACTGTTATAATTAACAACTGCACCAAAGATGGTTGCAGTGGAGACATGTTGACTTCAAAAACTACAGCAGTCACACAATCTGTTTTGAATCTGCTTTTATACTTACATAGTTTCGCTTCTATGTCTACTTATATACCTATCTATATTTATAAATATAGAAAGAGACTCACTGACATAAGATAAAAAAACACAAATAACACCATACTAGTCTCAAATACCACCATGTTTGGTTTTCTGTATCATTTTCCATATAATAATGATTTTTAAATTTCTGTTGCAGTCTGAAACAAGACTATGAATCTCTATTATCTTTTGCAAATGTTTTTCACAAGTTTACATAGAAGCGTATTGAGTTAAAAACCGTGTGCGTAATTAGTATATTATGAATAATGTAGTAAAAAAGAGCCATGTTGGGCCCCAAAAACAAAAAGAGAAAAAATAAATGTAATTAGTGATGTCAATCAGGACCCCTTGCTGTTTAGTCAGAGGCAGAAAATGAATTTGTTTGATGCATGAGTGGTTTTCTTGCACTCTTATGGTGAGGTCACATTCTCTTATGGGTGAGAAAACTGAGGTCCAACCTAGATGTAACACTACAGGTACACTGTCATCAGAAGCATAATCCTACCCTCCTTCTCCAAATGGCCTTGGCTTCTGTTAATGGTTGTGCAGATGTGGGGTCATGTCCCTGCACAAGGAGCCACCCGTGGCCCAGGAGAGAGTGGAACATAGCTCAGCCCTGCCAGCAGTAGCCCATGGTTCAATCGGTGTTAAGCCAGTGGTCAAACTCCACCTCTGATCCCAGCCTAGCCGTGGGCGTGTTGCAAATCTTTCTGTTTCAGTTCCACCTCTTCTTTGCTTCAGTTCCCCCGTGCCTTAATTGCTCATGTTTTTACATAACTTCTGGAAGGAAAGCCTGTTGCTGTTTACCAAAGTTGCTACATTTTGCCATCTGCATTGCTGAGATGCTGTGAAAAGAAGAAGGAGCATTCAAGTACCTTCCGTGCAGAAGCTGGCCTTTGAAACGTGTTTTGCTAAGCTTGCCTCAGCCCAAATGCTCCCTCAAGAGTGAGCACTGTGGCTTTAAGGCTATCGTCCCAGATCCACATCACACCCACATATTTGTCCTCGCTTTGCACAGCCAGTGCCAAGGGGTGACATCTACTATAGTCTCTGGGACATGCTGCTCTCTGCAGCGGAGGAAAAAAAGGGGGTGAGGGGGCGGAGGGTGACCAGGGAGGGGGGGTAGAGCACAAATCCCGCTGTGTTTCAGGAGGATGAGTCACTTCCTCGCACCAGCTCTGCGATGCTTTATTTATTGCCTCTCCGCTGATATGAAGCCCAGCTCCCTCATCCCTTTGCGGCGTCCCCGGACTCGGCCTCCTCGCTGGCTGTGCCATTAATCACAGGGGGCCGTTGGGGAGTGCACAGGGAGCGGGAGTCCTGCCCGCCAGTGGCCTTTAGCTGTCTCCAGTTCAATGAAATTACCTTGTGTGAAGACTTGTTTTATGAGAGATTGGTTTATTTGTAACTAAACTACTTCCTCCGTTATTTGATAAGCTCAAATATTTGCTACTGATAGTCAGAGAGTGTCACATTTATTATCCCGTTTCAGGCATTGCTTAACTCCTTTGTATTAGGCTTCTTTAACCCCTTTGAGGACAGCAGAAAAAAGGTTGGAAAAAATTTCTTATTGCTCTTAGTCATGCTTTAAAAAGAATTGGGGTTTGTCCTGTAAAGGATGTGGCTTGATTAAATTAAATTACTTTACAGTAATTCTTTATATGTTTAACACAACATTCAGCAGGGCTTACTCACACTGTTAAAAATCCAAAATAAAAGGAAAAGTGAGCAATGTCTTTTTCTTCCTTCATATATTGTAACACTTCAACAAATGGCTGCATGTGAACGTGCAGTACCACAGTCTCAAGGATGGGGCACATATAACATTACCAAGTCCTATTTGTTATCTTGCCCCTGGTGGCTGTGTCACCTGTGACCCATTCATGCCTCAGTTTGCATTTTATTATTCCTGTCTGAAAAACAGACTTGCTTCACTTTTTAAAGACATCTGATGTCTTTGGAAAATTAAAAAGCCCAACATCTTTAAGATGTAAGTAATACTTTTGTAATAACCTAATTCCATACACTTTCAAAATTTCCCCAGATTCTGTGTGTGTGTGTGTGCGTGTGTGTGGAGTTCAAGGGATTTTTATTAACTACCTGCTTCTGAGAACTCCAGCAGTAAATCACAGTCCAAATACATAAAGGTATTTGTATATGTTAGGAAGAACAGAAGTGCTTAACTGTATTAGAGCAATCTTTAAGACTCCCATGTACATACTATGGCTCCACATTACTTCTTACAAAACTTTCTTGGGCACTTGATGTTCCAGTAGCATATATGCCATAAGCAGTGCTGTCTCGCTTAACCTGAGCATTTGAGCTCCTATCTGCCAGCACCACAGATTTCTACATTACCATCCACCAGATGGGATGCTCAAATGAGGACAGGGCAGGGAAATGAAGAAAAAGCACACTTTGTCTAATAAAGAGGAATAGGATCTCGGGCTCTGGGGTTGCGAGGTGAAGAGGCTCTCCAATTGCATTTGGTGCTTTCATAACAACTCAGCTTCAAGAACTTGAGATACCCAAGGCCAGAGGGAAAATCTATTAAGAGAAAGTCCATACTTGACGCAGCTCAGGAGCATGGTCACATTTCTCTAATGAAAACTAGAGAAAGGTCACTATTAGGAAATGGCCATTATTTTCTAATGAGGATAGTGTCATGCCAGGACTGCTCATGCATTTTGAAGCAGAGTCTTCAGGGAATTTTGTGCTGGAGCCAGCAGGCTTTGGGAAAGGGCTGGGGAAACAGCGTTGTGCCCAGAGTCTGCGATGTGTTCCATTGCAGGAACAGCTTGCTGTATTTGGGCTTGTCAGTGGCTGCAGTGAGCCAGTCCTGCTGCTCAGAGTACAGTACACTAAATCCTATCTGAAATTAATGGGACTGCTCTTATTAAAAAAAAAAAAAAAGGCTGATTTACTGAGAACAGAGTGAAACTAGTCAGAAATCTCCCTCATGTGGAGGAAATACAAGTTTTGTGAAAAATATAGCTAAGGCAGGTTTGGATAAAAATAGACCAACTACCCATCACAGGTATCGTTTACCTGAATGTGACTATGTTCTACCTGAATTTCATTTTCTGAAATCATTCTGGAGTAAAACCATAAGTGAGTTTCTAAAAACTTTTTTAGACATGTAAATATTCTAGTGGAGCTTTTGATCTTGCTGAAACATTATACTCCTTCAAAGTTCAGAGAAATTAGTTTTGTTTATTTTGGAATTAAAAATGATGGGGAGGAAATACATGTTCACTGTGTTATGTAGGAAGAAAGTAATGGTTTATTCTTTTTCTGACAGAGGTACAGATATATGCAGTCACTTGCGTGCTTACAGTCAGATATAGAAAGTCTACAGCACATGGCTAGGTGTCTGGTGTGAGTGAAATATTAAGCCTATCTGAAACAATAAGGATACTAATGCTGGCTTAGGACTGTGGCCTTCCAGAGCCTCCCCAGGGGAGATCAGGCCTTTTGCAGGTGGCTAAGTTGATTTCTAACCAAGAGCCTGCTGGTGAGAGTCCAAATTGGCTGTTTCAGCTGAGGTCTGCCCTGGAAGACAGGGACTGAGAACAGCCTGGGGAGACCAAAGGTTCATTAAGTGTGTGTTTGTCTTGGACTTTGACATGAAGATGCTGCTATTCCAGATGCAGCTGAACTCCTAAGGATGTGGACTTCTTTGGAGACACGGGAGTAGTGGAGCTTTGGCTGTGATTTTTGTACCGCAGCAGCTCACAAAGAGACCATTCTCCTTTGACATATGAGTTTAAAAATTGCATTGTAAAATCACGATAAATTGGATTTTTACAATAATATATTCTTTAGCTAATTGCAACTTTAAAAGCAGATATCTATTCTAGATTTTATTGTGTGTTCACTAGAACACAGTTAAGCCCAAATAATTGAATCTCTTTTTGATATAAGTTTCAAGGTACAAACATATACTTAATATTGTGTGAAGACACTAGCATCCTATCACTAATTGCAAACTACAAGAATTTCTGAAACTTACATGCAAATCGAAGTGCACAACCTTTTGTGTTTTGCTGCTCATCAGAGAATGTTTTTCCTCTCTTAAAACACCTAAATTCCTCAGGCAGTACCTGTTTTGTGTACAGATGTTTAATTCAGTCAAAATAGCAACTTGGGAGTGAATCTATGAATTCAGTATATTGAAATAATTACGTTCTCTCAAATAAATTAATCTTTCTTTGATTGAAGCCCAAAACTCAACTACATACCTCATTTTTCTCATAGTTGTGAACTATATTGTTGCAAAGAATAAAATAATTTCTGCATCCTTCTTTCAGACATCTGTATTTGGAATTTGTTGAATGCAAATTGACTCATACCTTCAAAATACGAAAATGTTGGGCAGAAAAATTCTGTGTTCACATGGCTAAATTTGTTATCTTCCAAAAAAATAGAGTAGGTATGTCCTCGCTACCTATTGGGTACAACCCTATGCGTATGCTGTTTGTGCTGGTCACTGTGTCTTTGAATATTTTTACTGAAGCATGACTACTACTGAAAAGATATTCATAACCTTACTCCTCTGATAATTAGAAATCTTCTGTTTTCTGTTCTTGCTCAGAAATATCTTATAATTACTTTGCTTGTGCTGTCATTATCTGTTTGTTAGTTTAAAAAAAGCACTTTTCCATCTATGGTGTTTATCTGCTTGTCTGTTTCTAAACAACGTTGTTTGGATTTGCACAGGCTTAGCCTTTGTTTCATTAATCTGAACAGAGTAAATTCTTCTAGTTGCATCTAATTCTCAGGGAAACATGTATTTGACTGACCTCCTCTGTTCAGCAGACCTGCATCCTTGCAGGCATAAATAAACGTTTTCACTTCTTCCTCTTTGCTGACTGTCCTGGAACTTTTATTTTACAATAAAAAATATGATAGGCAAATGGTGGAAACCAGCAGCCTACAGCTAAGAGGATACAGCCTAATTTATCAGTCACTCATGTTCTGCACCTGTGTAGAAGCGAGCATTTTGTTTTACTGCAGGAGACAACCAGCTGAACTCGAATATTTTGCTACCCCAGACTCAGGTGCCTTCAGCTCCTGCTGTTGCTCAACTGCAACTATGAATTATGAACCAAACCAATACTTAATGTTGTTGTTCCTAACACTCAGGTCTTTATCACAAGCTTTATCTCTGACAGGACTTAATTCCTCAGAGTTGTGTTATATGTTCTGCTTCCCCTTACTCAGATGGGACAACTGCCAGAAGGGTGTTAATTGTTATGCATCTCTGTCTAGATCTAAAACTCCTTTTCTCTTTTCAGGATGGAGTAGTATAGCAGAACCTGCTTACACCATCACTGAATCCTGTCTTTCGCGCTTGCAAAATTCAGCTCTTCTATGCTTTTGTATTATCAAAAGAGCTATGTTTATCACTAAGCCACACAGGAGATTAATATTGTTTGCAACTGTTAGTCTAGCTACCATCTGAGGTTATCTAGGAAAAGAAGGGAGTTCACAGTCCACACCATGGCCATGTGTTCTGTTGACATTTATTTCAACTAAAAATGTCTCAAATAATGTTGGGAGAAACTTTCAACAACCTGATACTGCAAGTGTACTGCCAAAATAAAGGAGTCACAATCTAAAAGACCTATGTGGCACCAAATGCTCTGTCAGCTCAAGATAAATATTATAAACCAAATGGAAAGAAAAAGTATGATGGGCTCACAGTCTCTGCCAGGAATCATGGAAGAAAAGACAGTAAAGAAAAAGGGGGAAAGAAGGCGTGATTTGACTTGGGAACTGAAATAAGTAATATCTAAATAGGTGAACTATAAATGTAGCTTCATGAACAAAACATCTTTAAAGGCGACTTCGATGCACTTGTGTAAGAGAAAGTAGTAGACTAAAAGCAATGAGATACAAATTTTGTGCAAGGATGCAGGGGCAGAATACTCTAGTGTTAATAGAAATCATATATACATTCAAGGACAACATTTTACCCATGATTCACCCATGGTTCATTTCAACAGTGGCTGGTTTTGGTTTTTGTTCGTTTGTTGGTTTGTGGTTTGTTTTGGTTTTGTTTTTTTTTTTTGGTGGGTTGGTTGGGGTTTTTTTTTTTGGTTTTTTTTTGTGTTTTTTTTTTTTATCTTGATTATAAACTGTGATAAAATCTGAAGAACTTAAATCCTTATATTGGGATTTATTACATATATCACAAGATATTAGAACATGCTTTACCATCCACATTCATTAATGAAAATCCTTCTTGTTCCTTTTGTCACTGCCTATGGAAGACTTGTTTTCACCTCTTAATATAGGTTTTATTGCAGTGAACATCTTTGTACCATGCAAGCACAGTAATGAAATAGATTCTATCTTCATTATTTTAAAATTATGTATGGATACACAGTTTCTCTATTACTATATTGGTGCTGTAAATTGCACATGAATTAATCTGTCAGTAATTTAATGAAAAAAAAGATCGCCAGTCCAGTCAGAGCTGGCGTCTTCTTCCGTTGGAGTCAATGGGAATTTTGCCATTGACTTAAGTGGGAGTAGGATCAGGTCCTTAGTGCTGTGTATTTACTTTATTTAGGCCAAAAGACACACAGACACAGAGAAGAGGCTGTTCGATGGTTGCAGTTTTATTCAGTAAGCTCACTGCTTGCTGGAAGTATGGCACATCTAATGGAACAAGATATTACAGCGTTAGGGATTGCTTTTGGCAGTTTGCGTATTATAGCATGAGTCAAAACAGTTAAGGTTATGTTTTCAAAGATGTAATGAAATTTTAGCTGCAAGACTGAGAAGCCAGTTGGAAATGTTAGATTGAAAGTCTGCATGAGTCTTGCTGGGAGGTGGCTGATTCTAAATTATTTTTTTCATTATCCTTTACAAATAAAAACTGTCTGCGTGATAGATTGAAAGGTGCACCTTGAGATCGGGATTCATTTCCAGGGCTCTGCCCTGAACATCCTGTGTGACCTTGAGCCAATCATTTAGTTTCTCTGTATTGCTGTGCTCTGTTTGTAAATCATGGATAACAATTCTTCCTTTCTTCTGTCCCCAGTCCTGCCTGCTCAGTCTGTAAGCCCCTCAGGGAACAGACTGTCACTTACTGTTCGTGCCCTTCCTCCCACAACAGGGCCTTGGCTTTGGTTATGACGAGATTGTGAAAAATAACAAAATAGTCAATGCTGCTTTCAAGGAAATACCTCATTTTACATGCATATACTAAGCTTTAATACGGTTTGCTTAACACTGATAATTTTTCCTTTGGGTGAAGCTGTTGGTGACTTACCTACCATGAGAGAGAATCTACAAGCCTCTGACTTGTCTTTCATGGCTTGTGCTTTCTGCTCTAGACTCTCCTCTACCTGAGCAGGGTTGCTGTCAACCTCAATTAACCTCAGGTAACAACAGATTTGCATGTATAAATAATCTGAGTATGTGCAATAGCTCCGACATATCTACATTTGAGACCTACTCTGCGTGTGTGAACTGAATTTGTACTGGACACTGAAGGGACCATATGTGAACATATCAAAGGCAAGGTACATACCATATGGATCATACACTGTCTGCGCAGGACCTGGTACTCAGGCACTGCTAATTTGTGGAGAAGCGTGAATCCAGCATGTCTAGGATGCATTGAATTTCCTGCGTCTGCATAACTTAGCTGTGTTTGAGCAGCAAGTCAGAGGCTGTTAACTGGCAAGTTTATGGAACTGTTTGACAGCTCTAAATCTGATCTCTGATGTACCTTCACACTTCACTTCATATATGTATATGAAACACCTTAGTAAAATCAAGTGACCCATATTCGTGCATAAAGTTTTGCTTGTAGCTTGGGGTCAGTAGGAGCTTGTGAGTGTGTTAGACTTGCTCTTGGATAAACTCTCTAAGGCTTTTTTAGGAAGAAAGAGATGTCTTTTTCTCTGATCTTAATCTAGGATCCTGAGAAGATGAGTGCTGAGCTGCTTTGCCATGTCAGGAATGATGCTGTTCTGGGTATACGATAAGGCACAGCTTTTCATGCCAGATAAAGGAGTATGCAAATTTAAAGTAGAAGTTCAGTGTTTCCATGACTTAGGCAATTTTGTTTTACTTTAGCCTTTTGGGAACCCAGTTTGGTTTTCTTTGATAAGGCTCTCAGTGATTTTTCAGACATAGGTGTAGGGAAAAGAACTGGATCTAGCATCACGGAAATAAATATCCAGTTCCCACTAGAGCCTTTTGGGAATATTGAGATGATATTTGGATATGCTTTAGTCCATAGAAGAATGCCACAGTAATTTTTATTACCCACTCCATACTTCATGCTGTTAAATCTGTTGGCAGAATTGGAAGGTCCCATTGTTTATTCCTGGGTCACTCAACTCATGAATACAGAAAATGAGAATCTTTTTTTTTAGGAGTCCATGAACCCAGCATCACAGTCCTTAGGTCAGATGCCAGCTGGGGATAATGGAGAGAGCTCATACAGGTTCCAATTCAACCCAGGAGATTGGTACCAGAAGGAAAGGCAGCATCATATCCACAGGCTGCAGCACAATGAATTCATTGATGTCTTTGAGCAATGTTCCTTCCATGGATTACTGACTTGATCTGGTGCAAAAGCCAATTTGCTTAATGCATTTTATAGGAGGAACAGAACCAGCCTTGAGAGAGAAAAACACCAGTTCTTCCTATCTTGAGTGGTGTTCTTATTTCTACATGCATGCCAAGTGGGGACAGGATGAAACCATTGACTTACATGCCACAGGTAACATTAAACAGAATAGAACCTGTAGTCAGAGATTTTTCTATTTATTGTAAATTATTTCAGACAGTTGAGAATGGCTTTGTTAGTGCAAAGACTGTTTGTGTTCTGTAGTGCTACTGTGTGTTGAGCTGTGGATATGGACACATGAAGCAGAGCTCAGTAACATATATATCAGATGCTTTATCAACATTTCCAGTGTCCCCAGAACTATGCAAAAGATAGGAATAGAAGAGTAAGGATGGTGGTGTGTTTCTTGGCTGAGAAAATAACATTTCTTCATCCCCAGTAACACACCATTAAATCTTCATATGTCTTTGTTTCATCCTGGAGGCCTGTTACTATAAAAATCCAGAGACCATAGGCTTAAAATACTCAGGTGATTTTAACTTGCATAGATGATGGAAATAAATGTGTTCATTCATTCATTTTGAACATCAACAGTCTTGATACGTTTAGGAAAAAGAAGCACTGAACATCTCTTAGCATTAGGTTGTTCCTTAGGACAATATTTTTTTATTGTCACTTAGCATGTCATGTAACACAAGCTTTAAACTTTATTCTGTTTTTCTGGAGTTACAGTTCATATTGCTTTTTCTAACAAATAGGTTCAGTGACCTTTAGATCCAGTCTTAAAGGCTGCCAGCTTTGTCAGGAAATAAGATTTGAACTTCAACTTTTGATAAGTACTGAATTCTCATAGATTCATTTGCAAAATCTATGCTAGAAATATTCTCCTCTCAGTAAGCACTACAAACTGAGCTACCCTGAACACTGTCAAGAGAAACTAAGTTTCCCATGCTGAGACCTGCTGTGTGACTGACTGTGTGATCACTAGTACAGAAATTAACCAAAGTCACCTAATATTCTGTTTTGTCTATAACCATTATCAATACTTGGCTGGAGTCTTGTGAGCAACTTTCATTTATTCTAGTCAACGTCACTAACAGTGCAGTCATTGTGCATCACCAAAATTTTACAAGTTATGTAGCTGCCACCCTTTTGATGGCTCTTCTAGAGCGAAAAGTGTGTTGCTGTGAAGTACTCTACATTAAGTCCATTTTCTCTGTCCTTATTTTATTCTTCAGTATTCAAAGATGTGTCTGTATTCCTAAATAATTCTTTTCACTCTACAGTGTTTGCACCTTTCAGGCATTTGTATACTTATGTCTTCATGTTTAAGAGTCCTGGCCCTACAGGCAAGATTTTCTGGTTTTGCTACAGAAATTCAGTGAAGCAAAACCTGGCAGCTTTGCACAGATCTGTACATGTATAGTACTGTAGGTCTTCTGTAGTGTGATGGTAGGTTATACCTTGTACAATATCATAGCTTTCACAGTAACTTTCATTGCTTTTGGCATATTCATGTTGAATATTTTTCACAAACTATTTATCTAACCTACCAAGAAATACTTTGTGTTACAAACTACATTTTAGACTGTATTTCTTCCTATAAACATGTCAAATATGCTGCTTGTTTCTTTTAAAAAATACTGGCCCTCTATAAATTCATAAAATAAATTATGGTTATCAGTTTTTCTGGATGTTTTTATTCTCTTTAGAGATAAAATTTACAAGGGAAGAAGAAAAAAAAAGCCTTTTATTCCAGTAAAACGTTTCCCTAAATTGCATTTAAGCACTCACTTGCCAAAACCCCTGTGCTTCTGGAAGGGAGCTCCCAGAAAGCACTAGAGAGCTTTAGAGCCCCAGAGTCCACCCATGTCAGCATGCATGGATTCCAGTCTGCATTTCCATTTTTCATGACACACTGGCTATTTGCCATCCCTGGACAAGATAAAACTCTTCAATGTTCACCAGTGTCATGGTGTTAGAGTGGGCATTTTTCAGCTGTCACAGGGTAATTACTTGTCTAAGTTTTTATAGAGACTGATGAGAAAAAAGGTCTAGATTTAATTCTGACACTGTACAAGAAATGCTTTACTCAGCCACCACGTGGAACTCTCTCTGTTTTTTTCATCCAAGAGAGCCTGTTCTTCTTCATGGAATAAAACAAACAAACAAAACTATTCACGAAGGTGTATCACATAGGACAAATCCTCTGATGCCAGCTCTTTCTCATGGAAGCAATATCCCTTGCAACACTCCCTGAAGTGCAGATCATGGCTCTGAGTTGTATTGTTTTCCAGGAACCTGCAAATCTCTTCATCTCTCTGAGACTGCAATGAGATTCTCGAACCAGAGGATAATTCTGCAGATATGGTGCACTGGGTCTTGCAAACTTGTGTGTGGCAACAGGTGAGTGCAGAGACACTGATTTCATCACTACACCCATTTATGTACAAGTTACCTGGAGATCACTGAACTACATCTCCACCATTTCTAGATCTGGAATTAACTCAAGTGAACTCAGAGCTTCATCTTTGTGATTTTGGTGAAGCCAGGTCCTGTAGAACATCTCCTTTGTCCTTCTAAGGAATTTCCTTATGAAGGGCAGGGAAGAAGGCTTACATTTGTATTTCATTACCTTTCAGGCAGTGCTCCAAACTTCTGAGACCTACAGATAGTTTTTCAGGAGGAAAGCAGCATTTATGGTAATCAACAGTGTATGTTCATGAAAATAAAAACACACAGAATCATAGAATCATAGAATATCACCAGTTGGGAGGAACCCATAAGGATCATCGAGTCCAACTCCTGTCCCTGTATGTGACAACTCCACAGTTCACACCATGTGTCTGAGGGTGTTGTCCAGTCTCTTCTTGAACACTGTCAGACTTGAGGCTGTGACACCTCCCTGGGGAGCCTGTTCCAGTGCTCCACCACCATCTGAGTGAAGAACCTTTTCCTAACACCTAACTTAAACCTCCCCAGCACATCTTCTTGACATTCCCTTGGCTTCTGCAGCAGTCATTTTTCCATTCCACTAGTTCCCATTACTGTGTGATAGTTGGTCCAATTTTGGTTTAGTAGAGCATGTGTGAAAGGTTATTGTTGTTCAGTGAAGGGCTACAGACACTTGGACACAGATATGAATTTTATTTTAAATTGAATATAAATACTGAAATCCGTAAGGATCTGTGAGAGGTAGGGTTCATTGTCTCTCCTCAGACACCTGGTCCTGTCTTCATCCCCTCTATATACACGTAGGCATCAAACTTAAGAGCGCAATGGCTTTCTTAAGCAGAAATAAATTCCTCAGGATTGTGATATGATTTTCATACTAATTGAATTACACTCAAAGAAATAATTTCTCTTTACTCACTATGTATGTTACCTAGGACAAATGTGATCCTGACTTAGTTACTTGAATTATGTGGTTAAACTTGAGTAGGATGAATTGGTATCATCGTAAGCAATAAAGATATTTTAAGATTTTTCAGAGCAAGTAAAGTATGCTACCAATCAAAATGTCAGTCCATTAATGCTTTATTTAAAAAATAAATTAGGATAAGATTACCTATAACGTGGGGATTTTTTCATCACATTTTTTCCTTAAAGCACCTCATTTCTAGATATTGTGATTAATGTGCCTCTGTGATCTCATTTTTTTTAAAGTTTCATCAGTTAACCTTCTTTACTTAAAAAAATCCTTCTTGTTTCTCAGTATAACAAAGAAATAATTCTCCTAGCACATGACTCACCTCTACTGTAACTCAGATGGTACACAGATTACCCTAGGTGTCTCTCTGAAGTCTATAAACTTGAATGTCAAATGTTTCAGAAAAATATTATCAGAATTTTTTTTTTTTTAAGAAAAAATAGGAGGAAAATAAACTCATTTGCCACATGTCCAGTAAAAGAAATACTATGGTTAGGAAAAAAAGCTTGAAAATTTGGATCTTAAGGAAGTCTCTAAAGAAATATCTGCAGCTGTATTTAGTTCAGCAAATATTGAAATGCTGTCTTTTAGGAGTATACATCATTTACTTTTAATGCGAGCACTGCATCATGAACACCTCTGGCATATTAAGACAATTTGCACTCTTCGCAATCTAATGCTTCATCAGGATCATATTAAATGTAAGTGTAGCATTTGACTCATTAGAAATGGTCAGAATTAATTAAGGTAATCAGTGTACTCCAGTATCCTGTCTTGAATTGTATTATTATTATCATCCTCAACTGAACGTGCAAGAAACACCACAGATGGTTCTGGAATAACTTGCCTGTAGAGCCAAGATACTCTCAAATCCCCAGCGTTGCAGGGACATCTTATGATCTTTAATAGGACAATTTATATCCCATTTAAATTAGATAATATCAGATGCATTTCTGCCCAGTCCTTTTATGAGTAATGCTGAGCACTTACTCCCTACAATATCTTGTGCCAATTAAGTTCACAGCCCAATTAAGCATTATTTGAAAAGGAATTTCCTTTTCATAATTTTTGTTTTTCATGTAATGATCACTTGCCCTTGTGTTATTAAAAGGACGAAAAGAAATGGTTGATATAATTTCACTCGAATGTTTATTTCTATATGTTTATCATATCACATCTCTTTATCATATCTACATTCCCATTCTGAAGTTCACTACTCCACTCTTTTCATACACTCTGTTTTTGCTGTCTATGATCCTGATGATACGTTACGGCTTTTCTGGATTGTGACAAGTCATCTTCATTTAAAATAATTAGTTTTCACTCATGAATGTCTGAATTAGATTAAATTATTACTGAATTTTAAGTTTTTGCAAGCAAAGATTAAAGAAAATTTCATCTGCTACTTTGAATGATAGGGATTAGTTAGGCATGTGTAGAAAATCTATAGCATTCAGGGTTTTCTTTTTAATCAGAAGCCTAAACTTGGTAACTGTCAATTTTATGAGTTTGACACTGGCTGTAGACATTTTAGGTAACCATATCAAGGAAGAATTACACATGCAATGCTGTCTCAGACAGCTGGAGGTAGAAATTACTTCTGTACCCTTCCAAAATTCTTGAGGCTTTCGAAGTGCGTCAATTAGTTTTCATTTTTGAGTACCTAAACATATATAAATGAAGTTTTACAATAAAGTTAAGTTTATAAGTCAGTCTCTCCTCGTGATTACCATACTTTAGTATTCATTGAAATGGTCCAAGGCACTGGTAAGGAATTCCAGAGCTTTGTCAGTGTGTGAAGCTGGTTCCTGTAGCAGGCAGTGTCTGCATACCCACACGTGCATGCTCAGATACAGTTTTGAGGTATGGGAGGAGTATTGTGTGGTGCAGAGACAGCACTGCTGTGAAACACTGGAGTTCAACCACAGCACACTCACTCTGTGTACTCACCTTTGGGGTACTCTTTATTCTTCATGATGAGTATTTACACCGAGAACTCAAATATTTTTGTTCACTCCAGGCCTAAGAGAACTGGCTGTTACCATGGTCTGAGGTTGTTTTCAACTTTTCGTCTAGTGTAAAATTTCCATTTTCCATATCAGTGTTGTTCTCATGTTCAAATTAAATCTTCCTTTCCTTTTCGTAAATAGCAAGAAGAAAATGATAATTAAGTGGAAAATGTGAAAGAAGCATTGCTCATCCTGTCATTTTCCATGCTGCAGAAGGACATTTTGCTTAGAATATTTAATAACTGTGCTCTTCATCCTGGCCTCAATGAGCTGCATGGTGCTGCAGCAGTTTAGTCAGAGGGATGAAGACCCCAGAGGACTCACAGCTTCACAAAAGACATCCTTGCCTAGTGAGGTCTAGCTATGGCATTCCTAGAGGCATATACATCATGAAAGAGGGTAAGAGCAAGGAATCTGAATTCCTTGTTATGAATAGTCTAACTTGCATGTTGAGGATGGGAAAGCCCATACTACCACTTCCATGTGTTCAGCTACAACTTCAACCCTCAGTGTTTTGCTGGTGCTCTGGTTCATCAGCTTGATGCATGCATGTGGGCTTTTTCTCTTCCAGTATGAGAAAATGTCAACTGCAGGTCAGAGTTCTGGCAAATACACTCTACTTCTTCTCGGGTTTTTTCTCTTCAACAGAGTACAGCACCTTCTTCCTGGGAGCTTCACAAGTGGGGAAGGGAAGTGTGGAAAGGTTTAAGAGAACTTCTATCACCATGCTATGATTGGGTTGCCCGTAAACTGCAGGGGCACACCGTAATTAGGCTGGAAAGAGTTTGAATTGTTTCATCCAGACTCCCTTTTATATCTATTTTCTTTGCCTCCACCCACCTTTTTCTGGGGTTTGTTTTTCTTGTTTCTTATGGCTAAGTTTCCCACTCTATGTTGGATTTCAGCCAAAGCATATTTTTATAGGCTGGGAAGAGCTTTTCCCACATTACAGACTGGCATCTAGCGGGTGCATGTTAGTTGCCATCCAAGGAGCACACAGGAAACCTGTCGCTTTGTCAGAACTTCTTCATTGCAATCATATAGCTGATGTACAAAAGAAGCCAATTGAGGTAGTTATAATTAATGATGCTTCCCTTCCCTCATAAACGTTTTGCCTCTCTTTGTGTAAAATGACTATATTTTTTATTTTATTTTTATATTGCTTTCCGACAGTTACTGGCTATCAACTTATATTTCATTTGAGTTTTTCAAAATTACAGCTGTCTATTTCTTTCATCACCTTATAGCTTCTGTTGCTGAATCCAGTATTATACTGTTCCAGAAACCTCCTGTTATGGTTTATATCACCTTCTATAAAGATGTTCTTAAAATCTTGGTTTTCTGATAGCCTTTTGGAAGGCTTTTTCTAAGGCCTCTCTTATTTCCACCAAAACTAGACCTGTCACCTTGGCTTTCTGTGTTCCTCTTGACTTACCATGAGCTCGTGCTTTTGTCCTATTGCTAAAACTCCAAAGTGAAATGCAAGTGGACTGCTTTGTATTTGGTCACCATCCTTTCACCCTTTGGTTTAAGCAACCTTTGACAAGTTAAGATTTCCCAGTGTCACTGCTCCTGAGGTCATTAGTACAAAAAAAATATGTCTACAATGTCAAAGTGTTCTCTTTGTACAGGAATGTCAGTAAAAGCATTCTGCCTTACACTCTGTCTTACACTCTACCATGGAGGTTTACTCACACAGGAGATATTTCAGAAAGTTTAAAAAATATTTAGACATCTTTAGTTGTTTATTGAGTTTTTGTTGTTGTCACTATTTTTCTATCCTAGGTTAAAAGGAGACAACAAACCAAGATGCACATGTTGGACATATGGAAGCCATGTAATACACCTTGTTTTACCAATGGTGATACCATGAAAAACTATCAATCAAAACTTCCCTGCACAGTAGACCTTTTTTTATATTGGTGACTTGACTGGGATTTTTTTTTAATGCTTCTACAAAGATTCAGATACAGAATTCTCTCAGTGACATCTTTTTTAGTGAGGAACTATCTTGTGTGAGCAGTGAGCTACAATGTTTACAGGTCAGATATGCACAATTTGATGTACATTTATAATGATCAGGTTCTGTAAGAATTATGCTTTTGTTTTCCATAACCCTTAGTTTTATGTCACTAAGATCATTAACTTTATAACATGAATTCCATATGTTGAAAATGTTGACAGAAAGTACACTACCTTAAATCTGATAGAAAAAAATGTGATACAGTTAATCCATAGACTTCTGTTACTTTCATCTTCTATACAGAGGAAAGTACCAATAGCACTCAAGAGTGATTTTGCCAGACCCTATTTTTATTGCCATTCATACTGCAGTTCCAGGGAACTAGCACATATTTCTAGGAAGTACTCATTAAAAATTTCAAAGAAACATTTTTTTATTTAGAAACCTCAAAGGACTTGGATACTGATTCTATAAAGAAAAAAAATGCACCAGGATATCAGATACAATTAATGAACCATTTCTGACAGTTGATAAATTATGTGGTAGTCAAAAGCTTTAATTCAGCACAGCATCCTTCCTTGTGCATATGACTTTATGCTCCGAAGTAGTGCTTTGTCTAAGGAACATTTTTTGACTGTTTCCCAAGGGTGCATCTTAATGATAGAAGTTGTTGGTACTTCTTACCTCTAATGTTTATGTAGAAGAGTTGGTAAATATTTGGTTTCCTTTTCATGTTGGATATTGCTTGTGGATGGATCTGTATGTGCATGGATTCATACAGTCCTGGTACCATTGATGTGTCAAATCAGGGGAAATGGATTTCAAATATTCCCAACCAAATTCAGCATAGGGAATGTTATCCTAAGGACAATACATGCTACAATGTCCAGACAATGTAGTCTGACTCACTGATGAACCTGTTGCCGTCTTTTTCTGGCCAGATCCTTGAGGCAGGAAGTAGAAGGCAAACTTCCGTACACCTTCTAACAGAAAAGGGCCTGCTGAACATGGTCTACAGATAACGTCTGGTCTGTTCTGAGCCGTGAAGATGTGCCTGCCTTCACCATAGCCACTTACATCCTTTTCTCCTTTCCCTATGTACAAAATACAGCATTCCACAAACACAAGGGGTATAGCTGTACAGAAGATGGCACATGATTTTTGCTTCTGTTCTGGGCTAAGAGGTCAGATGCCTACATTTTTCCTCAACTCTTTAAGAAAGCTGTTTTTCTTCTGTATCTGTTTCTAGACAAGCTGATTTTACACAACAACAATTGAAACAATAGAGGTTTTGAAAAAAATTGAAAGGCTTTGCATGATATTAAGTCCATCATAAGTGGAAAAGACATTGGTTTGTACTTTTTCGATGAATCACTTTTCTTTTCTTAAAAAAAAAAAAAAAAGGCAAAAATATGTGCAAAGCGCAGATTTTGAGGTTTCTGAAACTCGCTGTGAAAATTTTGCACAGCCCTGTGTAATAGTAACTTTAACTTGACACAGCCCAGTTGTTCTGGTTCTTTATTTCAGGCTTCTTTATTACATGCACCTGTTTCAACTAACTCGTAGCTGTTTCTGAAACTCCTGATTGGCCTGCAGCCAGGAAGCACTGTGTGTTCCCACAGTTAATATGATCTAGGTTTTTAGAGGGTTCATGGGGATGTGTGTAATATGAAAGTCCAGACAGATAAAAGCTTTCCCCTTACTTCTGCTCAACAATAGCTTTGCCTGTTTACTTCTTCTGGTCTCGCTACCAAAAATTTGGGAGAAGAGGTTGTTCTTTTAAAATGTCTCCTGCATAGGCTGCATTTCGAGTTCACAACGAGTTCAGGGGAGCTTTGCATGGTTTTGGATTTCATTACAACCAGTTCATGCAACTCTGGACTAATCCTGTCTGTCCAGTTCCATAGTAAAAAATGTGGGTCTCTTCTAATGACATCAACAAATAAAAATAACCAGCTAATTTAACAATAAGTGCATTATGCAGTTGAATGTAAATGTAGAGATGCATTTTCTATTTGTACTTTCATGTTGGTGCTGGGTAAGATTAAGTAAAGTAAAGCTTTTAGTAAGAAAATATGATATGGTCACCTTATTTCTGGAAAAATGAGGCTTTGTGTGAGAGTGCTCTGTAGCTGTAAAGCGAGTATAGTAACAAGCTCTCAGGAGAAGGGTTTGCCCATTGAGTTCCAAGGGACTCACTGACCACAACTGCTTAACATATTTTTGTTCGCAATAGTCACATGCAAAAACATGCCTCCTTCTCTAGCAGTAACCCATGATTTCAGCATCTCCTCAAAATCCCAAAATGGGACAAATCAGTATTAAATTCATTATTAAACTTTCTTCACACTTTTTCATTTTTAACAGAAAAAAAAATCAAGAATCTGTTTTGTCACTTCATAGAACTATTTTTTTCTCCAAAGGGCACAAAGGACACATGTCTCAGGAATATTTTTCAGAAAACTCACCCCATTAGAAAGTAGCTGTGCACAATTTATGTGTGGGGGTTTTTTTAGGGAATTTGTTCTATGATATCAATTGAGATATCAATCAAGAGGAGCAGACAGACTTTAACTGCAGGCATGAAGGGAAGCACTTAACAGGGTATTTTTCCATTCTGCAGCACTGTGGTTGCATGAAAGCAGAATGTGATACTTGGTGAGATCAGAAAATCGGAACCTGAATCAATAATACTGCAGTTGTTTTGGGGAGGGTCAGTTTAAAGAAACAGCAGCAAATTGTGATTTAATGGAGTTCAAGGAGAAGCACTGCATTGTGGTTATGAGAAGAGTTTATTTTAATGTTGCTAGACTTACTTTACTAATCATTTGGAAGAAAAGAGATAGATTCTAAGCATAAATGCCAAAATGCTATAAAACACTTACTTAGAAAAAAATAGATTTCTGTGAAGTCTCTAAAGTAAATTTACTTACTGAACTCTACAAGTAATGAGGAATACACACAACCAAAAAAAAGAGGGGGTGAGCAGAGAAAGAGACTAAAAATTTTTAGAAGTGAAATTCAATTTTATTTTTTCATTTAAAGGCTTATTATCTAATTCTTTGACCAGCTCTATGCAGGAATCAGACTAGTGGGAAAGGAGACAGCTATATTTTGAACTGCAGAAGCAACCACTCTGAAATATGTCTGCCCAGACTGTTGGGAACTTCTCATTCACTTGGGGTACAAATGGCCTTCAACAGAAGAAACTGGGTGCCTCCTCCAGCAGCCAGTCCCACTCCTGTAGGTTACCCTCTAATTTAATAGCAGAACTGATAGAACAGTGTGCTTTGCTTCCTGTCTGGTCACATTTTACAATGTTTTAAATTGAAAGGTGGGCTTTATATTAAGACACTGAGAAGTGGAGTGACTGTGGTGTCCCATTTTGCCAACTCTGGCTGCAAAGACCAATAATAAACAGCTTCAGGGCAGAGGACCTTTTCATTGAGTCACTGCTGTCAGAGGATTGGTAAAACCAGCCAAACCACCCAGAGGACTACTACTGGTGGTTGGTGGTTTCTACACAACATTTGCTGAGATTCTTGGACCTTAACCCTCGTTTCAGTCTGTGGGAAGGAAAGTGTGCAGAGGACAGGAATTTCTGCCCAACTCTCCCAGGTCTCTTTCTATCCACGTGGTGGTTTCTCATTTCATTACTTTCTGTCTTACCTAGACAGACTAATCCCTCCTCTCACAGTCTCCATGTACACCTAGTTCCAGTCTTGCCCCACTGGTCTCCTCACTCACCCATGTCCTTTACTTCCCCCCTACCCCCGCAAGTCATTTCAATTTTTCTCCAACCCAAGCTTATTTTCTCAGCCCATCCTGATTCTTGTACACACTTGAGGATCTCATGACACCTCCAACTTATATTTTTCTCACTTTTCTTCTGTGTTCCCCTGCCCCCATAGACCTCTGCATGAACTTCAGTGTTGCTGTCTCCCTTCTGTCTTTTGTCACATCTTTCACACAGTCCCAGTACTTCTTAAAACCATTTCCTGCATTTAGACAAGTTTTCGCAGCCTGTCGCCACTGTCTTACCTGGTTACCAAGTCTGAGTTGCCACATTTCTTTCCCCATCTTCCAAACCTAATTTCTACTCAACCAGCCTGTTTTCATCACCAAGGCTACCTCATCTGTTTCACCATCTTCTTTTGCAAGATCCTTTCTTCCCTCTAAATTTTGATTATTTTTCTACCTATAATTTTTGGGGCATCAGCAAGGGAGTCTTTTTGCTTTTGTCCTTAATGTCTCAGAATAACCAAAAGTAGCTCTTTCAGGGAAATCCAGGTTCATCCTAGAAGCTCTGAACCAAAGATCCAGTATTCTGGCAGTCTTGGATCCTTCAGGCACAGAAACAGTTGGGGAATAAGTTTATTGCTCCATTGGTCTGAAAAGTCTGAAGACCACTCAATACCAGCAGCTATGGTAGGGTCAGGTTTATTTTATCTGCTGAATTTTGACAGTGTCCATAAGGCAAATGTAAATTAAGTTCTTCCCCCTCACCTCCATAGTTTTTAAATCTGATTGCATTTTAGATGGGCCTAGATTTTAGTGATTTCTTTCAGTTCACAGCTATTTCGGATCTCTCCAAACTAAAAATAAAAATAATTTTTTTTGACCTTGAAAAACTATGTCTTTCTACGTCTTTTTATTAGTGGATTATATGGCTGAAATGTAAACAAAATAAAACAAAACACCAAAACAAACAAACAAACAACAGCAAAACAGTGACAACAACAAAATGCAAAACAAACATCAAATTAATCTTTTGGAATAGCCCAGAGTTAGTGCTTAACATGTTTATACTGTTTGGATATTTTTTTTTCAAGCAGAAAGAAAAATAGTCAAGGAAAATAATGATTTTTTAATATGCAGTATTAACAGCTTACCATATAGTGGAGATGTGGATGCTTTGTTTTAATCTGCATCTTGAAAATATCAGACATGTAGACTTAAATTTTCTGAAAGTCTGACTCTATTTACTGCAAATTTAATTATCCCTAAAAATACATTGACTTTCACCATGGTTCCTCATTTCTTTTACTGCACTTGGCAGATTCTCAGGGCAAGTCAATTGTGTTCAGTGGTGAAGATGTGACCTACTCCAGGTCCTGTCATGGGAAGTTATGAGCAGGGAAAAGATAACAGTATTTTAACACTTTTTTTTTTTTTTTTAAGTTAGCTATTGTTCCCCAGTTTCTAAAACCTCATGCCTGGTGTTGTTGAAGTTAACTTCTCACTGACACATCAACTTTAAGTTTCAGTAGCTATGAGGAAAAAAAATTCTGAAAGCTTCTGGATTAAACTGGGCTATTCTTTACTTTTTTAACTGCTCTGAATAATTAAAATTTTGGTGCTAGTAATAACTGTTCTTGATCTAGCTTTACTGCTCATAGAAAGTGGTGTACCTGAAACTTACTGGCTTTCTTTCCTGAAAACTTTTAAGTCTAGTTTGTCAATTTACACTATAGAGGTTGTCTACTATCATGTTAGCAGGTGTACTGTCTTCTGATCTGGAAGTCTAGGCTTATTAGGAGGAGTTAGTTTGTTAAGAACTGGTAATTCTCATTTTTCCATATCACTATATAGTTTCACCTTTATTCGAAATGGTTTAGTAATACTGGAAGTTAAAGCATTAAAGATTTGTTTGTTATTGAAAGAACTTTAACGTCTAGTAGCCCATATTTAAGGTCATCCTGAAAAACTTAATTGTGCTTTTATCTGTATTTTAGGAACAGGTCTTCTGCACTAGAGACTAAAGAACTGCAAGAGCTGCAGATTTTTTTTTTTTTTCTCCTCATTTGAGAACCACATCTGTTTGTTTGCTTACTTGCTTATTTGTCATCCTTTCATGGATTATTTAGAGAAATACTTTAAAGCTCAGTATCAGAAGGCTTCATAAGGAAAGGAAATGTGGATGTTACTATTCTGCATTTAGCCAAAGGCTACTGGGCATGGTAACCTCAGTGTTTACACACAACTGCGTGCCTCCAACAAGTGACGGTGTTGGATCCGGTGCCTAAATGTTTCTCCACATTAGTGATACATCTGGACCTGTAAAACCTGAGGATTCAGAATTAACCATTGCTAAAAGATTAACAATTAATATACTTTCCATCCTTATGGGAAACTATACATTGTCGTTATTTCCTTTTCTTGCAGATGATTTTCAGCCTGTGTTATTTGAGATTGAAATGTTACACACATTCAACACCTGCAAAGGGTAACATGAGATGACCAGATTGAAAACTATAGAAAATAATACTGAAAAGTGAAAATGTGAATGAAAAGTGTTTCTGACAGTAATAGCACATTATAGAATAGAGGAATGCATTTTGTATTACAGTTTCATCTTTTTGTCGAACTTTAAGGTGATTGTTCTATTTTAATGCCTTATTCTAATGATGAGGTACTATCAGGTTTTAAAGTGTGAAGAAAAGGAGTTATGCGAACACAAAAATCAATAATAAATTTCTAAACTGTATTTCAAAAGAGGTGAAATGTGAAATGGTTGGTGGATCAGTGTTAATAGCAATTAGTATTTAGAATGTGCTGTTTCAGAAAATCAGGCAAATGTTTCACATACCAAATCTCTAGTGATGTATCAGCATAGTCTTTAATTCAATTGAGTATTAGTCTGTCAGCTTTCCCATATCCCCTTAATTGTCTCTGATATCTCCAGTTTTCTGTGGTCATTTATCTCTCTCGCCATTTTCAGCAAACCAAGGAAAGTAGGAAAATTTACTAGCAACTCAGTATTATTTAAGTTACTTAAGACAGGAAGATACCATGCACAAATGTAGAAAGCTCTAATCACTCCAGTATAAGCAGTTGCCTGAAATTAAGTTTCATAGTAAAACAAACGAACAAACCAACAAGCAAACAAACAAAACCCCTAACAATTTACTTTCTGGAGAATTAAGCCATTAAGACCTTCAGCTCCAGAAGAGTTGATGGTGTTCAAGCAGGCAGCATATAAGCACAGTACGTAATGTCTGTTTGACTCATTTGAATAAAAGTGAGGGAACAAAAAAAAAGCTAACCAAACAAACAAAAGTGAGAGTTGATAGGGTGAAAATTTGAAGCTGAAAGAGCTTAGGAAATAGAATGCGATGTACTGATGAAGAGCGTACTAGTCTATAAATCCACTTAATGTTAGGTGACCAAAAATTGTTGCTGGTTGTTGTTAAACTGTTACTATGGCTCCAGATACTGCTTCAATGTGGGGTGGTGGGATGGTGGTTTGGGGTGGGATTTTTGGTTGGGGTTTCTTATATATGGGTCATTTGGTGTTTGGTTTGTTTGTTTGTTTGTTTGTTTGTTTTTGTTTGTTTGTTTTTTAATCCAGTAGCAGTTTATGGTAAAACAAAACATAAACATTTTTATTAAGAGGAACTAGACAACACAGGGCTTCCCTTAAATTTTGTTTCCCCCAAATAGGGTGTTTCAGAGTCAAGCTCTTTCCTACCTGTTGCTTTTCTGGCCCCATTGACTTGTACATTCCTGGGAGTACAGACCAGCTTTAGGAGGGAAGGATGCTCTCACATAAAATCCTGTTAGTTCAGATTCTCTGGGAACCAGGGGCACAGCTCTGTTCAAAGACTCTTGGCTGTATCTCAGCTGGAAGAAGTTGCCCAAATGTAGCCTCAGAATAAACTCCTGTCCTGCAGGGTGATAGGAAGGTCTTGAGACACGTTCTTTAATGCTTTCCTCAGTCCTAGCAGTCCATGCTATCTCTTGTGAATATCTTGTCCACCCACGATCAATAGACTGGAGATTCTAGGGTGCCTAATTCACTAGTCTGATTTCCATTCTGGTTATTGAGTGACTAAATTGTGGGCTCACAGTATTCAGGATCCCTTACTGGATCGCAGCTGCACTTCTATACAAGGGAAAAAAATAAACACAGCTTTCACAGATTCTCAGTCTCTAGATAATGAATTACACCTTCTTATACAATTCAGCTTTATCTTGAACTGGAAACATTTCACAAATAATGTCCATTTAAGCCTTCTTTTTGCCTACTTATAAACAAAAAAATCACATGAGTTTTTGGTTCTTTAATTAGAAAAAATACCATGTACAAGTTTTGTTCAAAACAGCAAGGTGCACTGACCCTTCTGTTTGTGCAAACTTAGAATGTTATGTAGTAGAGAAAATCAGAAACAATACACCTCCTGTCTTCTACCCTCTGACATGCTCAGAGATCTCAGTGACATGAAGTATACATAATTAATCAACAATCACTCTCTGAGTACACTTTCAGCATGTTTGCCAATGGAAGTCTGCAACCTACTACTAAGCAATTTCTCATGGCAAGGTCAGGGATCAAATGACAGGCAGCTTAAATGATCCAGCAGACAGATTACATAAAAAGTAAAAGACTTGCCTAAAAAGGATGTTACCTCTTCTCCTTGCATCTCTAGCTTTGTTGCTAAAACAGCTTCTTATTTCTTGAAATAAGGCTAATAAAGACAGTATCATGAAAACAGCCTGAAATAATAATCTTTAGGGTAAGAGGTGTATCTGAAAAAAAATATCCTATTTTATTTAAAGGCAATGCATTGATTTTTTATATGTCTTATGATTTGGTGATTGTTTTCTTTCCTTTTTAATAGATGTCATATCTTTGGGAAAAAAAAAAAAAAAAAACACAACATAGCCTTAGAAAATTAAAGCTCTGTATCTAAATGGATATCCAGATTAGAAAGGTTATTTATTGAGATTTAAAGTGTGTTTAGTCTAACATCGTGTCTTCAACAGCAGCTGGTAGATGGGACTTTCAGTGACCTTCTATGAGCTCCTTCAACAGTCAATCTGTGTATGCCTTTCTCTCAGCTCAAAGTTGGTAAGAGGATGTGCTCCAGTCACTGCAGCCCATGGAGAACACACACCAGAGCAGGGGGAAATGTGAGAGGGAAGGAGCAGAAGAGAGGAACTGCTACATACTGACCATACCCATCTCCATCCTGTGCCCTGTGACACTCAGGGTGGGCAATTGAGTCTTGAGTACAGGGCTGACGTTGAGAATGGGAGACCTGGGAAGGAGAGTTGTTGTTTTATTGTTTCTCTCTTAGGTCTACTACAGAAAAAAATAAATAATTTAGATCTGTACATTTTACCTGTAACATTTATGATTTCAGAAGCCTGTATCAGCCATCTCTGTTTTAAACTAAAGAACCTACTCAGTTTATTCTCTGTTTAGGTAAAAGCTATTTCACGGTTCTGATTACCCTTGTCATTTTTTTTTCTATGCTTTTTCAAGTTTCACTATGGCTTTTTTGAGGCAGGTTACCAGAATTAAAAAAATTCCCAGATGGGGCTATTATATTGATTTATACCGTAGCATGAGGGTGCTTTTTTTTTTAATTATTATCATTTTCCTAGGATTTTCTAACATTCAAATTGCATTTCTGTAGATGCTTAATATTAAATTATTTGTAAAAATAATTACTCCAGTGAGTAATTCCTGAGTGGCAATACATAGTTTAAAGTGTATATTTAGTTAGGTTTATTTTTCTCCTGCTATGTTTCTTCCTGATTATTCAGACTGAATTTCATCTGCTGTTTTGTTGCTCAGTAACCCCGTTACCATGTGATCCTGCTACATTTTTACTCAGTCAGCTTTAACTGTCCTCAACAGTTTTATGTCATTGCCAGGCTCTGCCACTTAAGTATTCTCCCACTTTTTGTGTCAGTCCTGAATATAATGAATACAACACATCGCTGAGGGACCAACTAGCTGTGAAAGCTGATTATGTATTTACACCAAGTGTTTCCAAGTTATCAAGTAGTTAGATGTCTATCCAATAGAGGTCTGAGTCATGCGAAAGGTCCTTCAACTTTCTCACCATCAGTCTCCTAAAGACTCTGGAGGCTTCCCACCTTTTGTCTGGCAACAGAGACAATCTCAGGAGCATTTTCAGTGTCCTTAGTCATGTGAATACCATCTTTATGATGAGCACTGCCTTAAGTGACAGGTCTCAAGAAGGAAAACCTAGAAGGTATTCTGGTGACAAGAGCAGCAGTCCCCTTATGCCAAAAGTCTAGAGAAGAAATCTAAGACTTTTAAGGAACATACGTGTTTATTTTTAGCTGTTTTGGGTTTTCTATTCAAAACATATGTTCTTATCTTCTTGAGGCAATAAGTTAGTTGCCAGGGGTGACTGTATCCCAAACATCCCAGAAGGACAGAGTCCACGGCCTTTTCTCTTTGGATGTCTGAAAACAATGGAAAAGCAACGTACCTTAAGTTCTTCACTAGGGACAGCTTTATTCCGTGATGCAGACAGTATATTAGAAACAGGAAAAAAGTGCATTCAGTGGTGGCTGGACTACATCTAAGCAAATTATAGTCACTTTTTTCAAGATACTGCAGCTTTAGCATGTTACTGAAGTCAGAGTCTCTAATTTGTGGAAGCTGGCATAAGTAAGAGTCTATCCCAGGACCTGTGGCATTCACCCTTTACAGAATCGGGCCCCTAAGTATTAGTGAAAGATTTCTCTTTGAACATTTAAAATTAAAGCCCTTGTCTTCCCAGAAAATGATCAGAGTAAACTACATTTGTCCCAGAATATACACATTGTAGACACAGACTTTCCTGAAAGGAACTATTCCACAATAATTATTACCAAAAGCATAATTCTTTTATTTCTTGGAACAAGATGGTGCTGGAAAGAAACCAAGTTATGTATTTAGGTATTTTACATGCACAACAAGGCTGAATTTTTTGTTCTAAATACATACTTTTTTTTCTTAATGCTGGGCACTAACTTGTGAAAAGGTAAGAACCTTCACTGCCTTTTGTAAATTAATGAAATTTGGGACTGCTCAGCAATTTGCTGATTTGGATTGCAGTTATATAGGGTATTACATAGCCAGCTATGCAGCTGAAAAGACTTGTTTAGCTGAAAGACCAAGCTGAAAGAAAAGACTTGTTTAGAGTATGCCAAAGAGGTAAAACGAGGAGAGGCTTTTGGGAAGAGATTACAGATGGGTATAATTAGGTGAAATATTAGGAAAACACTTTCTAATAGTGAGGATTATTAACCTACAGAACAGTGTCTCAAGGAAACCATTTCAGAGGCAAAGGAATCTACTAACTGAAATACAAGCCTTAGTCTTCACCTTCCCTGTGATTCATATTCCTTACACTTTCATAATTTGTTTTGTTTGGTTTTGGTATTTTTATTAGGTTGTTTTGTTTTGTTTTGTTTTTTTCAGAAACAGTATTTTCTATTTAAAATATGTATTTTGTATGTATAAATATGTGTATATAAATATATATACACACACACCTTCAGTCTCTCCTTCTCACTCCCCCTTCATTTCCTTCAATTAATATAGCACCTACAATATTTAATTTTTGCTTATTGTGCCTTGGACAAGGTCAGTGCTGCTTGGGCTTGACCATGCAGACATTTACTCATATAGTTTACCTTATCCTTAGACGTAGCCCAATAACTCCGTGTTGAAATTAGCATTGTGTTTGGAAGTAACTACTTCCACGGTAGTGACTGTTAAAAGCACTGGGCTCTAATATTGTATTTTGTACTGATAAATTAAGGATTTGGGGGGCTCTGAACTGCAGTCAGACATACTGCTACATTGCTAGAGCAGTTCTGGTCATGATTCTGTCCTTTGACAGCTGGCATCATTCAACACAAAATCAGGGCCTAGATGGAGAGTTAGCAAGCTCCCAATAGGTGATGGACTGAATTTTAAAGAGTGAGAGAGTTTAATAAAATAGCTCCACCAAAAATCTGGCCCCTTTTTCAATAGTAAGAAAATTTTCAGGGTAGATTTTTTTTTTATAGTGCTGATCTGTCTTTCTCATCATTCATTTTATGGGTTTCAAAACCCATAGGTAAGTTTGTCCAGAAGACTGGACCACGAGATTGTTCATTAGAAGACTAACAAACCTCAAATGAAGTACACATTACAAAACACATAACAGACATTGAATCTGGTTCTATTAGTTTCAAAAGAAATGTAACAACCTTCCTTTTGCCTTTCCTCTTAGCTATCCCACTTATGCGCTTTTATTTTCAGCATAATTCCTTTATAATTTTTGGATAGTTTTCTTTCTTTGAGCGATTCAGGGTTCAATGTCAATTCTTACCGTTGAATTACCGCCAACGTATTGTGACAATTGTGAGTGCATACATAGATTGGCAAAGGCACATGTTAATGTTGCATTGTCTTGGGATGGGGGCTCACAGGAAGGATTTTATTCAAATATTTTCCACCCTGTGTATCATTCTGAGTCTTGTCACTCTCTTCCCTTCTTTTACAGAAGTAAGACAACTCTTTGGGTTTTTTCTCTCCCCTTTTTCTGTGAGTTTTGTTTGCTTTTTTCCCTTTGCTATCACATATATTCTGAAGACCTAAAAATAATTTATTGTATGGTAGGATTTTTATTCTTTACATTTACCCTTTTAAATCTGAGACATCTAGTGTGAGTATTGCCTGATAAAATGCAGCTATATACAGGGCAAATGAGTTTTCAAGACTCCATGTATATAATTCTTTCACATGATTCATTTTGTTCTACAGAAGGTATCTAAAGCAGGTCAGATGAATTGAGTCCAAAAAGTCCTTATTTCTCTGATCATTATGGATGTCAGCAGCTGAAGTTAAGTGATATGACCCTTGCTTCTCATTTACACAACTCATTCAAACTTCTGTTTTCTATGGTAAGACACTATCCAAGTGAAGTGTTCTTGTCTAGATTTGGAACTTACCAGGATGACCTGTGGAGATCTTTATTTCTCTTCGCTGACTATCAATGAAGCCCAGGCAATTAGCCACGGTGATTAAAATTAGTGTACCTGAGATTCTCAGTCCTGTGTCCAGGATGTGGTGTTCAGTCTGTCCATGGGAAGAGAGAAAAAGATTCCATGAAAGAATCCTAGTTCTTCAGTTTTTGCACAGACTACTGCTCTGAGAACATGTGCTTCACCCAGTTGCAGTGGGCTAATGGTCTGTTTCGATAATCCATCTGACCTCTTCAAATAGAGCCACAGGCTTCTCTTGAGTCAGTACCTGCTTCAAGCCCACTAGTTATGCTACAAAAACTGTTAAATCTTAAATTACATATGGGCTATATTGCAAGCATCAGTGAACTTTGCCTCAACGACTAATAACTGTTGCTTTTAAACAATGTACTTCGTTTCAAAGCTGGCTCTTGTCAACCTTTGACTTTCACACAGTGCTTGAATGCCAGACTAAAAATCCTTCTGCTATACACAAGACCTCATTAAATCTTTATCAACGATACACATTTTCCAATTCTTCCTTCCCTAGCACTTGTTTCATCTCTGGTGCACATTCCCTCCAATGCAATAACACGTTCTTCAGGTGTGGGGACTGAATCTGGACTCAGTGTTGCAGTAATGGTTGTACCAGGGGTAATATGATCCTCTCACACCTACTTCATATTTCCCTACTCATAAAACCCAGAATAATTTTAGGTATTTTTAACCACAGAATAACAACACCAGCTTAATGCGAGTATTTTTTTTTCTGTCATGGCTGTTTCTTAGATAACAGTAACTGAAATAATTCCTCATCCTTCAAGCGTGGCCTGTGTGTTTGTCATTATATTTCAAAATACATATTATCTCTGTTTAACTTGTAAAATCATAGAATCCTTGAATCATTGAATAGTTTGGGTTGGAAGGGGCCTTCAAAGGCCATCTAGTCCAAACTTCTGCAATGACCAGGAACATCTTCAACTAGATCAGGTTGCTCAGAGCACCGTCCAGCCTGGCCTTGAATGTCTCCAGGGACATCTACCACGTCTCTGGGCAATCTGGGCCAGTGTTTCACCACCCTCGGTGTAAAAAATTTCTTCCTCATGTCTAGCCTGAATCTCCCCTCTCTTAGTTTAAAAGCATTACCTCACTTACCCCAAATCGTGCAGGTGACTTTTCTGTCAAACTATACTGACATTTACCATTCTGTTGGGGTTTTTTGGTCACCTACAAATTTAATTAGCAATTATTTAACTCTTTCTTACAAATTATTATAAAAATATTTAGTGCTATATCATAGAGAACTAGATTCCATGGAATCAAATTAAAAAAACCTCTTAGCAATGATTTTTAATTACACTTGCATTTTATTGAGGAATAAATTATGGGAAAAATTTCCTTTGTTAAGTGAACAACCAATTTTTTTTTAAAACACAGTGACTTCAGAAAACTTCAACCTGCATAAAATAAAAAATAAGTAATTAATGCTAACAGAACAAAGAATATAAGTGTCTTAATTTGATTTTTTCAGTTTATCTGTAGTTTGGCATCTAAAATATAGATCTGAATAACAAAAGCATAAGGTATACTTGTTTTCAGAACATTTATTTGTTAAGTCAGCTCACAGTTAGTGCTGCCACAGTTGATGGTTTAGGCTGCCAGGATCTCAGGCAAATTTTCTATAGTATTTCCCACAGTAAAAATAGACTAAAAATAAGTGATCATTTAAGAACAACCATGCAATATATAATGTTCATAATGGGGACACAACCAAGCACACTACTCTTGGGAAAAAATATTTTTCAACATAACCCAAAGCCATAACTAACTAGTCACTAGTTTATTTGCAAATACACTATCACTTCCTTGACATTGCAGCATTTTCCACACAAGTATGCTGAATTTGTTGCATTCAGTTGCAAATGCGAACTAAGGTGATGACGACAATAATGTTTATGAAGATGAGGATGATGATAATTATTATTATTATTCAAGTAAATAGAACTCTGCATACATGGATAGAAAACGTGCTGAAGTAAATGTTCTTTTTATATATATGTGTATATAGATATATAATTACAATTAACAGAGAGGAACTGCACTTCAGACTTCACAGATAATGCTAACCATAAAACTTGGCACAATAGCTATGGAGTTTTCAATCCACTTACTACTGCAGATACAAACTTGTGTGTGAATTTTTATTTCAAAATCTGTCTTGTTTCTTTCTGTTCTCTTCCTCTCTAAATATGTGGACATAGTATATATTACATATCAGAAGTTGTACAATATACACATTCTTCTAAATGGATGTTACATTTCTGTAATTGTATCTGGAAACAAATTTATCCTTTTTCTTTTTTTTTGTCTTTGATGCCCGGTTTGATGTAGATATTCTGTGTGAAGTATTAAAAAAATAAATAAATAAAATTACCAGTTCTAGTGTTCACAATAAACATAATTCTCCAAGAATGCAAACAAAGCAACACTTAAAACATATCCCAGAAACAGAACATTAAAAAATATAACCTTTAGCTTGAAGCTCGCATGAAGTCATTCATTTGGAACATCCTAGGGTTTTTCACAGCATAAATACTATTATTTTAGTCTGAACTTACGAAAGTAAGAAATGGCAGGCATGCCAAACTTGACTACTAAAGATCTCTTTTTCATGGAGAAATAATTATTCACATTTACTATATCTCTTCTAAAAAGAGGAAGAAAATAAAGGGAAAGAAAATCCAACCAGGAAAACAAAAAAATGAAAAAGAAAAAAAGTCTTGTGATAAAGACAGCATTCAAAATTAAAATTAGTTAAAATGAAAGGGAATGGACTTGTACAAGTAGAGCCTTAACAGCATGACTGGCACATGTGCCGATTTTTTTTTTATCTATATTTTCCTACATGTAGAAAAGAAATAAGGAAAGAAATTATGGTTTTGTGGGTTGAGTATCGACCTGGGTTTTGTTCCTGTTCTGCTTCCAGTCTTGCTTTGAAGAAATCACTAAGGGCCAAACCACATGTGATGTTAATGCAATACAGTCAATAAAGGCATGCTGCTTTAATCCATCTGAAAATCCTGTTGGTTATATTTCTGTGCCCCAGTTCCTTACTTGTGACATTATAGCTAATACTATTTCCTTTCTCCTGTGCTCTGTCAATCTTGCCTATTTACACAAAAGAAATACCATGTATATGTAATTGTCTTCACAAATGCCTGAGAGTGGCTCTGGCCACTCTCTTGTCTGCACAGTAAAATGAAGGACTGTGCTGAAGGACACAAGACAGTTTATGCTAAAATTTTTGATGTTGCTAGAAAACTTTTGTTTCTGCGCTTTTACTATTACTGGCAGTGCTTAGTCTAGCATGTATGCAGAAATACACTACAGCTTCACTAGCAGTTGAGTAGATACAGTCTAAATCCACAAAGGCATGGAAGCTTTGTAGATATTTTCACAGAATCACACAATGATTGGAGTTGGAAGGGACATCAAAAGATCATCTAGGCCAACCCACCTGCTAAAGCAGGGTCACCAAGAGCAGATCGCACAGGATTATGTTCAGGCAGGTCTTGAACGTCTCCAGAGAAGGAGACTCCACAATCTCCCTGGGCAGCCCGTTGCAGTGCTCTGGAACCCTCAAAGTAAAGACGTTTCTCCTCATATTCAAATGGAACATTCTATGTTTCTGTCTTTCTTTCTTTCAAGTAATCCATGGTCCAGGTTGGACATCTACCTGACCAGTACAATCATGATTTGCAATTTTGAGACTGATTTGAGATACCGTGTTCCCTCCTTGGCCTCTAAAGAACCAGACTGTGCAGTTCTGGACCTCTGCTTCTCCACTTACATGATGACTCAGCATCCAGAGATTTTGTCATTGCTTTTCTTCACTGAAATACAGACTAGTGATGCACAAACCAAATTATTTAGCATGAAACTTCTACCCTATCTTAGGGCTTCTAGTTTCTTGAATTCTGAGTGGATACACCAAGGGAACAGTCTCCCACTTTTTTTTTTTTTTTCCTGTGGCTAGGAAGCAGATATGCAAAGACAATGGAAATGAGATGGAGTTTTATTCAGGAAATTTCATCAGTGTACCTCACTCTCTAGAGAACAAACATCACCCTCACTAGGCAGAACTGATGAAGCCTAAAGGTGAAGAGAAGTATTAAAATCAAACACATGGGATGTGAATATTCCTTACCTAAAACTCTTTGTAGTTTTTATAAAATACAAAAGAACAGATAGAGTGCATTCTAATCCTAATTGCATTGGATATCAGACAAAAAACTATGTTTTCTGAAAAATAAAGATTTCATAATAGCTGGTCTGGTTTTTTTTTTTTTTTTTTGTTTATTTGCTTTTAATGCAATGACTGTAGGGGAAAGGGACCTGGGGGTCCTGGTGGACAGCAGGATGACCATGAGCCAGCACTGTGCCCTTGTGGCCAGGAAGGCCAATGGCATCCTGGGGGGTATTAGAAGGGGGTTGGTTAGCAGGTCAAGAGAGGTTCTCCTTCCCCTCTACTCTGCCCTGGTGAGACCACATCTGGAATATTGTGTCCAGTTCTGGGCCCCTCAGTTCAAGAAAGACAGGGAACTGCTGGAGAGAGTCCAGCGCAGGGCAACAAAGATGATTAAGGGAGTGGAGCATCTCCCTTATGAGGAAAGGCTGAGGGAGCTGGGTCTCTTTAGTTTGGAAGAGACTGAGGAGTGACCTCATTAATGTTTATAAATATAAGAAGGGTGAGTGTCACGAGGATGGAGCCAGGCTCTTCTCTGTGGCAACCAATGGTAAGACAAGGGGTAATGGGTTCAAACTGGAACACAAGATGTTCCACTTAAATTTGAGAAGAAACTTCTTCTCGTCTAGGGTTGCAGAACAGTGGAACGGGCTGCCCAGGGGGGTTGTGGAGTCTCCTTCTCTGGAGACATTCAAAACCTACCTGGACACATTCCTGTGTAACTCATCTAAGTGTTCCTGCTCTGGCAGGGGGAATTGGACTAGATGATCTTTTGAGGTCCCTTCCAATCCCTTACATTCTGTGATTCTGTGACTTAAAAGTTCCCAACCTAAAGAAAGAACAGTTATACTTAAACTTGGTCTTCTAAAAAGTGACAAATAAACATATGGAGAAAAGCAGATCTCTGGTCATTAGAAAAACTATAGACTGCACTGCAACACAGTAGTCAGCTGTGCCAGTAATTTTGACATTCCTTTGCAAATTAGCCAGGCTTTGTAAGTACAGGTCTGCTTTACTGCACAGGGGGGCTTTCAGGTCTTGGAATCTGGCAGGGGTTCAAGATCAAAGTGTTGCTTTGAACCCACTTGTTAGCCATGCAAAATAAACACAATTCACCTTGCAATAAAAAGTATCAGTGAGGGAAAAAAAAAAAAAAGCATTTTGTAAAACTCTTCAATACTTACACTATTGCTACTAAATTAAACCAAGGAGAAAAATTATTAAAATGCTGTAAAACATGATCTACAAGTAAAAATCTTCTACAATCAGAGAGAAGTGACAATTTTTTTTTCCATTGTTACAATTGCAGACAATGCTTTAAAGGACACAGAGCATCCCGATGTTGCCATAAAAAGTTCCTTGGCTAATTATTTGCCAGTACAACTGTTCACTTCCTGCGGTGGATTTCTGCTAAATCCTGTTATTAGTCCTGCTCTGCAATTGCCATTGTCTGTGACTGGAAGCAAGGCTCAAAGGCTGCAGTCAGCCTTTTATTACAAAACATGTGAATGGAGATTTGACCCAATGTTCGACCACTTCCCCTTTTGGTTTTATGTAAGCTGCTGAGCCTTTCCCTATAAATCACTATGTTGAAATGGACTTTTACTCTTTTCCTCTCCTCTTGCTACACTGTAGAGTTTTGGGGTTGGGTGGTTTTTTTGTTGTTGTTGTTTGGGTGGGGGTTTTTTTGTTTGTTTGTTTTTTGTTTGTTTGTTTGGTTGGTTGGTTTTTGGTTTTTGGTTTTTTTTTCCGCAAGGCATCTCTTTTATTCTTTTTGTTTCTTTTTTTCCCTTCCTGAACTGCAAACTATTACAAAGGTCTCCTGTGTCAGGAGTTCTTGAGAATAGTGCAATTCTTCAATTTTTGTCTTTAAGAAATAAGAAAATGCCCCACCCCCAAGTATACTTTGTCTAAAGCACCGTTTAAAAAATAATTTACTAAAACTTAAAACTACTTATTATACAAATCAAAGACTTCCTGTCATGCAAACCGACCATGTATTTCTCTGAAGTATTTTATACTTTATGCATTCAGACAAAATTCGGCAAACATTTTTTATTGGACAATAAAAGCTTGCTACTGTAAATCTATTGAGGCACAGGGATGAAAACTATCTGTATGACTGAAATATTTCTGAGAGGTTTGGTCATTACAGATGGAGGACCTAATCCTGCAATCATTGGACAGAATAAAATTCTCATTACAGAGTCAAACATTCAGTAAAGGCAAAAGGAGATTTATTTGCATAATTATGCCCAAGCTAGGTACCTGTTTTTGTTGGCACTTGGGTCACATACCTGTTGTTCTTTTTTATTTAAATTTACATTAAATTATTTAAATTAAATAAACCCTTGGAACTAAAACTTATTATTAAAGTATTATTTATAATATTTTTCCTCCTCATACCAATATAAATTGAAATACTTGAGCTTAAACTGGTGTGGCTGAAATCCCTTTTTCTGTAGTTAAATTCACTGAGGTCTTCCACTGACTGCAAGAAAAGTAAAACTGATCTGCAAACAAGTGAAACAGAGGCAGATGCAGGCAATTCTCAGACCACTTGCTTTCCCATTTCCAAAGGAGAAAAAGATATCTTCCAATAACATTTAAAATACTTTTGTACTGGTTTGATAACTGGTTGCTAACAAATGATAGTGTAATCGTTTTTGAAGAAAAAAACAGTCCTAATTGTCCAGTGGAAAACCGTTAATAGTTGACAGCTACATATGTCAAAATGGAAAAAGTGTTAGGCTGCAAGCATCTCTCTCCAGCTTGTTCCATCAACTGAGTTTAGAGACATTCATATCTGTTGTTTAGAGAAAGTGAGATTGAAGAGTATCCAAAATAGCTGATTTCTTTCAGATCCAAAGTCTGAATTGCCTTGTCCACGGTCATACTAAAAGCAATATCTGTATGAAAGTCACAGGACAGACTCATCTATATTTGTTCACCCAGATGACCATTATATCTGCCTCTAGACAGGAGACCAGTTCATATTCACCTGCCAGACTCAAAACACAATGGGAGCAAAGAGTTCAAACCACTAAGGGTAGTGTTCATGAGCAGTTTATTAATAGTTGGCTACTACCTGGATTAACAGTTAATTTGTCATGTTAATCCACTCATGCGTCCTGTTGAGGCAAATCCTGTCTTCCTTGACCAAAGACTAAAGAGCTGGGCTTTGCTCAGGAGCATGCCTAAAGCAGCAGGAGAGTTTGCTTTCTTTTTTAATGCCAGTACCACAAAGAAGTAGTGAAAATGCTGTGGCTGTTGTCACCACAATAACATCCCCACTCATTTCATTGTAGGCAGAAGCCCGCCTCTCAGCAGAAAGAGGAGCAGGATTTTTCCCTTTGTAGTTTATGATTTAAAGCTGCTCATGTTTTAAGATTTTTATTCTTATAAAACTTTTTTTTAACTTATTTTGATTTCTATTTTCTTTCTGAAGCATCTTTTACAGATAGTTTTAAGTTATTTGTTAAGCAACAATGCCTAAAATAATGGATTTTATTGTGCAAACCCCTGATCTAATTTGAGGAGAATGTATTTAAGGAGAATGTTTTACATATGACCTTTCTGAGAAAGTCACAATTTCTTCGTGTCATCTAAAGTGCCCATCATAATTTCTATAGACTTTGTTGATATCTCCTGCTGAGCAATGAGCTAATCAGCTTCTGACTTCCTGGGAAAGAGCTCCACTAACAAGGCTGCCCCTATTCCTTCATGTTAGCAAGTTTCTGCCTTCTGGGCTGAATCCTCCTCCTCCTACTGAAGATGGTGAGGACTTGCTCTGTTACTGTCAGTGAGATGAAGATCAGGGTGTTTTTCTTGTCTGTGGGAAGCTCACAAAGAGTCCATATCTTATTTCAAGTGCAAGTGGGCTCAGTGAAATCTGACAGACTTGGTAAATCTGGTAAATATAACAAACTTGTTTTGCTGCTGTGTCCACAAAAATCAGCGTTTATTTACGCAAAATATTAGTTTATACGTTTTAGGTGAAATGGGCATATCAAGCCATTGTGGAAAGTGATGTTTAGTTCCTAATTAACAATATATGTCCCATAATTGTAATCAACCTGATAAATACAGAATGTGCTGAATTTTAGTGTGTGCAGACAGTGAGGAAAAGAAACCACTCACAAGTCAATTAATTCTGCACAATTTATTCCTTCCTGGGATTTCACAAGTTTAATGTGACTATTTACAACGGTATTAAAATTAGTTGTGATTTAATATGAAATTGCTCTGAAAGCTGATAATGTTTTCACCAGTAAAAGACCACATATGATAAAAACTATTTAAAATCAACATTTGCCCATAGTTACGACACAGTAGGTATCTCCAAATATTTTGAAAGAAGTGTTCTATAGCACCAAGTGATAATTGTTGACAAATGTTAGTTTTTATAGGAAACTTGGAAGATGGAAGTGGATGTATAGAAGATTTATTTTTATGTTATGTTTTTTCTTATTAAAAGAAACAATTTTTGGATTTCTTTTTCTTCTTCCCCTCTTACTTCTAAATTTCACTGAAGAAAAAAGATACCCTATTACCCTATTGACTGTAGTTCATTTGTCAGGAGTGGTTTTGGGAGGTTTGGAAGAAAAGAAAAAAAAAAACAAAAACAAAAAACAAAACAAAACAAACAAAACAAACAAACGACAAAAATCAACATTAACAAATCTGGAAAGTAACTGATTTTACTCTGGAAGTTGCTAAAGATGAAAAATTATATAGATTATTCTGTTCTAACTTGTTAGAGAAAAGAGAAAGGAATCTGCCAATAACTGCTACACAAAAAGTACAATGGATCAACTCTTATTTAGTGAAGAATGATGTTCAGAATAACATTATCCCGTCTAAAGACATTTGTCATGTTGCTGATGCACCCAAGTGTGAAAAAGTAAAAATTGATGGGCTGTTCCACACTGTGCAGTTCTCCTACATCTTGCCTGGACTACTTGTTTCCATCAGAAGAGAAGACTATCAAGTCTCAGTTACCTGGATGGAAAGGTGGCCACATTACTAAACCAATAATCAATCAATCAGACCAAAAAGCCAATATCTGGGCACAGTTTAGCCAAGATTTCATGCAATGCCATGGGGAACTATTGCTGAAAACACAGGTAGGTATTAGGACTGTGGAGAACCTACCTGAAAAAGAATCCAAAATATCTCAAGTTAACACTGGAGGTGGGACTGATTCGCTGCTGAAGTGAATCATCATTAAAGTGTTTCTACCTTAAAATGGAACAGATGCCAGAGACAGCAAAGCCAAATATACCCTGAATGATACAGTTTTCCTTTCAAAGTCTGTGTGACTGATATTCTTACTAAGACAATGTAATATAATATTAGTGAGGATGATAATGAAGTATTTTGCATCCATATTGAAGTCAAATTGGGTCCCAGCTAATAAATTAAATTTGAGACTTCAAAATGGCTGAAATGATTTCATGTAATTGATGAAATTAGTGCTGCAGTAGGATATCACAACAGAATATTACAACTGAAAGAGCAAAATTTGAAAAGAACAGTAGCTGAAATATCTATACTTTTTATGGGAACCTTGTCAAAGTAAAAGAAAACATAAAAGCTACAGAAATTATTAGTATTTGGAAAGAATACATTTTCCACAAAGTTAGTCATTTTTGTCTACAAGAATATTTCCATCCATAGGATAGTTTGCAATGTATTTCCCATGTCATGCTATCTCTTGCATCTGTTTGCTAGGCTGTGTCCCACCACTCTTCATATGGTTTCATGTCTTCTATGACGCTGCAGATGTAAATAATCAAAGACCTGCATCTTTTCCTTCTTTCCTTTTGAGCTTTCAAGTTCGTGTTGCCTGTATTGTGTTATCCTCCAGGCCAATGGATCTTAGGCTTAAATTTAGGTTACTGAATTGGAGATGGCCTCATCTTCACACCTAGAAGTCTTGGACTCCCTCCTGGGTCAATGGAAAAAAAAACAGGACTTCTAGGATATGCTTCATCTAATCCCAAATAAGATATTGAAAATAAGTCAGATGAATCAATTCTTAAAACTGCTTGTTTTCTTCTGCTTACTATAAGGGGAGCCCAGGGCAGACAATTCAGGTGTACACCTGCCAATACTTGCTTCAGTGAATGTCACTCTTGAGAAAGTGAGTTTGATATAAATTTGGAGCATATTTTCAAAAACATAGAGGGTTCAATGGCTTCCATTGTTTACTGTAATCCATTGAGAACAATGGGAAGTGTTAAAATCTTCTTTGCATCATGAGCTATGTTTACAGTATGTATTATGGGCATGCACGAATAACTTTTGCTTGTAAAGCTGTAAAAACTCGTGTGACAAAGGTACCATGTTGCCAAACCCCAGCTAATACACCTTGGAAAGGTCTCCTAATTTGATTCCCAAGCTGTACGATTTCTAATAGAGAATAAAAGAAATAGACTTTGTGTACTTGAAAATCAGGATAGGATTTATTAATTTCTGTTTCTATTTTATAACAACGTTCTAGTTGTTAGTAACTCAATTAGAATACTTACATTGTTTCATAATTGATTTAATGAAGAGGATTATTTAAATTCAATATGTTGAGACAAATAATCCACTACTGTGGGGGTTTTTTTGCGTGATGATTAACGATGCTGTCCTAGATCCAAATGCATGTTCACAATGATGCATTCATAAGGATGTGACAGGTGATAATAAATGTGTTAACATACAACTATTGTACTCTAGTATGATACGAGCAGGATTTCCTATTATCTAGTTTACAATAAACTTTACTACAAAGCTGAAATAAGAAAGAGTGCTCCAGGGATTTGTAGACTACCGTAGTTTTTGCTGTCTTGAAACACATGATTTTATAAATTCGATTTTCCACCAAAATGAGATTTGAGCTAACGTACTTTCAGATAACTAAAAGAAGATTTGCCCTGAAGGTCTTTAGCTGGAAGAATGGCACAATATGCACTTGTTAGGCTCTAGGTGTATTTAGTGTTCCTTGTCACACAACATAGACAATTACTAATACCGTATCAAGTGGAACCTCTTCCTGTCTTCTGCCTAAAGTCAGTGCTTTCAAGCTTTATATGGCAGAATTTGAATTACAAGGGAGCCAGTGTGTTATCTTGGTTGGATCAGTGGCTCCCACTTGTCTTGAGGAAAAGCTCTTGAATCGATTTCAGGATGACATGGTGATCCAGCCCAAGTAAAATCTTCCAAGAAGTCATTGGGAGTTTTCTTTTTTCAGAACTGCATCAGTATGTGCAGGACAAAGATCTGAGGCTATGTGCTGATCTGTATGGAAGGGGATAGGAGATGAGGGTGGTTGCATCAGCTAGGGAGGACAGAAAGTATGGAAAGTAAAATACACATTTAGAAGCATCTATTTGGTATCTAGTTGCTGTGAACACAGGGATGACTCTGTTGTCTGGTAAGTAATTACATTGATTAATAAAATGTGAGGTTTGTGAAGCTGCTGATAATTTTCCTTAGCATACAAAAGTGGTCAGCCCAGAAATGTTTTGGTTAATTAGTATGTGATGATTTTTCTGGCTGTGTGCAGGTTTGGTTTTCACAATAAAATTCATATTCCCTTTCCACTTGTTAACATATCTACACATTATTTAATTATATATACTCACAGAAATTTTGTGCATATTTGGGAAGCAGGCTCATGGCCCAGCTTTTTAAAGAATGCAGAGTACCCATGTGACTGCAGTTGAATTGTATAATAATGCCTATATACTTTAAAGACTTGCACTGTAGCCAAAACATGTCTGCTTACATTCCTCATCTCACTTAAGTGGCTTTTCTTATGAAAACGCAAAGGTTTTGTTTGTATTCCTGCAGTTGGTGAAAATGGAGCTGCGTGCCAAAAAAAAAAAAAAAAGAAGCCCCTAAGACACAGTGGAAAAGTCCTGAAAAGACCACTACCACCGGTTTTAGTTTGGATATTAAACTAATATTTAAAATACTTAACCAGTGTCTACAATTTAACATCACCAGTTCACAGCTTAGAAGCTTGTGATTCTGAAGGAGGAAGCCTCTTTAGACAACCAAGGGGACTTCAAAAAAGTAACTGCACTTAGTAATCATCTAAAGAATGAGTGTGCGAAAATGACGTTTTATGTCTCCTTTTAGGAAATTTTAATAGAGAAACTGAAGAAATACTGTCAGCCAGAATTTACTCGGTTTATTTACTTGCTACTGTAAAATTCCTTGTACATTTCTCGTTGGATTTCCTCAGGTATGTAGAGTTCAAATATCTTGGAAAAGCACAAATGCAGTCTTAAAAAACTTCAGTCAATTTGCTCAAGATTTTTTTAAAGCCACTTTAGTCAGTTGGTCATTTTCTAGCACTCTACAACCTGCTGATTTAAGTCGTGCTATGTTAAATTTTTGCATTCCTCCTCTGGAATCTTACCTACACATCACAATCACTGTAAATGTTTTCACATTGAAATTGAAGATGTAAATGAAGTACTGCAGTTGCTGTCTGGTTTTAGTTACAATGTCTGTTTGTTGACATCTCACATGAAGGCCTGCTGTGTCTCTGGCTCTGTCTACTTCATTTCCCCTCTAATTAGGCTTTGCCCTCAATTAAGTTAATGATGCAACTTTTCCTATAGATCATTTGGCCCTTCAATCAATTAGCAGAATATGAAGGGTGCATCCCTCTTTGGCTTTGGATTTGCTTGCCTCAGGGCTGACTGTTCAGTTCACAGAAGTACTTAGGCAAAGCAAGTTGTTTGCTCTGAGATATACAACCTGGCTAAATTAGGGTTTACAGAAGTATAATCTTGACTTCTTTAAAAACAAAACAAGCAGCAACGACAAAACTAGAAAAACCTCAGTTATTTATGTGACAGTATAGAAATAGCTACAGCAATCTGAAACACCAGAGAGATTACAGAAATGCAGCAGATATTACATGGTAAACATTTTGTTGAGTGCATGCTATCATGGCCAAAAGTAGAGCAAGACTAAGCAGTGGCTCCCCACACCCTCTTTCTTCTAGATTCCTGCCTCTGTCTTTCTTGTGTCTCATCACAGATTCTTGTTATCCTCCCTTTCTTGAGTCCTCTTTGACCTCCTCCCCAAGTAAAACAGCCCAATTGGCCAAATTTACCTCTGCAGAAAGTAGTCCTCCATGTCCTGTGTTACCACTTGCTGCTCTGCTGCACGTGGGGTATTTCTTACACATTCTATCAGATTTCCTGAGGTCAGTCCATCCCTGGTGTGACGTAATTCCACCTCGCTATTGTAGCACAGTCCTGGGCTCATTGCTCTTTCCTCTTTTTTTTTTTCAATTCACCATCCAGTGCACCTCCCAATGCAGCCTGTCTCATGTTTTTCCCTCCAGATTCCTATTTCTCTAAATCCTACAAAACCAAACATTTGTCTTTGCCTCGGCATTCTCCCCATCATTACTCCAACTTTTATTTCCTTGATTTCCCACCTCGTTTCTCCTCTTTTCTTCTCTCTGCTTTATTTGTTTAAAACATTAATGTGACGTAATTGTACATACTACTCAGTCATTCTTACCATTTCTACTATACCTCCTGCCCCATATCTTGTTTCTAAATTTCCTTTTTCCTCTTGAGGAAGCAAAACAAATCCTGCATCCCCTCCTTTGATGTCTATATGCCATATATCAGCTCTCATTTCTTCTTATTCCCAGTCTGTTTGCTTCATAGACTTAGCTTTGGTGATAAAAGAAGGTGTGATTTTTACCTTCAGGTAACTAGCAAGCAGGAGCTGTCCTGAGGTGAAGACAAAGCAAAGATCAAAGCCTGTTAGTTTTACCACAAGGTAAACTTGCTGAGGGCAGCCCTGCACCTTGGCCAGGAGCTGACTTCAGCAAGTTTACCTGACGGTAAAAATTACAGATGTTGTTCTTCACTATGTTTTTATATAGGAATTTACCATGCCTTTTAATTATTTGGGGTAAAAATTTATCTTTTTTCGATAGACAAGGGAAGACCTTCCTCTCTCCTTTTCTTGGCCAGGTCTCTTAAACTGCATATGACAGCATTGTCCTTACTCATAAAGAACTATTTTATTTATAAATAATCTTCTTTCTAAAACCAAGTAACTCCTTTTTCCTAACTAACCTTAACTTCTTTTCTCAGCCACTCTCTTCCAATTTGTTTGGATTCATTATTTCACTTGGAAGACATCTTTGGGTGAAACAATCTGCCTTATTCTGTGCTTTTTCACACATACACACACAAGCTCCTCCTATGTACAAATGGCCCTTAGGACAAAGAAGTGATCCATCTTTAATTGCCTGCCTTACTTTTAGCACTAGATAAAAACAGGATTTTAACATTGTCTTGTGCCTGCTATACAATATTTCTCTTTAAGAACAACACAAAACTTGTAGTTACAGTGCGAATGTGACATACATGCACTGAAGATCTTAAAATATCAAGAGCTTAGGGGCCACCAAGGCAGGTCTGGTGAGGTGAACCGGCAGCAACAAGGAAGGCTCTTATCTTGGACTTGTTGGGATCCATTCTAACCAGGCCTTTATCACCCTGAGGAGATCTTCCTGAATCTCATTTTATGCTTGTGCCAGCTGTCAGGAATGCATAGGCTAGCACCAAACCCAGCAGTGCAGCACACCAGAGCAGGAGACATCCTCCACCTACCTCACAGCCTTTGGCAAGAAGTCCCACCAGCAGAAAAACAACAGGTTTGCCATTGGTCAGGAATGTTTTATACTGACAGATGGCAGAGTCATGTTTTGTGCTTGATTGTACAGCTTAACATGAAGAAAGACCCTTGGGCTGTATTTCAGAACAGTAAATCAAAGAAGCAGTTTTACAGTATTCACATTATCCAGCTTTCCTCACACCTTAGTACCCTCCCTGAACATACATGTGTCCATTTTCCAAGTCTGAGCACTGTGTAAGTGGCTCACTTTGTCACTAGGTGCTCAAATGACATTCTGACCCTGCAACAGTATGGAATTAGTAAGTTTAAATTACGCCCATTTTGCTAAGGAGAATAAAAATAGAGCGGGAAAGGTAACCTGCCTAAAGCCACAGGGCAGGTTGTTATCAGCAGCTGAATGAGCCCAGAGCCTCTTGTTGCATGCCTGTAGCAAATTCCCCATGCAAGTCACATGTGAATACTTCTTCAGATATGTTAACCGCTCATGTTAACCAACTTCAGTTTAGAAATATGATAAAACTGCTTTTTCCCCCCCCTTTTTTTTTTTTTTTGTGAAAAGTATTTGAAGCATCCTTAGGGGTCTGTGTATAAATTTTTGAGTAGTTTTACATAACATGACGGTTGATTTCTCTGATAAGTTTAGTTGTATTCACTTGCCACTTTTCCATTGTACATTTTAGTATACTCCTAAGCATACAATGTATGTGTAAAGTTCAGTTTGATATAGCACAACATTCTTCCAGTGGTAAGAGTGTTATCACTCTGTTGGTTTAAAACTAATTTTCATGTCATGAGACAAGCAAAGAAGGACAATGTTCTACCATATTTTGAATAAGCAGATAGCTGAAGGCTTTTTCCAGATGAATAAGAAAGAGATAATTTGTTTATTTAATATACATAGTCAAAAAAAGTCATTTTTATAAAGCAAGCATTGACCACTGGAAGTAGGTATTTTTCTCAACTGACTATTGTGGGTACCTGAAGAGTCAAACCTGGATCCTTCTTTTCACATGCTCTTCAGTAATAGAAATTCAGCTCTGATCCTACTAGAACTCAATATACACATGCATCTGAGCACCTGGCTATTCCTAGTAACACAGAGGATCCTCTCAGAGCAGTTACAGCCAAACATGCAAGATTGATTGCAAATTTGGAGACTAAAATATATCTTTTTCAGTGTTCGGAATGCCTGGGCTTCCATACCTGTCTAGAAACTCAAGCATTGGTGGGATTTTCCAATATTATGATGTTAGGTCTGTCTGGAAAAAATACATGATGATCAGCTGCATTACCTGATCCTTTTAATTTCTAATAGCATAGAAACCTTTGGAATGAGCAAGTAGTTACCCGGGTCCTCCTCCTTGCCCTTTTTGAAGACTGGAGTGACATTTGCTTTCCTCCAGTCCTCAGGCACCTCTCTGGTTTCCCAAGACTCAGCAAAGATGATGGAGAGTGGTCCAGCAATGACCTCAGTCAGCTCCCTCAGCACCCACGGGTGCATCCCATCCAGACCCATGGATTTATGGATGTCCAGATTGCTTAATTGCTTCTTAACCCAGTCCTCATCAACCGAGGCAAACTCCTCCATTGTCCTGACTTCCTCTGGGGCCTCAGCAGTACAGGGCTCCTCAGGACAGCTTCCGGCAGAGTAGACAGAGACAAGGAAGGCATTCAGTAACTCTGCCTTCTCTGTATCTTCTGCCACCAGGGCACCCACCTCGTTCATCAGTGGGCCTACATTGCTTCTGGTGTTAGTTTTATCTGCCACGTATTTGAAAAAGCTCTTCCTTTTGTCCTTGACCCCTCTCGCCAGGTTTAATTCAAAGGAGGCCTTAGCTTTCCTAGTTGCCTCCCTACACCCTCTGACAACAGCCTTATATTCTCCCCAGGTGGCCAGCCCCTCCTTCCATGATCTATAAACTCTCCTCTTCCACTTGAGCATACCCAGCAGTTCCCTGTTTAACCACGCAGGTCTCGTAGCTCCCTTCCTTGACTTCCTACGTGTCGGGATGCTCTGATCTTGTGCCCAGTAGAAACAGTCTCTGAACACTAACCAACAATCTTGGGCCCCTTTACCTTCTGTTTCACCTCCTGTCCTCTCTGCTTGTACAAAAATGACACCAGGAAAGATGAAACACACAGCTTTTGGGGAAACTGCATGCAAATTTAATAGTTGGATTTGACAAAAAACAAACAAATAAACAAACCCACCCAAACAAACAAAAAACAAATGCAACCTAAACAACAACAACAACAAAACAGCTACAAACCATATGAAAAATACAATACTTTAATTATTACATATAGAAATTTTTTAAGTACTTGTTGAATTAAACTATTTTATTTAAGTTTATACAGACCTACTAAAGAGAAACCAATGCCAATATAAATATTACCTTGAGTATTGCTCATTATACTTTCAAGACAGCTGAGGTATCACTTTGAGGCAAAGCATAGTTTTAGTTCAGGAAGAGTCCTGATGGTAACCTTTGATCTTTATTTCCTACAGTTAATATCATAATAATTCTTTTTATCTCATCATGTACATACACATTCCTAGGACTTAAAGCCAGTGGTTGTGCAAGAAGCTATTTGTAGTTTAAATGAAGTACTTGGATGATAAATCAAGAGGCTTTATACAATACTAACTTGTGATAAATCATTTTTATGCTGTTTTGCTCTCTCCAGCACTGCACAACCTCCACCTCATACCGGCATAAAATAGATAATGTAAGAACTTCAGAACTTTTGTCTGCTTTTTTATTTAAGGAAATTGCAATATTTTCAGGGAAGAAAGCAATTTCTTGTGTGCTTGTATGACATTAAGCACAATCTGAGTTAAGCAAATGGAAATAAACAGAAGTGAAATAAAAGAAAGACTAGACATTCTCGGTTTTAAAATAAAAAAACAATTTTCCCTAAACTGGAAAACTACAGGCACGATCAACCTCATTTAATTTTAATTTTACCTTAAAATAATTATATCTAAAATAGGTCAGCAGAAACACTGATGACATAGATACTACTAACAGGGAGAGGTTTCCTAATCTAAATTATTACCTACAGGCCATGTAGGAGTTTTAGCTTTACACTGCGGAAATTCAAATAATTTCTTCATGGTACTTGTGGACCATCAAGCCTGATTACCAGAAATGCCAAATGCTCACAATTTCTGTATATTTCAAAATTTTACTGTGTAAATCTGTGTAAAACTCAGGCTCATTAGGGCCTTTTTAAAATGAGATGTAAACACATGCTTGAGAGAAGTCTAAGCCTGATGTAAGGGCCCTAAGACTGTAACCAGGAGTGACCTGGCTACATGACAGTAGCTTGTTGCAACACTGATCAGGAGGAGGTGAGGGATGTGAAAGGGGGCTGTGTAGCTTCCTGGTCACCTCTCTCTCATGAAACATGGACAATTCTTTGACATTATAATAGTAAAGTGCAATTCTAATGGGGTGTTTCCTCCCCTCCCAGCCAGTCAATTGCCCCTTTGCATGCGTTGGTATCAATCATCCTTTTAATGGCAGTGGGCTTTAGATAATTTCCATCATTATTCATTTAAATAGGTCCTACACTACAGAGGAAAGTAAAATTAAACACTTGTATAGATGGGGTTGTCTCTAGAAATTGTTTACCCTTATGAAAATCACGCAGAAATAGCCCTTGGAACATGAGAAACATATAGTCACAGTTCATGCGCATAATTTATCTTCTCTGTTGCACTTTGATAACTTATTATAGCCAAGAAAGCCATTATGTCCTTCTGTGAATACAAGACTTGTTGTTTAAAAATGTCTGATGTATAACCGTGAATTATGCTTCCAGAACAGGAATGCAATCAAAATCAATGCAATGCCTAATTAATACCAGAGAAAGTTGTCCAGCAGTCAAAATAGTTCCAATGAGTCCATATACTGCATGTATGTATAGAGAGACGTGGATACACGCATACTTGCCTATTACTCTTATCATATTTGTTCCTGTTAAAAGATTTCTGAATCAATACAGGAACAAATAGACAAGCAGAAGACATAATTCAAATAAAAACATGAAACGTTTCTTTGCACAGCTAACTATTTACATTTAGGAGTTATACATATTTCTCAGAAGGAGCCATCCATAATTCATTTCACACATAACATTGACATCTATGTGAGTTTTGAATAAGAAGTGTGAGTAGATGACAATTAGTGTGAACCACACTTGTTCTTGGTCATATCTACAATGACACCTTGATTCAACCTTGAATATAAACTATGTTAAACGAATTGTTTTAAGTAACTATGAACCAGAGATTGAATTTTGCAAACTTTCACACACTAGAATAGGGCTACTAATAGGCATTTGATCCTGGCTAACTCAAAGTGCAAGAGAATGTCCACAGCAGTTTTCTTAGAACAGTAGATTTAGGCCTCCTAAATATAACTCAAAAGTGAAAAGGTGCTTCGGAGAAATTCTTCTCCCAATTTGTTTCTCTCTCATGTCAATGTAATGTTAAAGACAAGACTAATTTGTTGTGATGTTATGCTGCAACATTTCCCTTTGCTTGTGTCCTTTATTATTTAATTAAATACAATCAAATATTTATTTGTCAGACTAAAACATTTGTATTCCATTTATTTGTATCGTAATGGAGTCAGCGAAGAAATAAGAAGTAGAAATATCATAAGGAGCACTTTATTCTGGACATTTTATAATCATGCACTGTCTGTAGGTAATTTAATATACTCTTTGCCTTTCTCAGCCTAATATGTACTAAAGATCACCAAGATTTAGATTCAAATGAAATATTGGGTTTTAACTGTTGCACAAGCTGAGAGAAGATGATAGTCGAGAGCATTTGATGGCCTGACTGTGCCCTTGTGATTTAAAGACTTCTGAGTATTGAGGAAAACAGGAAAGTAGTGCCTTTACTAATGTAACAGTGCTCTTAGCCCACTTCCTTGTTGTTGATATCTGATGCCTTTAGATGAGCTCTTCTTAACTGGCATGAGTTCAGTTAAAGAGGAGAAAAAAGACTCCATGGGGAAAAAAAAAAAAAAAAAAAAGAAAAAAAGGAAAAAAAGACTATGTCAATTGTACAAGCAAAGTAAGGTACACTAAGGTATACTGATTCTCAGGGACTAGAATTTGCCTTGGCCCCATCCAGCTGGTTAATGGTCCCCCTTCCCTGAACTCATTCCCACTGCCACTTCACAGGCTCTGTCACCTCATTTTGAAGTCAGGTACCTTCAGCCTCACTTGCTAAAGCAAAAAGGAGAGTTCCCTTGGTGGGGTAAGAGTTCCCTGGTGATGGATAAGGAAGCAAACCAGGAGATCAGCATTCATGGCAACCTCAGTTAGGGTAAATGAGCAGATGTGGAGGACAGTGAAGGGGAAGCAGAGTGAGAAGTAGCACTGGCCACAAAGACAACTGTAAAATTAGCAAGGAAAAGTGTTAGCATGCTCTATTTTCCAAATTGAAAAGTGAAAAGAAATATAAGTCAAAATATTTAAACTGCATCAGACAGATTAGATGTCAGTGGAATAGGTGAACACTGGTCTAGCATTTTTTTTGTGTATGCTGCTTCACTTTAACTGAGACTTTTTAAAAGATCTTAAAAATCAACTACACTGAGAAACAAATCCACACAATATTGCTTAAAGCCTCAACATTCATGAAATATGAAAATGAACAAAGCCACAGACTGTGTTATTTCATTTTGCATGAAATGTTGAATATCTGTATCAATGATACAACACAGAGTGATGTAGTTAACATTGGATTTAAAGTGACAAATATCTAAATTTGTCCACCTCTTAACAACAGATTGAAGGACATTGAAGTTTTCGTAAACAGTAGTGGAGTCAGCCAGGCCTACACTTTTCTATATCTGTCACACTATTCATGGGCACAGTCTCATAGACTATTTACTTGAGCAAATGTACATATGTGCATAAGCATTTAGAGAACAGAAGCCATTACCATCTACCATCAGAGTTTCCAGCAAGAAGATTTTTATACTTCTGGAGAAACTAACTCAAACACAACAGCATGCTTTGATGGTCTGGTTCAGACAGACTGGTGATTCAGAGTGTCTTTTATTTATTTATTTTCTTCTGTTAGGTATTCAGTAAATATAACTGGGCGATTAGCAACAGTTAAATAGCTGTAACGTTACCAACACTGAATAATTTACTAATTGGCAGAACAATTCCCGTCTCCTCCATTTGACCGGATATTTGTTTTATGTGCATGCTTGATATGCAATATTTACTGCTGATAAAAGGGGGAAGGCAAGTGTGTTTGCTTTTGCTAAATTAGAAGTAGCAAAACTTGTGGTTGAAGCTATGATATTGTGAATATGACATTGAGAATAGAAATAGAAAAACACTTTCATACTTTTTTTTTTCCCCTAGTGCTAGATATAATTCATGCTCTGGATGTTTTAATCATGACTGTTAGCATTTGAATGAAAAAAAGATTAAATTTTACTGGTCTCAAAAAGTTCTTTGAAGCCTTTTTATCCATCTCTTATATTTTGTTGTAACTTTTCTGTTAAGCAAATTTAAAACACTTTAGGGTTTTTCCCCTTCTCTTTTTTTATCTTAAAGAGAGATTGGAAAAAAAAAAAAAAAAAGTCAAACTACAAAATTAAGGAGAAATTATAAATTCTTTGTTAAAATGCTGTTATAATACAACTTCTGCTGTTTTTATAATATGGGTAACCTATATTCTACTCATGTGGTTTTCAAAGAGGAAACTTTTAGTTTCCTCATTTGGTATGAAAACAGTATCAAAGTGCACATGGTTTGTTCTCAATTCCTTTGCACTATCTGATCTTTGTAAGTAATTTATAAAGACTTAAACCATAGGACATGCAGGATACTCAAGTTACAAGTGCCCCAAGGTCTTGAGAGATCTTGTCGGTGTTGTACTTTAGAGTTAGAAGGAATTATTACCCTAAAACAGAGAACATGTAAAGCTTAGTGATTTAAGTCTTTAAATTCTGGCATTTTAAAGGTAGCAGTGTCACTATGGGCAGGACGAACATTTCATCTGCCCTCTTACATTCAGATGCATTTGTCATCACTGTCTATGTCCTCCATTGCTAGTCACACTTTGAATGCCAAAATAGAATTCCATGTAATTCGATGCCTGAAGGAGTTCTATCCAAATAAATTTGCTCTTTTAAAATAACATTAAAATATGATGCCAACAATCAGGAATATACCTTAAGTATAAACAAAAGAAAATAAATAAGCCGTCATAGAAAGTTGTTCTGAGAGATGCAGCAAGCAAGCCTTTATTTTAAATTACCTTTATTTCTTAAGAAAATCAGAAGCTCAACATTTTTTTTCCAGTTGTAGATGGATTGAAAATGTAAGTTCCAGAGCAGAAGCTCAGCTGGTACAAATCAGTGTGGTTATTGAAGTCAGTGGAAAGACAGCAGTGTTTCACCTTCTCAGCATCTGGCCCTCACACAATGTGAAGAGCTGATGTTTCAAAAGGTAAAGTACATACGTACAAGCAAGAGAGACATTCTGAGCCTTCCTGATACGCCTTGTTAAAAGTTTGTGGCTTTGATTAAAGTGAATTCAATGTCTGCTTGACAGGAAAGATTGACAGAACAGGAAACCAGTGTCTTCCATTAGCCCAAGAGCAGATAAAAGCAAGGGCAGGCAGATGCAGCTCTCCCCACTCAGGACGGGCTTCCTTTAGTACAGAGCAAACCATTAGCTTTCAAAGGCTTCCACTTCTTGTGGGGAGAAAGCTGAATATCAGACCAACTGTACATGAATGTCTGTTTATCCCTATATGGTTTTTTTTTTGTTTAACATTTCCTCCCAGAATAAAAAAAAAAAAAAGAGATAAAGTATGTAAGTAGGAGGGAGAGCCTTCCCCTTGTGCCCTCCTGGCTTCAGCAGTTCACAGACTTGCTTTTCTAGACATAGCATCTACACTGCCAGTAATGTATGGGATTATCCTGCATTTGAAACATATCCATCTTGTAAACATGTGAATTTGGAGTATTTCAGAGTATAAATAAATACAACTGGACCAATCTCCACTTTACAGCATATAGAATGATTCAGTTTTTTAGCAGCATTTTGTTTCCTGATAACTGTTACTCAATTCTGAACCTATCAAAAGGGTCTCTTGCAAAGTCTGTTGTTGTCAGCGAAGAACTCTCATTATCTAGGAGGTCGGGGGATATAAAAATTCTCTATAAGCAGAAAACTCCGATTGTTCTCCAGATGAGTAGAGGACTCAGTTCTGCCTTACTTCTTAAATCCAGCTTTCCAGAGCATGTACAAGATAGCGAAGATAAGCCAAACCAGTCTGAAAAATTTGATGTATTTCCAAGTGTAAGAAAGAGAGAATTTTTCCTTTTAAAATGCTGTTTACCATTGCTGGTTTTTGGTTTTGTTGTTGTTGTTGTTGGTTTGGTTTTGGTGTTGGGTTTTGTTTGTTTGTTTGTTTGTTTGTTTTTAACACATAATAAGAATTCTTCAATCACTTCGGGGAAAAATGTGAGACTCTTTTAACAGCCATAAAAGTCTGTCATTACTTCTTAAACGTTTAGAAGAAAACAAACCTAATTTTAATCAGAACTTTTCTACACATTCCCATGGGTTAGGGTTGTTCTTCTGTTTGTTTGTTTTACGTGTCTAGTAGGTTAAAGGATAGCACATACAATTCTAAAAAGGCATCAAGAATGTGAAAGGTAATAGATTTTTTAAAGGAATTTACCAGTCATTTTAGTAACTATCTTCTTCTGAGTCCTTCAGCCAATTTTTCTGGTTTTAGTACCACTTTCATGTAGAGTGTTCTCCATGGTTTTTCTTCCCTTGTTCTTTGCCATTGTGTGCAAGACCAGCACAAACAACCAAGGCAAAGGAACGGGGACTTTTACCCATGAAATGCAGTCTAAGTTAGACACAATATCATAAATAAATAGAGGACCAGTAACTGAGGAACAGAGGAAATCAGTGACAGAAATGGGAAAACAGTCCTTTTCTTCTTGCATGTACACTGTAAATATTTATTTTGGTCTCTTTTTTCCTGATACAATCACAGGTGTGAGGAGAAGTGGTCTGTGCCAACCCAGAGCGTATTGACAGAAAGCTGAAAGTGGGGGTTTAAGAAGGAATCTTAAGGAGGCGAGCCAACGCCATGGGGGCTGTTTACGGAGCCAGATTTGATTTGCAACATTAACCACAGGAGCTAAAATAACGACAGTGTCACCATGGTTGAAGCTGCGCTGAAGTCACTGGGCCACACAAGACCTTGGAGGAGCACACAATAAAAGTATGAGAAGGAAAAAAAATCCTCTGTGAGTCTTACTAATGATATCCAGAGGGGCAAGAGCCAGGGAAGAAAGGCTGAAAAAGAGGAGGGTGTGTAATGATTCATAGCTCGCCAGTGGTATTGCCTGCCAGTGGAGCCCATAGTGAAAATGAAAAGTTGCTTTCTTCTGATGTGGCCATAAGCAAGCTCACTTTGAGGCATACGTGGATCCCCAGAAGGTATACCTGGGGAAAGGAAGGAGCTTAACGTGTCTGGCCTACCACCTCATAATACTTGGATATCTCAGACATGCATTTTTAGGATGCTATGCTGCTAACAATACAACATTGCTAACAATTTATTATTAGTCAAAAAAAGAAAAACAAACACACGCAAAAAATGAGACCTTCGGAAGGTTCATATTCTCACTCATACATCAGGGCTACAGAAGACATAAATGTAAAATATAAGTGTCAATGCCAAAATACAAATCTGGAAGACTGCAAAGTATGGATGTGATAAGCTTTCCATGGATTTCAGATGATGAAGAGGGAGTGGGCAGTAAGAGTAAGTTAATTGTCCTTGGTATCTTTTGAATATTGTTCCTACCCAAGCAATAAACAAATAACATTTACAGCCATCTGTACTTCAAACTGATCACGAGCAAAGTGGGACATAAGAAGTATTTTGTTCTATATGGCAGAAGATACACCTTTTTTTATTTTCATAAATATGCATACACATACCACCACATACACATGCTTTTAAAATAGCAATGCTGCTCATGTATAGTATCCACTTGCTTCTCAGAAGACAAGTTCTCAAGAAAGGAACTGAAATTAGCACTCTTCACAACCTAATTGTTTAATCTTTCTAGCTCGTTTCATTTAGATATATGTGTAGTACATTTATATATACCTGTAATTCTAACTCACATACCACACAAATGTGGGACTTCCTATCCTTACTGTAATACCACTGTAAGATATCAGTTTCCTTGCAGTCATCAAATACTGTCTGATAGTGGACTATGTCAGTGAAGCTGTAAGAGCTTCTTCCTCTGCATTCTTCCCTTTAAAAAATTCAAAATTACAGCCCATGTTATGCTTTTGTCTCTATAAACAATTAAATCATACATTTACATATATTCGTAGCTCTCTGTTGAAGGAAAATATCTCACTGATGGAAGAATGTGTCATCACACTTCTAGTATTTCAAGTACACCATCAATCCAACCAATTACTCTGCATATGAACCATAATAGGCACATGATTAGACCTTAGTCTCACGTATTTCTTATTTTTCACAATTTCTTTTTCATAGAGTGCAAGATATTCCCCTAAATGAATCTTTTAATTGTGCTTAATTGAAAACCAACAAAAGACAATGTAGTTGGGATTCATTTGACCAAATACAGACATCAGTATCTTAATCACCATAAATCATAGTGTAGATGTAGTTAACATCTGAAGTAGTCTCTGTGCTCTGACTTACATTCAATGAAATAAAATAAGCACTTCTAGAGTACAATTCATCTCATCCTAAAATAGAGGATGAAAATAGGTCAAGTGACTCTTATCTTTAATGTACCTTTTTCTCTCTATTGGCTATAAAGGAAATCTTAGGTGACTGCCTCAGATACACACACCTGAAGCTTATGAATCCTGCATTGTCAAGTTTACCAGTGGTGTTTAGGGCTCTGAATAAGGTTCATTTATTTAAATCCTGGAAATTGTGAAGTGTCTTATTTCTTTAAGATGTCTAGATACTTACATGTCTGTGTCTCTCAATATAATTCATTTATGATGTTTATATCATGTCTCTATTCATTAGAATTTGTTGTGATTACAGCTCTGCTGTAAAATGTTGTCTGGCAAGTAAGAAAAGAGGTAGGTCTGTGGTGAATCTCCCATTACATTTCAAACTGAGTATTTCAGAAGTAACTTAGCTAAAATCAAGTTGAGGTGCAATCCTTTTCTTTTTCTTTCATATGATAATTGTACAACATTCCTCCAAACTCTATGACCCATGAGCATTTTTAGCCTTTCAGTGGCAAAGAATTAAGATCTTTGACAATGTTGTGATGTGTTTTAGTACAATGCCAGTGAGGTTACACAAATGGTTTACATCTCTTTAGCAAAGGATTAGCTCTTCTAATAATGTTCAGTGCCTAATTACCTCCACCCTCCCAAGCCACACCCTTAATTATGAGTAAACATGAGAATATTTGCCCAGCCAGGGGCTGATACTTACATTTCATATTGTATTTGTTTGTCTCAGCGTGTCACTGGGACAAGTTTATGAAAAAGACCCTGTGTCTTCTGCAACAGATGAACCTGAATTCCTCTGCAAAGCTGTGAGGTTCAGCCCTTTCTTGTGTTCAGAAGGCTGGTCATCTGGAAGTGCTTTACAGCTTTCACTAACAGAGAGATTTATTGAATGCAGTAATATAAAATACAAATAACTGAATCAGAGAAGCATTCCCTATGTTACTAACATTGACTCTAAATTCAAACAACTGTATATTTTCATATTTTCCATCTGACTTTCCATATTTTTGCAGTGGCAACACATTCATCAGCTTCTTTTCCTTGATGCATGAGGCTCCATACAATGTGCTGTGTGAAGGGCAAGGATGACCACCCCTTGTAGGGTATCAAAGGAGGTGAACCTGCTTTAGCAGGTGGGTTGGACTAGAGGATCTCCAGAGGCCCCTTCCAACCCAAAACATTCTGTGATTCTGTGGATATCATCTCCTGAAGGGACTGTGGAGAGACAAGACCACAGGACAGAGCTGTTTTACAAGGCGTTCTAAACAGAGTGGCTGATGGATAGCACTGCAGTCCTTCTCTGGACTGCTTCTCAGAGAGAAAAATCAATGTGTCTCAGGAGCACAAGAGAAACCTTGTCACCACTTGCCCAAGACATAGTAGTAGACCTGTGTTTTCAAGCCTGGCATTTGACAGGCCTGACAATAACTTCCCTGGAGAGGTTGTTGGGGGAAGCTGGTGGATTTGGGGAGCTGGACAGTGGTAACTTGAGCTTTTAGCATTTCTGAAAAGGATCTTTTTTTTTTTTTCTGTCATCTGTGGGAAGGAATCCAAAGAGCTTGAATCTCTATACAGCTCTTTGTATCAGCTTCCTTGACAAAACAAACTCCTTGCAAGATATTTTTACCTCACTATCTGCTGCCTTATGCAACTATGATTGATAAGGACTGCATTTTTTTACTCTTGCCAAAATGATAAGCAACATGAGATCCAACCCACATGATTGCAAGACCTAGCTTGATCCAAGTAGTAGACTCCTAGGGATGGACTGCTCCTAATGCTCGGTTTCCCTGTATCTGAGGGTTATTGTGCTATAAAAGGGCTTTGAAGATGCCTTAAATGTAGGCATAAATTTTGAGTCAAAATTAGGTGGACAGGATTGTAGCCTATATAGTCATTTATACTGCTGTCTCTACAACTTTGTTAAAGTTATTAGAACTGCATCAGCACGGGACTATATCTGCCTGGCTGTAATTTATACTTCAGATCCGGGAAAGCAAAACCACATACATTTCAGTTTGGAAGATTTTCCCTAATATAAGATCATGAGTCCAACTGATGCTAATGCAGTTCACAAATGAATAAAATTGAATTTCTTTTGATGTACAATGTAATTATCTCAGAGATCAATAAGGGAGCTAAATGAAATTTGCCTTTAATGTTAGCACTGACACATCATTCAGTTCTTTGACTATTGATCTATAGTAGATATGAACTTCTTTCCCTTTTTAATTCTCTTGGACATTGTTATAACATTGCCTACTCTGAAATATATTATCTCAGACATGTGAGTACCAGTGTCTGTTATCATTAGCAACAGTAACCACATGAAAATTCTTATGATTATTTTCACTCTGTTAATTCTCAATCAAATCACTCAGTTGCTTTGGACTACAAGAGACATTGCCCACTCCACTTGCATATATGACATCAAATCTCCGATGCTCTCCTTCACTTCATTATCAATTATTTCAAAATGTGAAAATTATGAAGAAATAAAATTGTGAAAGAGCTGTAAGACTCCAAATTGACCCTCATTTTGATTAGTATTTTCTCTTTTCTTCTGGGTATTCTGTCCTACAGTTGGATTTCATAGAGTTTGGTTCTTCAATATCAAACCTTTATGATTCTGAGACTATTTGTGTGACACTTGAATGATTCTTAGTGCAACCTATCTAAAAGTTATGATTGTATAGGCTTTGGTAGTTGGCATATTATATGCCTGGTTTGTTCACTACGGCTGCTATTGAAGTTACATTCAAGAAAGCAGAGAGAGAGCCAGTACTTAGATTATCCATATCTGCCCTATTTTGGATCCCATCGTCAGAGAGACATAATCACAATGACTTTCCTGGGCACATCTGGTGGTCAGCTAAATGTAACACACCCAGACTTGATACAAATAAGCGCAGAATAAGACAGTGCATAGTGTAAACCAGTATGCCTGGGCTCTCTGTGCAGTAAAGTAAATGCGTTGCTTGGGAGAAGAAAAGTCTCACTCTCTGAAGTGGGTTATATTAGTTTCCACATTCTCGTAGCATGCTGTCATTCCTAAGAAAAAGATGGCAGTCCAAGTTTGTGCTAAACCAGGGAGTGTCTGTCTGTGAACTCTCGCACCAAGCCTAGTTTTAACCAGCTGTCCCAATTGTCTGAACATCCTCTCCTTGTGACCGTGTGGCACCAAGTGCTCAAACATAATTTTTCTGCAGATGTCAGAGATTTTTATGTTGTGGGCCAAGAACAAATTAGATTGATTAACATGCATGACTGTCTGGCCCTGTAGTGCTGGGCATGATAGATGTTTTCTCTAGCATTGCTCTTGTGTATGGTAACATTCTACATTTTGCTTGATTCACAAGTGTAAGCTAAAGAAGTGTAGGAATGATCAATAGCAGATGCTAAAGGATCTAATTACAGAAACTGACATAGTCACATTTTTAAGTGCAAACACACTAGTTTATTTAGAGACACATATGCACTTTATATTCATTATTCTTGAATAGGCACCAACATGGATTAGAAAAATAAGACAGTGTGTCCCTTGCAATCTGGTTTCAGTGGTGCTGTTTTATGTTGTGTTTTGGCCAGACAACTCCATACGGAAGCTTTGTGTTGGAATACTTTGTGCAAGTCCACTTGGTAAAGTTTTCTGCGTTATATGTGGATTCAGTTTTGTAGGGCCATAAACTGAATGTATATTTAAGTCTTCCACCTGTCTTTTGCTTACTGCTTAGAGGAAAGAAAAAATACATACTTCTGAGCTTATGACACCTTTAGCTAGATTTTAAAAAATTTCCTTATGACGATGTTTTGTAAACTTGTCTTTCAGATAGTTCAGGAGAGGTTCCAGTTCATCTAATGCAAGCATGCAACTGATAGTTTTATTAGTTTGATAGTTTTAGTTGTCTGCTGGAGCAGACAGATTACTCCAAAAGATAAGTGCTAAAGTCTCTATACAGTATATCTGAAGATATCCAGATTGAGACCCTGCCTGCCCCAAAACTGGGTACCTAAGTCTCAACAGGTAAAATCTCTTGTAGGCACCCAAAGCCATCTGTTTGACTGTGTTGACTATGACCTTACAAAGTACATATTGACTTTTGTGGAACTGCTTCATTGGTTATCTAAAATACAGAGACAAATCAGATATTCCATTTGATGGTTAGGATGTCACCCTGTATTCCTAGGCTAGGAATTCCAACATATTTTACAACTAGATTTTAAAGTATATTTTATATTGCACATATGTGGATGTATATATATATATATTTTAATGCTACATGCCAACATTTCCAAAGGAATGAGTGATTTTGGACTGTACTTTGTCTTTTATGCACAATTTTGTTGCACTTTAAAGGGGCTGAACTTTCCCAGGGTGGATTGTCACTTCTGTATTCAGACCTTTACAGTTTCTCAAGCTTGACATCATAGTGCTGACACCCACTGAAAGCAGAGGTCGAAATCATTGTCTTCTTTTGCCTGGTCTTGTCTCATGTCTTTTTCTTATGACCATCTTCATATTAATCATATTTTATTAAACTAAAAATAGAATTTTATTTCTGTCTATATTATAGGGAATCATTGAGCTCATTGTAAGCTGCTAAATGGACAGAAACAGGCCTGTCCACTGTGTGTCATAAAACACACATTCCTACAAAGAGTCCTCATAATGCAAGTGAAAGGATTTAATATTTGGGAGGTATGAAAAACTGAGTTCCCTCCTGCTGTCATTATAAAAGTCCTAGTGGGAACAGGGAGAATCTCATAACCACCATAAAGTTCCGCAGAGTTTATAGAAGTATTTTTACCTTCCTAGGTTCTTCCTTGCATTTTCATATTCTTTAACTGACTCAAAATCCGTCTTCTTGAGAACACATTAATTTACTAGCAGAACCTTCTGTATGGCGGTCAGCCTCTTTCCATCCCATCCCTTTACAAAGAAGATAAAATATCATTTGCCAACCCAAAGTTTCTTTGATTTTCTCAAGACAAGCTCTTCATGCTTTTAAACTTTCTGCTGTTAATAATTACTCTTATAGGCTCAAATGCTGCTATACCTGTGAAATTTAAACTCTGTGTGATGAAAATCAGCAAAAGAAATGCATAGCATATAAAGTCGATGAGTTGATAACTCGGTACAGAATTTTAGGTGAGGATGCAGTAATATACTTACTTATTTAACAAAAGATGCTTCTTGAAAACACTTAGTTTAGCAAAGGATGTCTCCTGAAAGATTTCATTAGCCTGGAATCTTTTTCTAAATTCTTTGCTGATACATTAATTTTTTTGCTGAAACACCAATATCTTTGGTAACGCATTTGCTCACATCACCATTAAAAAAGTTTATTCTCTATTTAATTCCCCCTTGCACAGAATGTGCCAATTTTTTTGCCCCAGGGAATGAATTTGCAATGTAATTGTGGTGAAGTTTCACTTTGTGTTCAGGAAAAAAATGTGCTATGCAGCAGAAACAGGACATTCCAAGGTGTTCTGCCCCTCAAGTGTTTGTAAAGATGTAAGTAGGCAGGAAGCAAAAATAGGTAGCTTTGCATAGTATTAATTTATAACAGTTGACAGTACTTCAAATGCAGTTTTTCCTACCATCTAGATTAGATTCATTAGTAGCCAATCTAAATGTCTAATTGAAGAGTAGCTTTCTGAAGAGTCTGTAACTGTCGCTTGGCTTCATCCTTCTCTGTTTGTTCCTAAGATTTCTTTCCTCTCTTGTTTTCCTTCTGAAACAACAATGTACTCTATTTTGGGGTTGCTAGTCATGATTCCAGGAACGGGAATCCAACTCTTGAGTACAACAGGCTTTACATAGTAACTTCTTGGCAGAAATTCAGAAATGCTTTGACCAAAGGGAACTAAAAAAAAGGACCCAGAATAAGGGTAACTTGAAATGAAAGACACACCAAAAAAAAAAAAAAGTGGAGAAAAAATCAAATAAAAGAAATAAAAAATACCTTCACAACATGAAAGACTGAGGAATTGAGATAAATCGTGATATTTGTTTTTCATGCCTAATTGAAAGCTTTTTTCTACTCTATCACTAAGTATCATGAATACTAAGATACTTCTCTTCTAAATGTGTATGTGTATATGGGAACATTCTAACCCCAAGCTTGCCAAACATCAAGTCCTTCTGTTTGCTCTCTTTTTAAAATTAACTCTTGATGGAGGAATGGTTCCTTTCAGCAAGGGACAGAGTTTAAGTTTTCCCTAAGTCTGGGGAATTAGCATAAGAATAGTCCTGGAAATGATGAACTGTCTAAAAGATTACTCTGCTCACAAACAAGTGCTCCACTGTTCAAGGGTACCTGAGTGGACCCTGCTTCTCCCTCCTCCCCCTGGACCTCCACCCCCTGCAATGCTGGAGAGATTTCTTAGGAGGCAGAGCCACAACAGCAGATTTGGGATTTTGGCACCTGAATGTGTCTCTTTATACACCACTTTCTTTCACAAATTCCTTTCTCTCTTTCCATTTATTTCTGACTATGCTTTGCACCACTAATCATCTCCCCTTCTTGAAATGACTGTCCCAGCTGGCGGGACATGGACCCCTAATACAGTGCTTCCCTCACACTCCACATGGCTTCAAGAAGTAGGTATTCTCTTCAGTTCTGTCTTGTAGCAGTCGTTTTTGGGTTTTAAAAACCCCAAATATCTGTGTTATTTTGCTCTACCTTTCTGCTTTCACCTTTGTATTCCCTTCTTTCATCCTCAAACTGGTTAAGAGAGAAAGAAGAGGAATGCACAGGTAACAATAAAATATACTTTTCCAAAGAAATGACGCACCCAGTTCTCACCAGGGTGAGCCACCTCTCTTCTTTCACAGTGTATTTATCTGTTGCTAAACACACCAAAGCAGCTATCATATTTTAAATGCAGTCTTTTTCAAGCTATTTAATAAAGTGTACTGTGTATTTATGACTCCTTAACCAGAAAACCATACTCTAATGGACATATTTCAAGTTCTTGACCCAAACCCCTTAATTAACTGTAAAACCAACATTCTTATTCTTCGGAGGAGGAGTATTATGCTAGCAGATTTGGAAGTTAGTTCTGAAGGGGACTGTTTTTATAGTACCACAGATCCTGAGGAGTGGAAGTCATTTTCTATTCCAAGAAAACATCCACCACTAGCACCAGTGAGAAGCAGAGCTCTGTTGTGATTTTTTTTTTCAAGCCCTAATGACTAGGTTTTATTCCATAATCACAGAGTGCCCCTTTCACCTGCTGATTTTTTGTTCAGTCTTCAGTGCACTTCCTTTCCTGCTTCATCATTCATCAGCTATGAGGTCATTAATTTTAAATGGGAGACTCTCAGTAACCAACAGAGAATTTCATTGTAAATCAAAACTTCTCCAGCTGATAAATTAATTTGTCCGTAAAGCGGCTCAGCAGCCCTTTTGTTTTGTATGGAATTTTCCAGACAGTCCTCTAGGCTCACAACACAGAAACCAGGATCATCATTTAGTATGGGCCTTCAGTCTTCAGGGAGGTCTTAAAAGAAAACAGAGATGACATATTTTCCCCTGTGCTCCCAAGGTCTCTATACCTACAGCTATGTCTTCTCTACTGTCTGCTGGGATGTGTTTGATCATACTGCCAATGTATGGATGCATGCCAAAAAAATGTGTATGGCCATTAAGTAACACTTGTTCTCTAGCTGACAGGGCCCCTTTACACATGTCTGTCCTGAAAAAAAAACTTGCACAAAAGCTTAATCTCCAAGATATGACAGCTAATAAACTCATTACGATCCATATAGGGGAGGGAAGAAGTGGGATACAACAAGGAAACTAAGTAACTCAGATGTCTGCTAAGTCTTCACATCAAAATAGCAACCAGAAAAAAAGGTTTGGAGCCAGTAATGGAACCAGCTTTTATCAAACTATGTGTAGATGGCTCTGTTGAGGAAACACCACAACACGAGGCAGGATCCGGGATATGGAGCTTCTCTTAAAAATCACGTGGAGCCTGGTGGAGCTCAGCAAATTGAAACATGCTGACAAACTTCTCTGTCCAAAAAAATCCTACAGGCCAGGCCATCTCCTCTGTTCTGAGCTGGATTTACCCAATGCAAATTGTAAGGTCAAGGAGAGGGAGAGGAGCAAGCATGCACTTGCTTTGTCGGTGTTCTAACCACATATAGGCTATGCCAGTTATGTCAACTGAGCTTCAGTCTAAGTTGGTCTGGGCCTGGCCTGAGGAATCAAGAACATGATGCTTTCTTTATTTTTCCTGTGGTTATGCAGAGCTTTGGTACAAAGAGGTGTTTCACCCAGCATGCATGCTCCTGAAACAGGATTTTTTAAAGCACGGGTCACCTCTCAATACTAGTGTATGTGGACAAGTGAAATAATGACAAGTCACTTTTCTATTTTTGACATTGTCTTAGGACAGCTGTCCCGTACAGTGTTCTTAAATGTTGCTCTAGCAGTCTTAAAACCAAATATTGCTCTAATTCATGTCATTTTATATGCAGAAGGGACCAGCAAGACTTGCCAGAAGGAAGAAAGGATGGACACAGAACTTTGGAGAGCCATTTTATTTTTTCACTCTGAGCTTCTAAAGACAAGGAAGAACAGAGTGTGTTCCTGTGCATTTATTCCTAGGAGAGGTCACTGATGATGGTGATGTCCTTGGAAGAGCTGCAGCGATTATTCTGACAATGTGCATCTGCTTCCGCTACTGCTCCCTCACTGCTTCTTTCTCTCTTTACTTTTGATCATGGGATCCCCGCAGCTGTCCTTGTTCTTTCTCTTTTTCACCTTGGAAACAACTCAGCTCCCTGTTCCAGGTGATGTTTGAGGCTGTTGTTTCGATTCTGACAAGCTACAGAAGGGAGGGAACCAGATCTCTGTTCTGACCACCCTGCCCCTGCTTCCTCTTGGTCTGTACCATCAGGTTCACAGCTGAAGCAGACCAGGCTTAGTTACAAAGTTGTGCAAGAAAGGAGACCCTTAGTACCAGAATTATTGCTGATATCATAATATATTTTGACTGCTTTTAGCCACAGGACCTGATCCTGTCAGCAAGCCACATGCAGACCTCCCATCAGCTCTATGGGTGTTCCACAGCCCGGCAGCTGGGGACAACCACCCCTCCCAGAAGTGTCTAACAGATCTGCAAAGGGCTACGAACGATGCATACCAACATGCGATTCTCCACATGTAATGCAAATTCAGCCCCGTTGCTGAAGTGATGCCGTATTTGGAAGAACATGCTTCTCTGATCTTTTCCCAGACTTTTATGATTCAGGGTAGTTAACTGGAAATGCTAAAGCCAGTTGAGTCACTGGGTGGCTGCTCATATGGAATTTTGATGCATCTGTAAAGAGGAGGGAAGTCGGTTTGTAGCATACTTTCTGTTATCAAAGCCATACTGGGCAGTAAAGCTAATTGCATTATGCTGTGTTCAAACAAAAACGCTTGAAAGCAGTTCTGTCTATCTGTGTGAATATGTGCACAAAACGTGTGTATGTGACTGTTGTAGTATTGTGAAAATGTTTGTCAGTGCCAAAAAGAAAGAGAGAGAGAGATAGCAAGAGAGACAGAAAGAAAGAGAGCAAGAAATAGAGGAAGGAAGGAAGGAAGGAAGGAAGGAAGGAAGGAAGGAAGGAAGGAAGGAAGGAAGGAAGGAAGGAAGGAAGGAAGGAAGGAAGGAAGGAAGGAAGGAAGGAAGGAAGGAAGGAAGGAAGGAAGGAAAGAAGGAAGGAAGGAAGGAAGGAAGGAAGGAAGGAAGGACTACCTCATGGGGCATTTTCTCTCCAGTTTCTAACCAGTAATATCCTCCACTCATTTGCCCTTTAAGTTATTTTCAAAGAAATAGTTTTTTGATTATAAAACAAACAAAAAAACCAACACTTAAACAAGACACTCTATTGCACATTCTGCATCTCAAGGGAAAGGATGAGACAATAAACAGCATGTAACAGATGTTATTCACGTTGCTTCATGCACTGTTGGAGGGCTCTCAGACACTAAAGTTCTAAGTGTGGTGAAAGAGCCCGTAGACACAGAGTCACTAATGATGTATCTTAATTAGGACAAGATAAAAAAATGAAATTAATTAGTCATATACTCATAAACAAAGTATTAATAAAAGTAATAATTTTGGACCCTTTCCATCCCACTACAGCTCCTACAGTAAGATATCACGAATCTGGAAATCAGTAAATATTTCAGATTATTTAAAATTTCAGAAATAAAATATCTATGCAAAATAACAATCTTGGTAACAGCTTATAAGGAGTATCTGGAGCTGTGCTAACTTTGAATCACGGAGTTTCAAGGGAACTTTTTATTATAGTTTTGGCTTCAGTGCACTCACACCATGTGGGTTTTTGCTTTGAGTTTTAGGTTTGAATGGACCAACTACTTCAAAGCAAGACTCTAAATCAGGAAAATGCACTGAGTTTCATATGCTTTCCACTGAAAACCATATCTTGGCCCAGATTCCTTCACAACAGAGCCCAGCCTCCTTGAAACTCAGCCCACATTTGTTGAAAGCATTTACAAATCCCATCAAAACTGGCCCAAGTTTCAAGTTTGTAATAAAATCCAATCCCAAGAGTTCTGCTTGGCTTCAAATGTCTCTCTGTTCTAGTAATTTCCACTTGTTTCCGTTAAAAAGAAAAAAAAGAAAAAAAGAAAAAGTATAATTTGTGATGATATCTGCCTGTTGCACTGGTAAACCTGGAATAACTCCATGAAGTCATCAAGGTTGTTTCAGATTTGCACTGGAGTAGGGGCGAGTAGGTTCAGCAGAGGTTTTATCAAGATAAAGGTGAGAATCTGGTTATAATCCAAGACCAGCTCCAGAATGCAACGTGTGTCTTTCTGTTGAAGTTAACTAAATGCAACTGCAGCCTGTAGGCTTTCTCAGGTTTAAGCAAAACCTTATGGCTTTGAACATGTCACTTGGAGTCCCTCGGCATGGTGTCATCCCACCAACCCCAGGCTGCGGCAGCTCCACCATACTGCCTGCCCTCACCACACAACCCTGTTCCCTCCTGACCTTTCTGCCAACACTGGCCTCTGCGTGGTGACCTGGTGAGCAGGCCTGGGGACTGCCATTTGTTTTCAGCTGTGTTCAAGCAAGACTTAAAACAATAATGTTGACTAAGAAGATGGATCAGGAACACACAGCGTGGGTGGGAGCACCAAAACCTGGATTTAGACTGGCTCAAGCCACCACAAAACCACCTCCAGGCTTGCAGAAACAGGATTGTATGAATACTAAAGCCTCTGCGTTCATTAGAGTCTACTATCTCATCATGTACTGAAGATTTTCTCGTGCATATTCTAGCATGTCACATTGAGAATGACATCTCTGACACACCTATTAGCTGATTCACTGACAGGTCATATTGTCTGAGGAAAGGCCACCACAACCAAATAAAAAAAAGGCTGTGGCTATCACATGCAGTAAATGCATCCACCAAACCATAGTAGGGGGCTACCCCATGGACAGAGCTGAGCAAGAACAAGAGAGGAGGCATCACGAAATCCACATAGCAACTTTACGGTTGCAACCTGATTTTAGACTGGAAGAGCTGACACATTGCAGGGATGCAATACAGCAGGTAAAATGCAATGGCAGACAGATGTTTGCTCTGGATTCTCTTAGACCGGTTGTCGCTTTTGCAATCCCTCCATCATGAATCCTCAGAACTGGTCCTGACCCCAGTGGGGTTACTACAAGCAAGGGACAAGCTTGAAGCACTCTGCCTTGGGAAACCAGTCCCTTCAGCTCTGTTTTTCACTATCTTCTCTGGGGAAGTAGAGGAGTTAACTGAGCTAGGGACTGGGAAATCAGAAATGCACATTATATTTGCATCCTTTCCAAATAAGTCTGTTTCAAAAGACAAGTTTGCTCTGTCTGTCCCACTCCTGTTTCCACCTCACCCTTCATTACCACTGAAAGATAAATGTGTCATTAAATAGCCCACAGCTGCAAAAAGTGCCTTCTGATCATGACGGAAATATTTCCTACTGCTGCAAGGACTGTTCAGTGTCTCCTGCAGTGTCCTGCACTTTCTGGAGGTGGTCCAGAAGCAGTTTTGAGCAGCTCCATCCCACCCGGGGCTGCTCTTGCCTCCCACCTCCCCGACTCTTTTTCCCTGGAGAAATGCCGAGGTCTGGAAAAATGGCTACCTGAGGCCCTGAGTCATGAAAAGACGTGGTTGAAGCGCAGGGGAAAACAAAGTAAACCCCATGAGAAGGCAGCCCCCTGCTTCCCCGCCTCCTTCCCCCACCACGGGCCCACCAGAAGAGGCCTGAGCGGGAGCCGGCAGCCGGGCCACAGGGCTGTTTGATTGCCTAAGCCCGGTGGCCGGACAATAGGACCAGAAAGAATGGCTGCTTCCTTCCTTCCTGTCGAGTGTTCTGCCTGAGTGAGCAAATTCAATAGCACTTCGCTTTGCAGCAACACCAGGCTCTCTCGCACAGGGGAAAATCAACAAAGAGCCATTCTCGGGCATTTCCAACTGCACCTAAGCCAAGGCACTGAGCTGTGGAGCCATCCGGCCCCGGGGAGGGGGGCAGCAAACGCCTCGCTTGAGGGTGTGCGGCCAGGCACAGTAAACATCCAGGTTATTGTTTCTGACGAAGCACTGCATTATTTCATTATCATTATTATTATTTTTATGTCAGACACCAGATGGTTTGGTTCCCCATCCCACCCTCCAACCCTGCCACTTATTTTGCTTTTTTTTTTTCAGCACTCCTGCTGAATTCGCTGTTTTAAACCCCATCTGTACAGGCTGTTTGAAGGGTGCTATGAGGTATTCAGGCTTAACTAAACTGGGAGAAGCTGATGCAAGAGTTGCTGTGTGCAAAACATAAGCTTTCTGCCTTCTTCAGGTTCAAGCGATTGCACTTTTAAACCACAAGCTGACTGAAAATAAAATAGGTGTCAGCCAAGGAAAATATCTGAGAAAAGCAGGTAAGCAGATGACCAAGGCTGTGCTCGGGTGGGTATAAACTGAAAAATCATACCCTATAAATTCCATAAATAACAAGGTAAGATAATAATTATTGATTGTGGTTTTTATTGGTATCAGGTTCTTTTCTGTCTTCCAGATCCCACTCTTCAGTCCAGCATTGTGCCAGACTAAGAAGTAACATCATGTTGCTAAAAAGACAAAGACCCAGGATGCACATGCCCAGAGCTGCCAGTCAGAAGTCACTTTTTTTTTGTAAGCACTGAGTTTCCACACTAGATCTTTAGAGACCCTGAAAAGGGTCCAGTCCATGTAGCTTTCCCCATGCAGAAATAAAGAATGCGCTCGGTTTCCCTGCTGTCTCTGCAGCACAGTTTGTTCATCACTTTGCAGTATAACAATTGGTCCCACAGGATTCCCGTCCATCTGCAACGAGGCATCTCCTCTTGTTGTACAAGCATGGCATGGGACGTGGCTGTGCCGAGGGACGTATTCTTGTGAACATCTGGGTTTGTTGATTCAGCGTGTGTGGGAAGAGGAAGGAGCAAGCACAGAAAGTATCTTACAAAAGCCTACATTAGATCTTTGGAATGATCTCTCTCTGTTTCTATCTCCTAAAAAGATAGGTTTCTGCTTTTTGCCTTTGAAATGAGCAAAGTAAGATTTTGCACTTGCCTGCTGCATCTGTTTTCTCAAGCAAAGACCTGTTTGTTTTTCCCATTGTGTCTGAACCATATTTGAAACAGACCACTGAGCCAAGTTACATCAAGCCTGTTTCTTTTCTGCTTCTGAACTATGACAGATTATCCTAACCCATCTGCAGGCATGATTAAAAATATGAAAATCATTTTTACTTTTCTTTTGAACTGCCTTTGATATACTATTTGCTGTCAGATAATCTATAGAGTTTTAACATCTGGTAATGTAAAGTGGTATGTTATTGCAGCTGAAGAAAGGACCACTTAGATATTTTTATAGTGAGTTTTTTGTGGCATCCAAGATTGCAATTGTGGCTTCAGTTTACAATAAACTTGTGGTGGTACAGTTGTAACTAAATTATTCATTTTTATGCATCAGAACACAGTTTATAATCCGTAGAGGAAAAAAAAAATCCCAGCACAGAGGATCTTTATTAAGATACACATACTGCTTACATGATTACGATAAGTGATGTTCAAATATGTCATCACCTAATCTGAGGAAACTAGCTCAGACAACTTTCTGTTAGGTAATAACCTGTAAATGACAAAACAATAACTGTTCCAGTCATTGCACAGTGAAGACTAGATTACTGTAGTTGAAAGATTTTTCTCTTCCTCCAAGAGCATTCAGAGGCAACATGTAGAGAAAATTTAACAGTCGAAGTAGGACAGCTATATAGACTTCGATCTCTTAGAACCTGGCATCAAGGAAAATTCATAGAATTTATAGATACAGATGATGTAGTTACACCTATTAATGTTTACGGTCTGCTTCCCTACAGAAAGACAGTAGCCGTCAACTTAGCATGAGGCCCACGTCTGGTTTGGTTTGGTTTGGTTTGGTTTGGTTTGGTTTGATTTGGTTTGGTTTGGTTTGGTTTGGTTTGGTTTGGTTTGGTTTGGTTTGGTTTGGTTTCGTTTGGTTTGGTTTCGTTTGGTTTGGTTTCGTTTGGTTTGGTTTCGTTTGGTTTCATTTGCCTTGATTGTTGTAAAGACTGTAAGAAGCTCATGATATCATGCAGTTGGTTTACTGCTAGCAAAAGTAGTAACCTAAAAGGATGGGATATGCATCCCAATTACTTTTTATCTAAATTCATATAAAGTTTGCCTAAGGAAGTATCACATTATTGCTTGTCCCATGGAAAAGAATTTGCAACTAAGGGTGAAGAAATTGATTTAGATCAAAGAATGGAACAGCCAGTCTGTACTCTGATTGCTCAAAATCTGGTATTTGTAAGAATTTTGTTTATGTTGTTCCTTATTTGATACTTTCTGGAAGTGACATGCAGCTGCCTTCCCCAATCACTTCAGCCAGAAGTGTTCATCACTTTAAGGAGATTTCAACCTCAAGTTTGAAGATTCCACATGTTCAGGTACATCACATTAATTCTGAGGGCAAAACTGAACAAACTAGAGGATTCTGGCATCTGGAAAGGTGGTTGTTGGTCATCAGCAGCTCGTTATAGCGCAACCCCCTTTCTTTTAGCACCTTCTGTTCTTTTAAAATGGTCTGGTGTCTTTATTTATTTATTTATTTTTTCGCTGTAGTCAGGCTAGAGAGAGGTCAGATGAGTCAGACATTGGTTAAACCAACAGAACTGAGATAATTTTTGACAGTTATATAACCTCCCACCTTCATTTCAGTAGTTTACTCATTCCTCTAGCCATACCCACCAGGACTTCTCACAAGGTCCTAAGGGAAGTGGAAAAGATAAGTGTTCAGTGCATTTTAAACTATATATTAAATGCTCTCATTAACCCTGTGACGTCTGCATTCCTCGCAGTCTTTTGGTATGTTTATGTTCAGATTGCACCTGTGAGGTAGACAAATACTTTTGCAGGTGAGGAGCTGAGGCACGGTCTACACTGTGGCTGGGAAGTGTGGTGGCAGCAACAAGGACAGGCACGGGAGAGCTGGTGGTAGCCAGACTCGTTCGGGCACTCGCAGAAGCAAACAAGGCAGCTCAGGATGCACAAATCTGCCTGGGACCCTCACCATTTAACCCACATTGAAGCCACACCATTGGAGTGATTCCCATCTGCAGTTCCCAATTTATAGTAAGTGGTTTGCTGAACCATATAAAACAAAGTTGTTACAATGGTGCTTTTTATTAAAATGTTTATAGGGGGCCACAGTGGCCTTTGAAAACAGTGGGGGTTGACAGTGGTCTGCTGGTGCTGCTAAAAAGTTCAGGAATGCTGAACTTTAAGGTTAGGTTGTCTGATTGCAGTGCAAATATATGCTAAGTGACTTGCCCAAGGTCATTTGTATTATGATATCTATAGTAGAGCAGGCACTGAACACTGATTTTCCATAGCTGTGGTTAGTGCTCTAATCTCTGCTATGAAAAGAAAAAATATTTTCTAATCTGACTAAGTATGTTGAATTGTATCTTAGGCAAAGTTTAACTGGCAATACAATATACATAAGAAGGCTAATAAGCATATCAGGAATCTCCATCTTCTTCCCCATGTGAACACTTGAATTGAAATAGCTGTTCATTTAAATTTACACCTTCTGATACTTTTGGTGCAGACTCTAACCCAGGAATAGAAACAGGACACACTTGTTCTCAAGTAAGAGGAATCGCAAACAGTTTTTCACAGAAACAATGAATGATCTGACTTGAAACCACTTTTGTTTCTCTCTACAGGGGAAAGTTGAACTGGTTAACTAAAGGGACAGTTTAAACTAATCTAGTTAAACTACATTAAATGGCAGGTGGAGGTCTGTTGTGCATACTCAGACTAAGCAGAGCTTACGGCAGTTTAACTGGGTCACTCTTGAAAAACTGTGCCTGACTTTGTTCTAAAGACAAAGACTGCCATTATCAGGGTGCACATTTCCGTATAACCCCAATATCAGATCTGTGAGGAAGCTCTTCTCCTTCAGGTTTATTTGCTGCCATAGCTTATAAAATTCTCACTCTCTTGCTTTGCATACACTAATAAATCATGGGGCAGGATGCCCTTCTTGGAGAGTTTAATGGCCTGTCCATATTGCTAATATGCTAATACTGCAAAATGACTTACCTATGATTACTGTAATCAGTGTTGAGTTTCTTTTTCAAAACAAGTTGACCTTACTGGTTCCAGAGGACTTCCAGTATCTGAGGAATTGTAAGGTGGTGTTTGTTTGTTTGTTTGTTTGTTTGTTTTCAAATGGAGGGGAAGAAAGTCTGTCTTTAGACAGTTGCATTTTCATCAGAACTTACTGAAACAGAATTTGAACATTTATAATAAATAATAATTTTGGAAACTGTAGCCAGAGAAAGCAAAACATAATAAGAGCAGAAACAACAGTGGTGCATGGAAGTTCACTCAGGGATGTTAGACCCTAAAGGAACAGCCTTTTTCATACCCCAGAGGTTGCTGTGCAGTCAGTAGCGGAAGCCTACACAGAGCAAATAGATGGCGTATAGGACTGCAGTACCATTCTGCAAAGTATGTCATAAGCTCAGCGAGTAGGTAGACGTCAGCGGGAAGGGTGCCTTTCATTTTTTTTTTCCACAAAATGAGTCATGAGCACAGATTTGAATATCAAATGCTTACGTGCTTAATTGTATTACAAGCCACTTACACCTGCAAAAGAAAAATGCCCCTTTTGCGAATTCACCTCTGGGGCATGGAGTTGGGATGAGAAATGCTGTCACACAGTAGTTAGTGAAATAGAAAATAAGTGCCTACATGCTTTGCTGCATCAGGTGCTTTGTGTAGTTGTCTGGTTTACCATGCGACAAAGTACAAGGAGCTGATATACCCTGCAGCATGAAAGTGCTCCATATTAAAAAGTGCAAACAACCAAACCATTTTTAAGTATAGGCAGAATGTATAACAAGCAGTAAAACACCCAATGCCCCTCATGGCTAATGAGTATTCCCATCTGTAATGGTCTGCCACATCCCTGGTTAATTACAAACTAAATTACTAACATCTCTAATTATTCATAATGACATTCTTTTACGTCTGTTAAATTAGTTATAAAAATGATTAGCATAAGAAATGCTCAGCTTTGAAATACTAGTCAATAAGTCAAAAAGCCTCTGTTTGCCTATTTAATCTAATGAAAGGTATTTTATCTCACATGGCATCTAAACACACGGGCAAAATTAACCTTATGAAAGCAAATGGTTTTATCAAACAAAGCAGAGCTGGGTTGCACTGCTGTCATTTACATATACAGACTGTTGCCCCTAATAAGCATATTTCAGGATAACCTACATACTTTGAACAAGTTATATAATTTTTAGGGCCATATTAAAAAAACAAACAAACAAACAAAAACAAAAACAAACAAACAAACATAAAACCAACAACAACAAACAAACAAACAAAAACAACAAAAAAAAACTAGCAAAAAACTTTGGAAAACGTATGTCACGTTTTAATGTATTAATAAAAAGATGACCCAACTGTCTCCCAGGCTTTCCAGACACTTGACTATTTGCTTAAAAGGTGTATATGAACAGGCAAGTTTTCACAGGGTGTCATTTTCCATATAATCAGGAGGGCTTTGTGCTAAGTTGTATAAGAAAGCATTCAGGGTTAAAATTCAGCATGACTCTCCCCCAAACAACCCTTCCTGCACCTTCACCCCCACTCCCACTTAAACCCTTTTGGAGGTTCCTGCCCTCCTCTCCCTGTTCTCCTCTTAGAAGCAAACTCATCACCATTAGCACACAAATGCAAAATAACCAGCCTAGGCCTCTTCCCAGGAATACAAATTAGGGGCAGGTAGTTGAAGAGCTTAGAAAGCTGAAATAGCGAAGTTCACAATGAAAAGGATGAATAGATGAGAGACTGAAAGTGGGGTAAAGTGTTCAGCTTTTGTCATTTAAAGTGACGTCTTTAACTCTTTGCCTTCATGAGGCTGCTCTTCACAAAAATAATAATGAATTGCAATTAAGACCTGAAGGACAAAAGGGAATTATGTGGGAGGGAAAAAAAAAAAGAAAAGGAAAAAAAAATTCTGATGACAAGAAGAAGATTTTTTTTTCCTTCTACAGCATATGAATATCTGTCAGGAAAGCAGAGAAGATAGTTTTAGAACTGTCATTGTTTAATCCGACAATGGTGCCACTGTAGATAGTGAAACCAATGATGTCATCAAAGCAGCTGGAGAAAAGTTTGAGATGGCTCATCAGATCTTCTATATTTATACCCACTCATGAAGCTCTGTAGCTACTTTGTGTTCTGTTCTCCTTTTGGGGACATATTGCTGTTTCCTACTGAAATAGATGATATTTTAGGTGTAAAGTGCTGCTATGTTTAAAGTTATTTGTTCTTTATTTATGCAAAGTTTTTGGGAAATTAAGTCTCATCTTCTCAGATTCAGCTGCACCTCTGGACTTGGCTGCCACCTGTTTGTCTCCTGCTAGAACAAAGTTCCATTTTATGCTCAAATCATGGGGAGAGTTAGGGCTTTAAAAGACTTATTTAAAACGTATTATTTGTGGATATGGTATCCTGCTGTCAGTGTAAAATGGAATGGCTCTTTGATCACACTGGGGACCACCAGTTCTTTAAGCCAGTCCTCTGATCCATCTGAATGTGAGTTTGGATAGGGACCCAAATTAGATACAAAAGCTTTGGTCCATATTTTCTTTTACCTCTCATGTTATTAGAGCTCCTTGGAAAACCTGGGAAAGACCTTTGGAAGAGTTCCATAAATCTCTCTCCCATGTGATATGCTATACTGCTATGGTATTTCCAAACATGATGCGGTCATCAGTCCTCTATATTCACCCACAGAAAGCACAAAACCACAGGTAAACCAGCACAACGACAGCTTTATAGCAGACCATGTAGGATAGATCCACAGACCAGGGACTGCAATATTTGGCATAGGCCTACATCAGTACTTTAACGGCAATGATGCCAGTAGAATTGAGAGAAGATGTCTGTTAAACATGGAAAAGAAAGAACCAAACTGCAAAACTAAAAGTAAATAATGAACCCTCAAATATTTATGATAAAAAGATAAGCAAATAATATTAGACAGCACTGTTCTAAATGCCTGATGAGGATTATACATCCATCTTCTGTTTTTACCTGTGGTATTCTTTTTTATTACTGAAGAAATCAATGCTTTTTCATACACTGCAATGGCCATTTTTACTTTGCTACATTACTGAATTTAATAACAAATATTCTTCAGGAAAATTTTGCTAAGAGACACATTCATGGAACACTTAGGACTTCAAAGTATGGAATCTTATGCAAAGTTTACCAGGACCTTTAATTTTATGAAAGAAAATTGAAAATTTCACAGGCTCTCTTGTAGTTCTTGTACCAATAGCCAGCATTTCTTGCTCACACTTTGGAAATATCAAGATTCAAGTTATTCTTAAAAGAAGAAGAAACATATTAAAATCGGAGAATAAAGAACAAAATAAAAGGTGACTGCACACTACTAAATCAGCTTTTCAAAAAGAGTTTACGTCGATTCCAGCTATTGCACTTACATGACAGTTTATGGGTGTGGGAGGAAAAAATTCTCATTTTATTTGCATTGTTTTACCTGTTCTCTTTGTTGAGGATTTTTTAATTCCATGATGATGCTTGACATTCCATATTCATTGTTTACTGTGACATAAAAAAAAAAAATCAGCTATTTAGCTGCTTTAGGGTATATCTACAGGGACAGGTACAGACAGATGCGAGCTTGTTTGTCTGTTCTTCAAAATGGTCAGACATGAGCCAGCTCTGATCCAAAGTCATATATAAGACACATTCACTTGGCACTTGTGTTTTGAGGTAACAAGCAGGGTTGAGCAACCTGAGAGCAATTACCTGACTTAGGACAGGAACTGGCTCTGTCTGACCAGGTCAGGGCATAGCCAGAGGATCCTGGGTCTTCTTGTGCTTGCCCAAGTAATCAGGCTGCAAAAACCTTCCAGAACAAATAGAGGCACAACAGCTGAAAACAGCCCTTTCAACGTCCTTAGAATGTAAAGGATAAAATCTTAAGACCTATTTTGTTTATGGTAACATGAATTTGGATGCTTTTCAACAATCACACTGCAGTAAAAAATGAGTTAAAGCTTTATCCGTTATTTTCATCTTAGAGATGATATATCTATTGCATGATTTTTTGATTAATTAGTCTTTAAAAACCCTCCCGACAAGATTTTTTGTGGTTTTCTTCATTTCACCATTCCTTTGATTTCTTAAACACATTTTCGTGATTTGTCTCTTTCTTGTATTAAAAAAAAAAACGAACTAAGGTACTTAAATTTTGTTGTGGTTGATGGAAATATTAACATTTATTCAGAACTACTCATTTTCCTTAGCTTGCCTAAATAAATGTTTCCAACACTGTGGTCTATTCCGGCACTGAAATTCCCCACCGAAGTCAATAGGAACTGAACACATGTATCAGAAGTCAAACTTTGCCTTTTTATGATTTCTAGAGCATTTTTAAAAGTCACTGAAGGAACACCCATATAAAATACATTCTGAGGTAAGCCCTGTAAGAACAAAAGTGGGTATTATTTAACAGCCTCACCAAAGTGCAGCGGATCTGGAATAAATCAGGAAGAGTTTGGAATGGATTTTATTGGAAGGGTGATCCTTCTGTTTAGCTTTCCATTTTTTACGGGAAGAATTAGAAATGTCATTTGGCAGATGTCTATAATGTTTTTGGAACTGGAAGGAAATTTGGCTTTTCCATTTGGTGTGGGTGGATGTTCCTCTAGGCCACATTTAATATGTAAAATGAGAGAGGTGGGTTTGAAACTCTTCCTAAAGGGAGACCTGTAGCTGCATGTTTTGCAGACTTACCTTAGAAAATCCTCTGCCAGCAACTTGCATACCTGATTCATACACTACCCTCAGGGAGATGGCCCTAAGCATCAGTTTCACCCTTTTTGCAGTGTAAAGATTCAAGCCAAAAAAATCCAAGTATCAGGATTCAGAGCAACAAGAAATCAATAGACCAGATAAACTGGTTTATCCTCCTTGCTTTTTGCTGCTGTTATAAACATGGTCTAACCAGTCATTTTCCACCATACATCTAACCTCATCTGCATTTTGCGCCACTGCGTACATCTTGGGTTTATGCTTCGCATTATATTTAATGACTCTCCTGTCTGTCCCTCCCTGAGCAGGATGTAATACTGATATTTCTGGATTTGGGGGGACTGTTGCTTAACACTGAAAATAATGACTGACAAAGAAAAAGGGAAAACTCATACTTTGTGAGAGAGCACAAGAAGCTTCAAACAGTACTACACAGTACTAGATGCAAACCAAAACTGTGAAGATGCAAAATGGAATAAGATACAGAGAGACTTGAATATTTCATCAAACATTGTCTAAAAATCTGAATTTATTATGCCCCAATATTGAGGTAGGTCTCCGTCTCCATGAGAAGAAACACTAAAAGCACAACTCTGGTGCTACTCATTCATTTGCCTTACAGCAAAAAGATCACACCGCCATGATTCTTATATTCTGCATCATTCTTGAATATTCTTGCAGGAATTTGAACTGCAAAGACAAGGAAACCAATCTGATAATATATTTTTTTTTTTTTTCTGCATCTTGGCAAAAGCATTAGCAGCAACAGCAGCATAATAAATGTTCACCAAAACCAGTTTGCTGCAGAGACCCTAGAAACATACCAGCCTGGTTAGATGAACTTGCTTTGTGCTGCACCTGAGCTAATAATCCCTGCTGAGAGATTCATAGTACAGATTAAGTGCTGCAACACAATCAAGGAATTATAGATCAAAGTATAGATCAGTCAGTGTACCTTCAATCCTCATAAAGATACTGAAATACATCTAGAATAATCAATTTGCAAGTGTATAAGGTTAAATTAATCTTACCTTCTTTGGCCAGCTAAAAGTTAGATTTATAGTCTAGCAGTGCAACTCCTTGCTGTAGGATACTGTGGACAATAATTTTAGAATGGTTTGGAGAGCAGGCTTTAGAAATTAACAGAAAGGTTATTAAAGGCCATTAAAACACTAGGTAGGATGCAGGAAGTTTCTGTGTGGAAAGGTGCTCAATTATGGGAGAGTGTTCCCAGGGTAGGATCTGTACCAACTAGCATGTTTTTATATATCACCTGCTTCTGTAAGGAGTAGGATAAAGGGTGATATGGATCTTTTGCCTGACCAAAGGTGACTGGTCTTACATTTTTGCGGTGAGACGAGGTCATAGTGTTCCACTATGGTCAATGCAGACATAAGCACTTCCACAGGATGTTCTAGATGTAATCACCACGAAATGTATGCACAACTGATTGAAAGATATTTTTTTCTTTTTTCCAAGAATCAGAAGCCTGTAGAGGGAGGCAATAACAATCTTCCTGTATATAGTAGGTAAAATATTGGAACAGGGACTCAGCAGGAAATCCTTCATTAGGATTGTTTAGGAACAGATTAGGCAAATATCTGCAAGGAATGGTTGCAGTACATTTAGTCCTTCTTACTGTAGATGATTGCACTAAATGATCTTAAGTAATTCTGTACAGTCCTGCCTTTTTCTACATGCCTGGAAAATTTTCACTGACGCTGTTATTGGACAGTGTATTTTATAAGCCATGAAACAACTTTCTACTGAAGCTCTGTGCTATGCTCCGTGAAAGCTGTGCTAGGGGAATTATTTTTGGCAATAACAGGACTGTTCAGCCCCAGAGATACAACAGTGAGGAGAAGTGGGATGTGTAGTTTTAATGTATATTTAGTATATTACACTAAATATAATGAATAGAAGACCATGGAAAGCTGTCATAATTATCAGAACCATAAGCTGGTTAAACTTGTAACAGTTTAAAAAACGGGAGTGCTATTAAAATGAGTAAAATAAGGAATTCACTTTCTATTTCTGAATTAGTATGCCACATAGTCACTTGAAATGATTATGTAGTGGTTAACCAAGTAAGAACAGGATGCAGTAATTCAGCAAGGAGGGGTAGGATTCTGTTCAAGATTCAGACATCTAAATTCAGGAAGCAAAAAATGTAGGTGTCTAAGCAAAGTCAGTGGAGACCAAGTCAATCCAGTCAAAGGAGTTTAGAGTGCTATTCATCTAGTCAAACTCAGAGATTTGCTTTAGGATGATTTAAGAGGGACACTGAATCTCCTGACTCTGTTGATCCTCTGACTGCCCAGTTCTGTGTCTACAGGTGTGTAGTGCAGCACCTGGAGTCCACCTGCCACTACTGCTGGTCATGCCAGACTCATGCAAATATCACAGATACACTTGGACAACCCAAATGGTACAAAGCATTCAGGTGCGAAAAACTGACTAGAACTCTCATTGACTGAAATGGAAGCTTAGACAACTTTTTCATGTATAGACATACCCATTTAAAACAGAAGCTTGCCCTGTATTAATTATTTCTAAATTAATACAGAATTTAGGAAAAGTCATCATTCCATTTTTGTTAAAAAAAAATAGGAATTTTAAAATGTTACTTAGATTTGGTTATGGAATTATATGATATATCAAACAGATAAAAGGCCTAAATAAAAGACAGGGCTTACATATACAAATAATATACAGGTTAAGAGTTAGTAAAATAGTTTAAATATGACACCTTGTATATCTGAATGTGGAGAAAAATTCTTAACGTAAAAGGAAGCACAGCATCAGATTCATTTTTTAATAATTTTTAAATTGAAGTGTAGATGTCTCCATCTGGGCTAGTCACATACACTTGCTTCTTAATCAATTCAGTTAATCCTAGTGTAGATGAATAAAAACTAGATTAGATAGGCCATACAGCTTGTACTCTACAGGTGTACCTACACTAGTTATTCTGTGCACTGCAAGGATGTTTTTTTAATGCAAATTTGTCTTGAATCTATATTTAGAGTCTTCTCATTTACATAGCTGGTGTGCTTGAAGCACTTTTGTTCCTAATGGAGCCAAGGGGGACATTGTACCATGAGGTGCCATTTGCAGTGTCCCATTAGCAAAATGGATGCAGAGTCACTCAGCAATTACTCTTCTACATAGGACAGGGATGCGCTGTGAATCAGCAAAGGGCATCAATGTCATTCCCAGTGAAGAAGCAATGTGAATACACAGACTTAGAATCGTAACAGATCACAACAAACCCAGTCCCATCCTCTACGCTTTGCTCTGTAACAGCTGGCTACACAGACACAGCCAAAGATTATTCATCAACATACACTAAAATGCAAGGGAGCCCAAGAGTGGTGAGTATAGAAATAGACGCATAAACTGTGGACATCTGAATTGAGATAATCTTCATCCATCCAGGGCTCCATTGTGCCCTGACTTCTTTAAAACTACTTTTAATGAAGACAAAGCAAAACAAAGCAAGGCAATGGAAAGGAGAGGACATCCACATTTTACATTTACAATTCCTTTATCAAGTATCTAACATTTCAAAAAGGTCTCACTTCAGGAAAAAAAAAAAAAAAGCATCTGAAATGTAGTGTCACTTTCTAATTGAGATTTGGGAGGAAAAAATTGGGCTACAGTAATTTTTATTTTTTTTTTTCAGTTCAGCCAATGATCTAATAACTACGAATGATCTAAGGACTACTAATTTACTCACTAAAATAGTATTGCTGAAGATGAAGAGTAGGATTAGAGCCAGTCTTACAGATAGGAAGGCTCTAGGTGATCAAATCAAAGCCCATCCTGGGTCTCAGTGTTCCCTTTACACACACGTGATTCTGACTTGAACAAAACTTGACCTTGGGAAACCATGATTTTCGCTCCTGCTATGTCTGCACATTAACTTTGTCTCGCATCACATAACCACTTTTCTGCCCAGGGAAGCTAATGTGCAGAAGCTTAGCCTTTAAAGCACTAGGACTGTGCTGAAATATTTTCCAATATTTTACTTATAAACATCAACAATATCACCCCACTAAACAGGTTTTCATATTTAAACTGTGACTAATGGGATGTGTTTTTCTCCATTCAGTAAAGCTGCAAAGAAGTACTTTTCTGTTCCTTAAATATTGATGTATCGGAGTTTAATATGTTTTCTGGATGTCCCAGAGCTTACTGTCACCTAGTCAACTTGCTAACCTTGCAGAATCATCCACAAGCTATAGCTAAATAGCTGTGTTCACGTTGTTGGGCTTTCTGAGGAACGCTGGTTGCAATGTCTTATTGACGCATCTGTTTGAAAGACTGAATTTTAGTGAAAAATCTTCCCTTAGACCACTGTAGAGAATTACTTTATCAACATATTTAGCAGAAGAATTTTCATTTTTGCCCACTGTCTGCTAGGCCCATTCACACTGGAAAAAAAAAAAAAAAAAATCATAGATCCAGCCAACTCTGTGAGTACTTTTTCATTATTTCTACACAAGTTTTCCAGTAGAATTCAGATGAAGATAATGGACAAGGATGGCCAGCTATCTGAGCCTTGATAGGCTGTAGTAAACTGCAGCTGAGTGACACACAGGCAGTCCCTGTAATTCCCCTACATCTACTTGAGGTAAACCCAGCACAGTTCAGACTTGGTATGAATTTCCTTGTCTCCAGAATGCCTCAAGAATATAGAGACGTCCCATGGCCTCAGAAAAGTAGTGCATACAGACCAGGATACAGTTTCTGGTGGTGACAACAGAGATGCTATTTAGGGAAAACATGCAGACATGGCCACTGTCTGCAGTCCATTCCTTTCCTCCCTCTCCCACAGCCACCACTTTTCTACTGGGATATTAGAACACTGCCCCCTCCCCAGCCGTTTGTTTTAATCTCTGTTTAAGGATCTTTTGTCTATAAAGCAGACATTTCACAGATACACACAAGGTGCATGTCTCACTTTTTAACATCAAATTTACAAAAACAAAAGAGGTTAAGCCAGTCCAGAAGCAGGCTGGAGTTGGGCTCTTGAAACTGGTTATCATTATGGGTGTTGATGGGACTGTGTCTGGTTGTGAAGGTCATTTGTCCTTGGGTATTGCCTTATGCATCTTCTAAACCAACTCCTGATTATGGATGCATCTCAGCTTGGCTGTCACTTCTTGAAAGTCTCCTAAGAGGTTCTTAAATAAACCTATCAGCAGGTTCTTCCCTTACTGGATGTTGTAGAATCATAGAATAGAATCACAGAATCATTTCAGCTGGAAGAGACCGTCAGGATCATTGAGTTCAACCACAACTTAACCCAACTCTAGCACTAAACCATGACCTCAAGAACCTCATCTAAACACATTTTAAACACCTCCAGGGATGGTGACTCCACCACTTCCCTGGGCAGACTGTTCCAATGCCTGACAACCCTTTCCGTGGACACATTTTTCCTAATATCCAATCTAAACATCCCCTGGCACAACTTGAGGCCATTTCTTCTTGTCCTACCACTTGCTACTTGGGAGAAGAAAACAACACCATCCATACTACAACCTCTTTTCAGGTAGTTGCAGACAGCAATAAGGTCTCCCCTCAGCCTCCTTTTCTCCAGGTTAAACAGCCCCAGTTCCCTCAACCGCTCCTCATAAGACTTGTGCTCCAGGCCCCTCACTAGATTCATCACCCCCTCTCCACACTCCTTCCCTTCTTCTGTACTTCCCTTTCTAGTCTTTGGCTAGCAGGAAAACACACGATACACAATACAGTCTATTGTAGTTCTTACAAATGTATATTCCCTAAAAAAACCTGTTACAGTCTCTGTAAACTGGGGGAAGTTGAATCCGGGGCTTAATCATGGTCAAGATTCCCTTCTGTGCATGGCAATGAAGATCTGAAAGCAGAGATGGCTCTTTCACAATCACACTAAAAAGTATGAATCAAAAAAATGCAATTACCAAAAATATTTACAGTCCTGTGATAAGGTTACATTGATTACCAACAGGATGTTCATGCATCACGTTCTCTAGGATGTGCAGTGAGGTGTGCTACTGCACCTTCTTCCTTTCTGCAGCCAGATGGGGGGTTCTCCTGAAATGCTCTCCCTGTCCCTTCGTTTTTCTAGGTCAAAAATCAAACAGAAGCTACTTGGGCAACGAAGTGGTGAGTACCTGGAAAAAGCCCTTGTAGTTGCTCAGGAGAAGAAGAAAAGTTTGGATTTATAAAAGCAAGGTCTCTTGCTTTATAAGGCATGGATGTGAAATGCAAGATGGCTAGTAACATTTCAGAGGTGTTAACCAGAAGCTCAGGTCTTATCTATTCTAAGAAAATTATTTGGGGAATTGTACTTATTTGCTTGTTTTTAAAATAAACATTTTCTACTTATCAGATAATAAAATCACAGTTCTAAGAGCACAACTGTAGTTTTTAACATGTATTGATAGAGATGGTAAACATTTTCTTGGTAGCACAAATGACCAAACCACATGTGCTGAAATTCCAGCAGCTTTGACCACATTAACACTTTACGTTATGCTAATGATCATGTGTGAGCAAGCAGTGGTAAAAAACATACACTTTTTTTTTTTTTCCACATTAGTGACGACACAAAGACAACAGCCTTCTTCACCTAAGATAAATTAATTAAGCTAACAGAATTAAACCACCTACGTCTTCTTTCTTTTCACTCATTAAGGAAGGGGACAAAATGTGAACTTCTGAGGGACCATAAATATGAAGGAGGAATTCATTTTCCTCGATCAAAGAAATCCACAAATTATTTTTAAAACTTTTTAAAGCTGTGGAAATGTGGTGACAACCTAAAGCAGGGAAGGTCAGTAGCCTCTCTGACTGGAATGGTAAAAGCTCAGTGGTGAACAGTGACCAAAGCCCATCAATTATCTGAAAGACCTAATATTCTGTGGAAACCAGGCTCTCAGTCAAAGCTTAGGAGCCAGTCCTTGTCCTTAAAATGAACTGAGCTTTGGGTATGAGCTAGAAACTCTGCTGTTTTTAAACTGCTTTACATTCTTGTTTTCCATCTGATCTCCTTGCTTTTAACTGTGTTATAGACTAGGCTTGGTTGCAAAATTATAAACCAAATGTAAGTATAAAGGCACCTGGATATTAAGTACTGTTGCTTCATCTTATCTGTAATGCAATTCAATGTTTTATGGAGGAAAAAAAAAAAAAAAAGAAGTTTGTGTATAGGTCAATGGCATTATATGGGCCTTAGATTCTTATTCTTTCACAAAATAGTCCGTGATGGGTGTTTTGGTCCATCCTTCCTTACACTGAATAACAGCTTTCCTCACTCCATATATAAATACCTTAACTGAGGAGACTAGTCAAGATATTCTGTATCACTTGAGACTCCTAAGATGCCTCTCAGTAATTATCCACAGAATTCAAGTGCTCAAGGCCTGTAGATGGCTTTCTACCATGATTAATCCATTGACACTTACTAAGCAGAGCTGACACTTTGCTAAATTACAGACCTTTTCTACCTCTGAATCCCAAACAGACCAACCCAATAAAGAGACAAAAAACACATCACATCAAAATGCAGGCTTCTGTATTAGCAGGGCAGTTGTAATGGTTCTGTGGTTGTAAAGTCACAACTTTCCAGAGATTCTTGCTCTCTCATGTGTCACAGCTACGTGAACCTGTCCACAAACCTCCCTCCTGACTGCTCAAGGGCCCAGATTTTTCCATCTTTTTTTTTTCTTTTTTCATCTTGGATTTGTGAATATCACACCATCCTCATCTAGGAGGTAGAGGAGCTCCCTTTTGTTTGATGTGAGCTGAACGCCTGGGGGGCACTGAAGGGGGTTAAGTGGAGGAAATTCTTGTCAACTTCAATAGAGAATCAGACATTTTAAAGGATTTTCTGTAAGACAAACTCGGTATGTCTGACATCAGAGCCACAGCACATCACAGTAAAAGAGTAAAATTTTTACTTTAAGGGTTTTTTATATTTTCAGAATGGAAAATATTCATATTGTGGTTTCACACTAAAAATAAATTCTTCCATTGACAGTCAGCAACAGGTAGCTGAGGTTAGATCAAACCACTAGCTTACTAATGACTATGAATTGCAGCATCTATAAAAATGACCAGAATTTAAGGCAGCCTCTAAAACAAGCCAGATGAATCATTCTTGAAAAATATTATTCACTCTGTAATAAATAGGCTCAGCATAAATGACTGCCACACAAAGCATGCTTTAAGTATTTTTTTTTAAATGTAAAGCACTGTTGCACGTAAATTCAGATGATCAGTTCTGCTTTTTTCATAACAAGTCTGGGAACACTCAAGGATCCTAAAGATAAATGACTGAATTGAAAGCATTCCTTTTGCGCAAGCATCTTGAACATAATAAATAATTGCTATTAAAGCATTATAAGTAAGGAATCTGAACTGTCTTGATTCATAGTGAAAGCTATTGTTCAACAAAGACACAGTGAGAAACAAAAGCTGATAAAAAGTTTAGATTCTTATTTTACTATGTAACACATTTTTTTTAGTAGTAAGTTACTAGATCAGACACTCTGCTATTGCAAATCACCAGAACATCGATACCATTAGTGGATCCAGACTGATTCACTCAACCTAAGAATTTAAGAATTTGAGCCCCAGTTAAATCACTATTAAAAAAAACAAAAACAAAAACAACACAAAAAACCCATGGTGATAACAACCACTGTCCTGCAATGCTGGAACATAATTTTCTACAAGAGTATCTTTTCATATTCCATGTTATCTTGTTAAGGCAAGGGGATGATTTATGCTTGGAGGACTGCTGGCAGACCTTAAGAGACCTGAAGGAGACTGGGACTGCTAGGAAAGACAAAAAAAAAAAAAAAAAAATTGCCATCACTGCCAACAAAAAAATACCAACTTCAGCAATGAAGCAAACATCAAAACAATAAAAACCTTTCACTTCAACATAATTTTTGGTCTCTGGTGTTTCCTTGTCCCAGTAAGTCTTATTGTACCTCTCTGAAATGTGTACCAAGGATGGGAGTTTTTTCATTGCCATGCATGCTGTAACCTGCCTTCACCAGGAAAATAATTTAAAAAAGAAACAGAGATGAAAAGCAATACCCTTTCGTGCTGTCAATGTGAGATGTCTAAATCGCATGTGGGCAATTCAGATTTAAGTCGCTAAATTTAGAAATGAACGCTCTTTGTGCCTACGTAGTGTGCATGCTACGGTGGGACTGAATCTCTCAATAACGACAAACCAACAGTAAAACCCAACAGTCATTAATTATTTAATGTCCATAGCTGCTCATGGCCATTGCTATGACAGCCCTCATGCATTTACACAGGATTTTTTTCCCCCTTGAAAACCAGGATATAAGTTGCTTGTGACCCTATCATTTTATTTGTAGCATAGTTGCAGCCATAGGGGGAAATTGGTAAACCAATTGTACCTATGCAAAAAAACCCCAAATCAAACCAGTAATCTACTGGGTTCTTCTGGTTCTCTGCATAGATTAAAAAAAAAAAAAAAAAAAAAAAATAAAATCAACATTTAAAAAGCTCTGATACATTTAAGGAATATTTAAAAGATTTGGCATCATCAAGATATGCACATACTTGGTTTATGTAACCACATCATCTCTGTGCACTCATCTACCCTTTCACCACTCACCCTCTGATGATGTCTTCTTCCAAAGTACTTTATAAATTGCAAAGGGCTGAGAATCTGCCTTTCTGTTCATTTGTGTGAGAGCTTATATCAGTGCTGCTTGAGGACTGGCAAAGCCTTTGAAAGTTGCCATATTATGTATGATACCAATAAGAAAACCAGCATCTTCATCGCTCATTTCTCACTGAAAGTACTGAGCGGGCAAAAAAGCTCTTCTGTTTACTGGACCAACACACCACACTGAGGAGACTTCCATATACAAAACACGGAGCACAGGGTGGATGCCCTTCACTCTGCAGATGCATTCTCTCAGGAGTCGGGGAAAGGAGTGCCTGTTCTGGTCTCATTTGGAAACCAGGGGAGGATGCTGCAGGAAAAACCGATACTCTGAAAGAAGAGTGTTAGTAACAGCGAAACATTGTAATAGGAAGTAGTCTCCTTCCACACGTCATTTCCCCTAAAGAAGATGTAATTGTGAAGTGCACATACATAAAGGAGCTACAATGTGCAATATAGAAATACGACTATAAAAACATTTTGCCCATCTGAATGAGCAACTTAGGTCAAAGCAATGCTAGTGTGCATAGACATTTCTGCCTGAGAATAGCTGACTGTAGTTTACTTTAAGCATCTTTTCATTTAACCTCAGGTACTGCTTATAGCTGATTCAGTAATACTGCAACAAAATGCTGTCCAGATACTTCTAGTATGAATGAGCCTATGCTAATTAACCAGATTGTCAGCCAAACCAAATTAATACCATCCCTAGATCTTTTTGCAACAGCTGAGCTAAATTGAATTCAGTCAAACTGTTGCAGTTTCAGTATACAAAAAGGTTAGATAACAGTAAGCTGAAATAAAGGGAGAACAATATTGACACAAGTCTGTCAGTAAAAAGCCTAACAGGAATCTGCAGCACCATTAATAGGATAAACCCCCAAAACAGAATTGCTCAGCAAAATCCTAAGGATTGGTGCCTAAAGGAAGTAACTGCATATATACTAGAGCAGTGGTAGGAATAAATTCTCTTAGTTGTAAAGTAAGTTAAGTTGGATTAGAATGAAGGTTAAAAATCCTAAAGTAAGGTAGTTATTCCTTGATTCAAAAGTGTGTCTCACACAATTATAAACCTTTTTTTTTTTTTTTTTTTTAATTCCCCTAGGCAGCTGGGATTTTCCCAGGATACCCATTCAAGTGTATGCTCAATCAGGACATATTCAAGAATTCACCTCTTGTCTATACAAAGTTTCAAGAAGGTCAAGGAGAATTTTGCCATTGCCTCCAGTGAGGCCAGGCATTTCACCCACCAATCTTGCAGCTGAAGTGAGGTCTTTGGATAAAATCTATGTGGAATGTAAACAACACAAATCTTGGCCACATTTAATAAACCAAACAGGACATCTCTCCATCTAATATTTCATTTAGCTTAATCTATCAACTTTAAAAAAGAAAAAAAAAAAAGGAAAAAAAAAATTAAAAAGTTGTTTGTTGCATTTTGCTAAAGCAGAGATTTTAAAGAGTGAATTGTGATGTTCTTTTTCTCTTCAGTCACATCCCTCAGACTGTGTGCATATAGAAATATATTTTGTATACACTTAAAATACTTTAGTAAGATCCATTCTCCCAGATGCCAAGTTCAAGCACAATACTTCACACACCGGCTTTTCTCTATGAAAGTCTGCAAAATCATTCAGCAATCGCAAGGTTCCATAAACCACCCCCTCTGCAACCTGGGGGCTAAGGGAGCACGGGGCTGAAAGGAAAAAAGAAAGAACACTTTCCATATCTTGTGGAAAGATGAGGTTATGGTGATTATCATGGGAGAAACTATTTTTGTGACTGTTATCTTTGAGATGTATGTAACTTCTGGAAGCAAGATGTACCATCTTAATTCATTCTTAAAAATTAAGTGCTGTGACATATGAAAGCTTGCATATTAATGAAAGATAAATATAGGGAAAATTCTGGTTTTATGACCTGTCAGTAGATACTCAAGGAATAATTTTGCTGAAAGAAAAACACCATTCCTCAAATCAAACAAAAAAACTACAAGTTCAGGTTTGATACAACATGTCAATAATCAAGTTTAGGTAGCTACTCTACACTGAAGCAAGAGCCCCTATCACCTAAGCTTTGCAAAATTCTAACAACATATGTTGCCAACTCCTTGACTCCTTTGACAAACACTGAAATATGTCGCTTCTATGCAATTAAGTTACTATTTCAGGATAAGATTGTGTCATCCTCACTCATGAGGATGTCTGTGACCAAATTCCCATTGACATGAGATTTGTGGGAAGGATCTCCTTCCTCTTGGACTGCAAATAAATCATTTGTGTCCAAGAATGTTCCTGGACACCACATTCCAGCTGGCCCTGAAAGGACAGTGTCCATGCCGGGCAACTCTTTTAACCTCTCAAAGAGGGGAGCTGCTGGCAAGCTGACTTTTGGGAATGGCCACAGAACATTTCAGCTCCTGAACCGTGCTGGGGAATAGCTGGGGTGAGAGAGAACTTTTTGGCACTTGCTTAACTCACACCAGGGAAAGTCTTAACGCTTCACTAGCATGGGCAATTGCAATCCATTGTCCAGGAACATTTCCACCTACTGTCTGATTTACTAGTACAGAGGTGACCAGGGACACTGTCGCACTCTTTCAGACTTTGTACTGTGATTGTATTGTATTGCAGGAGAGAACAGTTCAGGTACAGCCCTGATGGTAAGTTCACTTTTTATACCATTACCCTCCCACCCATACATTTTTCAGAATAACTTACTTACACAGTCTTTTTCTTCCACTTGAGATAAAGGGGTCTGAAGAATGTCCTCCCCAAGAACAGCATTTAGAATAGTAGGCAGTGTGTGGTTAGATAGCCTTCAAATGTAGCTGCAGTATTATGGGATCCCCCAGCACTGGTTTTAAAGTATGAACACAGTGTTTCTCCAACAACAACAAAGTCACTGAGCTATTAAAAAAATATATACATTATAAACAACTGTATAATTTCTACCTGCAGAGGAGCAGAAGACAGCGAAAATACTGCTAAAAGGTACATTGCATTCAACGAGGTCTGCAAGAAAGCATTCACACTCCTGCTTTTCTCTACTACTCAGTACAGCTGCAGCTAGGTAAGTTCACAAAGTGCATCGTTGGTCCCTTAACTGCTCACTTATATGCATCATAGTGCTAAATACACCAGGAAAACAACAACAACAACAACAACAACAAAACACAAAACTAACACTACAGTAAATTATCATTCTGTCTACAATAACTAAACAAAATGGCCCAAAGCAAACAAAACAATTTGAAAATTTTCTTCTTTTTGCACTAGTTTATGCAAGAGAACTGAGATGGGAAAATAACGTGGTTCACTTTGTGTATTTGCAAGTGTTTGTGGCAGAACAACTTTTACACGTGTCTTATATGGTAACAAGAAATAACATCAATGCCTCCAAAAAAATCAATAACTGATAAAAACTGCATTACAGCGGAAGCTGACAAAGATCTGAATTGATTTTTAGACCTCAAGTGGAACTCTCTGTCTCTAATTAAAGTAACAGTTTTAAGTATGACCAATCAATGTGTTTTACTTACAATGCAACTAATTTTGAAACATACAATGCCATAGCTCTGATGTTTGACTTCATTTCCAAAGATGACAATGTTAAGTTTGGATGACCGTTCAGACATTTTTCGCTTCGGTATGTTTTTTGAGACACACTGAAAGAGCATCAATATATTCTTTTTTTAGTAATCATATTGACAACCGCAAGATTTATGATTGGTTCATATACACTACTTCTTGATGAAAATAAAACTAAGGTGAAAAAATAAAATTGAAAAACCCACATATTTTTCAAGGGGTTCCTATGTCCATAAGTTGTATTTTTTCCTCCAGATACACCCTTATGTACCAGCTCAGACTCCACAAGTTAAACTTGTGTCTGCGACATCTGATTTGCATCAAGTGCCTCCCCTTGTAACAGATCTCAGGTGCACCGAGTGGTTTTGTAATTATACAGTAGGCTTTCAGGAAGGCAGAGCTACTCTGATTATACAGTTTCTTATATTTTTAAAACAGATTATCTCCCTTGGCAAGATTGTTTTCAAATTTAACTTAAATTCCAAAGTATTAAAATAGCCATACATAATCCTCTATAATAGTAGACCACATTGTCACAGCTTCTGATTATTGGTAACTTCTACTGAAATGGGAATCAATTCATTTTAGTTTAAAACTTGGAACATTTTAGCCATAAGCTTCTCTAACGAGCAAGAAGGATTCGAGTCAGAGGAAAAAAAGGAAGCTTCCTACAGCACACATATATAGCACAATGTCTGTTGCCTTTTCCCAAGGTTGAAAATACCAAACTCCCACCCTGTTCCAATTGAAATTGTTGCTACTCATGCCCAAAGGTACCAATCCCTGTGACAGAGGAACAGCAGATTATGCTTTTATAGTAGTAAGACATCTGCCTCCTTCATTTGAAACACAGCGCCAATAGGTTAAGACAAGGGGGAACTCTTTAAAGACACATACAGAGTTCTTGAGTAATAAATATCACACTAAAGACATGAAAATAAGATGTTTTCTGCAACTGTGGATTTTAGTGTCACATGAATAGAAAAATGCTTTATCTCTCTCTAAAATGCAGGATTTAAGTATGGCAAAGTAATAATATTTTTCTCCTTGTCTTAAACTTTCAGAGACAGAATATTAATGAGAAAAGTATGTTTCATCCTCCTCTTTCAACTTTTGTCTTAGTAAGTGGCAGTAAACCTTTATGTATTACGGCTAGGAAAGGTCAAAGGGAAGGAGAGGGACCAGAAAGAAGAAATGTGGAAGGAAATAAATAAGACTATCACATAGGGGGTCTCAAAACAGACAGTATTTTTGAAAGAAAAAGTACTATTTATATGCACAGAACTTCCATGCCAAATTGTCCTGATTGTGATGACAAATCCATTTTTATTTCTGAATTTCCAGTTGAAAATCAGAATGTGTAGACAGGGGAAAAAAAAAAAAAAATAGTATTTTCATTGGTAAGGATTTGGTGTGCTTTGTCACACTGTAGTCTACCTGCAATCCTGACCTGTAACTGATTTATTTAAGATGGGCCAATACATTGCTGACTTTTTCAGTAGGAAATCTATCCAGGACTATTCATACAGGCACTACTCATTCAAGCGTGCCAACTTCTTTCTGGGTCTCTGCTTCAGTGACTGATTGAGAAATTAGTCTGAGCAAATCAAATCACTATTACATGTTGTACCTGCACCCATCTAGGAACATCTGAGATGAGACAGACCGTTCAAATCCATCTTCCCAAACAGTTAATTCCTAAAAATAATTGAATGTTCTGCTGCAGTACAGAAAAGCATTCTATTCTCTCCCTGCCATTTAAGAATAAGCCTTAAGATTTCACTCATCACAAAAAAAAAAAAGAATTATTCTCTTTTTTTTGCTGAAATAGAAAAAAGGTAATACAAGTCATACCGTACATTAAAAAAAAAGGCAAATTATGCATAGTTCATAAATGATCAGTACTTTGCTACTATCAAGTCACTTCCAGCTCACACATGCTAAGAGTTTTGTAGGAAACTGTAAAAAAGCTATTGTGTTAATCATCGCCATCACTTAACTAGTGCACTTTGGGGAATGTTGGCTTTACTGATTTGCAAACTTGCTTCAATATGTTAATACTCACCTGAATATGATCTTAAACCCTTTAAGAATGCATTTTATTTCCATCTAAAGTACTACACCTTTATATTCTCCACTTGAATCCAAGTTTCTTTCTCTCTTTTTTTTTTTTTTATTATGATCACTATCTCAAAAAAGAAATTATAATGAAGCCTCAAACCATTAAAGAGCAAAATAAAAAATTTGCTTGAGGATATTAATAGAGATATTTCTAAGTTACTGTACAAGCAAGTTTGATACATTTATTTGTAGCTCACATTGTTTGGAAAAATGTGAGTCCAGCCCTGTAGGTCTCCAAGCAACCCTCATAGTGACATCAGAATTGATAGGTTAACAGATCAAAACACTAAAGCAACAACACAATAAATGGAGCAATAATAAGGGTTTTCCCCTCTCTCATGGTTTAATAGCTGCCTAAAATCAAAGTCCTATAACATGTATATCTGGCACAACTTTGACATTTATCTTCAAAACCTGTGTATGGAAAGTTTTCCTTGCTTGTACCTCCACTTTCCTATCTCAAAGGACAAAGTAGGCACGCTTTAATAACATTATCTCAATCCACTTGAAAAGCCTTCTTAATTCTTACTACATCAATCTAATCTGTTTGAGGCAAGATTTTGCTTTTATTTAGAATAGTAAACCTTATCTAACTAAGTGCAATATTAGGATGTTAACTAACAGACACGCGACAACTTTTAAGAGTCCCTGGTGCACACTACCTGAAACCCTGACCCCAGCGCCACTTATCTCCATTGGTGGTGCCCAGTGCCACCCCCACCAAACGTCCTCGTCCCCAAGCGTCATACGTGCAACCCAATTCACTGGCAGCGGGCCTGCCCAGGGTAGGGGGGGATCCACTGTTTATCCTCATTAAGAACCAAGTGGAAGGGGACAACCAGTGTTTGATGTTAAGACCAACTTCAAATTTCAGTATCAACAAGAAGATGGTTTTCCTTTTCCCTTAGAACCTGTCATCTAGGTAGTCAAAGCATTTGCTTATATCTTCCTTGACTGAAACATCAATCACTGGAAAGCCAGGGCGCACCTTCAGCATTGCCAAGTTTATCAATACACTGAAAAGGCTGGATTTACTGTCTATTGAAATCAGTGGGGTTTGGGGTTTCTAAAAAAATATAGCCTAAAAGTCAAAGATTCCCCAAGTAAACGGATTATTTGATTATTCCCATGTTTGTTTTCAGTCAGCAACCCGGGACAGTTTAGGCATAAGCACCTAATCTAATTCAAGAATCATATTCAGTGAATGGAAACATATGCTTACCAACCTCTTCAAGAACAACATTTCTAGATAAAAAATAAAAATCTCTGTTTATCAGCACCCAAGTATGATCTCACCTATATGCCCCAACACTTGGTCAAAATATACTGATGCACTTTAAATACAGACAAATTACTCATGCAATATAAACCACCTTCCTCCTGGCAAATTCCACTCAGAAGACTAAATATATACTGCTCCTCTTTGTATATCGAAGTATCCTACCAGCTGGTGCAGAAAGAAAAGCAGCTTACATTTTTCACCAGGGAGGTAAGGTAAAAACAAACAAACAAAACCCCAAAACTAACAAACAAACAAAAAAACAAGGCCCATGTATCAGCTAGTTTTGTTTTGCAAACTAGTCAGGACTTGGACTTTTAAATTTCACTTGATGATTGATAACCACTACACAAACACACAGAGTAAGATATTTGAGTACTACAGACCTATGTACAATAGCCCAAACACCAGATCATAGGTTAAAATTAAGGGGCAAAAAGATGTAACGTTTACTCAGTGCTCTGGTTTTCAACTTTTAGCGAGTTCCTAATTTATTGGTTATAACTTGTTTTTGTTGGAGAGAGTTCAGAAAAGGCTGTGAGATTTTTCTAAGCGTCAGCTTAAAAATACTTACAACTATTTCTTAAATGCCAGGTTAAGAAATGTATAAAAAAAATTCAACATTAAGACCTCTAAACTTGGAGAGACATGCTCAGAACAGGAAATGATAGTTTGTTAATAAAGAAAGGTAAATCATTCTCTAGGCTTCCGGTGGGAAACTTGGCAGCAAAAGGATTTTGACCTCAGTGGAAGGTAAATGCCACAAATGACAAATCAAGCAACTTTCTTCTTACAAGTGAGGCAAATGTTTGACATAAGGCTGGACTGCACTCAGATCTATCATTCCCTGTGGCATATTCTTCTACTTTTAACAAATAACCCTGCAAGATTTTTTCACTGACCATATTAATTTTCTCTTTTCTCTCTTTCTCTGAGTAAAGCCATGCAAGCTTAACATTTTTTGTGAATGATTACTTATTTCCTATTTGAAGCACAAAAGCTCATCACTTACAGAATAGGTCAAGCTTTCAGTGCCTATTAGTCCTAGTCTGGAATTAATTAATCCATTTCCCTAAGTTCATTTTCCTTTTCTGCTGTAGCAACAGTATACGGGACATTTGTGCCAAGGAAGGAAGCAAAATTCCTGCATTATTTTCAGGTGAAGTAGTAAACAACAATAAAAATACACTTAAAAATTCTATTTTCATCTTCTTATTAGACTCGATGTGATTATATCCCTGTGAAGTTTGCAATTAGAAGTACCAGTTATCCCAACTCAGAACAATAAGTAGGGGGAAAAAATGACAAGTAGCCCAGTTTAATTTCAAACGTTAATATATTTTCTATTTTATAGTGAACATATGCATCGTTCACCCCTTATTTGCAGCAACTATGACGTTCTCATAAAAAGGGGTGACACTTGTAAGATGCCTCTTAAAATAAATATTTCTTTTTATAAAATAATAAAACTTCAAATAAATATTCTTTACACTAAACAATATGTTGAAAAAATTAGAAAATAAAGGCTGAATTTTACTGTAACTGTACAATATACATGAAGTCCAAAGGGAAATCAGAATCTTGTAATAGAAGGTTTCTGTAAGACAAAATACAATCTAAAAACATACTGATTGATTCACATTCTTCCGAATGTACAACATATTAGTATAATATTTTGTGACTGTGCCATGTCTTATGACACCACTTATTTTTCACAGTTGAAAATATTATTGTATATACAAAAATATAGCACATTATCTCTGGCAGAAAAAAAAAAAAAATGAAAAAAAGGAGTCATTTGCTAATTTACAGATTTTGCAAGTACTATTCACAAACAATAGAGTTGCCTAGGAGTGTCTGTGTTGCTTTAGCTTATGCAATATGTGGGTCACAATGTACTGTATCCCATTTTTTTTTTCTGTATCCCACTAGATGGATTCTAACAAGCGGATCAGTTACGATGGCACACACAGAGAGAAGCATTTCACTGCGAAGAGCAAAGTATATCCCCCTACCCTTCTACTACAGTGCCAAGACCATAGCTGCTTAGTTGGTTGCATATGTATTTTTAAAATAATTCTTGTTACTTTACTATTTCTGACTAGCGATGCTATGTCGGCTTTTCAGAGTTCCTGGGGGGGACACTGGGAACTTTGCAGCAAACTGTGTTGGAGTGTTTACAGCGGCACCCCGGCCGATTTACCCGGTCGTAACAGCCCTGGCACAACTTAAGGCAACCCTTGGCTGGTAGGTAACACCACAAGCAAGGCAGAAAGAGGGACACCACACCCATGGCGGACCATCTAGTGCAGCAATGCGACTGACTGCAGGAGCAGGGGTTGTCAGCACAGTTGTCCTCATCATCGTTCGAGCAGTGATAGAAGAGGCCCTTCACGCAGCAAACGCAAGTCCCGTAATCGACCACGTTCTGGGCTGAGCAAAGACACTGCTTGTCACAGATCCAACACGATGGGAGGGTCCTGGGATACGTGCACTCCTTGCACTTACACTTCCCACAGTCCTCACACCTGTAGCTGTGTGCTCCCAAGTCGTCTTTGCTCAGCGGCTTCAGCTCACTTGTCTTGAGCTCAGACTTGGGCTGCATTCGGACTATCCCGTCGGCAACAGGCCCTGAAGATGATCCTAGAAGTCTCTGTTCAGATGAATTACTGCTCGTACTTGTCCTTGTACTGCTCCGCGAACCTGTGCTGACCGTGCTGATGGATCGGGACAGAGGTGCCCGAGGAGAGGCATGCGTTTGTGTGTGCTGAATCCGGCTAAAATGACGATGCTCGGGCAAGCCATGGGGTCTTTCACTTTTGGGCTGGGTTGCTAGCCGAGGAGTGGACTTGACCCCTGGCCGTGGAGCCACTGTAGGTCCCTCCGTATACTCATTTGTGTTCCGGATGGCTCTGATCTGGTCCAACGACAAGACGTGAACCTGCTGCATCAGGACATCCCGCAGGTCGTGCTCCCCGTGCGGTCTCCCACTGTCACGCCGAGCCTGTAGCAAGGCTTGCGACCCGCTGCTGTGCTGAGCTCTTGTCTCCATCAGTGCCCGGAAGCGTGCTCACCCCGGCAGGCTTAGAACACATCTGAAATCCTGGAGCGACAAAGAGAGGATTCACTATTGCAACACATATCACGCTCCCTTTCCAGCAGCTTTTCAAGCCTGCAGGATCCCACAGCACCACACACAATCAAGTAATGCATCAGCCATTAAAAAAAAAAGAAATAAAAAAAAGGAGTCACATCTGGGCTGGAGCATGGGTCAGCTGAATGCACTTCCCTCTGCCTGTCCTGCCCACTCCTGTGGAGAACTTAAAGGGATTCTGTTCTAGGTCCATGCATATTAACCTGTGGCTCTAGAAAGTCTGCCTACTGTGCCTGCTAACCAAGGCTTCCCAGGCCATCTTCTGGTTAGACCATGGCCTTTAAAGAGATTACATTTCAGCCACTTGAAGTGACTCTTCTTTTCACATCAGGCTACTGAAAAACATATATATATATATATATATATATAAAAGCCTGCAAGTATTTAGCAAGTGTAATGTGACCTGCTGATGACAGACATATAATTCTCCAATTTTGCTTAAAACTGGATAATATTTTGGCAGGCCAGTCTCTTTACACATTAAACTTTACATGATGTAAATAGGAAATTTTAGTTTAATAGCAATGGTCCCAAGAAAAACACTAAATAGCAATAAAATGTTTGAGGTTAGACATTAAATGAGTTAGTGCTACCAAAAACTTCAACAGTACAAGTAAAAATATCTCTCTCCAGTATTTTAGTGTGTGTCACACTTGTGTACACCACTGTGATTGTTATTTTAAGGCTCAATACTACAAAAGCAACACCACCAGAGGTTTTTTTTTTTTAATGTGTAAAAAATTCCATAGACTACATTTCAAATTGTATATATTACCATGAGTGGCTTGTGGGACAGAGGCATGCATAATATAATCAAACAATGCCAGCATCCAAGAAGTCTGCTTGACTGTGAATATGACTTTAAAGGATCATTAACTACAAAGTAGAAACGCAGACTTAAGAATTTAAATGTAAAGACGGTAAAAGACTCAGAAGATGAGAACTTGTAAATAACTAATTTCCACACTCAGATATGCAAAAGTTTCAAGTACTGACCTCTAAATTAGTTAACATTTGTTCTGCCTTTATCATATCTTAAAGTGGTTCCAAAATCCAATTACCTATACAAAAATCCAGAACAACATTTTACAATTAAAACCCAAGCAGGAACCAAGCTTCTTACAAGGACCACACAATGTCTTCAATTATACCTAGAAAGGGCACCATAGTGTTACTCTGTACACATCAGTTACCAACAATAATACTATACTGCAGTATAATAAAATATAGCCAAACAGTTTAACAATGAATATCTCAAGACACTGTCCTTAACAGCAGTGGAAAACATTTAACCTTTTAACTCCTGGCTCCCTCCCCACAAGTGCTTTTTTTCTTATTAAAAAACAAACAAACAAACAAAAAGCCCACTAAGTTTTAAGAATGACCACCTACTTTAAATATTGCCAAATCCTGGTTTTGGACACAGAGTGTATGTCATGGTGTCCAACCCCTCGGGAAAACAAACAAACAAACAAAAAAAAACACAAAACAAACCCCCCCAAAAAAGTCTTGCAAACTTATCATGAAGCATTGCTTATGTTTTCTTCAAATTAAAATCTTTGGCATATAAAAAGTTCCAACCAGTAGCCTAAGGAGAGATTTTTTTTCATCTGAAACTATCTGGAGATAAAAAAGAACAGAAAATAAAATACCTTCCTCATCACTGAGAGGAACTAGCAGCCCTATCTGCTCTCCACGTCCAGACTTGAGCCAGACTCAGCCAGCCGAGGAGATACGCCGAGTCAAACCCTGCCTCTCCAGAAATGACAACCCAGCGCTAAAGCAAAGCTGACCCTGACCTGCGGACGCTAAGGACGACACCGGTCTCGGTGGCGAAGCCCCTTTCAGACGCCAAGGTGGGAGCTGGAAGAGAAACCTCGGCGCTTTGGCCGCTTCCCCTCCCCCGGATCCATCCCGGGGCGCAGCAGGTGGGAGGAGGCCGCCCCTCGCCCCCAGGAGCGCGGCCGCAGGCGCCGCCAGCAGCCCCGCAAGTGCAGCCAACCTGGAGATAAACCGGGAGACATCCTCTGGGCCGGGAGGTGGGAGGGGGCTGCTGCAGCCGCCTTATCGGGAAAGTCAAACCCATGTTTCCTTTCAACTCTTCCCCCCTGCCCTCCCCCGAGAGATGCTAAAGAAGCCTTCCCCTCCCGGGTAATGCAAGGCGCCCAGGAGACGGTCTGAGACAACACCTCCGGGACAGCTGGGCAAAAGGCAGATTACCCCCCTCTCGCCTTGCCATAAGCACCCATTCAGCTCCACAAAGCCGGCCGCTGGAAAAGCTTCTCTTATTTTACGCATATTCTGCAAACTGCCTGAACTTCAGTCCGCCCCCCTCCGCCCCAGCCCGAAGGGACCCAGAAGGCATTTTCAGCGGGACATCGGTCCGAGCCGGGAGATCCTCCTTTTTCTCCCCTTGATAGATACACTAACAGAACAAGAGGCAAGTCTTCAGCACATTTATTTGCAAACATATATTTGCCTGAAAATTCCTAGGGGAAAGCACGTCTCTCCCTTCTCTGATCTAGTCCTTCTCTCCTTTCCATCCACCAAGAGCATTTGCCTTTTTTTTTTTTTCCTGCGTGCATGTGTGCGACAACACGATTCCCCACTTCTAAAAGCCAAAGTCCACTCTCGCAGAGCTCAAGTGCCATGATTGCTAACTTGTCCTAGCTGGGATTGGCAAAAGAGCGAGCAAGGGGGCCGGGTTTCGCGTTCGGCACATTTGGGGAAGTTTAAAACGCAAGGGGCTTCTTGCGTGCTGTGGAAAAACCCCGTGTCTCGCTGGCTGGGAGAAGGCAAACCTAAGGGGGAGAAGTCCCCTGCCTGTGATTTTCTGTTTTGTGTCCGGAGCCAGTGCAAGGCACCCCCACCCCCATCCTCACCGCACACACACCAACCACCTCCTCTTCTTTCAAAGTGCTTTGAAACCCCCATTAAGGGCCGAGTGTGTGATCAGACTATGGATTAGGGCAAAAGGGACTTTACCATCGGGGTGGGGCAAACTGACACACAAATAGCTTGCTGAAAACACCAGCAGTTTTTTGGGTTTTTTTTGGAGGGGGGTTAGGAGGGGCTGTTACAAAGTAAACCCACCAAAAAAAAGTAACAGCAAAAATTAAGGCTTTCCTTCCCCTCCACACATATCCTCTGCATAGAAGAATCTGAGCAAGAACTTTCCTCGTCTTAGGGGTCGAATTAATTTAATCACACGAGAAATACATATGTGTATATATGCACACACACATATATATTTATACCAGACGTGCACTCACTTCCGAATTGCACGGATCTCCCGACGCCACTACAGACGGGCGTAAATCACTCACTGAAAGGCGGGTTGCCTGCTCTCCCCCAAGCCGGAGGGACAAACAGCCCCAGCGCTCGACAACCCCGCAGCGCCTTCCCCTCAACTCCCCTGGGGGCTTGTCGGAAACCCACGCGTGCCCGGAGAGGCAGGAGCGCGCAGGACCGCCCGTGCTCGGCTCCCCGCTGCAGGGAAAACACGCCGAAGTCCCGTCGCGTCCCCCCCGCGCCCCGCTCGCAGCCCCCGCAGGCATTGCCTCCGCGCCCGCGCAGCCCTCCGCCCTCCGCGCAGCCTTCCGCCCCCTGCGCCCCCGAGGCACCCCGGCGGGGAGCAAACGCGGCGCAGCCCGCAAACCCAAGCAGAGCTTCCCCCCCCAACCCCCCTCCCCGGAGAGAAACCGCTCCGAAATCCCACCTCCGGCTCCTCTTTGGGAAAGGAAGGAGAGGGGAAGGGGGGAGAGGGAGAACCTGTACGAATGGAAAAGGGATCGGCCTAAAACATTTCCACGAGTTTTCTTGGAGCAACCGGGGGGGGGGGGTACTGAAAAGCTTGTTTTGCAAAGAAGGAAAAGGCTCTCACCGTGATCGCGGCGCTGCACCAAACCCCTCTCTCTCTTGTATTTTCTTCTTCCTGCGGTTTGCAAATAAATCCAGCCCTAAAGCAAAAAAAAATTCTTTTCCAAACTCTGTTTTAGTCCAACTTGCAAATTAGAGTAAGAATGATCACCATGTAAAAAAGTCCAGAGCAAAGCTAGGTCTCTCTCCCCAGATCGATTACAAATACGTGTGTGAGTGTATATACTATTAACAATAATCAAAACACCTCTCCGGATCGGGGTGGGTTTTCTTTGCTCCTAAAAAGAAATCACTCAAGTCTCTCACACACACTTTTTTTTTTTTTTCCTCAATGAACAGGAGGCCGAATCGCCAATACCAAGTCACTTTTTTGTTGTTGTTGCAAATGATCAAAAGGCAGGGAAAAGCCAAAGAAAACAAAATAAAGTGGAACTAAAATAAAATCCCAAAGCTTTCTTCCACTGAGCTCTTCCAAAAAAGCAGCTTTTGCAATGTAGCCGTCCTGCTGAGAAGCTGCTTGCTGCAAGCTCCTCTCCCCTCTCTCTAGCTTTCTCGCTCCCTCTGCGAGCGTGTGTGTGTTGCAGGCAGTTCTGTGGTTTGCAATCGGGGGGGGGGGTGTTTTGGGAGCGCAGCGGATTTGTGGTGGTGGTTGTTGTGTGTTTGGAGGAGGTGGAGGAGGAGGAGGAAGATTTGAGATCTGAGCTGTAGGGGCTCGGCGTTTTTCTGCTCGCTCGCTCTCCCCCTCTCTCTCTCTTTTTCTTTCCGGAGGACGTAGGGTGATCTCTCCGCAAAAGCAGCAGTAAATGGCGTCATGTGGATCTGAGGAGGAACAGAGCAGTTGTTGTCCCAGAGGATATATCGCATCCGGTCCCAGCTCATTGGCTCTGCGGGGCTACATTCACTGGCGCTCCCAGCGCCCTGCCAGCACTCCGAGCTGCGGGAGGCATTCAAAAGGGCAGTGCTGCCGCCGCGCCAGCCCGGCCCCGGCCCTTCTCTGCGCTGCGCGGGGGCGGCGGGGAGCCCCGCTCCCGGGGCCTCGCCGCAGCCTGTTTTCACAGGAGGCTCCTCCGTGCGCGGTCACACGGCGCTCGGAGTTGCTTTTGTGCTCCTGTATTTATTCAGAGGCAAGGCAGCGATAGGTTTACAGGGAGCCGAGGGAAGCTCACTTCTCCCGAGGAGGGAGACACGGTCTCCTCGCCGCTGCGGGCTTTCGGGAGACCCGTTTCCAGGTGCTCCCTCGCGTCCCTCCCCACCCCGTGTTTTCATTTAACCGAGTGGAATAAAAGTTTACACTTTCTGCCCTCCCCCCTCTTTTCATCAGTCCCTGGCCGCTCAGGGAGAAGGAAGGGTGATTACTTGGGGCATTGTCCCGCGGATTAACGCGATTAGGCGGCGCGGAAGGCGCCCCCGTGGCCGGGCGGGAGCGCGGAGCGGGGCCCGCGGGGCGCGGAGCCGCGGGCCACGGGGCGGCGGGACAGGCCGCTGACAGCGCGCCGCGGTGCTTCCCGCGCCCCGGGCAGCTGCACGGTTTGCGGTGTCCCAGGGCAGCGTCGGAGCCTCCTCGCCTGTGCGGAGGGGTGAGGTTTTCTTCAGGGGGAAACGAAAAAAAAAAAAGGAAAAAACTTTGTTTTAATTAATTCACATTCGCCTGTGGGGGACACAGTCTGCCAGCAGTTCCCGAACGTGACTGTTTGTCTTCTGGGCGTTTCCTGACACGGCCACAGCTCGGTCCCTTTAGTACTAGCTGAAGTTACTGACGGGCCCACTTTCGCTGGGCCCGGGCATCTTGCGCCTACATGTACGCACAGAGCAGCGTATCCACGTAGGCGTGCACTCAGCACAAATATACCCGTATCACGTGTAGCACTGCTTAAAATATATACGATGTGTAAGGCGGTAATGCATTGCATTATTTACATGAACAAGACCCAGTGCAAAAACCCCATCAGCCCTTTTTGCTACTTCAGGCAATTTTGCAAGCACTTCCTCTTCTACACCTGCTAGTCACAGCTTTTTGAAGGGGGTGGTCGTTCTCAAAAACATGGAAATTAAGCGAGCAGTGCTTTACACGGGCGGCCTTTAGGTTTTCATACTTTTATACACAAATATCCAGTCGTCCACAATAATGTTCTGAACCTGCAAATTATTTTTCCATAGTTGCTTGTCGGTAAGGTTAGCCTGAGTTACACGAGTCTAACTTCTTTCCTTCCACGGCGGCTTCACCAAGTCCCTATCCTGCCTAAAATTGCTGCCGCTTCAGCGGGGGAAGTGCTCGGGGCCCGGGCGTCCGTTCCACTCGCACCCTCCTCGCCCCCCTGGACCCGCAGACGGAGCAAAACGCTCGTCGGGGCGGGGGCAACCCGGCTGCTGGAGCCGCAGCCCCGCGGGGCTGGGTTTCATTCAGGACTCCCGGTGCATGGAGGCGGCGGCCCGGCTGCTCTCCCCGCCAGAGGGAGCGCGGCGCCGGGGCGGGGGCCTGCGGGGAGAGGGGGACACGGCGCCCGTGCGGCACCCGCCGGAGGCTCCGCGGAGGCAGCAGCCCCGCCGGCGGGCAGGGGAAAGGCGGAAGGAAGCTCACGGACATTCCCCTGGGTCTTCTCCACGGGACGGGGCACCCACCGGCGTAGAGTCGCGCTGGGGAACGCGGCTGTGGAGAGGACCGAAGTGGTTGTCCTCCCATGCGCTGGCTGCGGACTCTGTCGGCAAGGTCATCCCACGGGATTCAGCTGCGAGAAATGGGCATAGGTTAAAATACCTGGGAAAGAGAAGGCACGATCTTAATTTCACTTCACCGTGGAAACAGAGAAATTACTTCCACATAGCTAAGTCAAAAAATAGGTGGAGAGCTCTTTATGCAAGGGTATACACATGGGAAAGGTCTGCTAGATTATTTGTCAGTGTTTATACTGAATATATAAATAGTGTTTAAACTGGAAAGTTCGTAATATCGTTTTTAAATCTGTTGGTTACTAGAGCAATCATCAATTTATATGCCATTTCTCAAGTACAGGTGTATACACTTAATACAGTGAGTAGTTCCCCAAACAGATGTGAAAACAGCAAAGCTATTTTTATTCAGAGCCAGTCATGTATGCTAAATGGTGAAGTGTCAATGTCTTATAGCAAAAAAGAAAACAAACAAAAAAGCATAGAGCATCCTAGTACTGCTAAGTTTGAAAAAGAAGCACCAAACCTGCCAAGATTTGCACACAAACTTCACTTGCACACAGGTGATCAATAACTAGTGAACAAATACACAAAATTAAGCGGGCTTCTTTTTTTTTTTTTGTTTTAGAGTTGGAAGCTCAAAGCTGAATTCTCAGGCCTTTAATTTGATGATACATTGGAACCAGCTTTCGCAGGATTGTGTAGATCACTCACGTTTTGCATTTCTTCTCATGGATAGTGGCTTAATGCATGTGACTATGTTTCCCCTAGTGGTTTGCTCTAACCACTGCATGATTTTTTTTCGCTTTCAAACCAAGCAGACCTTGTTTTCGGAGATGAAGGTCTTCAGTTCATTCTCAGCAGAGGAGTGTAGCTGTTGTGTGTATATATGTGTACACGCACACATACGTATATGTATTTATATACATATAGATGTATGTGTTTGTGATATATTAGAACAGTAGCAATTTCAGTGACTTCAGGTGAAGAGCTGGGCAGAGTTGAGGTCTGTGACGTGACATGACAGACACCCATCTGAAATAGTCGAAACATTTTTTCCAGGCGGAAATTGTCCCACAAGATTTTACTTTATTTGATTTTCAGATCCAGGACTTGAAAACAAGTAGTATTCGCCCCTTTTGTAAAATAAAAATAAGTTCATTCATAAGGAATTGCTTCTTGCAGTGGAATGAAAGTGCAGTAAATTTGCTGACTTTCAGAACATTTTGTACATTATCTCCTGAGCTGATACGGTGAAATGAGGATATTGATTCTGCACATCCTGAAAGGACTAAGTTTGGCTGCACACTGCTTCTAATGACCACTATTTCCTTAGAAACTTAAACCTTTAATTGATTGTCTTTCATGTTTGTAACTCTGAAAAAGGTAATGTACATAAAAGAATTATTGAATTTTTTAAAAAGTAATTAGCTGTAAAGCTTTTTGCCTACTGACATTTTATTGAGATTCTCAGGGCAGACAAGGACACTTAGATATATCATAGAGAGAAACAGAGAAGTAAAAGTCACTTTGCTATAAACAGTTGGTCATTTTTCATGACAAAAATATTGTTCCTGAATAGGTACTATTAATTTTACTTTTGTGATTTTTATTGTAGCTTACCTGAAGGAAATCCCAGAATTCCTTAAGAGGGGAAAATGAGCAAAGGCTACTGGGAAACTGCTCTGGTGGGACAAGGAGCAGCACTGTTAAATGTGAAAATTAGGATAAATACCTGCTGCTCTGGTTGAGAATACACGTGCTCTGCAGCTGCTAGGATTTGGTCTCCTGTTTTTATGGATGCACAGTTCTTCTGGGATTAAACTACTGTTATACATATCTAGCTAATGATCACCACCTTCCTTAAAGGTGATATAGGCCAGATCCTGTGTAACTTTATCTCATCTTATGATTGCCCCAGTATATGGAGGGACAGTTGCCAGGATAATATTTTCTTGTTGGATACCAAATATACTCATGTAAACTTAAAAAAATAAACAAATCCCTTTCCTGATCCTTCTGAAATTATACTGAAGAATACATACATTTAGTATTTATAATATAATGTGAAACTTCTGCATATAAATTGTTCTAATAAAGCTAGTATGCTCTTTGATGTGCTGTTCAATGTTATTTGGTTATATTTGTGTCCTTGATAAAATCAGCATTGGTTTTTTGGAATTCAACTTTATAAACCTTTCCAGCTTACACAGTGTATTTTATAATTAGTTCTCTCTTCTCAAGTACCTTGAGACCAAATGTTCAAAAGTGGGACAATTTAGCATGGACAGGACTAAGCACAGTTTATTTGCTAAACTGGTATTATGGCAGGCTTTTTATGGTGTATTTGCTTGGCCTAGAACTTTCCTCTTAATGTTTTTGACTGCTTTGGTAGAAGTAATCATGAGAATGACACTACAGACAAGCCACGTCTGTCAGTGTTTGAAACACTGCACTCTCTAGCCTCATTCACTTAGAGTCTAGATAACACTGGGCTTGACTATACTAGAATTTTATGCAAAATTAACTGATTGCCTATTAAAATGTTAGTAAGTAAGTGCTAGTTTGGAAATTCCCCAAGTACTTTGTAGCAGGAAACAGGCATTTGTGTGTTGACCTGGGATTAAAGTGACTCAGAAGAAATGGAAGAGGTCAATGTTAGCAGTTACGGGAAATTTGGGAACAAGAAGGTTTTATGAAGAGATTTATCACATCTCTACTGTGGTTTGCAGCAGTACTTTTCAAACTTCTTTGGTCTGTAGACTTTTCTATGCTTTAGAAAAGAAAAAAAAAATCACAAGGGAAGTGCAAACTTTTTTAGAAAATTATAAATTACGAGACCTCCCATTTAGAAGTAGTCCATAGGAATCCACAGATCACAGTTAGAAAACCACTGATGTAGAGATACCCAAACTAGCTCTAAACTGCAATGTAGTGGAAAGGTAAATTAATATCTTGGGTCTGGTAAGCAGTGTAACTAAAAAAGCACAGATGTGTGCTCTTCTCGGAAGTGGGAGGTAGCTCGTCTGGACCTCCATCCTGCGATGGATAGTCTGCTCCCAGACTGTAAGGTACCTTTCTTCATTGGAGGCTGGAGTTCAAACAAACACCTGAGAGATTAGCAACTGGTAGCATATAGCTTGCAAACCAGCCAAGAGGTACGCACAAGTAAAACTTACAGATTTTACTGCAAACCAAAGCAAGAAGATAGAGCAAGTGTTTAAAATTGTATCATCTTTCTCCCCTGTGCTTGAGATTATTTTTATTTTCCTCAGTTGTGAAAGGCTTGTATTCATCTGAGTGGCACACAAGCACATCCTGAAAGCAGAGGTGACTTCTGCAGAACAGAATAATTTCCTAGAGATGAATGAGTTTTGCATGAAAAGGAAAATAAAAAACTGGTGTTTTGTCATCTTTTGTTTGAAAAACAGAACACAACAAAAAATACTGTCTGCATGCTTATGTCAATAAAAAAAAAAATGTGAAAGACCCTGATCCTGCTGTCAGATCTGCATAGGACTGTCTTCTTTCTCCTGATCACAACGGCAATACTGATGAAAATAATAAAAATGCTGGATATTCTATCACAGTTTTCTCTACAGATCTCAAAATAGTTTTCAAGAGATGTTGCTATGTCTGTTTTATAGGGGAGAAAGCCCACGGGTGAAAGCAAGAAGTAATTTATCTGAAAAGCAAGAGTTAGGAGTCTCAGGTCCCAGTCCAATCTCTCTGCTGAGCACATGCTGCTTCTCACAGAGACCCATGGTGTTGTACTTCCTTATGAGTTCCAGGGTCTTTCTGCACAACTAAAATTTCAAGGTCCGTGTCTAACAGAGTCGGAACACCTTAAAAGAGAGTAGGAACTGGTAGATAATTGTACTTATCTTACTCAGAGAGGACAAAATGATTATCTAAACAAGGTTATCTCTGCAGGAGCATCCACTCCCACCACTTGATTAAAGAGTTCCTCTGAACTTCCGTCTCTGCATCTGGGGTATTTACTCCTATCTTATTTGTGGTTTTGTAATCATATTTTCCTGTATTTTAAGCAGACCTATTACTTTCAAGAACCCCTTAGAGACAAAGGCAGAAAACTAACCAAGGAGCCGAATCTCTGAGCTGTTCCTCCTAGGTTGGGCCCTGACACCTTCTGAAACCCAAGTGAAAGTCTGCGGTCCTATGGGTCTCAGAAGGAATCCAGTTGCCCAGAGCAGCTCCCAGGATGGTGTCCTAATTAATGAAAGCTAAAGGAAGTACTGTAAATGGCATTACAAACATACGCAATAAATCCACTGCATCTGACAGAACGAGCTTACAAAAAAAGCCGCCGAGAAAACTTCCTTCATTCTTGAGGTTAAATGTTTAAGCTGTTTAATGTATTTTAAGTTTTATTCTTGTTGCTTTCTTGCAACACAATTCAAATGGACATAAATTATATCAACTTCTGATGGTGTACGTCGTGTCAAAGCAATTATGTTTTTTGAACTACGTGCTGTTCTTTTTTTCATTTTCTTTTTCTTTTCTTTCTTAGCTCTGTAGAGTTGTTTTCCCCACAGGGACACAAATTATGGTTCTATAAAATCCGTCGTATATAAGGAAATTTCTGTTAATGCCTTATTCAAAATCCCACTGCAGACTATAGAAATAACGGTGACAACCTTTATTTAGTTGAATAGATTTTGCATCGGGTCAAGTATGACTTTTGAGAAGACACGGTCTTCGCAGAGTTAGAGAATATGTGTATTTAGACAGTCATTGTGTAAAATTATATGTCCGGATGGTATGTGCTGGGCTGCAGCCCTGGCTAGCTTTAGTGCTTTCATGTTTTGTCAAAGCTAGAGCTTAAGTAGCAAAGGCAAAATCTTCATTCAGCCCAACTTCAAACTCGAGATTTTTTCTGTAGTAAAAAGGAATAGGAGAGCTAAAGCGTTTTCTCCGTGATGAGGGGGCGGCAGGAAGGAAGAAAGCTTCCTCTTGCAGAGACCTTCTCGGTTTTAGCATTGCAGAAGCCGATTCAGAAGTAAAGTTAATGAAATACAAACGGGAATTTCCTCAGCTCTCCTTCCTGCTTCACTCTTTGGCTGTCTCACCTTTTGAGAACCTGATTTGTATTTGTATACATGTGTGTGATCCCGATTTCGTTGTTTGCCTTTTCACACAGGCACTTTCACCTACATCTTCCCCCCCCCCCCGCCACCCGCCCCCTTCCCTCCCTTCCTCTCATTTGGCAGCCAGTTGGGCTTCTTCCTGCCTTGAATACCACATTCCCTGGTTATTCAAGCTCAGTCATTAGCACCCTGTCCCCCTACTGAAATTATGAATGAAAAGCCTTGTTGTTCTTTACAAATAACTCGGGCTTCCTCAGTCAGTCAAATTCAAATGGAAGTGACTGCCAGACAAAGCGCCTGTATGATGGACAGTCCTCCCAGCAAGTGATCAAGGCACACAGGAAGTTTTTAAAGGCACAATATAGGTAGAGCAGCCTGGGCGTTCCCCGCTCCCCCCCCCCCCCGTCCGGGTGTGGGCCTTTGAGCAGGGATGGGGGGAGTGGGGCAGCCCCCTCCTGCCCGCCCCACCGGAGCGCGGAGGGCGACCGGCAGCTCCTGCCCTGGAGTCCCCGCCGCCCCTTCGGAGCTCGCCATGGCGACTCCTACACCTTCGCCCGAACGGAGACGGGGCCGGGGCCGGCACCACCGCGTCCCGGCGCTGAATGCCGCGGGGGTCGCGGGCCCCGAGCGGCACAACCCCCCGCCGGCGGGGCGCATTGTCCGCAGCCCCTTTTCACAACGGGGGAAAAGGTAATTGACAGCCCCATTGTCCTGCCCGGCCCCCCGCGGCTTTAAAACACTCCGGGGCCCCAGTCACACGTTGTCAATAAGAGCTGTCGGAGGTGACGAGTGAAGAAGGGCTGTTCAGGAAACAGTTTGAGCCCTTCAAGTGGACAGGCCTCAGTGACTTCTCCGGCACTCTGGCTGCCACAGGCAGCCCCTTCAAAAATAACCTTAAAGCAATAAATCAAACATGTTTCCTGGACTATACAAGGAACAGCTGGTTATTTTTCCTCACTTCCACCTCCCGCCCCATTCTTTTTTTTTTTTTTTTTTAAACCTAAAAATTATTTAAGCACAGGAAATCAAGCATGTCAAAGTTTGGCAAAGCAGTTTGGATGATTTAGCAACCACAACACTTCTTTCTCTATTAGTCAATCTTTGGGCTTTCACTTTTTTATCTCCTCATTTCCACTGGCTTCTGCATCTGCTCTGATGGTGAGGATAACTAGTCCCTTGTCTCACACACAGCAAGGGAAGTTTTTGTTGTAATTTTGCAAGTATAAGGCGTTCTGCCTGATTCTCCTCTCTCACAGGAACTCCCTATCCTGGAGTTCAAAAAGATGTCTTGGGCTTAGTTGATCTGTTCATTTAGGAACAAAATCCCTGCACCTGAGAATTACTGAAATGTCTTGCCATAGGCAAGTCTGGACGTCTATGCCATACTTAGTGTTTTACATACGCAGCACTCATTGCCCTTATCTGTCTGATGCAGGCAGTGCTGATGTATCATCACACATGACACATCTTATATGATGTGTGTGCACAGGATGCATTAAATTTTAAATACAATTACAGGTTTTTCTCCAAAGGCCTCTGCAACCTTAGGCTCTGTTGCTGCAGCTGGATCCGCACAGGCCAACATTTGTGTTTGCACCGAGCCCCTTCAGGAGCCCACCTGCCTGGATCTGATTTCAACCTTGGAGCTGTCATTTCCTGCCATCAAATGAGGTAGTCACTGTATGCTAACTAACTAAAATCCAGATCTGTTAGACTTAGCATTGTGGTTTAGCAATGCCTGATTCTGCTAATATATTCAGTGCTTGGCACTGATGATGCACTTAGGAAATAAAAGGCAGGGGTCAAATATTCATTGCAATATTCTGCAATGTCCCTGCAGGGTGACTAAAACATTGTATTCCAGCCAGAAATGTAACTCTTCAAAATACTGACAGTAAAACCAGAAACTGAATTAAGGAGAAAAACAAACTTTCCTGAAGGTTTGGGCTCTGTGGAAATTGAGTCAAAAAGAAAGAGCTAGCTAATCTCCAACAGCATTAAATTCTCCTTACTCACATGACACAGGTTGTGTGTTCCTATTTCTTTATCACGCTACCTATTAACAAGATATAAAGAACATCACTGTTCAATTAAGGGTGACCAGAGGGTATTTGAGCAAAATAAATTGTCTTGAGAAGGGAGGTGTGTAGCAGCTGGCTTAAATCTATGATCTATAGATACAGTACAGTTTACTCACTAACTCACCCTTCCTGACAGCTCTGCACTCATGGGTCAGGCCATGGGAAGGAAGATTTGTATGTTTTTTTTATTTGTGGAGTATTGTTACTGCCTATCTTTCATTTGCAATATGATACATTTATATGTCTGTTAATACAATTTCATCTCCTTGTGCATCTACTTCCTGTTCACCTATCCATAGCATATTTCTGCCATATTTTAAAGACTAAGGTTACACAGACTTACTAAAAGCCTAAGGCTAGTTTACAGGCAATTTTAGCCAAACCTTACAGCATGCTGTAAGACGTCGCCTTCCTGAATACCTTTTGAAATCTTATGGGAGTAAAAGCTGTTCAAAACCTCAGACCAGATGCTTTGGTAGGATACAGTCTTTAGATGATTGCAAATTACTTCAGGCAAGGATCTCCTTCCTGTTTGGCAACTTCCTAGAACACTTTTGCAGCAGGATAAATAAACAGCTTATTATACTGAGGAGGAGACACTCAGCTGGAGTGATGTACCATTGCTGACTTCCACCCTCTGAGAATCCAGCTCCACAGGGAAGTCAGGGGTTATCCATATCCTGCAAACGTTTCTTACATTGGGAATCCATGATGGGGAAGATTTCACTCTATGGAACTTTTTTGCTTGCTCTTTTTTTGCTATGAGCAAGGATTACACATTCTCATTTGTCATGTTATACCCACTGATGCTAGTCTAACGTCTCCTCACACAGTGTGTATGGCAATATTTTGCTGTTAAACTGAGCAGCATTTTAGAACCTGCCAACTTGGGTGCTTTGCGGTGTGTCTTTTGTGTTGGGGAGTGGTATAAAAATTCATGGTTAGGAAGTTTGCTATCGCCTTTGCCCAGTGGTGCAAATGACCACTTGGATAGCATTAGAACAGTGGGGAAAAAACAAATAAACAAATGAACAAACAAAACCTCATAACTAAACAATAATAATGACAAAAACTCTGCTCTTCACTGACTGACATGCAGGAAAGCTCTTGAAAAGCCAATAGAGAATAAATATCTGTATTCCCCAGCAGAGCTCAATGCTTTACTTCTCAATTCTTCTCAGCTTTTTGGAGAGGCAAAAGAAAAAAAAAATATACCATTTTGGAACACCATTGGCAGAGGAAGCCAGTGTCAGTACTTTCCTGACAGGCTTTTCCTTCTTAGCTAAGCTCATTTTTAATGGGGGATGAGAAGCAAGTATGACAAATATTTGTCTTCTGATACACAAATAGGCCTGCAAGTTAAGGCTGTGAACCCTGCCATCTGAGAAGAGTGACAGCAAGATGGCAGGGGGCTGACATCATGTGATGAAAGAGGAGTGAGAGCAAGGCTGACAGAGAAGCTTAACTGGACAGTCAAGTGTGAAGAAAAGGCAGCTGGATGGATGTCTGTAGATGAGAAGATGGGAGAAGGAGTGACCAAGAACTAGTAACTTTCTGAACAGGAGGATCTATTTTATTTATTTATTTATTTATCTTCTTATTTCTTGCCTTAAAGTGCTGGAGAACCATGCCCTGTCCCCAGATTGCAGTGAAGAAAGTGTTCTTGCTTTTACTTTGCCTTTGCCTCAGTCTTGCAGTCACACTCCCTTAACATTTATTGTGAAATCTAGACTCTATTAGAGTCAACGGGAATTTTGCCATCAGGTTTAGTATAGCCAGGATTTTACTCAATACATAACTCCAGCAGTGTCAGCAATGCTGTACTTGCATAGACCAAGGCTAAATTTGGCCACAGGAAGGGAATATTTTTCACATTTTCCCCCCAACCCTTCTTCCCCAAAGAAAGATGTAAGAGACTGTTGAAGAACAGTTAATGGCCATTAGTCAGATCTGTGTAAGCAGTGAGAACTTGGAGGAAAAACACCCATTTTGCAAGGTATAGGCCAAACACAGCCTGCAAACTCAATTTATCCAGTCTGTAGCCTGATCCTAGAAGTCCTCTTCTGCAGGGACAGCTTGGGAATGAACTGTGTAGCACATTCATGGTTTCTGGGAAATATTGTGCTATTATACTTTGCATGTCAGTCCAATAGACCACGTATACTCCGCTGCAGGCTACGTGAGTCGTAAGGGCTGGGATATAAAGCTCTTGCTGGCTCTTAGGAGGAGCTATGTTGCCCAGACAGCCAGAAAAAAAAAAAAATAGATGGGAACACTGATTTAGATCATGGTAGAATTTTCTTTAGAGATTCTTGTCAGTACTTCCACCATTCAACCAGGAAGAAGCTGGGCTGCCAAATGAATTGAGGGTGAAACCTGTTTCTGAACGTATCTCTAGGTTCAGTAGCACATAAATGTAACAGATGAAGTTCTGAATCTTTTGAAGTCTATAGGAAAACTACCCTTGACTTTGATGAGGTCTGAATTTCATCTTTTTCCCATCACCTCCTTCTTCCCCCTTCACTTTATTCACATCATAAAATAAGAACTGAGGCCCATGTGTATTTTTGTATAACTGTTTAGATTCCTTTGAGCTGTGCACTAGCATACAGGCTCTTTTTTTTTATGTACAAAAGCCAGCTATACATATGCAATTGCAGTAACTGTGCATAAGAAGATCCTTTACAACCTTAGGCCTCAGCTTATGAAAATTTGATCCTGAAGCTTTATGGTTCCAGGCTCTTTTAGGGAGAGTCAGGGAACCAAGGGATTCATTGATCTACTAGATTTTGCAGTGAGCTTTTTACTTCAGAATAAAACCTGTAAGATGCTGAGTATTGCTGTTTTCCCTTAACAAGGTTCCCTCTGAAGGCATGGTAAAGTGGGATCCAATTTTGTGAGAATCCAACAATAAGAATCACGAAGAAAAGGCCTTAATTGACTTTGTCTTTAAGTTTTCTGGAGTCCTTTGTATGCCTTTTCTAGTGCATGGAAGAGCTTAACTCATATTTTTCCTGTGGCCGGAGCCTGGGGGCAAACAGTCCCTGCTGTTGTCAGCTGTGCAAGTAGAACAAATATCATACATTTAATCCTAAAAAGTTTTGCAGTTATTTGGCTTCACACACATGGAACTTTTACCTGAGTAATGACAGGAAGATAAGGCTCATTAGCTAATTAATTCTCATAACACCCAGGTCACACCCCTCTTGTAGTCAGTTGGGCACAGGTGTGTTGGGTACGCGTATGTGTACAAACATGCCCTTTGGAAAACAGCATCTCCTTTTTGTGCAGTGGCTGCTGCACATAAGCACGTGTTGTGCCACTAAGTGTGGGTGATTTGGAGGTAAATTTTTGGCACGCCATGTAGCCACCATGCCTGGGGATATCTCACATCTCATCTTGGTGAAATTCCCTATCTGTGTCTGCCTTGGTGTTCCAGGTGCTAAAAGTTATTTGCATCACAGCAATCTGACACCTATGTTATCTTACAGCTGTACTCACGAGGCATCCAATGGTGCTTTTAAGCTCTGAAAGTGCAATCATGAAGTTTTAAAAACCTTTTATTGGGGGAAGAATGGGCACAGAGAAGAACGAATCTCGGCTCTCAGGTTGAAGCCCAAAACAACCAATGCTGCTGGCGCCCTCTGCTGGCCCCGCCGCCCCAGGGCACCCACACTCGTTCAGCATTAAATAAAAAACTTTTTTTTTTAAATTTTTTTTTTAATGTGGAGTATCAGCTAAATAGCTAAATAATGAGCCACTTAAGATTTTTTGTTTGTTTCCTCATTCTGTTTTCCGGAAACAAGAGGTTGATAAAGAAGCAGAAAGTGCAGTTAGGCTGCATGATTCTTCATTTATACTTACGTTTAGCATGAATATGCCACTTCTCATAACATCATCTATGGCCAAAAGGGGAAAAAACGTATTTAAAGTGTCATTCATAGCAAACGAAACAATAACATGTAATTATTTTTCTTATTTTTCTTTTCTCTTTTCTTTTTTTCCCTCCCATGAAAACCATATCTAGGCTGAGTGTCACTATTTTCTAGCTTCTGCTCTTCATTCTAGGTGTTTTGGAGGCTCCTAGATTGTTCACATAGCTAACCTATTTATTTATTTATATGATTTAATGATTGCTAAGTAAGACCTTTTTCTTTGCTTCTCCTTTAACAAATACTAATAAATTATAATATTATCCTTTAGTAAATGACCATTTGCGCTCTTTAATGACCTGCAATTTATCCCATGTAGTTTATTTCTTTTAACTATCCTGGCTTTTGAAGTCTCTCATGACCAATGACAGAACCCAAGGGAATGTCAGGAAGATGTGCCAGGGGAGGTTTAGGTTGGACATCAGGAAAAGGTTCTTCACCCAGAGGGTGGTGGAGCACTGGGACAGGCTCCCCAGGGAGGTGTCACAGTCCCAAGCCTGACAGTGTTCAAGAAGAGACTGGACAACACCTTCAGACACATAGGGTGAACTGTGGGATTGTCATGTGCAGGGACAGGAATTGAACTTGATGACCCTTATGAGTCCCTTCCAACTCAGGACATTCTATGATTTCTGAAAATGTATGTATCTACTTTTAACTGTCAAATTGAAAATAATTGTTTTCAAATTAGTTCTGTTATGCAATGATGATGCTGGAGAAAAAAGTAATGGCAACACGCTATTATTTTACTTAGTACTTCTGTTTTCTTGGTATGCTTTTGTTTACAGTGGAAAAGTTGGTGAAAGTGAACAAGAAAGTCTTGTACAGTGAGGTTTTTTTCTTCCTTCCACTATATTTTTCCCATCTTTAGCTAAGAGTGCAAAACTGACTGAATGATTGTCGATCAGGTGTCTCTCCAGGAAGAAGTTCAAACCTTCCACTGAGGAATGGAGCAGAAGTAGCAGAGATGGTCTTGTGCTGGGTGCAGACATTGGCTCCACACTGACTCTTCCGCTCTGACCTTGCTGGTGGGGAGTGATGAAGAGAGGGCAGACAACCACTGCCATGTGGTACCCTTTGTGTTTGCTACTCACCAACTGTGGTTCATTGTTCCTGTCTTCTGTCCCTTCTTTATCCACTTCCTTTCTTTGCTTTCTGCAAAGAAGGACATACCTGGAAGGAGACCCAGATTGTCAGAGCTCAGATCTTTAACAGCTTTGCTTCAGGAAGAAAAATTGCAGTAGGCACTACTTTGGTATAACGTAATGTAGAGGCTTCAGTGTAATGCAGATGGGGAAAGTACATCTTATGCAGAGTTAGGTGAAGCCAACATTAAGGTTGGCCAAGGTTGAAATGTCAATGCACACAAACAGTACAAATCACATAACTCTTGGACAAATCAGTTGACACTCTCACTTTCAGACAACATCCTTGGCTACAGTTCAGAATACTACAATTAATTTCAAGGGTTAGACTTATTCTTGGGCCATGTATTTTCTCCAAAATCAATGACAGTGGTTGGTGCCATGACCAAACTACCTTCTTAAAACAGAATCTTTATATAGTACAGAGACACTTCAAAGAAAACAGATTTGAAACCAATTAAAGAAATGTATGCATATTTAGCTTTTCCCTGAGGCTTATCTCTCTCTAGATCTGGGAGGGCCTAACACACTTCAGCACTCTTGATTCACTTTTTTCTCCCTCTCTCTCTTTCTCTTAGCATATTTCCTTAGACAGCTTCTAACAAGTAACTACAGAAAGATGGGAAATGCTTTTCCTGTTCCACAGTGGGACGAGACTTTTAAACTTATATACATACTACACATAAAAATACTCCCCGTATCCCAAAGATTATTGCTGAATAAATAAAACCAAATGATTGGGCAACTAATACAAATATGATTTCATACTTAAAAGAATATGTAGTCATTTATACCAAGTAAAATATTTCCAAAGGCAACTGTATACTGCTGGGATTCTTTAAAATGCAGCTGCATCAACTGGTGTTGAGTAAGCCTTAGTATTGCCCTGGCAGCTTCCCCATTGCCATCTGCTCAGGAGATGAGTTAGGACCTAGAAAGACTGAAGGGAAGAGTGCGTGTCAGTTATAAAGAGGAAGCTGAAGGAAGAGAACGTGGGTGGAAGACCTGTTTTGAACTTAAGCAGTTAGACAAAGAATAGTAAAATGAAGAAAAGTGCAGTCTCAACTTGGCTTGGGGCTGGTAGATTGTATAACCTGAAGCAAAACCTCATAGTATGAACTTCTGCTTAATTTGTAGGAGGTAGGCTGACAAGGAATCCTGTAGTGGGTTGGGATGAAAGTTCTCTGAAATTAACCCAGTTAAAGGAACAAAATGCATGATTTCCTTCAATAAACACAGTTTTAAAGAAATCTGATTATATGTCCATGTTCTGAATGCAACAAGTGAAAGGAAAAAACTATGTGAGAGTGCTCTGTTGATAAACCCTGTTACGCAGTCTCAGAGAAGACTGCAGTTTGGCTTCTGGTATAATGAGTTGGGATGTGATAGATAACTGTTCACGATAACGATTTGAGTTAAGTGAGGTGAGCTGGTATTTGTACTTTACTTTCCCAGGTACTGTTCAAACTGGGAGGCTGTTGGCCTCTCTGGGGATGATGCAGATGATGTTTATTTCTCTTATTTAAATGGAAGTAGTTTTTGTTTAGACCTGAGAGAATTCCTTAACAATAATTTGATCAGAAATGTTACAATCCCACAAAAGATTTTTCTGATAGGAAAAAGCTCCCCTCCCCATTCCTATCTAGCTTTAACAATATGACTTTCCTTATCAACCAACAAGTGCTTTCCAATTCATATTCTTTTTTTCCCTTAGGCTCCTTGGTTTTAAATAAACCTTAGAGCAGCTTATTGGAGATAGAATCATTAACACACATTGCTTGCCAGTGTGTACAGAAGTGCTTTCTCTGGTATGTTTTTAATTGGTTTTACTACTACATTTTCTAAAGTAATTCAGAAATTTCTCATAATTGATGATGGTGGTAGGGTAAATTAATTTCATTGACCAAATTACAAACATAATTCCCAAATTATTATTATTCCCTATAATCGTATTTAGCAGCCTGAGCATTTGTACAACTGCCACAGGTATTGTAGTGTTGGATCACATGTCAGTCTTGCTCAAATGTTTGTAACAGCTTTTGGAAGGAAACATGAACATGCATAGGTTACAAAGTCATATAGTATTACATCTTACTGAACCAAAAAAAAAGTAATTTTCTTTAAATATGCACACTCAGGAGACAAATCTTGCTCTATTGGTAGCTGAATTTTGGAGTGATGCTACAGTTTGCAGTAGCTGCGCAAGCATAGCCTCACATAAAATGCTTTGCATTCATCTAGCCCAGAGGGTCATGAAAAATGCATTTTATGGAAAATACATTATTTTTTAATGAAACTTAATTTAGCATTATTCTTATATGCTCATTAGTACCACCCACTCTGTGGTTAATTTAGAAGAAAGCCATCCAACTGGTAGCCTACGGGATATTGTGGCCCATAGGATAGTTTTAGTCCTCAGGACAACTACAACATCAGATAAGAATTATTTGCCCTGAGAAAACGTCTGTAATATAACCCAGCCTGCAGTAGTCAAGAAGCAGTGTAGCCCTCAGATCAGCAATGGGAGTCTGAACATCTCACATAATATGGATCACATGTGCACAGTGAGGAAAATAACTGGGTTATCATGGAGAAAACGAATGGAAGATGAATCAAAACCTACTCAAAATTGCCCCATACCTACAGCTGTGAGAGACCTTATTGGGCCTGTTTGAATGAGTCCAGAGAAGGGCCATGAAGATGATCAGAGGACTGGAGCAGCTCTCCTAAGATGACAGGCTGAGATCGTTTGGGTTGCTCAGCTTGGAGAAGGCTCCAGGAAGACCTTCTTGCAGACTTCCAGTACCTAAAAGGGGACCTAAAAGGAAGCTGGAGATGGACTTTTTACAGTGGCATCCAGTAACAGGACAAGGGGTAATGGCTTTAAAATGAAAGAGGGCAGGTTTAGATTAGATATAAGGTAGAAATTCTTCACCATGAGAGTGGCGAGGCACTGGAACATGTTGCCCAGAGAAGCTGTGGATGTCCCATCTATGGAAGTGCTTAAGGACAGGTTGGATGGGACTTTGAGCAACCTGGTCTGGTGGAAGGTGTCCCTGACCATGGCAAGGGAGTTGGAACTAGATGATCTTTCAGGTCCTTTCCCACTCAAACTATTCTATGATGTTATGACACAAATATTTACTCAAGTGCTAGATTCACACAGTATTACGCATACAAATGAAACTGAAGTGCTTGCACTGGTAAGGAAGAAATAAGGGCTGTGCTAAGGCAGATGGACTCTGAGAGCTGACCAAGCCTGTTCTCATTTTCAAGAATAAGGAGGAAACAATAAGGTGATGATGAAGGAATCAGAGAAAGGCATGAACGTTTAAAACTCTGCATACGCAAATTTGTCTTTTTTTTTTTTTCCCTCCACTTTCAATAGTAGAGATGACCTCCCAGGTACTTAATCTTATCTGTTGCTACACAGGAAAGGCGGAATTTGTCTTCAGAAACTTATGGTTAGGGTTAATGGAGTACTGTCAATGTAGAGAAACAGGCACTTGTAGAGTACAGTTCACCATCTCTATTTCAGATGTCTGCTACGGGTTAAGATGGGACATGCCATACAAGTGCCTCTTGCTCTCCAAACCAGGATGACTCATTTGGAGGTAGATGTCTTTAAGCACTTAGTTTCATGATGGATATCTTTATTAGGTCAAGTGAAAACTGCTGTAATTCAACTCCTATCTCCAGATTCCTTTGCAGTCTTGGGCTGGGAAAGCACTGATGATAAATTGGTCTTTCATAAATACACTGGACTCTTGTGAGAGCAATATCCTGTATGCATAAGACAGAAAAGACAAGAGGTATTTATCTAAGTTAGTTCTATACCAGAGATACATACTGGAGCAATTAATACAGTCTAGGATAATATGAGAGGGAATAATAATACAACTGTGGTCGTAAACCACTTCTTTACACCTGCAAATAGAGAAACTGATTATTCCCTTGGATACTTTTGCTAGATTTAACCTCTGTTCTGTAAAGAGGTTTATCCTCTCTGTATGAGAAACAATATTGACTTGTGTTGTAGCATGCTGGCTGCTGGATCAGCTGTCACTAGATAACAATGTATAATTGCATACTGCCTACACGAGAACATCCTGTCGCCTAGTCTCCAAGAATAACTTCACTCTAGAGTACATTGTTCTGCAGGGTCACAGCCAGTGAAGTCATATGCTGTGGACCTCCAAGAACTGGAACAGTTATATTAGTCCAAAAGTCCCTGTTTGAAAGAGAAAAAAAAAATAAAAAAAAAAAAAACAAAAAAAACCCAAACCCCAAAACAACAAAAACAACAACAAAACAAAACAAAACAAAACAACAAACCAAACCCAGCAGAAGAATGCCAGTGGTGAAATTTGCAAGGAACAAAAATTAAGCCCGCAAAAGTTAAGAATCTTTATTTTCTTGACAACCTTAACACTCCCTTTATGCTTGAACTTTTAATTATATGATTACATTTTATTTTTTCTTTTGGGCTTCTGCCTCATTTAGTGCACAGCACAAATCATGTTCATTGACTTTCTGCTTACTTGACATTTCCTAGGTGTTATTTCATACTGCTGACTGTGAATCATTTACGAATGTGTTGTAGTTTAGACATTCTTGTCCTGATGTTCTTTCTTTCTCTTGTAGACACCAGTGACGGTTGTGGGTGTACTAGCTGTGGAGGTTAAGGTCTTACATGACTGCAAAGATGTTCAGTACCTATGTGTGAGTAGCAAGACCCTCTCTTTCTTTTTTTCTTTCCAATATTTTAAGTGGTCTTTCCTCCTACTGGTACACCTGTATCACTGAGAAAATTACTGCCTTAAATAGTCTTTTGTGGTTGCTGTCATCTCAAAGAAAAAAAAAGGGACAAAGGAATAAAAGAGTGTTTTAAGTGTATTAGGGAAGAAGTGAATGTTCTACTCATATCTGGAAGCACAGATATAAGAGTATTTATATTCTCATACTGGTAGTTCATTTTAATCTTTCTCTGTTTCCCATGGGTTTGCACTGCTAACGAAATATACTATTGTCACAGTAGCATTTTAATCAACAAAGGTAAAGAAAGGTGGGCTTTTGTCACTTTTCTGCATCCATAATGGAATGGTTAATTTTAGATTACTAGTTACTAGTTGCAAAGTGAACACTATATGGTTTATACTGCAATTTATCTAACAAAATAACCTTTTACTTAAAACACAGAATTTTACAAACCTCATATATTTTATAGTTATTGTACTGAGTAGTGCAGAGTGTTTTAATATGCCCATTTCAAACTGAACTTAATGCATTAAAGTAAAATTGGTAATTTTAGACTGGGTTTCCAAACAATTCAGTGATACCAGTTTTCCTGTTGGATCTGCTGACAGAAGGATTGTGCTGTACTTTTCATTAGAAGAGAATTATTATCAGGAAGATAAAGCAGTTCTGTTTGGCATCAGAAAAAAAAAAGGTGTGACACTCGCACATGCAATATAGTCTCAGTTGACCCGAGACAGAGCTCTACTGCACATTTCTGCGTGCAGCTGCTGGCCAATAGGCATCACTTGTACTCTGTTTTGGAGATGACAGGGCCCACCAGTGAGGTGGTATGTCAGCAGTGGTTATGTCTTCCAATGAATATGCACTGCATTTTCATTCATGTTGATGGCTCCCTCGTGCTCTCAGCACCGTGCCATTAAAGGTGTTAAAGCTCTCTAAATCATTTCCTTTCTTCCTACTATAAAATGCTTCTCCAGATGCAGCCTTTAGATAGCTCACATCCCCATAACATACACAATCTAAAACTTCTGAAAGCAATTAGGACTACATTTTTTTCCATTTCAACCCTTTTGATTGAAGAGATTAGGCACTGACAATATCTCTTAGGTCTTTTATTCCCTTTTCTTGCCAATGTCAACTTTTTCTAACTATGTTTTCGTATTTTCTGCTGGCTTAACCAGTCAACATTAGACATTTCTAGTAAGACATTATTTCAGAGGTTATTAAAACTCACTGCTGAATGTTTTCCTAATGGTGAGCCTAACATTCATATTTGTTAATATTGTTCTTTTTCTTCAGTTTGTTCTCTTAGTTCTACATAATTCTGTGCACTTTTCTGGGGAAATCTTAGTCACACTAAGTTCATGGGAATTTTGGAATCAACTTCAAAGAGGGTAGGATTTCACACTTGTGTTTACCAATGTGCACTTGTATTTTTCTGGGTGAGGAAGTCTTCTATTCAATGCTTACCATGGAGTTTTGGGAGAGTAGGATTGGAGCGGAACTCAGCACAAGTTAGAATAACGAATGGAAAGAGTACACCATCCAGACCTAGTACAAATATTCTATTTCTACCATCCACAAAAGGTGCAGTCAAAAAATGGTTATCTGAACTTTTGAATTTTCTTTCATTTGGAATCAACTTTGTATTTCATTTGCACACATTAATTCAGACTCCTAGATTTCGTAATATTAGGAAAGCAAAGGTGGGATTTGTCTCATCTGACTTGAAGCATACACAAGTTAGATGTCTAAATCTAAATTAGGTTGCTTTTTATACTCACAGGAGAAAAGTAAGTGTATCTGGAGATGATGTGTCTGACTTTATTCCAGAAGCCAACATTATTATGTAGAGGATAGTATCCTGTTTTTCTTTGTTGATCATGAAAAAACACTAGAGGGACTGGCTCAAAGATATTAGAACTTTCCTTACCAAAGACAGATCACATAAACTGTAACCTAAATTTCCTACACCCTATGACAAGGATAGGTCTCCTGATTACTCCTGATTCCTGAATACCTCAAAAGTACATTAATGTGTCTAAAATTGGTCCTTTTCTGGACCTGTTCCTAACAGTCCAGGGCAATTTTATAGGCACTGTTTATTATTGCTTTTTTTTTTTTTAATGTTAAGTAAGATACACAGTCCGGCTTGGTACCTTTTTTTATTGTTCCATTTTAAATTTCAGCTTCTCTCCTTTTTCTTTCATTGCTATAGCTTCTTTTTATCTCTCATTTCCGCCTTCTGTAGCTATAAAAGTCCTGTTATTCTCCTTTTCCCTTTTGCTCTATTCAGACTTAAGACTCCTTGGATTCTTTTCCTGCCACTCCTTCCTGTGTGTGTACTTTGAACTCTGAATAGCCCTTGTGAAGATACTCTGACCATTGCTTTACCTTATTATCTCGTAGTTTTTTTTTTTTCCACAGATGAGTTTTAATCCTGTTTCATATTTCCCCAAAGTCTTCAATTTTTTTTTTTTTTTAAACAGACTGTAAACATTTATTCTTATCCCATATTAAATTGCTTATGTTCTCTAAAATCTTTATTCTAGTGGAATTGATGCCTTTCCACCATTTTACTCTGTGAATTATTTTCTTGCTGTAGTGGATTCAAGTGCACTGCTTCCATATTTTCAGTGCCAGCTTCTCAATGTGTGCAACTTTGACCTAACTCATCATCTTTATATCTTTATTCTTTGGAATTCACTGTATGAGACTGATATTTTTGCATCTGCATGTGCTGTCCAGAAACTTGATCAACTAAAACCCTCTGAGAAGAACGGTTTGTGCTTTTCCTGACTCTGTTCCAGAGTGGTGGCCTAGAGGAAATTCATGCTATTATTACTATAAGGCGTGAGTGGGTTTTTTTGTGTGTGTGTTTTTGTTTGTTTGTTTGTTTTTGTTTGTGTTTTTTTTTGTTCTTTTTTCTTGTATGCTTACCCGATATTTTTATCATTTTACTATTGTCAATGTCAAAATTATAGCATATGTGCTTTGAAAGCGTTATATAACATTTTCTACACCTATCAATTTTCTCTGCTCTGCCTTTCCCATGCATACTGCATCCTGTCTTTTCAACACACAGAAATTATCCCAGTAAGTTTCAGTTAGTCTTTCCAGATGCTATCTCCTCTATTTAGTACAGCACCTTCCAGTTGTTGCTTGTTTCCCCACACATTTACGTCAGGCATTATATTCTTGTTATCCTTCATCTTTCACTTCAGAACAATTTTAGTTTCTTGCTTAATTTGTATGTTGGAAGTAAAAGCCGGATTATTCAAATTAAGTGAAAGCTTTCCCCTTCCCTGCTTCTCCTGAAGGTTTACAGCCTGCCTAACAGGCCCTGCCAGTTCTGAGCCCAAGAGGCTGGCAACCTGTCTGCATATAAGTGGAGACAGTGTAATCCAAACAGTTGGCTCTGGCTGCAGGAGGCATTCCAGCGATCTGTGCATTCAAAACCCTCCAAACTCCCCTATCAGATCTTCCATTGGTTGGCTTCCAGTATCAGTGTTTTACTTTCTTCACCCATGCTTGGCACAGAGAATATTTCTGCAAGTTCCTTATCTGCACAGTTTCAATTATCTTTTTTTTTTCCCCCTTACTTTCTGAAGGAACAGTTGCTTATATATTATATAAATGTACTTCACTGGTGTCATTTGTTCCTACAGGGAATATGATGATTAGAAATTCCAGAGGATTACTCAATAAATCCAGCAACACCTTTGTTATGACAGTCCTTTTCGTCCTGGCTCTCTATCATGTTTTCTTTATGTAATATTTTGAACTACTTTCCTTGTATGAAAAGCGATTGGCTGGGACTGCCCATCCTTTCTGACTTTCTGACAGGTCTCTTTCAGTGCTTGCACTGTGGTCATAAGTGGTTGGAGCTGTTTTCTTCACAACAACACACCTGTTGCAGGTGTTAGCACTGTTTCCATACATATTTCCCATCTGCTTTTTCTGTGGGTTTTTTTAGGATTCTGCCTTGGCACAAAGGTTTACTTTTTTCCTCTCCTATATGTGGGGTCTCAGTTACCTCATCCTTTTTCTTTTTTTTTCTTTTTGTAATTTCTCCTCTTGGTCTTTGTCCAGTCCCCATTTCAGACTGCCTCCCCAGTTTGCACTTCATTTGGCTGTTCCGTTATAGTTCATAGAATACATTCATTTCCCACTGGGTTTGTCATGGAAAGGTCGTGGACATATTTTTGAGCAGCTGTTTCTTCCTGTTCTTCAGGCTGTTTTGCAGTACCACAGCCCTTTGCATCCCTTTTTAAGAGCTGCTACGTTGTTTGCATCTATCCTGTAGATAGTGATTCCCACCACTGCTGCGTTTTCTGACTCAGTTTGTCATGCGCTACCATGTGCCTGAGGTGGTTCTAGCTCACATATATGACCAAAATTATGAGAGTGGGAAAGCTGGAGGAAAAATAGGTGTGTATTTTGCTGAGGAAATAGCATACTGTGTGACCCATCTTCCTGCTTCAGCTTGCAGAAAGGTTGGTCATAACTTTCCCTTAGCTTGGACAGATTTTGCTGCCAAACACTGGGAGATTCATTATAGCCATGGGTAATCAAAATAAAGGAAAAGATAAATACGCTTAGTTAAGGGTATGTAATCCATTTAATAGTAATCAGGATGCTTTGCTTTCGAATAATTTTACTGAACAGGGAACACAGTCTTGTGGAAGATTCATCTGATTTGAGGTCAGATCATGCAGTGCAATGTATCCCTCTGCACTTGTGAGGAATCAACAGGTTTTCTTGGGTCAGTAAAAGCAAAAGTAAGATGCTTAAACAGGAAAAATAACCAGTCATTATTATTGCAGAGCCAGCTGGTGGCTTCTCCTTATCAGTGCCCTCAGAGCTACCTGAGCTGCTTTGTCCCCTTGGAGGTGGGCAGAGGAGTGCGAGGTCCATGTTTTGCAGAGAAGTCTGCCCTCTGGAAAAGGTCCAGTCTGCTCTGTGTTGACTATCTTCCTTCTTACACCCATGTGTAAATTACCTGGTTTTTATTCTCCATATGGCCAAGCTACATTCAGATATAACAGAAGATGGTGGAAATAAGGAACTTCTCTCTGGTTCAAGCCTCAATGCAAGTTTTATAGGAAACTGCTTTTGGGCCTGTGATGTAGCTCTTTACTTATGAGGGTTATGGGGCCATCCATAGAAAGTGCACCTAGGTCACACAAGCTCTGAACTCTGCTTTTTGCCCTCCACCTCGTTTGATGTGTATTTACTGGCAGCGAGCCCCTTCAGGCAGGAATTCCTCACCAGAAATCATCATGTAGATTAAGAGCACTTTGTTACAGGGAGATCTGAGCCCATCTTCTGGCACAGCAGGTTCCCTAAGGAGATGAAGGTGTTCAATGTGGTTCTCTGCACAGGGAGTTAAGAGGAATATGATTTTCTAAAGACACTATTTAATTTTGTTATCCTTGGGTAGTTAACTTCTGTTAATACTCTGCTCAGTGGATTACTTGTATTTTTATTCCCTCATATTTTTTCTTCATGTTATTAAATGACCGTGTAAATTTTACAGACCACTAATGTGAAGTGGCTAAGTAACAGATACGAAAAACACTACTGCAAACATTTTAGAAGAGAATGCTGTCATTTTGTCAAAATGAGCAACAATCAAACATTAATACTAGGTGAAAAATAATATCAAAAATAGGGGAGTAAATTTGCTGTCTGCTATTAATTTTCCATTCTAAAGAAGAAAGCTCAGTTTTATCCAAAACAAATAAATCCCTACTTTTATCACTAATGTACATAGCGTGATTGATATTACATTTCATTATGTAAACATTGCTTTAATACTTCTCATTACTTCTGCTCAAGTAACCCTGAATAAATGTAGTATCTGGCACAAGATGCTATTCCTATGGCATTGTTTCAAAACTAGTGGCTTTGTGTTGCACAAGATGGAGCTCTTAGTGACATGGCAAAACCTTTACTTAAAATCTTTTTTTTTTTAGGAAAGCTGTTCCATCTCACAAAAGCCCTATATCCTACACAGGGTCCTGGATCCACATGCCAGGGTATCATGCTACTGATACAAGATTAAAACCTAGATATGAAAAGATCTTGAAAATAACAGGAATAAGCAAGTTTTGGTTTAAGACCTATATATGGAGAACATTAGGGAAATGTTTTTAGCTCTGTCTATTGCAAGTCCAAAATAATTGTAAAAATACTTTCTTTGTTTTGCTGGGATGGGCAATAAGAGAAGCAGGAAAAGAGGAAGGAAATGAGTGTCTGTCTAATTATGCTTCTATAAATGCCCTCAAATACTTTGCTAATGTGGTTGGGGGAACTTTTTCAAAACCAAAATAGGCAAACGTGGAGCTTGCTTGTCCAGTTAAAGTGGGCAATTCACACTCAACAGGCTTGGCTAGAAAGCTTCAGGAAAGCTTGGCTTTAAGTGTGGAGCCATACCACATCATTTGCTGTGTCACAGTGGCCAAAATAAATGACAGCTAAAGCTGTCTGTGATACAGCCTTGACTTCTAGGCTCTGAAACCTCAAAGAAATCCTTCATTTGAGTGTAGTGTATCTAACCTGGTGGTGATATGATATTATCATATCTTCCCACTACTGGCAATATTTAGGTCGAGGGCACAAATTGTCATTGTGTGCTAAATAAAAGAAGGCGAGGGAGAGAAGTAGAATTTTGGATCCTTCATTGTAGGCACTGCTTAATTGCTGGCTCAGTCCCAGGCTCTGGGAGGATCTCTCCGAACAACTGTTTCTGAGTCAATACGTGGCACAGCTCTGGGGATAATTTGTTCCAGGGACCACCTCCAAAAACAGTGTCACATTTTGTTTCGGTCTCTGGCCCTCTTTTATTTACCAGCATAGACATAGCCATTTGGTTTGTGTTGGCCTGCAGTCTTATGAAGCTTTTCTAGTACTGTCTACAAAATCTTTCATGGTGATTTTGTTTCTCAGTGACTTCACCTCATCAAATGTCAGCTTCAAAACTCAGCCTGTCCAAATCTCCATCATCTGCCTTACAGTTTATTTCCTCCAGCCAGCACATCCACAGTTCCAAATGTCCATGATCTGCTGTTTTATCTTTTTTTTTTTTTAATTATTACCTAGAAATTGATTTTCTTTCTTATTTGAAAACTAGAGTTGAACCCCACACAAACATAGTGGATTTCAAGTTCCTTCTCATGCATCTTTTTCCCGTGTGTATGCTGGTGAAACTGTTTTTTTTTTTTTTTTGTAGCTTGGCTTAGCCAGTAAAATTTTGTGCAGAAGAAAAAGATTAAAATGCACTTTGTCTATCAATCCCTTACATGAAAATAATTTTCATTAGAAACATAAAATACAAGAACTTAAGTCTTTAACATAGACTTAGCAATTTGGCAGTATCCAATTGTGTTTTAAATAAAGTAAATTTGATTTAAAGGGAGACCATAAATCTTAAACACTAAGATTTCTTTTTTTTCTAAAGAACGTTGAAAAAATGTGTTTTGATGTACATAATTGTGCTTTGTCAAGGCCTGAAAAGTGGCCTAGTTGGGTCTTGTAATCAGCGAACTTATAATTAAAGGAATAAAAGCTATGCTTTAGCATAAGAAAACTATATATTGTTGTGCGAAACATAAATATTGTTGTCTTGATGAGTGGGAACCAGGTAATGTGGAGAATGGTTTCCATAGTTCATTAGGGAAGGTCAAAATCTACATCGAAGCAATACCTACTCTCAACGATTTCCCACTAATGTACTCATTTGTGTCACGAGCACATATAGTGTAAAGTATTCACAGGTATTACCACCCTTGAGACATTTCAAGAAAACATCTCTAGAGAATTTTAGGATTTTGGTGTTTGAAACTAGGCATGTTTTCCTTCAGAGAGGAAGGAATATTCATTTACTACAGAAAGGATAAGCACACTCAGTCCATGCAAACTGGTCTTTGAACTTCATCTGTTTATTTTTGGTAGCCTGTGCCTGTAGGACCTCATCTGCCACTTGCAGTCAAGTCTAGTCTAAGGCTCAGCAGCTTTTTTAACAGTACACCATTCCTTTTATTTTCTACTGAGCTTTTCAGATGTTATGTTATCTAACACACATAGCTCATTTTCGTTTTTGTGCACAGGTGTTAATCAGAAATTAATTTGTATCTGTGACAGTAGAAAAAACAATGTTTTGTACTGACATTTATCAGTATATGCTGAATAGTAAATATTATGAAGAATGTTTTGGTGCTGCAAATGCTCTTCAGTAACAAGCATATAGAGTTATATTCAGATGTACGAAGCTCCTTTGAAGTCAATGGCAAATCTCTAACTTTCTGTGTTAGTGGAAGGGCTGATTTATTCTTGTGTGGGAAAGAGTCACACTTTAGCCAAACTTTTTTGTGTATGTTATCTACTATTTTGGTTTTGAATATCTTCATTTCAGAAAACGTTTAGGGCATATTCACAAATAAACCCCTTGCTTGAAAAGATGTTACACAGCAAGGCGTATTCTTCAGGATTTCCTACTTCAGAAATTTTGTCATAACTTTATTTTACTAAACTCATCTTCTGTGTCAAGCAGTTACTTACCTAGGGAGAAATATGTGGAGGTATATGACATGCTCAAGAATGTTTCTTTAAAATATATCAGAAGATCTCAAAAACATAACACTGGGATTAATAATCTATAAAAATTATTGTGTTCTATACATTAGTATACATGTTTCTCCATTCACAGAAAGCACCTTCAGTACCAGAATTAGAGTTTTTACAAGCCATTAACATTATAATGTAATGCAAAGCCTCCAGTTCAGTTGATATAACTAGATATTAATTGCTCTGAAAGTCTGAAGTTCCTTCTGAATAAAGTTCATTTTTTTTAAAGGGCTACCATTGTGCACTGTTGACAGCACAACATGAAAACTCCTGCTGAGCTTGTCTATACAAATGTTTTGCTATGGGTGAGCATAGCATTCTTTGTTATTCAACCAAATGAATACAAAAAGAGAATATGAATACATGTAGCAGAAAAATGATGTGTTTTTGAAAGGCTTTTCCTCTGAATGAAAGAAGAACAAAGCAAGATTGGCTAAGAATCAGCAAGTTGCTTATGTTTTTATCTACCTTGGGTGGCTCTGAGGTTTGATTTGGTGCCAGCTAATAAATTAGGTCATTGATATGTTATTTTTGTGTATGGAGTAATTCTTGATATCTGTATGGTCTGTCCACACATGTGGGACTAATCTTAATTTCCAACATCTTTCTTTCTCTTTTGGGGAAAGTATTTTTACTGTCAAAACAAAATATACTGATGCAGATTTTGCCCCCTGCCCCCTTGCCAAATAAGAATAAATCAGAAGGAAATAGAGCTTGTCATAAGTTATTTAATTTCAAACCACCTCCTATAAAAAAGAATAATAATAAACCTCACAACAGACTCTCAATCCTCTTAGGCATGTTATGTTTCAGTTAGAGAAAAATGACATGTTGTCATTTTCTGTGACAGGTAGGTAGAAACTTTTTAAAGGTTAAAAAAAAGTTAACTGCAATGTGTTACAGTATCCATACACTTACTTCATGAACCTGAGCTCTCTTGAAGTTGAGAGAACTGAATGCAAAGCAGCTACAAAGTGCTACTGTTCATATCAGGTAGTGATTTGGGATCAGGTAGTGATTTACAAGTATTTTGTGCAAGACAACTTATCAGGAACTCAGGCCTGCGCCTTCTGCCCCAGCTGTTTAGTTTTTTAGCATATACTGCCTTTGCCAAATGCTGTGCATCGATGACGTCCACATTTGATCTCCCTTCTGGATCAGCTTCTTCCTTGGTTGTCACCAGCTTCTCATGTGTTGAGCAGATTTCCATCCCCTGCCACGACTGCAGCCACCTGGCAGGGAGACAGACTGTCTCCCACCATCATCTCCTGCTCCTCCTCTCCCACCCAGATTGACCAGCAAAAGAGATGGAGGAGGAGGAGAGAGAAAGGGAAGTGGTGGCTGGCAATGGTTGCTTCAGGAAGGTCAATCAAAGGCTGAGAGTGCAGAAATGAAGGATTGATGAAGTGGCTGGGCTGGGGTGATGTGTAGGGATTAGGGAGCTGAGGAGACTTGGAGAGGAAGGGGGAGAGGATCCGGTCACGGGAGGCTTGGGGAGTGCAGTGAGAAGGAGGAACCACAAGAATGGGGCTTTGGAAGCATAGTGGAAGCCAGATAATTGATGAGAATAGCTGATAATTTAAGGGATAGGAGATACCAGGATAGGGGACCAGAATAAGATACTGGGATTTTCCTAGATTGTGTCCTGTGATACATGCTCCCTGTAACCCTACTCAAACATTTCAATGTATTAATTCTTGCTTGAATGTATTGTAAGCTGTTGATATGTATGTTTTCTAACTATTATAAGACGTTAGAGATGCCAAATGGGTAGAGAAGGATGTACAGTATAATACATGTTATAATGTGAAGAGTGAGGTACATACTGTGTATTTCTGCACGCCCATTTTTTTTAATTGTCCTTTCAAAGCATTCTACCATTTAGGTATTGTCACTTTTTGTATCATACCTTATCTTTGCATGCACTCTCACAAGAACAAATGTCATGTCTATGCAGCTAAACAAAGGAGGGACAAAGAGAAAGTTGAAGTACTGAATCTATTCTTACAACTCAATATATGTATGTATTTATGCATAAATATTTATATTTCAGGGAATTAGAGGTCACTGTGATATGATTGTTTAGAAGACTGAATGATAAATCAGGCCAGTTTTAGTCTTTGAAACGTGACTTTATAGCACTGATATTCATAAACAAGACACACTGCAAATAATTAGTTTCCACTTGTTTGTAATCATTATTATTACATATTCAGAGCAGTTAGTCCTTAACAATCATATCCTAACTATTGATTGTCTACACTCTTTCTCATCCTTCATTCTGGACTAGAACAACTAACCCTCTCCAAGATGTAGGTGACATAGGAAGGGTGACACCCAAGCAATGTGGGTGCAAGCCAGTCAGTGCCATGAAGGCCAGAGATCAGTCGTTGTCTCTGCTCATTTCAACACTATAGACAGAGTACGGGTGACCTTGGAAGAGTCACTGAAGAACAGTGAGTTCTTCTATTCTGACCGCACTGTGTTGGATTAAGAAACTGCCACCCCTAAGAGCCGTTTCCTAGCCTCCCTATTGTATTTATTTGTTTAGAGAATTTGAGATTTATTGATCTACAGCAAAAAAAAATAGTATGATGATTTAGCGCACCCTCACCAGAGGATGGGTGTTCGCACATCTTGTTCCTCTTCAAGTGTTGTTCATACTGAGGACAAAAAAATGTATACTCACAGCAATAACAGTTTCTGTGCTACATATTGGGACTGGGTTATGGTTTATTCTCGGAAACAGTAATGGTTTTGTCATCTGGTTCAGTTTCACTGAATCTTCCCTTTTTGGAAAATCAGGAAGAGATACTCATCAGGCTTGCTATTTTTGGTTTATTTATTGTTGTTTTTTTCTATAACAGCATTCTTCAATACAGTTGTAGATGTTTTCTGAAGGGATTGCAAGTTGTTTAAAATTTATTGTCCTGTGTGTCTCTGTGGAATAGCGTTTTTACCTTCATTAACAGAGTCACAGTGTAAGACTATGGTGTTAGTACACAAGGAACAAAAGCATTTCTTCTGAAGTGGGTAAATACAGTTCGATGGAAAGGTCTGTGCTGGGAGTCCATGCAGAATTACAGACCTGCTGTGCAAGGTTTTTGCATGTGAATAGCAAAGATATTTTTTGCCATGACATTTGTGCAAATGGAACTGAGTAAACCATGAAGGACACTTCATCTTCCACGTACACTGTCACAGAAGGGTGTGCCACTCTTCTTGCTACAGCTCTGCATTGTTTCTTCCCCCCAGGGACACAGCTGATATTAATCTCTGTACCTTGTGCTGCAGTCAGACAGAAGGTTTATTAATAATGACAATGGCACATCCTTTGCAGCGTCTTCCTGCTTCACTTGGAGCCTTCTCAGATGTTATCTTCATTGTTTTGTAGTGGCTATAAATACAAAAGTATTTACAATGAATTGTTTCCAAACAATTAATTATTGAACTATGTGCTAAGTTTATGTTGTTTTTGTTATTCTTGGGCTCAAAATCCAGGGCAGAATATGTAGTTTTTCACATTTTGGGCATGAAAAATATCTCTTCTCTTATCAACATGGAGTCATCTCCTGTTGCAAACTCTGAGGTAGCATCTTGGATGAATGTGTCCCTGGACATTTCTTTTTGGGTAGGAGTACAAGTACTAATAGGAAAAAATAACAGACTTGTATTTTTCATTTGGTAATATAATTTAAATGAGAGTAGTAATATTTAACATTCATACCACATCTTCTCTTGTTTGTAAGTCTCAAAGGAGTCTAGAAGTGGATAATACTAAACACATGGAAAATGGAGATGCCAAAGATTAGCTGATGTGCCCAGGTCACATTGCTCCTCAGAAAGAAGAGAATGGAAATGAGGGCTCTAGGCTCTGAAACAGGAAAGTTCCAGCTCTTTGGATGCTTTCAAGTGATGTTATTTTTTTCCTTTTTTAATAAACCTCAACAAAAATTTTAGGTTTCTTAATAACAGAGATGAATGGATACAATTAGGTAAAAGATATATTAACCTTAGGAGTATTTTTCTTTAATTTTCAAACTGTCACAGAAGGGAAAGCTCTGTGAAGACTTGGAAAATATCAAGTTAAATTTATTGATTTTTTGATTTTTTATCCCAGCGTTCATAAGTTTGGCTGGAACTTAACTAACTACCTAAGTACTACTTACCTCACTACTATATTCCATTCTGTAGCTCAGACAGCAACTAGAAACCTTGTTCTGAGGAAACTGAACATGAGTTTGAACTTTGCAGACAATGAAATTGTTCATTTTTGACCAGGAAAGGTGAGAAACATTAAATACTACAGAGTAATAACTGAGGCTCTTCAGGTGAATTTGAACAGCAAATGGATTTAATGGAAAGGATATTTGTGTGTAAAAGCATGTACAAGGGGTGATATTGCTAGTACTGTATCAAAGTGAGTTTTCATGTGGCACTGGGTCAATGTCAAAAAGTTTTCTTTATAAAGTGGTCTGATAGAGACTGAAATGGTGTTTCTTCTGTCATGGTTGTGCTACTGATTTACTTTGATTACACTGAGAAATAGTTAAATTAAATTGAGAAGGTAAGTATATAGAGGAAAAACTTGAAGCTGAGGGCCACTTTTAAGCCAGATTGCTACAGAGAACACAGTGCTGAGGCAATGGTGTTTCCCATCACTCTGTGCAGACTTAGTAGCCTTTAATTGCTAGTCTTAATGGGATTTTTTTCATATAAACAGGAGTTTTATATGAAAGGTTTATGTGCTCCGTCCAGAGACACATGTTTTTCTGCTCTTATTTTGGCAAGCAGGTTGTCACTGGTAAAGCAGTAGTAATTCTCCTGCCACCATGGATGCAAAGCCATGTGTTTATCGCAGTCTCCCCTAGGAAGGTGAAATTAGCTTTCAGTCAAACCCTGCAGTATAATATTTGGTACAGGATTTAGAGCAAATGGATTTTAACAGGATCCAGGGGAGAGTCAAAAGCTCAAATGTTTTTGAGTTTGAGAGGTGGTGTATCTAAAAGTACCAAGTGCCCTCTCACAAAGACAGCACACAGTGGCACCCAGAGCCTAGCTGAGTGTCACAGAAAATCCTAAAACCATTCCTACTTCTATCCCCAAACCTTTGGGATCATGATGCAGGGCATTTTAAAGAAGCTACTAACCCCAAATTGTTGAGGGATGAAGTCAAGCAACTGCAGTCAGCGTAGATGCGTAAGGAAATGTTGTCGTGCGGCACAGGAGATGTACCCTAACCATGAATGTCTGCAGCAGACCCTTGCCTTGAAAACATTAGCATAATCAGCACTACTTTTAGTTCCTTGAGAAACATTATTGAGTCCACAGCCTCGGCCAGAATTTATTTAAGATCCTCTCCACATAAGAAACAGAAATCCAATTTCCTGTTCCAAGAATGAGGAGCAGTGGTTCAAATGCATTAAGCTCTTGCCTAGTTTGTATCTTGCCAAAAACTTAAGATTAATTATCATTTCTTCCTTGTTAAGTGCAGAATATATGCTTGATGCTCTGCAAGACATATGGAAAGACAACACCTACAGCTAATTGCTTTCAGTTTCAATACCTGATGCTTCACAGACATGCTTTCCTGTCCCATTGAAACTTTATTTGAATGAATAAGCTATTTCAAAGACAAACAATTTACATAGAAAAATTCTGGCACATGTAAAGATTTACATTACAATCATCTCAACAGGAGACAGAGGGGAGAACTGACAGGGATATACCTGCAAAGGCCAGTAAACAAGAACATAAGAAAGTAAAATTCCGTAGTTTTATATATATTGTGTTCATAGGGTCACTTCCTGGTTATAATCATTATGCTTTGATTGTTATTTCTGGTTTGAGGGAAAAGAGACAAATAGTAACTAAATTTTTTTAACAATAGAATTTGGAAAGAAAAGAAGTAATCTGTGGTCTCATTGAGATCTGAGCAAAGTCAGTAGTACATTTTCCCTTAAATTTAATAGGATCTTAATTTAATTTAATTTGATTTAATTTTCACTTTTATGTAACGAATTTTATAATGTAGTTTAAAGAGACTCAAAATTTGAGATTATAAAACATTTCCAAGTAATATGCAGCCAATATTGAAATAATACTTATCCCTAGAGATATATTATAGCAGTTGATACAGATGTCAGAGCAACAGATCTCAAAGCTTATTGATATTCAGAATGGCTTATTGGTGTCGCTGGTACAGCTATTCTTGCAAAGGGCTGCTGGAGCTGCAGCTAAACAGCTCTTTTGTTGACAAAGCTTAAACTCATTTTCCAGACAGAGGAAGTCATATTAGCAGAAGACTGTCTCGGTATTATAATTCAATAACCATTAAGGATTTCTTATTTGTTTTGTGTGACTCATTCCATTAAGTCCCTGTCTCACCTCCCACAGCACATCATCTGTAATGCAGGTATCACTGTTTTGGGCAGTGGAGAGCAGGTCCCCTGATCAGCTGTTCCAGGCACAGGGAGCCCCCAAAACAGGGAAGTGTGACATGGCAGTGTAGTATTTATGCTTTCTAGAAATGTCAGAGATTCACAGAAGTTCCTCTAGAAATATGGTGTCTCGAACTGCAGCCTCCTGCCTTGTTCCTGCTGTCATTTTTGTTTCTTAATCATTCAGTGAGGAAAAAAATGAGGTGTCTTTATTTTTATGAGTGTAACCAGGTTTCACTAAGGAACCAGATTTAACTAGGCTACTAAAGGCTACTGAAAGTTCACGTCATTGAAGCAAAGGATGCAAGAAAAATTGAAATAAATAGTCTGAGAATGTGAGAGGCAAGAGCCTGAATGCCAGTAGTAACATGGAGAGTCCAACATGGAGTAGTAACAGAGAGTCCAACTGAACTTTGCAGTAGGCTGCAAGATAAGAAGTGTAGCTGCCTGAGCTGCAGTGTTTTTTGTGTTTGAAATAAAGTATTCAGAAACCTACACTGAATATGCCTGTGTCACTGATTGTGCTTGACACAGTTACATCCAGATTGTGACGTCATACAAATCTCACTGAAGTGAGATCCACATCCCTGTCGTTCTACATACTTATAGATTCATTCTGTAATATGATAAGAGGAATAAATGCAAGCCCACTGGAACCTGGTCTATTAGGCTTGTTAATACTTTCTTTATTTTTCCTTTTCTGTATAGAGGGTATGAATTAGAAAAAAAACAGAAAACAAAAAAAAAGAAACCCAACTGTGCCTGAAAAACCTGTTCTTATGCTGTAATAAAGTGGTGGTGGTTAAACTACTTTGCCTGCTCCTTGTAGAGGAATGCTTTGTTTTTCAACATCATCAATTGAGGGCATGTCTCTAAAGCACTTCTTTTAATCCATTATTTTTCAGGGGACTGCAACATATGTTTTTCCTCTTCCACTTTTTAATATTTTGGTCTCTGGTGAATCCACATAGAAAAGCTTCCTTCCTTTAGTTGGAGTCCACAAATGAAAGGCTTTTCTTTTTCTGATTGCAGATTAGCCTGCCAAGAAATAAACTCTAACTGGAGAACATCACTTTAATTTATTTATGGGATACAGATGACAAGGAAGTCTGTCCTCTTCTCAGGCTTTTTGGAAAGCTTTGGGCTGACCCAGCCCAGCAGAGTTCATATGGCAAAGGCAAACTGTGCCAGGAACCAAAGCCAATAGTCATTGCAAACCCCTGAACCAAAACATTCCTTTAGTGCTTGAATTTCCCTATAATTTGTGTAGATTCCCTTTTTGTCAATGAAGCTTGCAGTGGATAACTAGCTTAGTGCAATCAGACTAAACAACCGTGCTATTCATTCAGCAATTAGATGATAGCAGTAATGCATGCTTTATGGTTTCCGTTCCTCATTCTTTCCTTTCTTTTAAAGTCCTTGGAGACAAACTCTGGGATGTTTGGCAAAGAGGAGGCTCTTGCTGAAAAATATCCTGTCTTTTTTTACTTTAGGGTTGCTATTAAGTTCTGTTCTGAGAAGCAAAACTTCAGATCCACATAGGAAGAAACGATCAGCTAGAGAAAAAGCAACGCTGCAGTCACTTTTATATATATGTGAACATTTGCTTTGATGTATTTAAATGTGGAGGAAGACTTAAAAGAAATATCAGCAGCATATGGCTTAATTTAGAATAAAATAAGAATATTTTGAATGCAAATAATTTTAGTGGAAATTGTGAGGTATGTTTGCTCTATAAATGACTTGAGAGGGGTGTAAGGTTAGAAGTAAGAATGTTGAAGTTGTTGGAGAAGAGAAATCCTTGTGAAAGGGCAGGGTTCAGTGCTTCAGCTTTCAGTTAAGAGTTTCAGCTTTGGCAAAAATCAGTTGTGATTTTTACCCTTTCCTTGCTGCTGTGCATAACTTCTCTGTGTTTGCAAAAAAGGGATCTATATGTATGGATAACTCAATGACATTATTAAAGATCCTATTAACTAAGGAGCACACTTTAGCTCTGTATATGTTTAAAAAAAGAAAAAAAGTTTAACCAAGTCAATAAATAATGATACAGTTTAGCGAATGTTCTCGTCATGTAGATGGAAAGTAAACGGTTGCTTACCTTCTCAGTTTCTTATTCTGGCAATCATTTCTTATTCTTCCTCCTTTGTTTTACACCAGTTCTATTGCTCAGCCACTGTGTGACCTCAGACAGATCAATTAAATTCCTTGTACAATAGTTTAAGAACTAATCCAAACCCCATTAAACTCAATGTGGACTCTGAGAGATAAGTACTGGCAGATTTAGCTGTGGTAGCTTAAAGCATTACAGCACCCAGATGCCTTTGCTATCTCTTTTCAAAGGATTAATTCCCCAGCAGTAGGCAAGGAAGGATAGGATATGAGTCATGTGTCAGTCACTGTGGTTTGCAGTACAGAATATTAGATTAAATTGCAATGTAGGTAGATGCTCGTTAATAAACTGGACTATAAAATGTGGCAGTTGAGACACAGATACATATTCTGTTCTGTCATTCTGTAATACTGATGATGACCTAAGACAGATGACCAAGTTGAAAACATAGGGTAGTAATTCCTCTAACCCTAAACATGAAAGATCATCTACCAGAGTTCAGAAAATACTATACCTGCATACTTCAAAAGTGTTAGAAAAAATGATTTATGTGAACTGATTGAAGATACTGATAGAAAGCAATGAATGACAATGCAATATCATTGTATAACTCAAGGGAAGAGTGGTTACATTTAATTTTTAAACACTAAAAAGAAGAAAAAAAAATGGGCAAAAGGAATTTCTAGTTGACTGCAAGTACAATGTATTTCTGTTCAGACTACTTGATTTAGTTTCCAAATATGCTGTTTTGAAATATGTTTCAGCATAAGGATTGTGTTTTTTTCTTTTTAAAAAGGCAATCAACCATGACAAGATGAATGTCTGTGAGGACTTGAAACAGAAATAGAGAAAGATAGTCATGAGAAGCCAATGGACCAGTATGGTATTCCAGCATGGCTTGTATTAACCACTGAGTTGAAATATCTTCCTGATGCTGGAATGCTCCTCAGAAGCTGCTTTAGTGCCTCTTTAATTGTCTTCTTGAGTTCTGTGAGCTCTTATTCAAGGCCCAAGGTCATTCCATCTTTCTCAAAATATTTAGCTGAAGTGCTTATGATCAGAACCTTGTTGCCCTGGGTTTCCTCTCTTGTCAGTGGTCAAGCATAGGACTTCAGAGTTAACTGGCTATCTGTCCCTGATGAGTACTCAAAGGAGAACAAAGAAGTTTGGGGAATGGGACTGTGGTCTGCCTTTGCTCTACTGACATCTTCGTGCAGCTTTATTGTTAAGATAGACAAATTCGAACACTGTCTTGCCAAGGCAGAAGAGTTCACATTTTGTTTCCAAGTCCAAAACTGCAAATCATTATGCAAACGTTTTATATTAATTTTGCTTTAGTAGGACTATTTTAACCAAATGTAGTGTGACATTGTTATATGTAGCAGAGTGCAAACGGTACGAGATCATTGAAGGCTAACAGCATAGGACCAAAAGAATACAAACCCATGGGTTTAGACCTCATCAAAAAAAGAAAAGAAAAAAAAGAAAAAAAAAGAGAAAAATTTAACCCACACACCACTGCAAATCAATAACAACTAGCGACATCTGCATGTTGATGGTTAAAACCTACTTTGTACTACTGCATGCAAAGTAAAAACTTCAGAAAACTGTTACTAGTGTTTCAGTCATGTACCCTACTTAACCTCAGAGAAATCAGCAGTTCCAGAACAGAAACAAGTACACAAATTCTCCCATACAATGTCTATTTTTTTTCAGTTAGTATAGCCTTTGAAACACAGGAAAATGCAAATGGAACAGCTGTTTCAGTGAGTTAAGGGTAAAGAAAAAAAAATGTTTACATTCAAGTATAGATGTTAACAACATAATCTTGTGGGAGAAACAAAAATTAAATGTAAAATGATCTCTGCATGTAAAGAACAGTGATGTGAAAAAGATACTACTTATTTTACAACAGAAGCCTTCTTACTGGAAAGAGTATAGCATTGGTTGAGTTCCGGCTACAGTGAAACCTTATTAGAAATAACTGCGTGGTTTTACAGGATACGGGCTATCGTGCTGCCTTTTAGCTTGGTGTTTTTCACTTCTGGGACATGAACAGTTACCAGCAATGCGTCACAAGTAAATTTACTTTATTTGTACTGCTTAGTATTATTTGTAGTGTGTCGTTATTTGAAGTTTGGTGTAAGTCTCAATTGAAACATTAAACTTTTTATGAACTGGAAATCTTGGAAATCCTTCAGAGGAAGGCTTTTATTTATGATATTGTAGTCAGTGTTTCCATTCTATTCCCCTGTTTTGAGGGATATAAAACAGTTGTAAAAAAATCATTCTGGACTGAAGTTTGGCATATGGGATTGAACCCAAAGAATGGTGTTTTTACCCAAATTGAAAATAAGTCTCATACATGTAAACTGCAGGATATAGAAATCATTAAAATATTGTTTAGAGTTGGTTGTACTTTATTACTACGTTGCGTTGCATTATACCATTTTCTACAATTAATTCTCTACTAATAATGTTTTATTTCAAATACTTTTTTTCATCCCACGCTACTGTCCCTTAGATGAAGAACAGAGTGATTACTGCTGTGTTTATCACTGAAATATAATATGGCTGAGTGTCTCTGTAGCCTCAAAGGAACATGATGGTTGCTTCTGAGCAGCATAGCTCATTCGTTCGATACATAGAAGAAATGCAAGAAGACAGAATGCAACTAAACCTTGGTAAAAGGCAACCAGCCAACAACAAAAAATCCCCAAAATTCCAAAAGAAAAAAAGAATACAAAGCTCTAGATGATACTAAGTAGCTTAGAGACAGCATAGCTAAGGCATCTTAGCTTCTGCAGAGTGTGGGATAGTGTAATACTGTAGATTTTTCATTTTTTTCAAAATCTCCAGTTCTGTTCCTAGCTCGGAAAATGACAACTTTAACTGTCAGATTCCTGTTGCTTTCCCATTGAAACATCACCACAGTAATGGCCAAGAAAAAAGACTGTCATTTTAAATTCCCTGATTTCTGGGTTATCTTTGGAGGCTTCATACTGGAATAATTACCAAGATCTACTTCCTTTAGCTTTCCTATTCAAAGGAGAGCACAATCCAAGTAAAATAAAAAATGCTGCGGTTTGCAAGTACTTTGACCAGCGTTTTTTAGTGAGAATGTCTTCTCAGATTTCTACTTGTTATATTAAGATTTCAATACAAATTTTGTCTCTCAGAGGAAAGGAAGAGAATCTCATTGGAGCTATCTGCTTCCCATCTTTGCTCAGAGGATTTACATGACACCAATAAGATTATCTTATAGACCTCAAACAGAGAAAAGCAATCCTGGGAAGATTTAGTCAGCTACTACACAATTAGGGAGATAGAGGGACTGCCCATGCTCATAATCTCTCTTATTTTAGATGAGAAGAAAGCAGATGTGGTGCAGAATGTACTAGTAGGTTTGAATCTGGTAATTCATGACATGTAACTTGCAGTTTGTTTGGAGTTGCGATACATAAGATGACAAAGAATGGCAGGAGAACATTAAAGCATTAAAAACTCTTTTATGATGAAGAAGTTCAGTCTTCATTGTTAATTCAACAAAGCCTAATAATGTATCTAATGGGAAAAAAGAGACAAAGAAAACTCCAAAACCTATACCTTCAGCAGTCTTTCCTAGGACTGTGAATTGGCATGCTCTGTAAATACAGAACATCTGGAAAGATGGGATTCCCATTTTTTTAAAGAACCTGAAAGGAGAAAAGAAGAGGAGGGTTCCTGAAGTAAAGTCATAACAATATATTGAGATCCTGAAGGATGTTACAGGACACCCTACTGTGAGGATGACCAAGCACTGGCACAGGTTGCAAGAGGTTGTGGACTTTGCATTCTTAGGGATATTCAAAAGCCATCTGAACATGGTTCTGGGCAACTGGCTGTAGGTGGCCCTACTTGAACAGAGGGGTTGGACAAGGTGACCTCCAGAGATACCTTCCTACCTCAACAATTCTATGATTTTGTAGTTTAGTGTCAGACTGGTGTACTCTATTTTATGTTGTGTTGCAGTGTCTGAGTGTGATATTTATACATCAGATGTAATGGAGTGTTTTTAATGTTGCCTTTTTTCTCTCTTCTGTTGCATATGTTGATACAGTCAGTACAAATACATGGCATGTCTTGACCCCAACCAAGCAGCAGAAGGTCATAGGTTATTCTGTGGTTTGTCTGAGCTACTTAGAACTACCATGTGCAGTTTCTGAAACAGTTTGCTTCTGGTCTTGTGTAGCTGATCCCAATGACCATGAAAGTCAGGAAGGAATCTTTCCATTAACATCAGCAAGCTGTGGACAAGCTCCTCAATGTCTTGCACTGTTCAGTAATGAGCTTATTAAATATATTGTTTGGCAATATTAAGTTCAGTATTAATAGCTTGGAGTGAAATGTCTGAATCCATAATTAGATATTGAGAAATGATGAGAAAAGGCTGAGAAAGAACTGAGAAAATCAACAGCTGATTTAGGTACATGTTTATGGATAAAGGATTACAAGATGGCAGAAATGTGTGCAGCAAGAAACAGAGAAGCAGTAACACAAAGAGAACAGTAGTGAAGCAGGTGGGCAGATTTAGGGAGAATATGGTTAAACTGTCTAGGGAATAAGGGTTAAGATAAAGAATTTGAGAAGAGACCAGTTAAGAACAAATCTATACATATAGAGTTGAAAAGAGAAAAAGTGTCTTTCAGAAACATTCCTCAAGAAGTGTAACAAAGATCACACTTGAAAGTGTTCTTAATATTTTAATTGGTACTCGCTTCGTAAAATGTCTGTGATACAAAATGAGGAGGCATTAGCAACACAGTTAAATGATACAGGCAGAGCTGACACTGACAAACTTGAAGGAAGAGGATTCTAAGAATTCTTGTTATCGTCCGCAAGATGTCTTCCTGAGAGGGAAGACAGGATGTGCTATTTAATCAGAGCAATATGATTCAGTGCTGAAAAAGGCATATGACATATAGAATGTATCAGAGGTACAGAGACTCAGACACAGCTTTGATGAGTCTGCCTTCATATTATTTACAGTTTTGACCATCCATATTTTTTAAAAAAAGTTTTAAGCTGAAACAAGAAGGAAGCAGAAATGACAGGATGGCCAGGGACATGCAGAATCTGTCTTCTGAGAAGAAACTGAATAGGCAAGATATTGATATTTAACTTACTGAAATTAAGACTGAGATGAGGATTTGATTACCCTCTCTAAATATGTTAAAAGACTTAATGTCAGAAAGGGGAAAAGCTATGATAATGAACAATGTTGTCATAAAAACTATGTGCATGTAAAATAGCCAGGAATGTGTGCAAATTAGATAAAAGTTTTTAACTGCTGGAATACTGAGGCTCCAAAACAGATCAGAGTGGTTAAACAAACAAAAAAATCAATTCTTCTTTAAATGCAGCTTCAAAAGTCTGTGAGGGAGACCCTCTGATATGACTGTCTGCAACAGCAGGAAAACAAATCTAATGAAACACAAGGTCTGTTTTATCTTCAGTAAATGGCCTGATTTTCAAACCTCTTATTTCTTGCAGCTCACATTGTGTTATCTCTCTTGATGTCCCTTGTTTCCCTGTGACTCTCTCAGAAACCTGGTGGCTAGAAGTATTTAATAAGTTATAGATTTACTCTATGATTGTTATGAAAAGTCTGTTTTAGGTCTGTGGCAAAGTGAACTTGTAAACAGTTACGTTACCACTGAGGCATACATGTTTAGAGTTATGGTTGCTAACTTGCTTATCTTGCCAATGCAAGCTATGGAAAGCAAGGGAGCAACCAGTTGACCCGTTTGTGCGTCATCTAAACTGCACTCTTTTCAACCTCCATGACATTTCTTTTACCCTCCCACCTTCTTAGAACAAGTATGTACCTTCCACCTGAGGTGGTACCACAATGGCAGCCTTAACTCCCACTAAGTATATGCACATATATTTTAGTGGTTATTCTAGATTTGCTGTGGCTTTCATGAATCACAGTATGTGTAGCTTTGTATGTACTTATATGAATCAAGTCTTGAATTTAGCATTAGTTTTTGTAGAAAATTGATGAAGTCTTTAGAAGAGTATGTATTTGGTCTATTATCCTTATGGTATAAACTGAGACCTCATGATAACTGCTCAGGTTGAGAATGAAGATATGTAGGTTAACTGTGATTTAAAGAAAGAGTAGAAGCTGAACAGAGGAGAAGCTCAGTGGAGAGTGACTGAATCTTCTGTTTTATTGTTTTTTACATTTTCTGTTGGTGGGATTTGCAATCTGGCAAGCTACCACCAAATTAATGAAGCTCATGGGCTGGAATTTCACTGAGAGTGATAGTTATTTGTATTGACATGTATGATTTCCTCTGTGCCCCCTGGCATTTCTTTTCTGTATCTATGCTTTCAGGAACACACTATATGATTTTTTTCTCCAGGTCTGTGAGATCTGATCTACTAAAAAAAATCAGTATTCATCCTCTAATATTAACTTTGATCTGCCAAACGTACTTCATATCAGTGGGCAAAAAGAGGAGTGTGGGCTGAGTTTTCCACACTGATTTAGTATGCCATAAATGCTTGCACAGGCCACTCCTCGGTTCCTGCATAGGCCTGCCTACTCTCAAATGAAATTCTAACAGTTTCTACCTGGATTTAATACAAGATCAGCTAAGCAGGTGTTGATATTCTTAAGGCTGCAATTTATAAAACCAGAGACAGCAATATGTCACTCGTGGCTTGGTGTCAGGGGCAGCTGAAGGGATACTTCATCACTGCATAATACCTGTTGATACATATGCCTTGTTTCCCTCTATTTCTAGCAAAAATTAACTGCCTGGGTTTTGTAAATTAAAATGTACACTTAGGACTGCCTTTATTTTTATCCCTTATTTCAGAAGCATGAAATTAACTATGTAAAATTATATATATACATGTGTGTGTGGTGTGTTTTTTCTTTTCTTTTAGTACATTTGGTCAGTCTTGCTAACTTAAATTTTACTCTACAGTGGATTCATTTCCAGAAGCATTTGATTTCTGTCTATCATGCTGTCTTTATATCACTAAGTAAAACAACTTGCTGACTTGCCCCCCTACTTGCCCCCCAGACAGCTCATATTCTCACTAATAAAAACCCCTCTGATGTACATTTTTTCCTAGGTTTAGTGGTCCAAAACAGAGGCTTGAGTGAGCTAACTCTTAATCTGTATGAAAATCAGGAGTTCAGTACTTGAGTCATTCCCTGGCCCTTTTTCATTCAACAGTACAGTTATAGCCTTAGGCAATGTCTATAGTGGTAAATAATGTGAACCAAGTCCCATTCTCTGGACTTGGGCATGTGGCATGGCACAATTTGTGTCCATGTAGCTAAACAGTCTTTTACCTCTCTGAAGGTTTCCTTCATCTATGGCAAACCTGTGAGCAATCTGTGGCTTGTGATATCCCTAAACTATGCCTGGGAATGGTCTGGTATTTAGACTAAAACTGTCAAAGAGTGTAATTAATAACAATTAAGTAGCTTCCTTGTGAGATGGTGCTTAGGCTCATGTCCTGGCCCTTTGAATTTTACTGTCACATGCAATAGACACGGGTCTGGCTGCAGGTCCTGAAGAAAACACTGCTGAGCACCTACAGCCCTTTCTATGCCATCCTCCTGAGTTTAGTCCCCTTTGCTGTGTCTGCGTGCTACTCTCTTTCTCACTTTTGGCACCTGGTCCAAGATCCCTTTTACTCCAGGCCTGACTTCATATTTCATCTCTATCACCTGTCGTTCATACTGTTCTCCATGTTCAGGATGAGGTTTACAGCTGTCCCTCTAACACCTTCCCTCCAGCAAGCTTCTTTGTCTATTTTTATTCCATTCTGCTTCCTTTTCCTTATTTTTTTTTTCTTCACCCTTTTCCCCAGTTTTGCCACATGTATCCATCTTTAATTCTACTTGCCTTGCTTACCCCTTTTGCCTGGCTTCCAGTGTATCCCCTTGTTTTCCACACCTCTTTATCCCCTCTTAGGCTCCTTGGCAGGTCTGTTCTCCTCACCATGTAGCCTGGACGGTGAGCAGCTGGGTGTCCACGGACAGCTCCAGACCGCTCCTGCTCCCCTGTCCAAGTTGCCAGTGCCCACATTTTTCCAGTGTCACTTCTCTTGTCCACATCTAGGATGGATGGAAGAAATAAAACGTCACCATGGAGCTCTACTCTTCCACTGCGGTTCTAGTTTGCTTTATTGCTGCCTCAGGAAAGTACATGCACGTTTGAGTGTGCACAAAGTGTAATGAGGAACTGGGTCATACCCAGTGAGGATACCATTTTCATAGAACTGTAATGTCTGAATTTAGGCTCTGCCTGATGTAGTCTAAGTGCTGCGTAAGTCTCTTTCCTTATTGTTTCCTATTGGCTGGTTTTAGCTCCGAAGTGTCCTAAAAAGTAAAAAAAAAAACAAACCAACAAGTAAAGGGACTTTGGCAGAGATTAGAGCCAAAGACTCTGAGCCTACAGGTCAAATTCAGCAGGGGCTGAATTTGTGAAAAAGAGGGACTTTTTAAAGTTTTAAAGTTTAGATTTTTCTATGTAGACATACATCACTGACAGAAAGGCCGCATTTCCCTCTCCACTTTCCTGCCATCTCAAACTTCAAACTTCTGCTTTATGTTTAAAAACACTTGAACTTCTCCAGGAAAAGGTCGCCAGTATTTTTTCAACATTACTAAACAACAGATATTCTTTAACCTCATTCTCAGAAACAGCTGTACCATTTTGGATGAAACTTCCTAAAATATTTCTGCCTGAGGCACACACCTGGCATGGAAAATTTCAGCCCAAACATTTAAGGTTTGGCAAAATGATATGTAGCTGAAAGCAGGCTTTATAATGGGAAGTGTTGGGCAACTTTAATAACAAGCAAAATTACCAGCCTCACCCTAGCACCAATCCTAACTGATGTGCCAAACTCTATGATAAAATACTTAGTGTAAATGAATGATGCCCTTACATATCAGAAGACCAAAAATTACTTGGAAGGAACACAGTCGTCTTCCAGCTATAACAAGCATTTCCGACTTACAGCTTAGTGATGTAGAGAGGACAAAGTAGATTAATAACAAAGCATAAGATGTAATCTTCATTTTGTGTCTGTTGCAGAGAAGAGTGAAGTGTGTGAAGTGTACTGGCAAAGTATAGAATACCTTTGTTGCTTAGATCTTATGTGTTTGAGTCATTCAAAACTCAGATGGTTTATTTTCTCTGAACACACCTCAAACTGTTAGCCGGAAAACCACTTAAACATTTAGATGGCAAAAGTAAGTTCCGAACACAATAACATAATTTATTCATCTTTCAGCAAGTCACCCAAAATGTTTAACAACTGCTTTTTCATTCAATTTCCCCTTCCAGTACAAGAAGAACTTAATTTCCTATTTCATTTGTTCTACTCTCTCTAAAATATAGCCCTGTCATGGTAGTCATGTTGTTCTTTAACCAGAATAAATCAATAAATATGGGGACGTGTAATAAAATTTGTTCTCCTTCTTCTATGCACAAATACAGTCAAATAGTTTTTCCTTGACATCTTTAAAAAATACATTTTAATTGTGGTTTTTATGCAAATAAATGTAAATAATATGTATTTATCTGGAGAAAGAGAAGTGAAGCAATAAATATGTATATATATGTATATATAAAAAGGAAGGTGCGATTAAGATAACAGTGTTGTTTCATAGCCAGCTTGCATTTTACCAGTTTTCTTGGCTATGTTCACAGTGTCTAAATTCTGTCTAGCATATGACTTTGATGATTTTCAGACACTTAAATAGCATAGAATATATCATATTGCCTTCTCACAAGCAGTATGTAAGCATTAGAGACTCTCTAAAAATCTAATGGCACTCCTATTCTGGAAAACGAAACACGGTCCCTGAGTATGGCCTTAACCTGGGAGAGAAAAGCGAGTGTCCAAATGATTCATTTATATTTCATTTATGCTTCAATTAAGTCACAAAAGAGACTTCATCTATTAGGTGCATTTAAAACTACCTCATCCATACAGCCTTGAGTTCAATTTGGATGATAGATGATCATGTTGAGAGAGTCAAGAACCAATAAACAGCTTGATCTGTAGCCTGTAAAGAAGAAAGGAGAATTTGGTCCTCGGGTTAGTACTGCCCTGAGTCCTGGTTGTGGCTTATCCTGTTGGATCAGAAGCACAAACTGCATGGGAAACTGTCCTGATCTCCCTCTTTCTCTGGGACTACTCTTACCACTAACCTCAGGGAGAAAAGGAGAAAACTGATGCTGTCTCTGCCTGTCATTGGAACTGTGCATTATAGTAACATAACTTGGTACTGGAGGTAAAGTGGTGATTCAAATTGTTTTGAGGCCAAAGCTTTATTTCTAAAATAAGGACTCAAAAAACTTATTTTAGTTCAATGTTCACATCAGAGAAGGTTGTAGCAGTTGCCATGAAATGAACTGCCTCTTCGGTGTGATGCCTCTGAATCTGTCCTAGTTTCTTTCTGTCATTAGAAAGAGTATTATCTAGATCTGACTGTATTAACAACCCCTTTATGTAAAGTATATGGACACTGCTTGTATCATGTAGATCTAGTTAATATTGATTTTTTTTTTTTTGTTTCTCCAAAGGCTTATTAGATTTAGGACATGGAACTATAATTAGTAGTAAGAGATGCTGAATCAGACAACTAACATCTGTAAATTGTGGAGTTTTCCTCCACTAATAACATCTTTACTACTTGCTGACTGATAGAACTATTTTAAAGTGCATTTATCCTTTAAATAAGTCTCTTGTTGGAAAAAAAAGTTAAAAAGCATGCTAGTGTTTCTGATCTTGTTGATACCCTGTCACTGGCAAGCAGCTTTTAAAAAGTACCAGAAACATTGCACAGTGATCAAGACAGAGTCCGATAGTGCTGTCTCATGGGAGGGAGCACCTGTCTGAGAGCTGTGCCACTGCAGAGATGGAAGAGAAGTCCTTGGAGTTTGCAAATAGATGTGTCCTGACACTGTGTGGTGAGAGTGGGCAGGAGGAACTTTCTCCTTTCCTGAGGACTGAGCAAGTCTTCGAAACACACATTGTGGATCTCATATAGCCATGTGTATAGTGTCATAAGGTAGTAGCATGGGGACTTGTTTTAGGAATTGCTGTTGGGATAGTTGTTAGGCAGCAGGAGAGGCATCTTCCCCGCTGGGAGGATGCGTAGGGCGCACCGTTCAATATCCTGGGGACACAACAGATCAGAGACCTAGTGGCTAAATAGGATGTTTGTACAGACCTTTTTGCAACTCTCACAGTACATGCAAAATTCAGACAGTACAGACTGACTGCCCTGCAATCCAACAGATTTGGTAAAAGTGTAAAACAGCTGTCTGTAATGGCATGACTACAACATGAAGTTCAGCAAATGTGACTTGAGGTCTCATTACTGTGTCTCCCCTTCTGACATGTATAGTTAAATGATGTTGATTCCTGCAAGAGACACTACAATTTCTCTAATTAAAGGAGGAAAAAAAAACCACAAAAAACCAAAAAACCGAACAAAACAAAAAAACCACACACAACAAGAAACAACAACTAAAACCCAATCTTCTTGTTCCTTCCCAGATTGTTTCCATTTACTGCAAATAAGCATGAGTTCCTGCCTGGAAGCACTATCTGCAAACTGCAGTCAGATGTAAAAGAAGCCTAATCAAGCTTGGGAATCAGGCCTTAATTAGACTGCTTGGAAAACAGAGCAGAAGAGCAAATGAAAATTATTAACTATCACTCATGATTCCTGTTTCTAATTTTAAAGAGGAAATCATGCATTAATCAAACCCTAGCCCTAAGCTCAGAGGCACGTTTTAGAAATATCCTGAAACAACAAGAGGAAATCTTTTCAGTGTTTAGAGAAAACAACTCCTGATCAGCTAGTATGTGTAGCACAATCTATTTTGACATGAAACAAGCTATGTTTCAGTATGCTTAGCTTTTGCTGGGTCCAAGAAAAGCAAAACCAGTACCCACTGAAATGAAGGCACATGACAACAATTGGGGTTAAGCCTGGGTTTTGTTCAAGGAAAACAGAAATGAAGAGTATGTTGTTTTCATGGATAAAGGAAAGACATGGAAGCGTAAGAGGAACGATGCAGTAACACTACTGCTATTGTGTTCTTTGTTCATAGTAAAGAAACTCTTTGGTGTATATAAAAAATACTTAATAAAAATTGTTTCTGATAAAAAATAACAAACAGGAGCACAACCTCTAAGTATTACCCAGAGATCACTTGAGATCTTGTAATAGGATTTATCAGAACTTACTTCATAGTTTCTGTTATATTTGGACCATAAAGGTAATTTTCTATTTTTTGGCAAAGTAATGTGAATTTTCTGGCCTTGATTCAGAAACTAACGTTTTCTGGTGGAGTCAGATTGAAATCTTTAATTTTCTTGGAACTCTCCAGGAAGAGGAGAGAAAATGGGCTCTTGACCTATATTAAACATTGCACCCTTGTGGAAACATCACTTGAAAAAGAATGCTCACTTTTTTTTTAAACACAAATATCCAAGTGTCTCTCTTTGAATTACAAACAGCACTTTCTAGAACATCCCAGTTTTCCTCTTAGCTCTTCAAGCATTTACCAAGTATTGTCTGTTTAGATTTCTAAAGCTGGTGGTTTCACGATCTGAAATTAAAAATCTAGAAACATTAAGATGGCATGCACGCTTGTGTTCCTATTGTGACTCGCAGACCACAGTTATTGTTCTGTGATTAGATTAAAAAATTAATTACAAATGAGACAAATACAGGCATTTTTCATTCTATCATGCTATATATGTCGTGCTTTAATAGAACTAAATAATGAAGTTCAGCAATCAAAGCTGGTAATTTGATAGAGCATTATGGTCTGGAGGAAGGGGCACAGACAAGGGTTAGTAAGTACTGAATTTTAATGATGGTTTTGGCATGGGTTTTTCTAAAGTCTTGATGAGTGACCTCCACAGTTCAGCCTTATGAAGAAAACTATCTGAACAAAGCGAAGGTTTTGTACTCTAGTTTGGTGACATGTCCCTGCACGATATAATAAAGAACAGGCTTTTTGGTTTTGATTGAAAAATAGCATCAACTTCATTTAGTTACTTTGGCTGAAGCTTCCAATATATTTTTCTGGCTCCTGATGCACAGACCACTTGGGTGATGCCCTGACTGCTAGAATTCAGTTGCAATGCTTCTACTAAATTAAATGTAAGACTATTTCAACTCTTGAATTTAGCAGATGACTAAGGGCAAGATAGAACATGTCTAGTCTAAAAGTTGGTGCAGTTGCCTTGGAGGTGAAAGATGTAGGTTTAAATCCTCTTAGGGTGAACAAGGAGCTGAACCCAGATATCCCATCTGCACTGTGAGTGCTGTAAATGCCATTCTGTCATGCAAAAACGCAGATAATAGGATTATAATGTTTTGTAACAAAGTGAACTGGGACTCTTTTGCTTCATGTAAGACTCCAGGTTGCCTGTATGAGTGTTCTTGCAACACTTCAGTTTGGTCATGTCTCAGTTTAGCCTCCGTTCATCAGCAGAACTCAGATGGTAGGAAGGAGCATTGTAACCCAGAACAAGATGTTTCTTACAACTGTAGGCTCCTGGAGGGTTTCCGTTACTTGTTGCTGTGCCCAGGGAGCTTTCATCACTTTGTGGACACTGAAGAAAGTAGTCTGACACAATCTGAGGCATTAAATTATGTTTTTAATACCTGTAGCTCTTTCATTTTATCCATACTAAGTAAAGTGATCTATGTCAGTGCATACTTACTGTCCTGTCTGCTGAAGAATTCAGTAAACTCTAATTTTGCTATGACTACTCGATTTTCACTGTATTTTTCACATGCTTTCACTGACAATCATCTTCCTGTCTCCGGTTTTCAATTTTATCTTTGCGGTGTAGCCTTTGTATCAAAGCAGTGACAGTGCTACAACAGTAGATTCTGCTGATATCTGCTTTGTTTTCACAGTTATGAAAGCATCCCCTGCCAAATTTTCCTTTCAGGTCAATCTGCTATTCGGGAGACTACTATGTGGTTTCTTGTAAAAATTATTTTTTCCTGCTTTCTTATCCTATACCTATAGTTATACATCAGAGCTATACAGCTATCAACACTCACAACCCAGAAGTGGAAATGAGTCTGTCACTGTTCGTTCCATGTTTATGTACCAATGTTAACTGCCTGGTAGAAATCCAAATTTGATTTGATTTTGAGTGAGTTCCAGTACCATTTAACTGTTTATAGAGTAAATCTAGTTTTGGTTAGCTTACCTTGATTAAATTATATACTTATGTGTCATAACAGTGTCTTATATCTGCTCTACTCCCCTCCCCTCATTTTTCTTTTCCCATATCTACTTCGTCTTGACTATCCTTTTTAGTCTTTATTCATTTGCTGTTGTTATTGTAACTATGTGCTTTTGGGTAGCAATCACAAAGTTCTAGGTGCTTTCCAAACATTAAAAGAGAGAGAGAGAAAAAAAAAAGCTCAGTTTCTTGGCTATTGTAATCATGTCCTTGCAGGTCTGTCTCAATGCACCCTCTATGTGAAATATGCCCACAAACACGTGGCTTGTTTGATTAATAGCTGCTTGTGTTTTTCCAAGTGACTTGACTGTTGAAGAACTCCAATGACTGCTCTGTTTGTGTATTTTACCCAATGCTGGCTCTAGCACTTAGGACTCTGCACATTGGAACAACTTATTCATAAGGTTTAGTTTTGCTTTACATCCATCTGTGATTTTAGTTCCCTTTGCTCTACTTTTTGTCCTTCATTTGGTAATTCAAAACATTGTGCTTGTTCTGTTGTTTCCCCTGTTTTGTAGCCTCCCCTTGTAGATTCTCAATGACTGAATAATGGTGTCACTTCAAAACAAAGCAGAAAGATATTTGCATGCTTCGCTTATTATTCTGGATTTTTGTTACTGTTCTCATTTGATTTCATTGTTGTTTCATTGTGGAGGCTTGGCTGCAATTATAAGCATTAAAACTTTTTTATTTTGTTTTATTTTTTAAAATTCCACAGTAATGCCAGACCCTAGAAAAGAGAGATAACAAGGGCAGTCTATGTTTCTAGAAGCTAAATCTGGAGCTCTGAAAGCAGTGCATGAACTGCCTGTGAAATAGGTATAATTATGTGTTCCCCAAACAAGACCAAATTTCTCATACACAGTAAGAGTTTATCACTCTTCCTTGTGGTTACTTCACTGGACTTCTCAATATTTTGAGCTCCATAAGGCTGCATTCACGCTTCTGTTGCATGCTCTGTTGTAGACTGAAGTCCTGATCTGCCAGTTACCCAGATTTTCCTTTGATTAGAATTTGCTCTTTCTCCTACCTAGGCTGTGAGGATAGCTTTGCTTTTCAAGGAAACTGGAATGTGGAGACTGTATATACCCAGTCTGTAGTCCGGCTGCAACTGCAATGTGTCTTCTGACTTGGGGACTGGAAAGTGCTCCTTGCTAATCATTATGCAGTCACTTTTACAGCAGTGAAGCATCAGGCTTGACTGCCAAAACCCTACAAGATGAGCTTGGATAGGTGACTGTTAGATTTTCTAAAGGAGAAATAACAAAACATATTCTGCAGCAGAGAAATATATAAGTACTTCTCATGAGGTGAGAAGTGTACAAGAAGGCTGCATTGGCGCTCTAGGGACACATGATACTATCAAGCATTTTATTATATTTGAGGACCTTAGGGCAGGGAGGAGAAAATCCCCAGAGTTTTGTCCTTATTATCTTACTGAGTGTGGCATGGTCTCTAATATGCTTTCTTGACATTTAAGGTAAAGCTGTTTACCAAGGTGTAACCAGTCACTAAGACTTTATCTAAACATGAAATCAGAGAGAGATGGGGATTGGTCCATAGCCAGTGTGGATGGTTCAGGACTAGTTCTTCCTGGAGAAGATGTATCTTACAGGAAACTACTTTGAATGGTACAAAACAGATGTGGGAACAAGGCAATAATGAAGTGATGTGGACAACTGTGGGTCGAGTGTTTGAGGTTACTCCCTCACCTGGCTTTATTTAGCAATACAGACATATCCTTAGAAATCTGGCTAGGTCCTTCGTATCTCAAATTGGACTTAGTTCTGCAGTGTGGAAGATGGGTCACAGGCAGCTGACCTGTGTACAGTGCACAGGAGGTAAAAATTTCACAGAGTTTTACAAATTCATTACCAAAACCTTGGGGCCTGAGCATTGGAGAGCTAAACTGAGATGTGCCAGGGCTAACTTTGCTTCACTGCTCTACTGCAGACTTCCCGCCTGATCTAGGGGAAAGCAGCTTCTGTGAAAAGCTCTTTGCCCATCTGTAAAATGACTAATGCAGTACTTCTATATCAGACAGTGGGATGATTTGCTGTCATGCTTTGGGAACAGGAATCCAACAAATTCCTTAGGCAGGTGGACATACTGGTGTTAGAGGCTCCTGCAGCAGGGAGATTTCCATACCCTATTCAGAGCATCTTTGCAGGGCTATTTCAGAGTTCAGAGCCAAGTCGATTCTTAGAAGCGGGACTTAGGCAATAAGGAGATGATCTCACTGAAAGAAATAGAAGAGGTACTTCATGTATGAACCTTCTTTCTCTTGTTTCAGAATGAAGGAAACTTTTGTGGTGTTCAAGTACACTCCTTTTCCTACTTACCTGCCAGGGATATATTCTCATCTTACTTTGTTTTTATCTTCCACTTATAAATCATCGTAAAACAAGACAGAACCAGCAGATAGTATGAAGTGTAATAAAGTCATTCAGAACTTGATTACGAAATGAATGGAAGAGTTTATGAGAAAAAATCCTGGAAACTCCATTTCAACATTTACGCACAGGGGAAGGAATGATCTTTTTTTTCTCTCTACTCTTCCTAGACATTATGCTTTTTCTGTGTCTCTAAAGAGTGCTTGACATTGATGAAGCTTCAGCTGATGAAGGTCTTTGCAAACCACTAAACAGAAGTGCTTAAAGGATTCCCTTGCATATGGCAACCTGCAGTCTTGGTGTTGACTGCTCTGCTGCAGGGGCTGCTACTGCTGTCTCCGTGTTGGTACTGACAGGCCCATTAGGCAGATTGGCTTTGATCTACCTTTTATGTTCCCTTGCCATAATACAAGCCAACTTTATTGGACCAATTAAACTTGCAATCTCCCCTTGTTATCTCAGTAAGGTAGAGCAGAGATGCAGCAAACACAAGCATTTTCATTTATACTGGATTTATGAATTCTTGTTTTATGTCTCAAACCTGAGTTTATAAAATGTAATTTACTATTGACCTTGCCTGTCATTTGTGTAATAAATATTTTAAGACCAGAGACTGAAAACTACTAGTTAAAGTTATGTTACTTAAAGTTCCATTTGCAACATGGATTACAAATGTATTTTAATTACTCAAACATCAATAACATTCAATCTTTTTTTTTTAATAATATGTATTTTGCAAAAAAATGGAATTTTGCCACATGTACTGCATGTAGAAAGGACTACACTTACAAATATAACATTTAGAAAAAAGATCAAAGTGAGGATAAGATCAGAGGTGATTTCATAAGTGTCTTTAACACATAAAAGAGGTGATCTTGACATCCTTCCTATGCTAGAATTATGTTGCTCCCCAATGTGCAATCAACTGCATCAGATTATTACCTACCGGTACTTAATATTATTTTTATGATAATATTATTTTCAACCATATCAGGTCATGCTGCTGCTGCTGTTCCACCAAGCAGAGGTTAGCACTGGTGCAAATGAAGTGCCTGAACTTCTCCCCATTTTTTGAGGTAGCTTAATCTCAGAAGGGTTTAAGCAGTTCATGGAACAACACTTTTTCAGATATATTCTTGAGTATGAATGTAAGTCCTTATTAAATCTCACCGACATTGGTGAAAGTAGTCCTGGTTTCTAATTACAGACTTAAAGTGCGAATGTAATAATCCATTCTGGTTAACTGATGTCATGTAAAAATGAGCGTATTCTTTTATTTTTGCTCCCATATTATTAAAGCTTCATATACAGAGAAGGAAGTGGCCCAGTCAAGGACATTTAACATGAAAGAGTTGTGTTTGCTGAATACAGTATTATTAATATAAATGCCTTGAGACAGTTGCTGTTGATGCTTTACGGGAAACATTTATTTCTAAATGTGAATATTCGTCATCAATCTATATGTGCATAAACCTACATATTACCTCTCTATTTTGCCTGTCTCTTAAGAACTTACTAGTCATTGCATGTTACAATTACAAGGTACTAGTAAATTAGGCAGTAACAGGGAATTTTCCTAGGCACTGGAACTCAACTATTCATTCTTTTATACTGTTATAGCATTCCTTCTCACGGTTTTAGCCAAGGCATCTCTCAGTTTACCAGTCATTTCACAGGTTTAGGGATGGGTATTCGCACAGATTAGGGACCATTTTCAGTTGACAGCCTAGTTGTGGTCACAATGTTTCAGAGAGTAGAAGAATTAAGCATACTTGGGCAGTTCCATGCCGGTGGACCTCAGAACTAGGGAAAATTTGGTACACATTAGTTATTGGTACAGATGTAAGAGCTGATCAAAGAGTCAAGTTCTAGTCTGTCAGGACATGCTGCTCTAGACTTGTAGCAGGCTGATGGTTTTAGGTCGTAGGAAGCAGTGTGGTTATTGGAATAACAAACACACTGGAGGAGGGATTTTAATCTAAAATGTTGATGAGGGGTTACCCTATCTGAAAGGATTGCATTGTATAATGGGAGATCTCAAAAAGCTGGATGAGCTAGTTCTGATGGATTTTATGTTGCATTATTGTTCTGAAAAAAGAAATACAGATGCAAAGAAGCAAGACTTTTTCATTGGCCTCAGTAAGTCTATTCACAAAAACTATTTTTTTTTTTGGTGTGTGTGTGTTTTTTGTTTTGTTTTTTGTTTTTCCTCCTGGAGAAACTCTAAAGGAATTACTCAGCAAATACGGTCCTTAAGTATGTGATACATTTTCAGCACAGTAGCAATAATACATTCCCTGCTTTCTTTGCAACAGCAGAAACCGACATTGAATGTAGACAGTACTTGAAGAAACAAATGAAGTTTTTCTTACTTCTAGATTAATATATTTTTGCAGTTTTTATTGTTCTATGCAGCCATAATCCTGTCACCTTTAACATAGCCTGTCTGCTAATCGTATGTGACCATAGTGCTTCCTCCATGTATATTATCCTTGCTTGTTTGCTGTAAAGCAGTCTTTTTTTCTTTTTTTTGCTAAATTGACTAGGAAATATTGAGGAAGGAAGAACTGAATGCTTTTAATTAATGCTAAAAGCCAGCCTAGTGCAGGTCAGAAACTCTCTTGAAAAGGATTTACTTGTATGTTGTGCTGTCATCTTTGTCTTTAAATTTGCAACAACAGTGTCATCTGCTGATATACTAATTCTTATTCCTTTTCTGTAGAAAAACAGCTATTTTTCAGAGAAGCTGAACTTGTGTGAAATCTGCAGAAACAAAAGGTTACATTATAATTACTTGTTAGACATGTTTTAGTTTATTTTGCTTATTACAAATACTTCAAGACACATATCAGATTGGTAAGCAACAAACAGTTATCAAAGCTCATTCTGGGGAAAGGAGAAAAGCCATGCCAATGTATTTTGGAAAAGAGTGGTTCAGTCTATGTCTTGATAGTATTATTTTTATTCTCCAAAACCAGGAACAATAATTTCAGAATAAGAACTATTCTAATCTGTGTTCACTATGCCAAAGCTTTATACAAATTCAAGTTAAACTTCTTCAAGTAAGAAGACTTCTCTCAGGAAACTGGCATTCATCAACTGCATGCACTAAGAACATGGCCCAGTACTGTTTTCTTCTGTGAAAAGGCTTCCTTGACTAAAATTTAGTGTGGGAGCAATAGTCTGAAAACCAAAAAAAGGATTTTTGCAAACAAGATGTTTTTTTCAGATCATAATTTATATGTGGTCCATGCTGATAAAACATACTGGTGATCATCTGGTTTTCCTTTATACATTTACACTCCCTTTCTCTGTCCTAGTAAGTCTTCTATGAAAATAAACATATAAGCAGTCTAGAATCCATGCTACAGGTCAAAGAATTTTATTTAAAAAGTTCAAGAAAGAAAGGCATATTTTTTATTGTAAATCTCAGTGCAATGCAGCATCAGCGTATGTGCCTGTCGGTTGAAATCACAGGCAGGACTAGCCTCACCTAGTTTTAGCCATCTCTCTGTCTCTGATTTTTGAGGAAACACCTCCCGGAGGATGTCATGGATTTCCACTGAATTAAGAGCTTGACTAAGTCAAGTACGCTCTAATTCCTTTGTCTGCTTTTAGCAAACTGTAAGATCTGGTCAATAAATTTTTTCATCATAAGCATTTCCCAGAAATCTGGCTTCATCTAACTGGATTTATAGTCCAATAATAAGGAAATCAAAGAATAACAGAGACTTAAGGCACAGCTTTTGATTAGAATGTAACAATATGCAACTAGCATTCTCATTTACCCCACCTACAAAGTTGTCTGATGCAGTAATAGTGACCTATATGCCAAGAAATAATTTCTAGGCTGTTTATGTTCATGTGCATTCTGTACTGTGGAAAAGTATTGTCTGGAAGTAGGAGGAAAGAACCACTAGAGAGGTTGGTTGAGTATCAAGGATAAGATTAATCAGCCATAATAACATTACTGTTAAGATAACAAGAACTTCTTCCAAGGTTGTGAAATACTTGTGTAGCTCAGCAGCTGGAAAATATCTTCAGATGCTTCCACACTATTTATATCCTCTGTAGGAAGAGAACTTAATTAAATTTCTTTGTCACTGGAAGCATTCTAGAGAGTTAAGATGATCTTGATATCACTGACTCTAAGAGAGATCAAGATGTTCGAGAACTTGTCTGCAAGTCACAAATGTTACACCTTTCTGTGCTCAAATGTTCATGCACATTTATAGTAAACATTTATACTAAATTTTGAAAAGAACAAAAGAAATCTACTCATGAAACACAAGAACATGCAAAATCTGAATTAGAAAAATATCAATTTTTATATGCCTAGATATATTTTTATGAGTGTAATACATAGAGAATAAGAAGGAATCAGGATGATACCACTACATCAGTGCACACCACAAACATTTTTATTCTGTTAGGTTCACTACACAGTTTTTTCGCCTGTATTGAAGACCTGAAGTGAAGCTCCAGTATGTCTTGCTAACTCAAAATTAGTAAATGCTTAATAAGCAAACTGTGCTACCCACTACTTTTATTTTTGTTCTGCCATAAATTCACAAATCCAACTTATAGGTTGAAAGTAAAGGTTGAACTTTTTCTGGAATCTGGCAAACAAACCATCACTGAGGGTCAGCTGCTCCTTTAACGGATGAGAGCTGAGGGGGACAGAACAGTCAGCTGGGAGGCAGTCCCCTGTTAAAACAAGGCAAGTGGGACAGACTTAGAGAGGGTGGCCAGGCCCAAGTAAGAGTCCAGATCATGAGGCAGCATCATGGTGATGAGACTGGTCTGAGGTCAAGCTGGAAGTCAAGCCAGATTTTTTTTTCCATATGTTCACCAAATATCTTCATTGTCTTCATTACAATTACTGCTGGAATTCTTTGAAATGATGGCAATGTTAGGTAGAAGGCCCCTGTGCTCTTTGCTCTAAACCTACGGTCTCAATTAAAAATACACAGAGAATCTGTGGGAAGCAAGGAATGTTATTCTGTTCCTTCTCAGAACTGTGAAATGAAAGTAGGATCATGTGAATTATCTCTTGTCACCCTTGGAGCCAGAAGTTCTGGAGTCAATGTTCATTTCTTCACTGCAGAGATTTTTTTCTTTTTCAATTACTGAATAGCTGATTCTGAATTGTTAGTATTCCTTTACAGGCAAGGAGTAGAGGGAATGAATAAATCCAGCCAGCATGTTCCGTTTCCAAGGCAAACTAGTGGAGGAACAAGGATTAGAGGGCAGAAACTTTTCTTCCATGTGTGTGGTTACTCTTCTAGCTAACACTGTTTTCAAAAATAAGTTTATCTTATTCTGGAGAGTTCAGAATGTTAGGTGGAGATTTATCCATGGAATAAATGCAAAATAATAATGGTTTTACTGCTTCCTTATTCTTCAAGTGCAGTGCTGTCATTTTGGATTTCCTGTGTCATGGGGTGTATGATGCTGTGATAAATTGTCTTTAGGCCTTTATAAAACCACAACATTTTTCAACAATGTAATTTTAAGATCATGTAACAAAATTCTAAGAATTGCATAGCTTGATTTAGATTAAGATTATATATGATACCACACTCTCAGACCAAAGATTAAATTATTAAAATGTCTTAACTACTCTGTTATGCAGTTCTGGAGCTGAACATTATTAAACGTAGTATTCATTTTGCTTTTAGACATCTGCTTCGTTGCACTGAAAAAAATAGCTTTTAATTGTGTAATAATAGTTTATTACACACAAAAAAATAAACAGAAGTTTTGTTTTCATCATCTTTTGTATACCCTTTTTCTCAACTTTTGTATATTCTAGCAGAATGACATTAAAAAAATTTGGGTAAATTTGATTGTGGGCTTCTGTGACTTGCAAAACTGCAATAAGTATGTTTAGGATTGGTGATGCAGCTGGAAAAATGTAACAGAAGTCGTAAAGAAGACAACTAAGGAAGTTCAGTCTTGAAAGAAAACAATAGGAGAGAATACTACTAGGAACTTTCCAGGATATAGTCACATCACTAAGTTCTTGATTGAGTGAAGCAATGATTACGATATAAAAATCATATTTGTAAATTTTTGCATTTGTTATTTCTGATATAAGTTCTCCATTGTTCACTTTTGGTGAAATGTGGAAGCTTCTAAAATACCAGGCTGCTGAATGCACAATACCATGCATGGCAAAGGATTATCCTCTCCTCTAACAGCAGTTTCTCAGAAATGCTTTGAAGACAGCAGCACTTACTATATTTTTGACAGCTTTCTATTTAATTTCTTCCTTCTCTTCTTCTCAGCCAGGGAGTGGAAAAAATGTCAGAAAGTGAAAGATAGCAGGAATTAAAACAAAAACCTTGACAGCTAGGACAGCAGGGAAATTTTCTATGGACAGGGTAGTAAATAGTCAAATTCAAATAACAAAATGGTAAGTCTTCAAAATAACGGAGAGGCCCAAGCCAGATTCTTCTCCAAATGTGTAGTTAACTCCTTTCCATTTGATTCCTTTCCACAGTTTGTATCCTTAAAATAAGATATGTGAAATATGAAGAAGTCATAATTGTAGGGTGCAGAAGTAATTCTACCTCTCTAGGTGTTTGTTGTACCATTCTTGGGTTAATAACATCTGTGACCTTTCCAATAAACTTGAGTGCTCAGAAGACAGTAAGGCACACTGAAGATGTACCAGTTAATCTAGTAATTATTATATTTTTAATTGCAGTAGCCACTAGAAACTCTTATCAGAGGTAGGATTGGCACTGATGTAGGTATGAAGTCTTAGCTCACATCACACAGTCATTTAGCTTTCTTGCCATTATTGTGATGAGATGTGAAGAGGCAGTAAGTGATTGTTTGGTTTTTGGCTGTGCAATGTAAAACCAATGTAAGAAGTATGATAATTCACAATGCAACATTTTTTATTCCTCTCTCACCATGATGCTGTCTGAAGAGGGAAACATAATAGTAAAAGCAGAAGGGTAGCAGAAGAAAAGCACAGTGAATGGCAATTATTTCACTGGCCGAAGTGTATTTTGGAACAGACCCAGTACATAAGGACTACAGCTATATAAGTAAATTGAGCAATGCCAGGCAACTTAGTGTTAGAATTGGGTGGTTTGTGTTGTTACACTGTCAGAATGGTCAGTGGGATGACTTGGACTCTGGCTCAGTTTCATTCTCCCATAAAACTTCTGGGTATGATTCAGATATCAGCATCATCAGTGGTTGTTCACAATAAGCAGTTTGAAAGTGGCCACTCTGTTTTGAAGGGTAAGAGAGTTTAATCATATGGAAGTATAACATGCTGTTTTAGTTGATGCCAATGCTGGAGAACAGTCCTGGGCTTGTTTGATTTACTGGTATAGATGTAGTTGAACTGGTGAGGTACTACAAAGGCAAAGGCAGAACGAAGATAGAGCATATAGCTAAGCAATAAAATAAAAGGTAAAAACAACTCAAAGGCAGATTCAGCTTCTCTGCCCCATGTAGGGTGGGCTGAAAAGAGCTGATGGGAAAACCTACTGGGCTCCCCCTGTCCCCACTTAGTACCCACAACTCCTCGGCATTTCAATCAATTTGGTAGGTTATTTGACATCTCTTCCATTCAGAGCTCAAAAATATGGAGACAGATGTCATTCCTAGGGTGAGAGGAAAGTTCTGCAGTCTAGGAGGCTCAATTAAAATTTTAGCTGTAGGAAATCCTTTTTGTAGCTTGTCCCAAAATCATGTACTGCAAAAACATCATAAAATAAAAATAATTCTCCCAGCATTGCAACAAGATGAATTAGTGCTATATGAGAGAAGAGGGACCAGAGATATCTGAATTTCTACACTGAAAACTGCTGTCCCTGGAAGATCTGTCTTTATATGCTATTCCTCTCCCATTCAAAAAAATAAAAAGTATTGTTTTATTTTGTAAGCTTTTTCTGTTTTATTTTCCCACATATCATGCTCCTTGCTTTTCCAATACCTCAGAAGAAAATCTAACTTACCTTATACTCACCTATTTTTCCCTTCCCCCCTCAACACAATTGCTCAAATGTTTAGTGACAGAACTATTTTGAGACATTGCAAAAACACTTCTCAGGTTTGACAAATGATATAAAACCTTTGAGACATGCTGAGCACTTTCAATACAGATCAAAAGGGAAGAAGAGAGTAAAGACAACTGGTGGGTCAACTGATAAGACAAAATAATCTTAAGTGCTAGAAACAGTCAATCCCTCAAGGAAGGAACTAGTAGCCATAGTTGAACGCATTGTGGTGTGATAGTTTGCCCAAACCACATATAGGCTTTAATAAAAGGCTTTTGGCATATTTCTACTTATGTATCATTTACACATCTACTTAAACCTTTCTATCTCAAACAGTATGAAGTTTGCATCCATCTTTGATACCACTTAAACTTTGGATTTGGTGAAAATTGGATGTGATACAAAAAGAGACACTTTTAACGGAGTGAAAATGTTTCCTTTAGGATCTTTGAACATAATAAATAAATATTCTATTATAATCCTTATATTTTGTTATGAAATTCATTTATTCTGCAATGAACTATGAAAAAATGCTAATATAGCACTGATATTAAGGCTTCCAAGAATGTATTTGAACTGCAGGAAAGAAACTTTCTATAGCTTATTTCACTGACATTTCTCAAAATTCTTAGCTTAGCTCTAAACAATGGCAAAATATTGGTCTATTGGAATGGAAGCTTTTTTTTTTTTTTTTTAAACACTTTATTCACAAAACCCTGCAAAAGCAATAAAGCTTTTCCTCCAGTCTCTTGTAAGACAACAGGGTTTTAATGTGTTTTCCTTCTTAATTCTAATTCTGGGCCAGCTACAAAGCATTTTCTAAAGGCAGTCTGTCCTATCTGAATATATTTTTTTAGTACTAGATAAGTAACAGTTTTTAGAACAGCTTTATGGAATTAGAGACTGTGAAGCAAGCATCTTGCATGTGAAGAGCAAATTTGCAACAGACATCAAGGAAGTCAGGAGCCATCATACAACAGAATTTCATAAGACTCAGCTGACTTCCACTGAAATCAATTGGGCACTTATAAGGAGAGAAAACTAGTTCATTTAGGATTTTTGTACATAATTAAAGAAATATTCCATTATTCACATATGCAAATGCCAACTTGTTGTATCATGTCTTTCATGATTAACAATGATTGGATAGTATCCAAATGAAAATTCTGGCTACTTCTGGCTATCTGGCTTAAATGCAACAAAACATAATGTGCCAGATTCTTGCAATACCATATGCGTATGCCAAGGATGATCTTTCTACATTGTATGCAGTTATTTTACATGGGTTGGGTTTAGAAGGGAGGAGATTCATTGAAGAAAGTCCATGCTGCTATTAGGAAATATTTTTAACATACAATGGTGTCAGTGTAATATGTTCAGCAAAAAAACCTGACACTGATTATAAGGACCTATGAACATTGCTTCATGCGTTGCCTAAACTTGCACAAGAATAGCTTATTCCATAGCCAGAATACTTGAAGACGTACTCTGAGCAGAACCATACTGCCCTCTGTCCCACAAATACTCAGAAACAGATGTGCAAACACATGTAACATTGTGTTACTTAGTCCTGTACACTTCCACTAAAACTACTCTACTTTTTCTCTGTGCTTTAGTCAAGAGTTTTCCCCTCTTCCATATGTATGGTTCTCTAATGTGTCAAAGTATCTCTGTGCCAGTGATAAAACTGTTGTAAATTACATGCAGCCATATTTCAGGTATTTTATTTTGAAGGTCCAGCAAAGTTATTTTTTCTAGACTGTGGCTGGTTTAGCCATACTGTCATTGCCTCTGTCTCTTCGATCATGTTAAAAACAAACTTTTACTCTTCAATAAGAGTGTCTCATAGCCTTGTCTCTCTAATCTTCACTCTCTCTCTTAATATCTGGAAATAATAGACTTTGTCTCCCATTAGCTGCACCACTACAGGTCTCCTCGTATTAATTTTATTTGCAGACAAGCATTTCTATAGTTTTTTCCCCTGATACCCCTCATAGTTGGAAAGTGCTCTCCTCAATCACCTGCAAAGGTGTATACCCTTGCTTCAAATCCATATATCCATATATCTTTTTTTTTTTTTTTTTTTTTTAAATGACATGAGAGAAAGAAATGAGCTTCTGGAAGACTGTGGCTGCCTGAGTGCAAAGGGAGGGCTTTGTTGTAGAAATAGAAAACAAATGCTACCGTTTTTTTTAGCCAGCCTAAAGCCTATGGAGTTAATTTGCATACTGAAGATTGAGGTCTTTACTTTTTGCTTCCTTTCTGGACATAGTAAAGCAGCTATAATGACAGATGACAGTCAACAAACATTACTGAAAAAAGAGGTACAGATTTGATTCTGATGGATTTGCTGGGATCTCTTCAGAAGTTGCATTTCCTTCTCAGCAGATTGTATTATTCATATTGCTAGTCTCAGTGATCACATTTGCCTTTGTACTGCAAGGGAAATAATTATTTTTAATAGCTGATGAAAGAAGAAGTATCTTTTCATATCGACAGGGTTAAGCCATTAAGCCAATGTTTAGAAACCTCCAGAAAAGAACAAAACCCTTAAGAATTTTGTTCTCAAGCTTAACTCAGGATGATATCAGGATTTAATACCCTAATTGCAATCTAGCAAGGGATGTTTTTACAGTTACCTCAATGTTTGCAAGGCCGTGACTCATGAACAAATTACTTTCATGGTTGGGTTACATTTACACAAGCCAGCGTGTGAATTTTACATGCAGATCAACAAGATGGGACAGATTTAGGTGTGGGCATATTTACATAAGGGATTTAAATGTGGGGCATTGAAGAGCGGAAACAAAAAATTTCTGCATTGGTACATTTGCTACTTCATGCAGAAATTGCCCATGATCATACTGGTGAAACTTTAAAAAGACTGATTTCATACAGGGCATTAAGTAGGATTTTGTCAGACAATTTGTGGTAGAAGAATCTGAAAGTCAGTGACCTTCCAAATCCTTAACTAAATATGGATTGATGCCACATGTCAATCCTTTACTTACAGAAAATGATGTGGATCTCATCTCAAAGGTGGCAACCAGCCATCTTAGACTCTCCAGTACAATACAGAATACCACTGAGCTTCAGAGGTTAAAGCGAAACTACATGTATGCAGTTAAAATAAAAAGAAACCAGCACATCGTATAACGTCTCCTACTCATACAAGACGTGCACAATATGACAGGCTGACAGAACTCACAAGAGGGAGGTGGCACTCAGTTTCACACTGCAAATTCATTACTTAAAAGTTGAGAGGTGGACACAGAACTTTGGTAAGTGGGAAAGAAAGTATTGTTTAAAGAATATGCACATGGTGAAACTTCTTAACTAACACCATTTAGAAGAAAAGATACAATCAAGTTACCATGTCTACTTCAGAGTTTCTTGCATCTCCCCAGACTTTTTCTTCAGTGTTTACTCAGTTTATTCAGAAAGTTAATCTTTAAGAGGAGAAAGAGAACAACAACTATCTGTTTTAAATTAAAGCAAAAGGATTATTTGAGATCAGAAATCAGTCCTGTCATCACAAATTTGGATACTAAGAATGAGATTTATATGATGGACTATTTTTAAAAGTAACAATTATTTTTTTCATTCTAGTAACTCCTTCACATTTTTGTGTCAGAAATAGCTTGTAAACTAAAGAAAAAAGGAATCATCCCAGTGTTCACCTTGCATCTTATTTTCCTTATTATGACAGAAAGATTGACACTGTGATATCTGTTGTTACTGAATATCGTAAAAAACATGTCTTGTGATCATGGCTGCTAATTGAAGCACAAGTATTCTTTATGGTGTCAAGGAATGGTTGTGTAGGTGAGGAAAGAAACTGTGGACATATTTAAAAATAAATTATTCTGCAACAGAGAAATCAAAAGAACAATCCTGTCCTCCATTACACGGGGTTCAATGTATAGCTTGTTTTTCATGTCATTTTCCAATTTGAAAAATTTGTCTTTGGATGCAATTTTGTGCTTTTGACTTTGACAGAACTGCAAAATAAACTGCTACACATTACATGTAATTTTAGTATGTCTCTGAACTGAACTCTTTGTCACCAATCTAAATACTGTTCCTTGCCCATGGTTCTCTGCTAGATATTCTATACTGACACTCTTTTGTTTGGGATTTGAACTTCAACCTTCACTTTCCTAAGTTCATTGTTGTATATTTTTTCATGGCTTCTGGAGAAGTACAATGATGTTTCCCTGTGTTTTTTAGAGGGACTTCCCTGTTTGTGTTGGCTACAACGGCATTCGCAAATAACTAAGCCATTAAAGTAAAATCTTGGAAAATGTGTTAAATCTAAATGGAACATGAAAGAACACATCATATTTTTTTCTTTTTCTACAGTGCTGGTTCCATAGACTGACTGACAGGGTCTAGACCAATCTAGAAAAGCAACACAATGATAGAGGAATAGGCAACTCTAGCAATGTGACAGTTAGTTGTCATGTAATCTTGTACATAATCCTGGTATTAAAATGAGTAATATTTCTCTGATCAGTCTCATCAAAATTACAGTAGCATTTGAGCAAGAGAAACTTTCTGGGTCAGAGAGTCCAGTCCCTTGCTATTATAAGCACTGTATCATATAATCTTTTTCATAAAGTTAATACATCCTTTACAGTGCAGATGTTCCTGCTGGGAAGGGTATAGTAAAGCATATGCAGGCTTTGTACACTTTCTTTGTTTAAAATCAGTATTTCTCAATCAACATACTAACACGGAGGCATGGATAAAACTTCTTTAGCACAAAAATGATATGTTGGTAAACTTTAATCAGAGGAAGTCCTCAATATTTGAAATGAAGCTCAGTGTCAATTTTATCTGCATATTTTCTCTAAAAATCCTTGTTAATTCAGGGGGGAATTGCTTGCAGGGGAAAACAGCTTTCACCCAAACCTCTGAAAACAAGAGGGGATCATAGTGCTTTAAAAAAAAAATCAGTTTTCGTGACTCAGCCAAAATGTCTCTACAGACATTTTTAACAGCCTTCTGTCAGTTTCTGGTATATTGTGAAATCATCTACTACATCCTTAGCTTGTTTAGGAGTCTTTCCCTTACACAAGGTTGTGTCAACAATATCTTCTTTAATCTTGTAGGGAAAAAAAAATATATGTGTTGTTAAGTAACAAACATTTTGACTATCAAAGGAACGAGTGACATTTTCAAAAGGAGTAGTAAGGAAGTCTTGTATGTAAATCAGTAGGAGCATGTGCAAGTGTGTTTTTCTATCCATGTGTATGTCAATGCATATGATGGACAGAGTGAGAAGGGCAGGAAGGAGAACGGGAAGAGAATGAGAATTTCTAAAAAGGCATGAACCAACATGTTCTGAAGGTTGACAGTGGAAATAACAAATTCTGGTTTGGTTTTTTATTTTTCATTTTATTTTTTATTTTTTATTTTTTATTTTTTATTTTTTAATTTTTAAGCTATGTTAGCTAGAACAGTGCTGATGTAGTTTTACCTGGGACTCTGTATGCTAATATCAGAATCTGCAATAGTATTTTATTCTGATCTTAATGGATAACTGAGTTTTGCAGTACCCATTTGTAGTTTACAATACACAGAAATAGCCTGGAAAAAGAAAATCCTGTTAATGTATTAGCTTGATTTGAAAAGAATTACAAACAACACAAATACCACTATACTGATTTATCTCCTTTCAGTTGAATGTAGACAACATTGTCTAGCCCTATTGAGGATTGTGTTTCTGGCTGGTAAGTGGGTTTTACTCCAGTCCTTCAAGTAGTAGGATATTCCTCCTTCCTGTTTGTCTCCATTACAGCAATCATATCAGACATGGATTTGTCATTATTTATAAATCATGAAGGAGCTTTAGCTTAGGGCAGAAGTCTAGTTTGCTGAAATTTTAGACAGACTGAAAACAAGTGTGCTAGTGTAATAAAACATTTCTCATGAACTTATGAACCTGTAGCTATTACAGATTTGTCTCTCATGGCTTACTGTATAAATGGTATGTGTACTTTCTTTACTAAGTATCTGTCAAAATGATGCATAGCTTTTGCATAAAATATATCTCTGAACGCATCCAAATATGACCAAAGCAGGCAAATAACATAAAAAATGAGAAAATGTATCTACATGTTTAAATAGCATTTCTCAATGCCATTTATACATCTTTTTAATGAAATAAAAGTGTTATTTAGTCCAAGGCCTCTGCCATCAATGAAAATAATACAAATTCACTAGCTTTTGAGCAGCAAGTTTTTCTAGTCACTCTAAGCATGTTGCAATTAAATCTTTTAGCATAACATCATGGAGTGTGCCATATTTTTGACAGAAAAACAATTTCAGAAATCTCAAAGAAATTCAAGGAAATGGTGACTTCTTTTTAATGCAGCTTCCAAACTTTAATGTTAGGTTCTCAAATGACATGAACACAACAGTAGCATACTCAGAAAAAAGAAAATGTATCCTTAAAGTAGACAGGATCTAAACATGAACTTAAGTGATTTGCTAAGGAAATAGCTTCTGATCTAGGCCATTAATAAAGATGTAGTTCTGTAGATAATAATATTGTGAATCTAAAGGTCAGCATCCTGAACAAAGAACATAAGCTTTTTGATAGAACAAGGATATTTTTCTATTAAAGGGAGATTTTTTTCCCCACATGATTAATAGTGTGATAGCAGATTATAACTATCTAACAGATAAAATGAAAAAAAAAAATCTTAGAAATTCGTTGAAGAGTTTTTTAAGAAATGATTTTCAACTTTGTGTTGGTCTAAATCCTTAAAAGTGGCAGTCTTGGTACAAAAATAGATTGGTTTTATAGGAAGGACATAAGAACAGTGACCATATGTTTCTGAAGACATCTTGAAATGCCCTACAGACATTTTGAAATGCCTTAAACACATTATATAAACAAAATACTTGGTGGAGAAAGATTTCTATTGTCATTTTTGTAGAATGCTGCGCCTAACTCATTCTTGAGTGATGTGACCATCCGAAATTCATTCTGTCTTTTACTTCAATATTTTCTCCTTCCAAATCCAATATCCTTTAAGTCCCTATTTCTGACCTTTCTCCTTCCTGTCTCCACCCTCAGAAGACAAATGTCACTGGTTGAAACAGCAATTCTTGTGACATATTCTTATCTCAGTGTTTGCAGCCTAAGCATAGCAAACCTAATGTCTCTTTAAGTAGTTAAAACTCTTCCGAAAGTGTGTGTCTAGTATGTGTTGGATTTCTTGTGGCTGTGCAGTTCAACCTTGCACAAAAGGTGATGAGTTCATCCAAATGTTAAGCATCTTGTTCCATGCTAGCACTCTTCTTGGATTGACAGCCACCTGGAAATCTGGAAAAATGACTCAATTCTACTGGGACACCATTTTTGCTTGGAGAAAGAAAACATGTCCTGGTACAAGCAGACATAGGGCAGTATCTCCTGATGTGAGGGAGAATACAGAGTGGGCTTCCTACCCCAGCTTTGCTTCCTACCTCACTTCTTGATAAACATGATCCCATGCCAATAGGAAAACGTATCCTTAAAATGAGAAAAGAACGATGAGGAAGAGAACAAAATATCTTGATTTTACGTGTATTAATGTTCTGCTTGTTTAAACCATAGAATGTATGCTTCATTCTAATACATGGTTGTCATATGTTCTTTTACTATTCAGAAACCTGAAAAAATATTTCCAAGAAAAGACGTCTTGCTTACTGAACAGGACATAAAGCAGAACCATATCTGTCAAAAGTCTCAATTAAAAAATTGCAAGTGTCATGATTGTCTCCAGAATAACAATTTCTTCTTTGACTGTACCAACAGTTTTTTCTCCAGGTAGCCAAGACATATCAACCCTGGAGGACATGCAAGTGCTGTTACTCAGTTTTAATGGTCTAGTGAAACGCTAACTGAAATATATGGTCTTGTTACACAACCTAAAGTAAAGTATGGAGGAATTGCTAGATCCTACTTTTCATAGCACAAACTAATGTCCAGATTAAATGATCTACATAGTGTTCTCTCTCTAAAATCTATGGAATCATGTTTCCTTGGATTATGTAGAAGACTGATAACATGAGTCATATACCCTTTAGGTTCACTATTTGTTTGATCACCTCTTGTTCTATATAGTTAATATTTTAGAAAAAAAAAAAAAGGAGAAAAATATAAATAATAATAGGAAGGAGAAAAAGAGAAAAAGAGACGAAGAGGTCCTCCTCTCTAATAGTGTGCTCTAAAGATAAGAGTGATCTTCTTGCAAGACCAATTTAAGTAGGAGCAGAGCCAGAGACACTGTTATTACTTCTTTGTTCTTGCTTTTCTGTCAGTTGATTCCCTTCTACTAGGTGACAGAAGAATCAGATGGCACCTGCTTTAGGTACTTTCACTGTTGTTATCTCCATAGTCAGAGACTTTTGTATTTACACATGCTTAAGGGCGTACCCTTCAAAGCTGTCTAATCTGCTTCTACAGGGAATGGCTGAATTTCTTCCTGACCATATCTGCAGAGTTTAAAATTACAGGATGGGTTTAGAGTAGATGTAATAATTTATATGTTATTTTAGGCACCTCTTATCTTTTAAATGACTATCAATAAATCCCAAGCTAATTAAAAGTCATGTCAGCTTTTTGTAACTCTACACAAGACAAGTGGGGAGGAACAAGTGATATTTTCTAGCTCTTGGTTGAGAAATATCAAGACATTCAGCACACTGTTCGCTGCCAGGGTAACAGCTTCAATTATCACTTTTTGCTTAAGTCTTTAAAATACCAGGTGAATACTAACATCATTTGCTACAAGAATGGATGGACAAGAATGAATGGACAAGAAAGTCAAGTGGCAAGATTCTGTCATGGCACTTTTTCAGGCAGCAGGTGGAGAGGCAAGATGCCAGGCATCATCTTGCAGCATATACTTCTACTCTCTGCCCCTGCAGATACAATAATTTTCTGTTCAACTGATCAGACATCCGGCAGCACAAACCCTGCAGCTGTGGCTGCATAACTACTTCCCTGGTATTTCTTGGCTCCTGAAAGCAATAAGAATCATTGGAGAGCTCTTTAATATTCTTTAATATTTAAGAGCACATGGCTGACTTTTGCATGAGGTGTACTTAGAGAAGCGGAAAGTATCTAGTCAGTGCTGCACTGGCTTTTGCATCTGACAGCAACCATTTAGCTCTGAGGAAATGCAGTAGCTATCACAGGAATATGCCAGGGCTGGGGTTCAGCTTCAAGTGACAGTCAGCTAATTGTGTCTAGATGTTGGTGAATGAGAAATCCAAGTTTAGAGTCAGTGGACACGTAGAAAAATTATTAGTGGAGCCCCACATGCTATACAGCTGATCAGTATATGTGTTTATTTGTGCTTGGACTGAATTTTCTCCAGACTTCTTTGCAGATACCAACCAGGGGCAAAGCTGGTTGTCTAATGCAAGCAAAGTGATGTTCTAGATGCCTTGGGATATCAGAGATGTCCTTGTGAGACTGACAGACAAGAGACCAGATGCGTAAGCATTTCTGGGCTCCATCAAACTTGACGTTTGACATGGAAAGTGAACGTCACAGTTAGTGTTATCGACTGACATTTCTATCAATGCGTCTTTACAACATAGCAGGCTGAGGGAGAACACTGCTGAGATGTGGGCAGCAGTGCCAGCAGAAGGGCCAGGGGTAGCAGCTGCAGAGAGCTCTGCAAGTCATGAACAGCTGCAGAACCCAGCCTGTGGCCACTTGGTGCACTTCCTTCTGGGAATGCTATCATGGGACCTCCTTAGGTGCAGGGCCTTGTTTTTTTCCAGAGGCTGTGGCATTAATAGCTTTCTAATGCATAAACCAGATCTTAATACTAAACAATTATACACTGCAAATACATGCAATAATAATCATTATTTATTTGACAGCAAAATCATGGTAGCTGGAAAGGAACATTTTGTTTCTAAATGGACAAAGCATCTGTAGCATCTGTAGTGTATGCAGTGTGTATTGTGTGTGGTTGTAACTGTGATGATCTCAGGATATTGGCAACACAGAGTTTGGAGGTAATAGTAATTAGACTCTTTCATTAGACTAGCCTTGCCTTGCTTGAATAGATAAATAACTTTTCCAAGGTTAGAGGTTGCTAAAGAAGCATAAGAATTTCCATCTGTAAAGCTCTAAACTTTTAGGATCACAAGAAAAACAAGTGCTCAGACATGACCTGCCTATGTAAAGCTTCTGTTCTAAGGAAGACCTAGAGCCATCCCTGTTATTCACAAGTCAGCTGAACCTAGTTTAGACCTCAGCCTTTTCTCCTTTTAGTGAAGCAGATTCAGAAGGCTGGTTGGCTGGAAACAAAGTCTTCCATGCTCAGTGTGATATGTGCTGCAGTACACAGGGGAAGTAATCTTTTTTCTTTTTCTGTTAGTGCTTGTACTGAATGACTGCAAGGATTGTCTCTTGTTCTTTCAAAAGCAAATCATTCATTAGGATGCTTTACCTTTCCTAAAAGCCATGTTTTCAACCTCAGCATGGCCACTGGCCAGAAAAGCAATTTCCTTTTTTTTTTTCCCCCTTTCAAAAGAAGAGGTTGGAAACCATCAGCCTGTATCAAGAAGAAGGATTTCCATTTTAAAGGTGAAATAACATTTGCTCCTCTTACATGACAAATAGAAGAAATAGGATACACTAATGTAAGAGAGAGGACATAGCAATTAAAAATACCAGGAGAGGGTGGTACACAAGTCTATCCTCATGTTATCTTAAAGTAAATTAGCAGGAGAGGTTAAAGAAGCCAGACTTCTTTTACTTCATAAATTACTCAGCTTTCAGTACAGGTTTTACAAGAGCACATATTACTTACCTGAACAACTGATAGTGTGGTATTTATCACATGCTGCCTCCATTTGTAAGGTCATAAATTCCCTTGCTGTGGTTGCCAGTAACTTGTTTTAGTGCTAAATGTAGCAGTAAAATGCTGGAAGAAAATCTATAGATTCAGTTTATAACCTGACTGTATTTTATCCTATCTTGAAGGAAGTGAGAGATAAGACTGAGGTTGCCTAAAATGAGCAGATATAGGAATAATTGCTTCTTAGTGTCTTAACTGTCATTTATACATTGATTCCTGGCATTTTAATGGATGAGGAAAGAAAACTTTTGCTTCCTACATTAAACCAAGGTACTTCAGCTTGGTATCTCCCCTGAAACTGTTGTCTGTTGAAACTTAAACACGTAAATCAATACAAACATATAATTTAAAGATACAGAATGTACATATATTAAGATACATTGTATTTATAGCACGTATTTTATATTTATGTACCTTAATGAAAAAAAGGTTACTGTACTTTTTTTTTGCATGTGTCCTGTGAAGGCAAAATGCTGTTTTGACATTAATTGCATTCCAAATAATAATCAGGCTTTTAAATCGCAAATCCTCTAGGATGGAAACTTAACTTTTGCTTTCTTATATTTGAAACTGGCCACAGTGTCTGATTCACTGATTATATTCCAAAAAATAACAAGCCTTTGAAAAAACACAGTACACTTCTACATGAGCTATTGAAGAGATGTGCCTGTGTAAGAGATTTTTACCTACATGAAAAACAAAAATCCATCCAACCCAGATGCATAATAATGCAAGAAGAGTCTGTTGCCTTGGCTTAAAGAGCCAATATCTGCCTTTCAGTGTTTGTTAGGCTCCTCATTGTTACCCTGAGCAGATGAGACCTTTGCCTGTCATCTCTTGTATGCCACTTCTACATTCACCCACAAGTAGATGGGAAGGTGCTTTTGTGTTTCTTTCAAAGATTCTAGGTGATTCCACAATTTGCCTCTTCCTCATTTGTCTAGCCTGTCTGATAGGATAAATGGATTTAAAACAGCCAGAAGGAAAAAAAAAAAAAAAAAAGAAAAGAATTTGAATGGAAATAAGTCAAATGCATCTTAGTGGTTAAACAACTTTATCACAAAGGAGTGATGGTTTATTTGCATTAAGCCATGGACACATCACAAATTAAGGTTAACTTGATAATCTATGGTAGAGAAACCCAGAATTGCTGTCACCTTTTTCTCAAGGAGGCAGATTCTTCAACAAGTGAAACGGGTGATTTTCTCATACTTCCCCCATTTTAAATGAACAGCCTGCTCACTTTGCTCTTTCTGAAGAGTGGAGACTACTCTGTTGTGCATGCGTACTGTAATGCAGTTTGCTCTAGATTAATCCTTAGACTTCTTTGTGACTTACTTGCTTTGCTGTTCTTGACCTGAGATGAAAACATCCAGAAAGTTCACCTGAAGTAAGTCTGGTTAAGTGATGAATACCTCAGGAGATGCATATTGTACAGAATAAGTAATTTTTAGATGTGTACAGGCCCAAAAGGAAATACCAGGTGGCAATGGAGGATGTAGCCCTATCATGTGCTGTTTTTTTCCTGCTCCTTGATGCAGGCTCTCTTCACTTCTTCTGTCTCATATGTTATACGCAGGTATTTGGGAAGGAGATGCCACAACATATCTGTTCATCTACGGACCTCTTAGTGTTGGTTTATCACTGTCACATGGTGTGTCTTGGTTGGAAGTAGTGGGGAGGCCTGCTCCAGTAATGTGCATCAAAGCTGTATCTAGAAGCGATGTTCAATATACATCAAGGAGAAGCTGTCCTATAAGATAATGTTATAAACCACACATAAATTATATCCATACATGTCAAATATGGCAAATTAAATATTCTACAAAGAGGGATCTAAATATTTTACTTCTATTAAAAAAAGAAAAAGAAAGTGAGAGACAATTACTTGACACCAGGAGATTATGAATATCATGAAATTCATCCAAAGCATGACTTTTTAAAGCTATTCACCTTAAATGATAGTTTTGTAGCATTAATAGATTTACCAAAATATTATTTTTTCCTGTACTTGACAATGAGAGGTTTTCTTAAGAACTATTTCCCAGATTGTTCAGGAAAAAATATGCTTCTTTTAAAATACATGGACAAAAACTCTCTTTATCTGAAGTATTTCAAACAGTTTAATTTCCTCATGAAAAAAAAGAGAAAGAAAAAAACATTGAGTTCAATTTTCACCAAAACTCAAAAATTTATGCCTGAATTTGAATTACTACCACTATTAAACACCTTCAGGCTAACTCGCATTAAAAAATCAGGCCTAATTATTTCTTGTTTGACATCTGTTCACTGCAAGTGTCTAAAAAGAGCCATTGCCTATCTTCTGTGTCCTATAGTGAAGAAGGAGAAGTTTGTCATGGTCATTTCCAGTAGACCTTTGTCTGTTTTCCCCTTGTTGTGGAATTTTTTGTTTATTTGATAACTTCCAGGATATCAGTTACTATTGCTTTATGATGACTTGCTTTTTACACTGGTTTACATTTGGAGAAGAACTATGCTGTCTTGAAAACAGTTAAGACTATGCTGCTTATTGCAGATCTAGCGTGTATTTTAGAGTGTGAGGAGTTCTTGTCCAACAAAATTATATTGTATTTACAGATGTCTGTAAAACTTGCTTTTCTAAGACATTGTGAGATGTCTGGAGGTAGCTTTGTTGTTGACACCTTAATAATTTTATCAGAAGCACAATCAGATTGTAGCATTATTGGAAATCAAGCTGTACTATTTTGTAATTTGCAATTCCCTCATAGGTATGACATGTGCTTGAAAACTCCTGGAGCATGGTTAATAATGCTGCTGGCAGGTTCTGCTCTTTTCTGCGTTTTGCAGATGTTACATCCAGTGGTGCTCACTTTATGCCTCCCCTGAGGCTCTCATGAAAATTCTGTGATGTTCTGTATTTCTTGTATATTATGTGCTACAGGACTGAGAAGACGACTTTCTCAGCACTACAACTTCTGCCCTTTGTGACCAGAGGCATATAATCTAGCAGCTTTTCAAACCCACATGTGTCCTGTTCTATGGAGAAACAGATTATTCTGCTGGCAGCCATGTACAGTTGCTAAAATGTATTCAGATTTAATTGAAGGTTTTTGTGCATTATTATGCATATTTACCAAATGAACCGACCACAAATCCTAACCAAAATTGATCAGTTTACATTTTAAGCAGTCTGTTGCCATAACCATCTTGTCTTATTCTCATGAATGTAGAGCAGAACTAAACCTGTATCTCGGTGAAGGTAGGGCAGGAAGATTAAATTATTTCCTCAGGGTTACAGAGAGGTGTGTCAAAATCAAGATTCAAAAGCAGAATTTCTTTGAATGAAATGAATGAAAATTTAGCCATCTACATAACCTACATCTTATCTATCTATGGCTCAACTCAGAGACCTAAACTCAGGCATTTAGTGACATTTGAAATGACTTAGGGTATCTAGGGCATGCTCACGTACCTGAGAAATATGACACAGGACCTGGGGGATACCGAAGGTCTTCTGATACAGTAAGTGAAAGGCAGCATCACATTCTAAGATATCTCAAAATACATTTTATACCTATGCTTAGGCAGCTGAATCAAGTGTTTACACTTCCTTTCTGTTCTGTGCTTTTAACATTTGGTTAGTAGATTACCAAGTTTATTTGCTGACAAAAGACAGAGAAAGATGTTAAAACAAATCTGATGACATGAGCAATTGCCAAGGTCACAATAGTCTTGCAATTTTGTGTTTATTTGGAGTCCCAAGAAGAAAATCTAAGGACCTGTTACCATGGCTTCATAAACTGCATCTGTGCACATCTGCCTGGATAAGCCTATGTACCCTGATTGTGTATACTGCACTACTCTCCCTCACGAAATACAGGTTTCTGTTTCCTTTCATGGTCACACAGGGGTAAGGAAAGGAGGATTTGATGTACACTTGGCTACTGTGCTAGTATGAAACTGGGATTTGGTTTCTGTAAACAGCTCAGGCTAGCATCAGAAAATTTTGTCTGGATGTTGTGACATAGATACAGCTACAAATAGTTGAAGAAATCAGCCTTTATGTAGCTTGTGGCAATCTTTGAACCGACCCAACACAATTTACACTTGCTGTATTTTCCACAAGGTCATCAAAGCCAGAAGGCACTAGGGACTTACTTTAAAAGAGAGAAAAAAAGAAGGGTAAAATTGTTAAAATTTATTGGAAATTGATATTATAACTTTGTAATCCTCAAAATTTGAGTCTACTGTGAAGAAGGCAGCTGTTTTCAGTTTAACAGCGCAAGACAAAAACAGTAACACAGGACTATCCACACTGGATCAAACTAAGGATTCATCCCACTGTTATGAGAGACTTCAGGCACACCAACAATAACATGACAAACAATCAAGTAAATATACCTTGCAATATATTCCCTGTCTAAAGGAATCCAGGGGTTTGCAGGTAGATGTCTTTTTTAATACCTCAAAAGAAAAAACATGCAGAAGCAGACAGAGGTGTTGTCTTTGTTTTTAATAGCTCTTAATGGGTTTCTCCCCCCTTTTTTCTAGTTGCTTTTTGAATCATGTGGGAAGGAGATCTACAACAAAAATACATTTATTTGAAAAATAACTTCCTTTTTGTTTGTGCTGATCCTAGGTTTTGTAGTCTTCACGTCACTGGGAAGTGCTCTTCAGGGTACTTATAGCACTATTAATGAAAAATATTTCAGGATAATCATTAACAAATGGCTAGCTTAAACTCGTTTCACATAGAGAACTGAAAAGCCTCTGTACAGAAATAGCATCTACTGAGCCTGAGCTTTTGCTAGGAACAGAGAGGTGAAAGGCTCTTTATTCTCTCCTCACTACCAGTCTCCTGTGCCACACAGTCCTTCAGGATGCAGGATTTAAATGTTCAGCAAAATGATTTCCACTAATACGACACAACTTTTCATGGTGAAAGCCCAGCTGGAGAGTTGTACCTTTCATAGGAGTCTAACACTGTGTTATTACTAGCATCCTGAAAGTAATTTGTGACAATAAGGAAAGAAATAGGGGCTATCAATCAGACTGTCAGTTCTTGTTTCAACCAGAACACGTTCAAACAACATATTGTAAAGCAAATCTTTCAGTGTGCTAGTTTAAAAAACCTTTTCTTGCTGATTTGCAGCCTCAGGAGGAAGAACACTTGCTAGACGCTGGTAGTGTTCCTTATTTAATTCGGTGTAAATGCATAAAATAAATTACCCAGATAATTGGCTGTGTCCTCAGTCCATGTGCACAGAGACTGTATATTTTCCATAGATACAAAACAGGTTTGCAGCTTAAAAGTGCAATGATAAAGGAATATTACTAGTAATAGGCTTATGCCAAGTTTTATGAACAGCTACAATAAAAAAAGAGTTCGGCCACTCTAAATAATGTGATCTGTCAGATCCTACTCACTGTTTTGTAGATCCTGATGGAAAACTCAAGATCTACATAGAGACAATGCATTTGGTTCTTTCCTTCAAAACTGAATACATGTAGTTTTATTACGATTTCAAAAGAGCAAAGCTAAGAAAATCTAATGCTGAGATAAAACCCAGGTTAAATAGTTCTCAAATTTTATTTTGCATCCTGTGAGTTAACCTTCTCAGCTGCATCCTGGATCACGTTGTTTTGGAATTTCAACCTATTCAGGCTGAAATTGCAAGCTGTAAGCTATGTTGTCAATGTAGCTCAACCTTTTACAGTCCAGCACATAGTGCAGTAGAAGAGTGACTACAATAACAATATTGTTAAAATATTAAAGTATTATAAATGGTATTAAGGCATTAAATTAAATTGAATCTGATCTAAAAATTAAACTATCAGAGAGACAACTGAGCAAAAGATGTAGTATCAGTAGCTTAAACGAATGTGTTGGTCTAAGTATAGGAGTGGAGGAGAGCTTTGACAGAGTAATACTTTTTAATAAAAAAGTACAGATAACTGTAAAAAACAAGCAAGTTTCTAAGTATGTTTAGTCAATGATGCCAGTTGGACCCAGTAGTAGAGTAAATGGCGAACAGTTATAATGTCTTATGAAGCATGCTTTTCTTTGTATGAATGAAGCAAGGCCTAGTATCTTTAATTAGACTAAGAGATCCAGCTGAAAACTTGTATTTTTCAAACTGTATCCATTGACACAATAAAATAAATTGCCTCTTTCCACAGATGTTGCTGTGCTTGTAGAAAAGACTATATCAAAATGCATTATACTTTTTGTTTTGTTTATTACTATTAAAAATAAAATATATATATATATTTTGCTAAAGCGTGTGAAGTTAGGTTTGTTCTTTTTGCTTTTTTTTTTCCAATCTGTCTATTTTATCATAACTATAAAATGCACTGAGTGCAGCCAGCCAAACAAATCTCTTTCTAGGCAGGGATGGATTGGTAGACCCTGAGGGGGACTTGTGCTCTGGAGGAGGGAATGCCAGTGCCCCCGCAAAGCAGCACAACCGACCCTACCACAGTGAGACCCACAGGACAGAAAAGCACGCCGGATTTTCCAGCCTTTGTTCAAACAGACCCTGTAGGACCCCCAATTCTTTCCACACTGCGAATCTGCACAATTTCAAAAGCCACCTTAAAGAATCCTCCAGCCTTTCGAAGCTTCCCCCCAGGGAGGATGCACGTCCAAGAGGGTAATTTTGTGCCACTAGTGGTCAGACTTTCATAGGAATGTAGCACCTGGCATTTTGCACTCTTGAAATAATCTGCTTTCCTACTCTAATGCCAAAATATTGGATCTCTAAAAAATCTGAATCGAACACCAGGACATGATTTATTCAGAAAATTTGGACTGAGGCATCCAAAAACCAAACCAAAACAAAAAAACCAAACCAAACCAGCAAACAAAAACCACCACAAAACAAACAAAAACCCAACCCAAAACAAGACACAAAACCCCAAAACAAACAAGCCCAACCAACCAACCAACCAACCAACCAACCAACCAACCAACCAACCAACCAACCAAAACACTATTTTAAATTCTATGAAGAACATTAGAAATGCGTATGAAATTTTCAAAACTCTTTGTAAGGCATGACAAGGGAAAGAAGTCTTCAGCATTTCCACTTTCAGCCTTCAGTTTATCACGAGCATTTTTTTTTCCTTGCCATATTGAGAACCTTCTTTTCTGCTGTATTGTGTCTCAGGATTAGTCACATCACATTACATTCCTGCTTTCTACATTTATTTTACCAATTTGGCTGGAGTATGACAGATCTTATCGTGTTTGGCAGGATTTGTTTTGATGATGAATGGCTCTGCAAGTCTTTGCTTGCAAAGTATGACAATCCACATGTATATTCTTAGCTCTCACTCCATTTATTAGTTTAGTTGTACATAATTTTATATAATTCTGATGATTTTTTGTGTATTTTGATTATGGTGCAGATATCTAAAAGCACATTTGGGGCGGGAGTCTGAGAAACAATGCTCTGAAATTACATTTAATTTTTAAGGGATAGCACATATAAGCTTTTAAAAACTTATTTTCTAAGTAAGATGTTATTTGTGAAAATAGAGACTGTACTGTTGTAGAGACAAAGCTTAAATTATGGTCATTTGAAAATTTTACAGTTGTTTTCATTTTGCCACTTTCATGATTTTCTATCAGTAATTTATAAATGGTCATGTGAAAAAAATTGTGTAAGAAAGAATATCTGGAAAATGTTTATTTTTTTATGTGTGTACCTAGGCAACAGAAATATTTTTATTTAAATGAAGTAATTCACTGTTTGTTGATTTTGTTTTAGAAATCTGACACCTTCTCAGAGAACAGGTACCGTATTACATGCTGTAGGCAGCTTAAAGGAACAAAGCATGTTTTTGTGAATGCATAATCTAAAATTTAGAAATTAATTATGTATAAAACATTGCTTATATGTTATTGACTGCACCACTGTCCATTGCCTTTAATGGAGTTTCTTACAGATTTAAGGACTTGCCATCATGAACTGTCAATTCCAAGCAGTTCTTGATATTGGGAAGAGGAGGTAAAAAGTAGAATTTTCTTGTTCACTACGAATTGAACTAGAACTGTTGCAGTGACAACTGATTTTTCTTGTCTGAATCAACATTTTGTTTATAAGGTGGATAAGCTCTTTTGATTTAGGATTTTGATTATAATAATAATAATTATTATTATGAGGATCGTTCTGAAGTGAAAATAGGTTCCCCATCAAAAACCTATAATAATATTTAAAAATAACTTCCTCGCTGTCTGAATTAAAAGCATATAATTTTATTCTAATAATCTCATTTCCAAGATAGATTAGGCAAAATCTGAAACAAGTGAATCATTATCAAGCGAAAGTTGTTCTGTGCTTTTGAGTCAAAGTTTTCACTGATAATTCACAAAATTAAGTACTGGTTTGGAACAGATGTCTATGTCATCAGCTTAGCTAACAACATTAGCAGGTCCTCAAACAGCTTCCAATAATACGTCAAAAGAATAATACATTGTCATGTGGGATTTTAGTCACTGGGGAGGGAGCCTTGACATCTCATGAAGTCACCAGTGCATTGCTCCAGGAATACCTGAAAGTTACAGAAACAAAAGAGTGAGGAGAGTAGAACTGACTGCAGTTACTTCATGTTAAAATCTCATTAAGCTAGAAAATCGTGAATTAATCACTGAACTATAAACTAATATTTTCTTAACACAATTATTAAGAATCTGGTTCATATTTTACATGTACCCGAAGAACGACCCAGGTGAGTGATGAAAATACCTGTCTCTTTTGAAAGCTAATTTCCCAAAGCTGAAAGCAACTGCTTACAATATTGAAGGAAAAAAAACACTATTAATGGGTTGTTTGTTAGATCCTGTGACTTCAAAGCCAAATTTTATAGCCACAAAAGATAACTTATTTTATTGAAAGCTAGATTAGAAATGTACAGTGGAAAGAAAATGTTAAAAAATGGGTGAGACCAACAGATAAAATCAAAGCAAAGCATTACAGACTGCAGCTAAGAATACAGTCACTGGATAAGGGAAGGTAGAGCTATACAATAATGTAGAAAAATACATTCCTCATTTGTATAATGAAATGATAGGAATTATTTACATTATTAGGAACAACCTTAGCTATTATATAGGTCCTGTATGAGACAAGTATTATCATGGCCATTCAGAAAAGGTAAGGGTATTTAATAAATGGTTGTCCTCAGTTGCATTAAAAAATCAGATGTATTCAGAAAATAATATATTCTGTGTTTGTAGTAGGAGAAATTTATCATATTTTGCAATGCTAATTAAGTACATACTTTTTTATCAGTAGCTGGAGCAGACATTAAATGGCAAAATTAAGAGTGAAGCATTTTTAGGTCCAGTAGGTTTTATAACCTGTAGCCAAGAGTACTAAAGGAGTTGGCAGATGAGCTCTTTGAGACATCTGTGTTGATTTTAAACAAGGCTCACAATATGGGGGACTTTCTGTGGTGCTGAAAAAAGCTAATGTTGTTCTAGTATTTTAAGAAAGAAAATTTATCACCTGCCTAACTATATCTTGATACTCATTCTGAACAAGAGGCTGATGGGTGAAGCAGCCACTAAAGAATTAAGGGATATTTGCATAATTAATTCCAGTCAACATACTTGAGGAACATAGATAATTTTTCAATGTGCATGTAGGCCTGCTTTTTCAGGCTGACTATTCTGACAAAAAAATTATGTTTGTACTGTATTTGTCTTTGTTTCATATGAGATTTGAGAAACTGCAATACAGGAAAATCAGGAGAGACAATACTAGCCACACTGAAATCTAGTCAACAGATTACAAAATGTATCTGTGAGCAGGAGTGTAAATATTCCTAAAAAAATGTCACAGAGATCCAAGTTCATTGTCACTTGATGTTGGCAAATTAAGATTAAGATTTAAGACTTGTGATCTTGAACAAAATACAGTTTCCTTTTGGCAAATGTTGTAGATGACAAAAAACAAAAAGCTGTTGGAAAGGCAAATCACTTCAGTGACAGATTGCTAATTAGGTGCAACCTGGGATGCTTGTAAACAAAGGTTCTCTTAAACAATGTCATCTAAACTGACTGACAGCATGTGCTTATGAACAAAGAATGCATGGGTGAAAAAGGCAGTCAAAGCCATGTGGAAAATAATACTTCAGTGTAGTGGTAGCTAGGTAGCTAGGTGGTAGGGATGTGAGCAGAAAATTATGTGTGTGTCTGTGGTATGTCTATGCCCATGCACATAAAACACAATGGAAGTTTAAGAGAATAATATTATGCAAAACAGGAACAATGTAAGTTAAGTATTATTCAAAGGATACTAACAAGATAAGAATATTTAATGTTATCTATTAGTGAAAAGTGTTCATTGTCATGTAGAGGACCCTGTAACATTGTCTTTTGCATCACTCTTTGTATCTAGCTATCCCAAGTCATCACATGCTTGTCATTGTGAGCTTAAGGAGAGCTGGCAAGGTGCCCATTATAAACCATTCTGTGAATGCAGGTGAACTCTGTAATATTTTTTACTAAACCTGTTTTTCAACAACAAAATCTACCTTGTTCAGCTGTTTTTAGGAAAAGAAGAGATGAAGCAAAGTTAAGCAGTCGAATGTAACCACTCTGCTAGAAATGAAACCAAAGGATAAGAAGTGTGTTGACACCTTCTGTTCTTCTCCAATGCATTACTTTTGTGTTTAGCCTGTGTTCCCACAAATCAGCTTCTGTAAGACTGTGGAGACCCAGGGCAATCCTCGCTGGGAGCTACCATGAATGTGCAGTGCATTTCCTATTCTGTTATATGCTCATCTTCTGGCTTGTTGTGATACTGGGTTAGTGCAAGCACTTGTGCCAAATGAGTTTGCCCAAAGACTACTACCCATTACTGATCTTCCAAACATGTGGGGAGGAAGATGCACCCCGTAGTCTGAGGGGAAGGAAGAAAGATTTCAAGGCCTTGGGATGGTTGGTGAAAGAGTCTGGGGTGCAAGTTATTTTCTCTTCCCTTCTTTCATTTTCAGGTGATGACATGGGATGGAATAGAATAATTCAGTCCATAAATGGTTTCCTACAAGACTGGTGCTACAGACAGGGCTTTGGATTTGTTGATAATGGTTGGTATTATAAGACACCAGTCCAGACAGTGTTATGTCAGAAAGGTTTCTGTCACAAGGGCAAAAGGATGCTGGGACAGGAATTAGCAGGGCTCATTTGGAGAGCTTTAAACTAGATTTGAAGGGGTTGTAGCTGGGCTTTCACCAGTGGGGCAGCACTCTAGAATTGATGAGGACCAGGAGGCCTCTTATATCCCTAATATGAAATCAGTGTGCTCAGCTCGCTCTCAGAAATGCCTGTACACCAATGCATGCAGCATGGGGAATAAGCAGGAGGAGTTAGAAACCTGTGTTCGGTGAGGAGATTATGACCTGGTGGCAATTACAGAGACATGGTGGGACAGTTCACATGACTGGAATGTGGTCATGGATGGCTATGTCCTTTTCAGGAAAGACAGACCAGCAAGGTGAGGTGGTAGATACAATGTATTGAATACTGTCCAGGCACAGATGAGGAGCGAGTTGAGAGTCCCTGGGTGAGAATTAAAGGGCAGGCTAGCAGGGGTGATACTGTTGTGGGTGTCTATTACAGGCCACCAGATCAGGATGAGGAAGTTCACAAGTCCTTCTACAGGCAGCTGAGAGCGGCCTCGCAGTCACAGTCCCTGGTTGTCGTAGGGGATTTTAAGTACCCTGATGTTTGCTGGAAGGACCATTCAGCCAGTCAGTCACAGTCCAGGAGGTTCCTCCAGTGCACTGATAATAACTTCCTCATGCAAATGGTGGATGAGCCAACTAGAAGAGGATTGCTGCTGTGATCTCATCCTCACTAACGAGGAGGGTCTGGTTGAAGCAGTAAAGGTTGAGGGCTGCCTTGGCTGCAGCAACCATGAGATGGTGGAGTTCAGGATCTCATGTGGCAGAAGCAGAATACCAAGCAGAATTGCAACCCTGGACTTCAGTAGCACCAACTTTGGCCTTTTCAAGCAATTGCTAGGGGAAATCCTGTGAGCAAGAGTACTTGAAGGTAAAGGGGTCCAAGATGCAGCTGACCACATAGGTGTGCAAACTTGACCTTGAACTCTAGTACAGCTATCAAAACCATTTCTTTGCCCTAATTAGAAGTGGGTAAATATTAAATATTTCACATTCATTCTTGACTATACCACATCCCATATTCTTCTTGTTTTCCTTAGGCTGAACTGAGGAGTGGAAATTCCTCTTAAGTAACAGCTGCTCTCTGTAGCCCAGCTGGTGCTCTTTTAATAAGGATGTTTGAGGAATACTGGTAAGTCTGTGGGGCTGACAGCCTTGCACTGGTGTGTACTGCATCTGCAAAGCTGAAATCCAGTTTCCATACAGAGCCAAGGGTTTTTCTCAATCCACATCTCTCTTTCTTTCAGGGGTAAATTCTCTGCTTTGGAAAGGAATAAGTGTAGGAAACTCTATTAAGTAAAACAGGTGGGATTCCAGAAAACTGTATCTACTCCCTGAGATTCTCTCGGGGAGAGACAATTGAACTGACAATAAGAAAGCAAAAGATGCTTTTTCAAATATGTCAAGAAATTATGATTATTACACAACAGAGAAGCCTATGGGAACCCAGGGGAAGAGCTGCACTCAGTTATGTCAACACAAGGGGCTGGACGGTCGCACAACATATACTCCAAAATTTGGCTGGCCTTTCTTTGCACCTTCAGTTTCAGCCTCCCATCCAATCCCCCTCTTGCTCTTCTGTTATCCAGCAGAATCTGGAAAGAAATCATTACCCTGTATAGCTGTTCCAATAGCAGCTGCTTGCAAGGCAGCCCTGGGAGTTCGTGGCAATTCCTGTGCTGTGCAGGGTTGCTCAGTGCTCATGTGTGTCCCTGGCAGCTCCCCACTCCTGCTGCTCCAGCAAAATGTTGTGTGCAGTCTCTGCAAAAGAGGTGTAAAGAAGTGAGAGTGGAAAGAAGGGGACAGCCTTCATTTTCCCCTCTTTGTCTTTTTGTTTGACATTATATTGTTTGATTTTTCTCTCTTTTTCTTCATCTCTTCTCACCTTCTTTCCCCTCTTTTCCACTGTGCTTGTATGTTCCTTCACCTCTTCTTTATTCTCCTTCTCACTCTTTTCACCTTGTTCTCTTACTTTTGTTAAATAATTTAAGTTACTCTTGCTTTTAGAAAAATGTCTTGTTTCTCTCAGTTTCCTCACCCTTTTCCTTCCTCTCTTTTTTTCCTGCTGACCTTCCTAAACTGCTTCTCTTCTTTCTTTGCCTGATTTTCTCTTCTCCTCTGTCTTCTGTGCTGCCCCCTTCCCCCTCTCTCCCAAATCTCCTCTCTGTTATTCCCTGCAGGTGCTGCAGCTGCAGGAATCTGAGACACTCCCAGGGTGGGGGGTGAGGGGGAAACACCACATGTATCGCTCCCACCCTGAAAGCGAGGGGAGGAGGATGCTGCATATGCAGGTCTTGGGACAATGGTTTCTGTCAACAGGATGTGGGAGTTTTATTTAAATGTGGGAATGTCCCATGAAAATTGGGACATCTGGCACACTTACATTCCACGTCCGACTTCAGCTTCATCTGCTGCTGTTATGAGTGTCATAAACATGGGTAATTTCACAAGCCATAGGAGTCAGAGTACACAATAGATTTCATTGCAGACGGTATGCCTTCCCTTAAAAGGACAGTGTCTTGTAGAGTTACAGAGATTGCAGCTTGGCATATGTTGGAAAGAGAAACACAGGGACTAAGGAATAACAGATTCCACCAGTGTCATCAGACACAAGCACAGAAAGTTAAAAATATTACACTCATGCTTTACATGCCAGTTTAAAGGAAAGGAGAGAGGTCAAACCATCCAAATTAAAAAGAGAATAAACAACATTAGTATAGGACCTACCATTCAGTACTGGACTTCAGAACACTCCATACACTAAATTGTTAGTGCCTCACTTACGTGCCTAAATTAGTGATTTCCCAGTGATTCTTTCAGAATCAGTGCAGATATCTCAAGGAGACCATTCAGAGCACCTAGCCTGGCCTTCTGCTCTTGCCAGGATCCTCAATGGTTCTATCTCTCTCTTCTAGTCTGGGACAACTATGCTTCTCACCACCCCATGATTCAAGTCAGTCTTCCTCTTTCCTGCCATTTCAATACTTTATAATTCTGTGTACTTTCCTGGACATTTTTACACAAAGACAGACAAACAGGTATTTTGCTGTATGTATTTGCAGTTCTAGTCCTGCCCTTGACTTTGCAAGCATCATAGCAGTTCCCTCTGTGTGAATACAGTATGTGTTGTAGCAGTGGGTTGGCTTGCAGGTAATAGTCAAATTCTTCATCCCAGTTATTTTGTGGTTTGTAGCCACAAAGTTGAACAGGTAGCCAGCAGAAGGAGTGCAAGTTAACTTTCTCGGTGCCCATGGCTGTTGGTGCTTATGCAAGGAAATGGCTCTAGTGTAAATGGTAGAACATGTTCACTTCAACAGGACTGAGAATATAATAGAGACGAGCTGCCAGATGAATGAGACTAGTTGATGAGAGGAATGCTTTCTCTAAGCATTAAGATGATCATATACACAATGTCAGATGAAAAATAAACTGGCAAGAATTTAATTAATATCATCTGTTTCATCAAGAAATCCTTTTTCATTCTTAATTTAGATCAGATTCTTTTGCAGAAGTGCTTGGAAAAAAGCCTTTGTTTCTTTCAAGACTGTGTACTTTGCAATCTGCCTCGTAAGTTACGAGCTAGGGGTAAGGGGGATGAGGTGACAGAGGTGGTAAAGGAAAATAATTTTCTTTTAGAACTGCGTTTCTTTCCACAATGAATTTCCACCTCATGTATGGGATAGAGTTACCTGCTTCCCAGGAAGCCCTCTCCTTTTGTTTAGGCACATAGAAGATGTGCCAAAGATAAGATGACTAAAAAACCTGTGGACATCTTATATGGCCCCTAACTGTACAGATTTTATTGAGTATACAGGGGTTTAAATCCATTCAGATGTATTTAACAGCCTCAGCAATACTTTTGTGAGATGAGAACTGGGTTCCTGTCAAATGTCTGGAGTCATGACAAGAATGCATTATGTTAGGTACCAGGTGTTAAGGTTTGCCTTAGGTTTGACAATACCTGATTCTTTAACCACTTTACTGGTACTATTTACTGAACCCCAAACTTGTCCCATTTTAACAGTATATCTGCCACTTCCTTTAGAAGAACACTATAGGTCCAGTGGTGGGCATGAACACACTAGGGGATGGAAATGTTAAAATCTCGAGGGAACAGAGCTCTAATAAATCTATTGAAAAGAAACATATTTTGAAGGAGAAACCATGTATTTTGGATGCCATGGATGTGATAAAGACAGTCACCAGGGCCATAACGCGGCTTGCCAAAGCCCTGGAAGCACAGGTCTGTCCGAAATATTTTGGCCATGGATCAGTGTGATGCTGGGCTTCCTTTAGAAGTATGAAGATCTTCTGCAGACATGGACCCGCATTTCTTATCAGATTTCCATGGAATTCAGGGTGACCATGACACGTGCAGACAAAATCTGTTATTTATTTCAAAGGAAGAGAAGTGTGACAAATTCTTCTTTTGGTTTATCATGCCCTTGCTAGTCTCTGATGCTTTTCTAAAGAATGCTCTCGGAGGAAATTTTTTTTTTGCACATCATTACAATGCAGTATTTTTCTGTTCCAACAAATTCAGTGGTACTATAGTTTCTCGTGTTTCAGTGAGACTTATGCAATGAAGTAATACAGTGAAAGAGCTAATCAAACTGCTCATAGAAGACAACGCTCCATCTGTCCCACATAGAGAACCAGTGCAAACACATAACTCATATTATGAAATATTATTCTAAGTTAGTGCATTTCCAACTATAGCATGTGGACAGCTGGTTGGTTACACTATGCTAGTTCTCCTTGCTTTCAGCTGCTAAGTTACATTAGTGATACTTTCTTAATACTTATTTTCCACATAAGCAGTTACTTTAGTGGCTACAGGGGGCTTCTGTGGATTATGCATGAGATGGTAAATGTTTACATGAGTCTCTGGTCCTCACTGTGTTGCTTATCTTCACCTTAGAGATTTTGAAAACATGTTTCATAGCACGAATAAACTGAATTATTATTCCCCTTTACCTTTCAATAAGATGTTGATTTTAAAAACACTGCCATACAACACTCTTTCTACTATTCTCTGGTCTCTCCAAGCAAACTAAGATTTCAGAAAAGAGGAGTATTGTAGAAACAAAGACCTTTTCTTACTAAGGTCATAATTACACATGGAAACTGAGATTTGTGACAGTATTTCAAAGATTTCTAATCTGAATTTACACCCTTGAAAAATGTAGTACTATTCAGAACAGAGATCAAGAGTCCAAACATCCACTCTCCCTTTCCAGATATAAATGAATTCTGTAGCAAGCGCTCCAGCACACAGTATTGAACTACACATCATCTGTGTATCATATGTGCTAAAAGTATGCCTTCCCCCAATAGTCATCAGTTTTACTCCGATTATGCAACACCTTCATTGAAAAAGAAAGAAAGAGAGGCATTCCTTTTTACATGTGCAGTGTTGTAACTCAAAAAATACTTTGTGGAAGAAATTGCTAAATATTCCTTTTTACTAATGAAGGAAACATGGTCATTAATTTTCATCCTGAAAACATTAAAATGGAAACAACTTCTGTGAATGCACAATCAGATGTTTCAACCACTTATAATTTATATTTTTTCCACAGCAGAGGATGAGAAGTGTTCTGCGGTGTCAGTATCATTTTGTGAATTCCCTTGTCCATGTTTAGTTAAAATCTCTTTTAAAAACCAACTGCTTGCATATGACATGTGACTAGGAAGTAAAGATGAAAACCAACAATCTTAAAGTAAGAATGCAAGTAAAATTTGCCTTATTGAATGATATTATGTTTTTTTCATTACCTCACATTCTGTCCTTTAAAATTCCGAGAGTAACAGCCAAGTTGCTTTTATATTCACAATATCTATTCTTTGATAAAGAATGTCCATATTTGTTTTTGAGAAGTGCATCACATATATTTGGATATTAAAAATGTTAAAAAATACATGCCGTCCTTATTTTTTTGTCTGTCATAGTTAACATTTTGTGGTCAGTTGAATACAACATTTCCAATAACAGAAAATTATCATTTTCTCTTGAATCTGGAAGATGAGAAAAGGAGGTGGAGGGAAAGGCCAGTGAAAGTGCCAAGAAATATTGACATGAACATCATGGCCAAAGGATCTCCCCTGTCTCGCTGAAGCTTGAGAACCCAAGTTTTTCTTGACAGCCTTGAAATATACTATTAGTCAAACTCCATTGAAACTTGTGCAAATATATTTTTCAGACTGTATTGAGCAAAAGCTCCAAACCAGGTCATCTGTATTGTCTCAGATGTTTTATTTTTCAAATCAAACATTAAAATGAGCTCACTAGGAGAGATGTGAATGTGATATTACTGAACCTGCCATGAAAACTCCATGCAAAATTTAAAAAGATTAAAGGTGAATCCCTTTCATTTGTAGTGGACCTTTAATGTACTGACTTTAGATGCTAATACACTGAACTGATGCTGAAAGCCTGTGCTACTTATTACTTTATGAATACTTAGTTACCTGACTGCATATTTAAAATTTATGTTGAAGTACATAGAGAAAAAATAATGCTTCATGTGTATCCTTCTACCAAGCAGGATAAATGTGTAAGTATTTCTTCGTATCTGCTTTTTGAAAAACAAACTTATGAACACAGTGGTACTAGATTCCTGATATTAGATGTATCAGTTGAGTAATGGCAATTTCTTGTAGGCAGTCTCTTCTGATACAATAATTTCCACAAGGGATGGATCTCAATTTAGGCCAGGAAGGTAATTTTAATATAGTAGAATTATTTCTCTTGAATCAATAATATCACTAAAAGCTAATTCAGGATTTTAGCCAAATGCAACCAATGAAATAGGATGCTTTTGTCTCCCTGCTTCTCTTATAGTTATGAAAATACAAATTTAGACTGTTGAGTGAGGTTACAGGTTTCTAATGCAAAGTTCAACAGAATTTTCTGCGTTTTGCTTTGCTTTCAGGAATCAGTTGCAGAGGAGTGATCTAATCAATAGGCTACAGAGTGAGACTGCTCTTAGTGATATTTTCATTGCTGTCTGCAGAGATATACAGCTTCAGTTGAACAAGTGGATGACGTATCTCCCAGCTGCTGCATGATTTTGGGGTAAAATGCCTACCAAATCAAGTCCCTGCAGGCTGGGGAGAGATTTGAAGCCAGACCTTCTGCTTCCTGGGCAATTGCTTGCATCATAAAGTATTAAAATCTGTAGAAACCATATCCTTTCCTGGCTATATTTCGAAATCAATACAGTTCTGTGGGTAAGTGTTGGCTGTGATCTTAGCACAGGGAGAAAGCTGTGTCCTTTTAGTAGTAAAGACCTGCCTAGTTTGTAAATTCAAAGAGCTGAGTAGGTACTCAAATGCCTGGATCAGGCAAGAATATGTCCTCTTTAGGTATGTGCAATAACAGGATACTTAGACTTTGGAGTAAGTGCTTCTTGTGCACTTAGCCAAGGATTTTTGGAGAGTGCTCTGGGACCTAGATACCTGAGTCTGGTTGAAGTTGCACTGTATGGGATACTGTGAAGTACTGGATTGTGCCTTTAACCACTAACTTTATATGTTAGAAAATACAAAAATTGTATCTTTATTTCAGGAACAACTTGAAGATTGGAGAGCTTCAAGAACCTCCCAGTGGACCTCCATTACCCTTGGAATGAAAAGCCTGAACTCAGGCCAGCTGTGTATCCCCTGTGCCCCTATGGAAACTGGAGGTCCTTCAAAAAAGGCAGCAGTCAGTCATACCTTTTTGATACTGCAAGAATGACATTGTCACCAAAGCACTTAAAACACATGGAAGGAATTGTACTGGAGACTGCTCCATGTATTTAAATATTGCTTTATTTTTAATGAACTGTGAAGTTCCAATTACACCCCAACTTTCCCCCACATCACACCTCGTAGGTAATGGTAGGGTTAAAACACAACTACATGCTTGTTGCTTGAGCAGGTAATCCATGTGCATAAGTGACTGCTACTTCACTGCTGTGTAAACACAGCAATGAGACTATCTGTAGTCATTATTTGCCAGGACATGTTCTTGGGTCTGATATTCTCCATCTAAAGCGGGAGTAAGGTAGAATTTCAATACCTAAGCCCAAAATTATGATCCTGAGGATCCTTACCTTCCTCTTCAATTCCAGTACTGCTGACTTCCAGACTTCTTTCTGTCTAGTTTTTCTTTTTGAAGGACCCTAGAAGCCTCACTTTGGTGATGTTTTTTTTTTCCTTCTGTATATAATATAATGAGAGAGGAAAATACGGAGCAGATAAAACTCCAATTCTGTGAAAGTTTATTGGGGGGTTAGCAAGATAAAAAACAGAAAAGTTTTTGTTTGCTGTATAGGACCTATATAGGCTTTTGTTATGCTTACTGTAAAACCACAATGATTTATGAGAAGAAACATTTTAACTCCACAACAATAAGCTAAATGTTCCCTTGTGTGGGACAACACAACACTTTCTCAGCTGGCTGAGTCTGCAGGGCCATCTACATTTATCACTCTCATAAAGTCCCCTGAATAAGTAAAAGCTCCCCTCACTCGCTCTCGCCTGTGGCTTTTAAACAGGAAGGAAGTATCATTTTCTTCTCCCCTAGCACAAAGAGAGCTCTGAGCATCTAATTACAGTTTCTGTGAGCAAATGGAACCAGAAAAACATTTCCCTGTAGCTAAAATGCCCAAGCAGAGCTCACACTCTCTCAGTTTTCCCAGACTAAGGTTGAAAATCTGCTCTCTAAATTATTCCATTGCTTTACAGAGGAAGTATTAATTACATGACTGCGAATGTAGATCGGGGTGGGATGTAATTACAGGGTCGGCTTTGTGTCTGTTGTCCAACAGAATTAGGCAGGAAGTGTTTGCGTTGCCAGCAGTTTCAGGTGTTTTGCAGCCTATTATATTTGCTGGTTCTCACCAGGTCTCACAGATGGATCAGGTGACTTTCTGCTGCCTGATTGTCTGGAAAGTCAACAAAGCTGCTATTACTGCAGGTTCATGGTTTGTACAAGGCTGACGGTTTTAGATTTTTAGAGGAAAAGAAAGAAGTAAAAATCCATCCTGGGTTTTCACCTCTTGCCAAATTTTGCTCTTTCTTGCTTTCTTCAAAGACTCATTTTTTTTTGTTTTGTTTTCAAGTGTCTTAATTCTTGTCCTCTACTTGCTGTACATCTTCTCTGCTCCTCCGGCGACATCTTTCTTGCCAGGGAGAGAAAATACCTGTGTGTGCACAGGAAAGAGCCATCAGGCACTTCAGGAGGGACAGAGTCCTCACTGGGGTGCCACACTGGGCAGCATGCTGGGGCATGTACTCAACTTCCAGTTCAGGCACAGTATAGACTTCTTTTCTGGTTCTTGTGCCTTTGAGGAAAACACCTCCATTCTGCCTTCATTCTGTGGGTGCTGGGAAGGAAATAAAATTTCCACGCTTTTCAATTTCTAGCACTGTCAGCAGGCACAATTTTGGCCTGAGCTGGATGAAGAAGCCTCAAAAAAGTTCCAGATGGTGGCTCAGGAGTTAGCACAGACAGAAGCCATTCCCTGCAGGCATTTTTTATGTGTATTCCCTGCGTGGGAGGGTGAGAGTTGACTTGTATGGAGACAGGCTGCTCTCTCCCAGTCGAACTGGGTGCAAACAGATGGTCCCGAGCACGATTAACTTATTTGTACAGGCATGATCAATGAATTCAGACATTTAATTTGAACTCTACAGAATGGTGAACATAAATGCAAATAATAATATCAGCTTTTGTTTTGCCACCCGACTCTCTGTTTTAAAATGCTTTCCTCAAATTTTTGGAAAGACAGTTCATCAAAGAACTATATTTTTACGAGTCAGTTCTGTCCTTTTTGAACAGTATTAGCTACTTACTAAAACTTGCTTGTACTGACTGCTGTGCATGAACGTTAGGCTCTGTTCTGTGGAAGTCTGAAAGGAAACAATCTTATCCACTGAAAGCAGATGGAGCAGTGAAGACAATAATATCTCTTCATGTGTCTTCTTTTGGATCAAACTGTGTGGCTAAAGATACTGTCATTGTACTTGTCCCTGTGCTTATGCTATTGCATTCCAAAGAGCTACTTCATCTGAATGTGTAATTTCTTCTGACCACAGTCAAACTGAGTTTGCCTACCTATTGGGGAAAGGCAGGACAAGAGGAGAAATGGTAAGAAGTTACAGCATGGGCTGGGACTTGTAACCAGGCCAACCAACACAGTTATAGATGAAAAGGGAAATAGTAATCATAGTAAAGACACTACAGTGGGGTGGCTTTATGTCACTATCACTAGTTCTTTCATTTAGAGGAACAAGTCCTAAAAATATTCTGGTATTGTGGTTTTGTATAGTTCTATAAAACCCTAGTATCAAGATCAAGCCTCATAAAACATTAATTAACTTGATTCTTAATGCAAACATAAGATCACTGTGGAATGCTCCAGGCCCACCGTTTTCTCTATGGCATTTATCTTTAATAATGTAAACATTCAGAATATACCAACATCGATTTGTCATGGCAGTTACCAAAATCTCTGCATGCAGTTTGCAGTTTAAATACTGTTGTAGCAAACATGGAAAACATATACTACATTTCTTTTAGTCCTAAAACTTACATAAATGTGAAAGGCAATTAGATACCAAAGCAACATGTGCCACCAAAATTCCTAAAATAGATAGGATAGCTATTACATATGCACAGACCCCATGAATGCCAGCATTTAAGATGTACGTATATTCATGCATATACTGTAACTGGTGTAGTGAAATGTGGAAAATATTTATATTCATTCTTCAAGAAATGACCTTAATAATTCATTTTGGCGTCCACCTCCCCTGAATTACAGTTGCCTCACTTGTGGAATATTTTCCATATCTTGAAAAGGCCCTAATAAATTCTAATATTTTCCTAAATGTGGAAATAATTAGTAGTTTATGATGTCACAGATCTGCAAACTTTTTTTCATAGTTGTGGTTGCAAGGCACACATATATCTTCTCTGTTCCCTGATGATGCTTAGCTGTGCTTTAAATTTCTTTCAGTGATAATTAGGTATTTTTTGAAAGAGATGCAACATTTGCTTTAGGTGCTCTTTTAATTAACCAGAAACCTTATCTGAAAAAAGAATATATCAATGAGATGCTAGTGATTAGAGGAATAAATGCTTTGATTTTAAGGGCTGTTATATCGTATTTAAAGGAATTATTCTAAAGATGACTTGTCTAATTTATCTGGCAAGGCTCATATTTGATATGAACCAGCACTGCCAGTTTTTTATCAGAACACTATGGTTTTACAGACTAAATAAAAGTATTTTCACTCTTAATTTATAAGCAGCTTTGTATATTACTTGAACCAGTCCAAAACCATCTAGCAGTTGTGAAAATGTTAAAATTTAAACAGAAGTAGGCTTACTAAAGTGTTCCAGGAATGTCAGCAGCCATATATGCAGCTATTTTTTTAATCTTCTGTATATTTATTTCCTTTTTAATACAGTTTTCTGTTCCATGGATTTGTGGATTTGTAATTTTCTTTCCCTTTCTTGCATCATTCTGTCTTTCCCTCCCTCTGCCCCTTTACCTCACCCTTTGCCTCTTTCCCTCTTTCCTTGTATTCTTGTATTTATTTCTCTCTCTCTCTTTTGTGTTTTTATTTATTTATTTATTTGTTTTCCCTGAAGAAGGTGAAATACCAGATTTTTAGATGGGGGGCAGTGACAGAGAGAGCTATCAGTCATTTTAAAAATGTCCACATGGCCCAATAATGGAATAGCACAGCACTAAAAATTTAAATAAATAAATAAATAGGACCATAAGGAAAACGTGAAAGGATACATGTAACATGCAGGCTACTAAACAAAGACCATCTTGTGTATAGCGTAAAGGAAACATAATGACTACAACCTGCCCTAGGGTTTGAAAACAATTTACTGAGAAGTCTTTTACAGTGGCCAGCTTTGGAGCCATTTCTAATTAGCCAGCAGGTAACTCAAAGTCTGTTTAAGTATGTTTGATAAATTTCCTTCAGACTTTCTGTGTTATAAATCTGTCATGATGATTTTTGGATCTTCAGGAATTAACAGATCCTAATCTCAGAACTAAAACTCAGTTATATTTCATGTCAAAATGTTTCAAAGACTAATATATTTCCATAAGAAAACCCATCAGCTATACTACACCTGAGAGATAGGCACATAGCAACATATTTTGGGAATGATTCACTCCTTGCAATTAGAATACTGACTCTGTGTCTTGATAGGAAAATTCAGAAATCATCAGAAAACTTAGGTTTTAAATGTACTTTTCAAATTTCTATGAGGAAAATGTAAATTCTCTCAAAATATCTAACACTTTCCCCCCTTTTCAGTTATAGCGTTCAGTCTGTTGCAATGGAAAATGCCTGCAAGATTATTTGGTCTGTTTCCATCTCAATGCAAATGCAGGAAAATATACACTACATATATTATGCATGCCTTTCTTTATAGATAAGATATAGGTAGAAGATCAAAACATCACACTGTCATACTCACTATCCAGGGTACTAGGGTTGGGGGATGAGAGACCTTGGATGACATAGGTAGTGCAGAGTGTGTTTGAGAGCATGCTACGGACAAGTGAGAATGATTCTGTGGGGAGCCAGCTCAAGCCTGGCAGGGCTTTTCAGCTCAGTGTCCAAAACCAAGCAAACATGTACTGAGCTAACCTTGAAAGCAATTCATCCTTGTTCATGTTCAGTTCTGCACAGAGCCAGCCTCTGAGACTCTGTCGCCGTAGCGTGCTTCTTTTGCAAAATGGATGCACTGCCCACAGGTAGCGGACACTCAATCGTACCTGGTGGTCTATTGCTGCGAAAGTATTTTGTGAGCTGAATGTCGGTACAATGGTAGCATCTGAGTCTGCAATGGAAGCTGATGTATAAAGAGGAAAAACTTGTAAGTAGGGCAGGCAGAGTGAAAGTGAGATTATGCAAAGATAAAAGGAGAAGAAGGAAACAGAAAATCACTCAACTAAAGAGTACTTCCAACTCAGGAGAGGAGGGAATTGTACAGCCTCGCAAAGTCAAAGAGGAGAATTGAAAACAATATGTTGACAGAGTCATTTAGAGCTTTAAAAGACAAGGAATGTGAATGTGGTACATAACTTGAATGTAGAAGAGAGTGCAAAATGTTTTGTTCAAAGTCCTGTAACACTGACTTGTTGATAATGCTTGTACTTCTGATATTTTTCCTTTTAAAGACAGTGAAAAATGGAATGTCATTAACATGGCAGGGCTACCTTCTCTAATGTCTGCTGCTGCCTGTAATGCACAAATCCTCTGATAAGTGGGATATGAATTGCCAAGTGTCCCTGAGATTTACATTTTTTGTTCCATAGTTTATTAGTGAGTAATGTTTGCCACTTATTCTCACTGAATTAAGAAGAAAAAAAAAATCAACAATAGTATTTATTATTAAAGCAGCTTCTAAAAAAAAAAAAAAGTACATCCAAAGTTTTTTTTGGAAAACAGAGTATCTAGAGAACTGTGCTTTGGGAAATGGACTGCATGTACTGACAGATACCAGTGTGTTTTTCTGACGATCTTTTTAATGTTTTCTTTGTCTCTTATCCCAAGAGTGATATACATTGTGTCTGTTTCTGCTACTGGTTAATTCTGAATTAATTCATCCTAAGATGTTTCTAGAGCCTCAAGCAACATTCCTCCTGTCTCTAGAAAAGGCAGAAGTGTCTGTAGCAACACGAACATAAATGCTGTACATGACAAGATGGACACAAAATCATCCTGAGAACAACCTCAGATATCATGAGATTAAGAAAACAAGGAAAAAAAACCAAATTACTAAAGAGATGGAAGCTGTTTCATTGGTATCTTTCAGTGCCACGTCGTCAGATGTGAGTGGAAGCAGCTGTGCTGCTGCTATCAACATCAGATCTGATGCTGGCTGGGTCCTTATGAATTTATGTGGTGATTTTGGCCTCCCTCAAGAAAAATTTCTCCTTCGTGTATTTTGTTATTCTGAGCAATAATGAAGTCCGCTTCCCTTCTCTCAATTTTCTCTTCCTCTCTGTAAGCTCTCCAGGCCCACCAGATTGTCTCAGTTCCCAATCCTTCCATCTATTTTTGTCTCTAGTCTCTTCATCAGCTGTCTCAGAGGAAGACATGGTGCATGCATCAGGTTTCCCATCTCAAGGCTCAGGGCAGCCAACAGGTTGCCTGTCATTTTCTTGAATTGCAGCATCTTGAAGAAAAAGAAATTTACTTAAATTAGAGACTCAAGGCTTGATTCAGTTTGCTTCTTACACATTTTCAGCGCCATTTGAAGAATCCTATGATAAACTGCCTGGCTTCCAGCTACTCTCCAGAAGGCCTGGGTCTCCCATCTGTCCTATACCATGTCTACCAGCTCCATTTCAAAGTCTAGGATGCATGAGAATGATTCAAATGGTACCAAGAACTAAAGTCTGCCTAAATGAATCACGTCCTTGATATGATTTCTGATGTATGATTAAGGCATACTTGTGCCAGGCTGTTTCCATTTTTTAGCTTTTCTTTTTTTCCTTTGACCTAATTCTATCCTAGTGTAGGGTGGAAGAAACTTGGGGTTAATCCACTCATCTGGTAAGGGACAGGCTAATGCCTCCTCCATAACCTTTTTTATAAATTTGCTATTAAATGAAAATAATTTTTAGCAGCTGGCACTGGAGATGTAGGATTTCTGACGTGTTTCAGAGCTCTAGGTGTTGCATTGTAGAGCCATAGTCGTGTTCATTCTTGTCTAATCCTTTTCTGACCTTGTGAATTCTGTTGTCTTTTTTCTACGTTGGCTGGCACCAGCAAAGTGAAAAAAAAGCGCTGCTCCTCACCTCCACAGAACCTCATTCCCTTCTCCTTTATTTTCTGCTGCATAAGCAGCTCTGGTGAGTTTTCCTGCTCGGAGCAGTCATCTGGAAAGGAGGAATCATGGACTGACATTCTTCAAGCAGAGGAAGAAACTAAAGCTCACTTTTTGAGCAAGAAGCTTCATGACTTCAGTTTTATGAATATCCTTATCTGCCTTGGAATCTTTTATTAAAAGAATGAGGTCCTAGTAGCTCTTTCAAGGAAAGCTTTCAGATATTTACATTCAGGAATTATTTTTGGGTGTTGTATTCTTCCAGCGTACAACTTGCAATTGTGTTTCTAGGTTTTGGAGTGAGGATATGATTTAGGATAACTTTCTCAGTTTCACATTCCCTGTTGGTTGATTTCATATATCTCCTTGATAGAATCACAGAGTTTTTCAGTTTGCCTTCGATAATGCTTGTATTATGGAAGTAAACTCTGATGGGCTTTAATATTTTACTTTGTCCTTGAATTCTATTCCCAAATTGCCCACCAGAATGGCAAACGTAGAACTGAACCTGAAAAGTACATTTAGAGTATATATTTGTCTACAGACCCTTCATAATTGTCCTTGTCATGCATCACAGGGAGAATCCCCATAACTGAAACTGAGTGAAAATGAGAGAAAAAATAGTGACAGAAAAAAAAATTCTACTGAAACCTGCTAATTGAGGTTTTTATTTTTTTTTTTTTAAGCATTGGGGAAAGGAAATACTTTTAACATAATGTTGAAGATACAGTTACAAATTATCTGACTTTGGAAGTCCATTAAAATATAATTGAAGATGAGAATATTAAGCTGTATAAGTTGAAACATTTTATTGATGATAGCTGAGCCTGAAAGTAGTTCAATTAACTTTTACTACAGATTGCATTATAAGGTTGAATCTGTAACTCGGTTTTACTGTCTGAATGAAGGTAATTGTTGTTTGTCAAAGCATAATTATAATAACATGATAGCAAATGATATCACTTCATGGAATAGGGTCTTTTTGCAAGTCTCTCAGTGTCATGTTTCGATCCTGTGCAAACCATTTGATTTTGAAGAGGGATTCCAGCTCCTTTTGTTTTAAGTACTTTATTTATTTAATGTTGAACAGCTACAGTAGGTAGAAATAGCGGCTGGGTCATGATCAAATGTCAGAGGAAAGGGAGTCAAGGAGTGCTCTGCTAGGTCTTTCACTCTAAATAATTCGGAGACAAGCTCCATAGACACAACACAGCATTCTTGTGCCATGGTGTAGACTTCATCATTGGATGATAAGTAAGTATTAAGATTATAGTGAGATAGTTAAGGCACATACTTAAAATGTAAGAGAATGGCAAAATTTTAGCTTGAGTCAGCATTCTCACTAATTTTAAGAAATGTTCTGGAGATCTTCTCTGCCTGGTTATTGTCAGCTGGGAGCTAGGAAAATTCAGTGGAAATGGACATGTTTTCATAAAACCATAGTCTTAGAATAATTTAGGTTGGAAAAGACCTTTTGGACCGTTGAGTCCAACGGTAAACCTAACACTACCAAGTCCACGACTAAAACATCTCCCAAAGTGCCACATCTGCATATCTTTCAAATACCTCCAGGCATGATGACTCCACCACTTCCCTGGGCAGGTTGTTCCAATGCTTGACAACCTTTTCAGTGAAGAAATTTTTCCAATCTAAATCTCAACTGGCACAACTTGGGGCCATTTCCTCTAGTCCTATCACTTGTTATTGGGAAAAGAGACTGACACCTGTGTTGCTATCATATGCTTTCAGATAGTCTCCCCTGAGCCTCTTTTTCTCCACACTAAACAACCCCCGTTCTCTGAGACACTTCTTGTGAGACTCATGTTCTAGATCCTTCACTGGCTTCATTGCTCTTCTTTTGTCACACTCCAGCACCTCAAATGTCTTTCCTATAGTGAGGGGCCCAAAACTGAGCACAGGATTCAAATTGTGGTCTCACAAGCACTAGTACAGGAGAACAAACATTTCCCTAGTCCTGCTGGCCACGCTATTCCTGATACAAGCCAGGATGCTGTTGGCCTTTTTAGCCACCTGGATACACTGCTGGCTCCTATTCAGCTGACTGTCAATCAACACCTCCAAATCCCTTTCTGCCAGGCAGCTTCCCAGCCACTCTTCCCTGAGCCTGTCGTGCTGCCTGGAGTTGTTGTCACCCACGTGCAGGACCTGGCACTTGACCTTGTTGAACCTCGCACAATTGGCTTCAGCCGTTCAATTCAGCTGGTCTGGATCCCTCTGTAGAACTTTCCTACGCGCAAGCAGATCAACACTCCCACCCAACTTCGTGTCGTCTGCAAACTTACTGAAGGTGCACTTGATCCCCTTCTCCAGATCACTGATAAAGTTATTAAACAGAACTGACACCAATACTGAGCCCTGAGGAACACTGCTTGCGATGGACTGCCAACTGGATTTAACTTCATTCACCATTAACTCTTTGGACCTGGCCATCCAGCCAGTTTTTTACCCAGCAAAGAGAGTTAGGAAGGAACATTCTGGATTATAGATGCTGAACTCAGCAGGCAACCCATCCTGTACAAAAAAATAAAATAATTTACACTAGAAGGGACCTCTGGACATCATCAATCTCAATCTTTAACAGCAATGCCATCTTGAAAGTTACATCAATTTAATAACTCATTTTGACTTCATTTAGTCAAGCTCCCTCTCAAAATTGCTCCAGGAACAGAGCCAAAGCTGATTCTGGACCTCTCTTTTGGTTTGAGTTCAGAGGTTCTTCTGCTTAGAATAGTTAGAGATCTAATTCTAATTTCAAAATAATTCTACTTGTGACTTTATTTACTTCCTCACCATGCCAGAGTTCTCTTCTGTTTCTTCTCCAGTTGTGTTTTACCTTTTACTTATATATAGAAAAAATCATACCACTTTTCAATATTTGTTTTGCTAGACTAAACGAACCTTGCTCATTTTAGTCTCCTTTCATATGATAAGCTCTAACTTTCTTGATTTTTTTTCTCAGATCTCCCTTCTCTGCATCTGCTCTAGTTTAAATTCCTCATTATTGTACACAGCTTTTCATATTTGTTTTTACTGGGTTCTCCAACAGTGGCCTCCGGTCTCTATATCTCATTGTGTAAAATGAAAAATCGATCATGAAATCCTAAGAACATGTGATTTTTTTTTCTGTTATTTGGGTAAGTCAACATCTTAATCTGAAAACTGCCATCCAGCTCTAAAGTCTGGGCTTTTCTGTATTAATTGAACAAGACTTCGCTGGGAAAAAACCAACAAACCAACCAAACACATCCCCCCTATGCTTTCAATTATCATTCTTTAAGGACTATAAATATGGTCACTGAGAGGAAAAATAAACTTCATCTTGTACTTATGACATGAAAAATAATGTGTTTTCCTGAAAGTATTTTGAAAATTGAAGTGGAGAGGGGGAATAAGAGTGTTATACCCCTATTGAAACAATAGCAAACATGGAAGACATAAGAGAAATATCAGCCTTAGTCATTCTTAGTTAAATTGCAAATTTTCTGTAATGGAAATTACCTAATCTATGTCTGATGATGTCTTTGTGTAACAGAGGATTTCAAGCTTTGTTCTGTATTAGGGCCTAACTAGGAGCTACAGACTGAGTGATGAGATATAATTATGAAATGAATGATGATCATTAAGGGATGTGGGGTGATAGAAGAGAGTAAACATTATTAACCAATATGTTTTTGAAAAGGTTAATGCTTCCCTTTTAAAATATGAGCAAAGTATTAATTTTAAAGATATTGTTCATATCTTTTTTATATTATCTTGCTCATATCTTATAATATTATCCCATGCTCTAATGCTGTTGGGTCCCCTCTCAAGTATACTGCATTCCCATGATCAGCAGTTTACAGATCGAAGGTTTTAGAATTTCAGGGTCAACACTTCTGCACATCCATGTGTTGGAGAGGTCTTGATAAATACATGTGAGAGACTGTATGATGCTGTTGTCTGTGATATTATGTGACTGAGATAGATGAGCCAGGCTTTTCCCTTCGTTTCCATATTGAAGGGTAAGATGAAATGCTGGCATAAATGAATGCAATTTTATTTGGTTTTGCCCTCTTATGCTAGTTATTTTTGCTCTATGTGTTTATTGGCCAGCATGATTCTCTACCTCCCGTACTACAAACTCTCATGTTCTCTCCTTTACATTCCAAACCACTTTTAAAGGCCAAAACTTTACAAATCCTTCATTCATAGCCCAGTAAGAGTCTTGATTTATGATAGAATAAATCAATGTGCTCTCATTGGGCGGGTAGAAACATATGATTCTTCCAGCCCCACTGATACAGAGCCAAATACTGTATTTTTCAGATTTTACATTGCATGTAGTACTTGTTAAAATTGACCCTCTCATTTTTCAGATCTTACCTAACTGTTTTTTCAGTTGTCTGTAGTAATAATGATCCACCAAGACTATTTAATAATCTCAGCTTTATAATAATTTTTCCACCAGAATTGTTATATTTTTTTTAATGCTGTAGAATCTACTTTTTACACGAAATATATAAAAATTTTGTTTCTGTACTAGTGAAAAAATTAAAACTCCCAGATATTCATTGCAAAAAAAGGAAAAAGTTGCCATTGTAGATTAGCATACAGGTAGCTTAGACCAGACAAATTAACATGAAGAAACCAAAACAAATTTTCTCCCTCCTACAGGAAAGAGACTAGACACAACAACTAAACTCAACCTCTGCTCTAGGTCCACTGAAGGCCAGAGTTTGTGCTGGTGTAAATATCAGAGGCCTGGTAAGCCAACTGAATAACCAATTTACTACTGAGATTGTTAGCTTAGACTATCACAAAATATTACTGATGTCACAAAGTGACATAGAGGGAGCTGTCACTATGTAATGCAGTGGTTCTCTGTCATTAGGGGCTGTCCATAATCGACCCCCAAGCATATTATCATTGCTCCACTGAACTTGGGTGTGGTGAGAGTGTAATACTCTATGGAAGTTTCCTAGTTACTGCTGAAATGGCATGGTTTGGGGTTGGAACTTCAAATTCTTTTCCTATGCTGTTTTTGTTTGTGTGTACATGAATGCAGGAAGATGAGAAGTATTACTAGAGCTCTGGAACATGTGGGCTTGAACTATTGGAGCAACTGTGTTAAGGTACCTATAGCAGACTGTGAAGTGTGTTTGCACAAGAGGATATGCAGAAGAGGTCAAATGCCAGTGTTACAGTATGTTTACAGAAAAAATGTGAAAGTGTCTTGGCTCAACATGGTGGAACCCAAACGCGTTGTTCTGGTGAATGTCCAGCTGCAGAGACTCTACCAGGACTGTGTAGTAGACAGCAAGTTAGAAGCAGACCAGCTACACAGTTTTTATCCTATTTTCTTCTGGACTTTTTTCTCTCATCAGTCACTGAGGCTATAAAAGCACCTTTTAACCACTTGTTTGGACAATATCTTTTTAGATATGCTAAAGTATTTGATGTTTACATCTCCTTGGGTCAGTGCGTCTCCTTAAAACCTCTTTGGTAAGGTCCAATTTAACTGGCTGAAAATTGGATATCTTGCTCAAATCCAAGTTCTCTTTACAGTTAGTAAGGAAAGACTGGCCTCTTCAGGCAGTTTTTTTTATCTTGAGCATTATATATGGCTATCTCAGGGTGGTTAAGAGCCTCTCTTTTGGGAGACTTGTCTCTTGGCAGTACTTGTTTCTTGGCTGTGATCAAAAACTACCTTCAACCAGAAGCTAACTTTTCATGACAAAAGCTGGGGATATGGATACTTTCCCTACATTCCCCCGGATGTAAACAGATATCAGTCCTTCTGCTGAAACCCAAACATCATGGATTGATCTGTATCCATGCTGTTGAGAGTTAGAAAGCTCTTTTACGGTCTTGGAGACTGCTATTTGGAATGATCCTAAAGAAGGGTAGTCAGCTAACTACAAGGATTGTGAACAATTAGGTGTCTAGTGTTCAATTTCACTTCTTGTTTGTTTTTGCTCAGCATCCTGGAGAGGCTTACTCATCTCTGTGAGAACAAGTGGTACTAGTATATTAAAGAAGAATAAGTTATAGTGGGGTTGTGACGGCACTCACTTAAGCTTCTTTACACATCAGCAGCATGAGATGAACTAAGTCGAGGTGCACAAGAAGGAATGCAAAAATTTATTCATACCACTGTACCAGCCTCTTTAAGCTTGTCCTGTTGCATGGGCTGCCATGAAGATAAAGATTAGGCATGGACTAGACTAATTGGTTAGCATTTGTTTTGAGAAAGTTAACTTCTTCAGAAAGACACCAACCACAGCTTTCATGTGTCAAGGATTTAAATGATGGTTCCATTTGGAAAATCAAAGCCAATATATAGTTTTACTTAAGAGATCGTAGAATGCAATATAAGGAAACCTCAATTTTTAACTCTTTCCCCTGGAGCATCAAGGATTGAATTTAATGATCCATATCTGAAGGACATGCTTGAGACTGACAAGGTCAGAACTGATTTTACATGTGGTACACAGATTTGAAATGACTCTTCTGAACCATAGAATGAATGATCTATTCAACTTCCCTCAGTAGCAATGTTCAATGAGTAGTAGCAGATTTTCCTGCTGTTTCAGGTATAATTACAGAATCACACAGGTGGTATTCGGTCTTTCTTTAATTTAATAAAACAAAAATTCTTCACATTGACCCAAAGTTGAATGTTTTCTTTCTGTATAAACCTGGTTGGAAACAAAACAAAACAAAACCAAAGCAAAACAAAACATTTTCCTGGTTTGTGGAGAAAATATTACATTTTGTTCTGTTTTGCCTAAGGTAAATTTTTTATGCAAACAAAAAAAGTTTAATACTTTACCAAAACAAACTTGTTGTGTTTGTGGTAGGCTATGAACATGCATATAAACATGTGGTCCTTTCTCAGGACTTGTCCATGTACCACTTTAAAAGGACTCTAAATTCCTCTCATTTGTTCATGAATATATGTTCAAAGCATTAGTTGTATCACAGGCTTGTCCTTTGAAGCACCAGAGCCACATCAGGGATGCCAAGTTTTTTAGAAAAAAAATGTAATTCCATTCCTTTTTTTTTTATTGTAACAGAGAAATAATTTTCCAAAGCTTAGTCTGTCCCAATACATTTACAAATTGTAGGTTTGATCATAAGATATTTTTTTTAATCAACCATGGATATTTCCTGCTTTCAAAATATCAGTAAGAAGTGTATATTCCCTAAATTTGAGAGCTTTTATTTTATTGAACAAAAAGTTTAATTATGCTCAGTAGATTCAGTGCTTTAGGTAAGTTTAAGAAGACTAACTTATTTTTCTAAATGAATCATTTGTTGTGGAATAGAAAAAGAGATAATTTCTCATTTCACCTTGAAATTCATTGGTCTTTTTCCCTGAAGCAAAAGTGGTTTTGTACAGACAGGAACTTTTCTCAATGAAAGCATTTTAGAAATGTATACATTGTTTCATAATTATATATTGTTCATTTAATTCCTTTAAATTCTCTAGTGTAATTGCTCTATAAATTCTGTCTGCATAATCTGTCTATAAACACATATAGGTATTTTTATGTTTGAATTTATTCTGTCCTCAGTTTTAGTTGCATTTATGCATTACTTTCAAATCGTTGCATAGTTTTTCAGAAGTTCAAGTCTTAGGTTGTCCCTGGTGTTTACTCTGGCCATGTCTGCAGGACACAGTGAAGTTTCTAGGCAATTGATGATGAACTGGCATACGTCCTCTGTTTTGTACAAGGTCATGTGGAGCTGTAAGCTCAGATGTTGAAGAGTATATATCAGTGTTAATGCAGTTTTGTAGTTGAACTAATCATCTTATCTCTCAACAGGACTAATTAATGTAGACTCAATATCATGCTAATGCAACTAGATTGTCTTCATGGTACTCAGATGAGATGAATGGATACTAATTTGTAGATTTTCAAACCACATTCCACTGATCTTAGTCGAATTCTACTGAATTGTAATATATGATTACCTACAACAAAAAGCCAGAGCTGCTACTAAACAAATTACTTCACATTTTTAGAGCTGACTAGCTCTAAGATTTTGGGCAAGTCGACCTGCAACCCAGAAACCTGTGGTAAAACCCCAAATTAGTCATGGGCCACTGAAGAACTAGGTAGATAAAGGTGGATACTTTTATAAAGAACTGTCTTCTTAAGTTATACTTTATGAAGCTTCTCAAAGAAACAGCTGAAAATAGAGCTAAAAAAATAAAAGACTGGAATAAAAAATGAAGATATGGTGTGGTTTTTTTTTCTCCAAACTGATCTGTAGCACAAACGTAGGGAGTTGCTGTAGAATGCTGCAGCCAATTAATCTTTTTGAAAAAGATATTACAACAATTTGCAAAGCACAACCGAGGAAAAGAAACAACAAAATTAATTCCAAGTTGCTTTCTGCTTCCTTGTATATAGAGCTAATTAAGGATTCATCTATAATTCAGAGTGGATCAAAGGCTGTTCAAACTTACACTGGCTGGTTAGAGTTCCTCAGGGGCTATTTTGCCTGCTAATAACTTCCTGAGTAGAGTGTGTGGCAATCCCCTCTCTTATGCCTCCTGTGACCAGGGATGTGTATAGCAAGACAGTGTGTCATCACAAAAACTCTGTTCTTTATGAGGAAAGAAGTAGCTGTTTGCAAAACATAGCTTTCGCCCAAAACTTTTAAAATTAAGCTGACCTCGGAAGATCTTCCCTTTCAGAAGGAACACTTAGCTGCCTATTTAAGGCAATTTTGATGAATAGTGTTGCTAAAGTAGTGCAAACAGTGTCTTAGCCTAGAGTATATAAATGTAGTAACCACACATAACTGGAAAAGATAGTTCTTCCTTCCTCTGTGTAATGAAAAGTTGAAGGTCTGCCAAAAAAAGTTACATTGCCAGAAATTCTGTCAATGTGAAGGCATCTTTCCGCCTGTAAATCAACTACACATTTAAATTACTTCCTTTCATAATCTATTAAAATGGTTTTGGCACAGTTGTTCTCTGTGCAATGTCTATTGCATAATTTCATTTCATTTCTGGTCAGCAGTTGTTATTATTAAGTCTTGAATACTATTGAAAGAGAATATGCTTCTTATTCTGTGAATGGCAAAAATGATCTAAAGTAAATATAAATATGTTTTTAAAGTTAAATTGAGAGGATTATCCTGGTTATTTAATCCACATGATTTGCCAGCTATTTGAACATAGATGGAACAAGACTGTTTTCATGCAAAATTAACTACTTTCTTAATGATCTGTTGATAGTAAGGATGTGCATGGAATTCACTCATCATTATTTCAAATTATGTGGACCTGTTGTTCATCAGGAAATGACATCTTTTAGTCCAAAACCACTAAAACATGAGTTCTGAATTCATAGAAGGTGCTAGAAACAATCAAAATCATTAAGACTTCTGTTTCTAGAATAAAGACAAGCTATGCGAATAGAGAAGAAGTTATAAAACATTGTAGCATTATTAAATTCTGCATTTGGAAGGGAGAAAAGGAAGAAACTGTTTGTAAAACCCATGAAATGTTTTTGGCAAAATATCTGTTGCACATTACATGAAGCTAATGAGCCAGCCAAAAAAACCACTAAATCTTTAAAAGTCTCGTTTAATTTCTGTATATTTTAAAGGACATTGTAAACAAGAATTGCCCTTTCCTCCACACTTTTCTCCACACCTTTACCATTAAAGAAGTTAAAGAATGCTATTTAGAAGAATAACAGCGTGATACATTTTCAATGATGCTTATAATACAATGCACACAATGTTCCCCAAAAAGGTGGATTACCAAAATAGAAGGAAATTAAGGTTGCTAGGTGGTGTCTCAGGGCTTGCATGATTGTTGAGTCCAGCTGCGTTCAAACTTGGACAGATGAGGAAATGAAAACTTCCTTTTACTTACCCTCCTGAAAATAAAGAAGTTAATCTACTGACTAAGATTGCAATTCCATGTTTGTCCTGGTTTGAGGAGTTATCAATGGCCACTGTGCATGGTACAGGAAACCACAACATTACAAAGTTATGGAATTGCTGAGGTTGGAAGGGACCTCTGGAGAACATCTAGCTCAAAGCCCCTGCTTGCAGCAACATCATCAGAAAGAGCTGTGTCTAGGTGGGTTTTAAATCTCCAGGGTTGGTTACTCCACAATCTTGCTTGGCAAGCCATGCCAATGTTCAACCCCATCAAAATAAAAGTGTTTATCTTATATTTACATGGAATGTCCTGTATTTCAGTTTGTGCCAACTGCCTTGCTGGGTCACTGGATATCACCGAGATGTATGTGGCTCTGTCTGGTTTACTCAGCCCCACCAGGTGTTTATACACATTGATGAGATTTCCCCCCTGAGTCTTCTCTTTTCTATACTGAACAGTCCCAGCTCTCTCAGCCTCTTTTATATGACAGATGCTTTGGACTCTGTCCAGAATGTCCATGTCTTCCATATTGGGGAATCCAGAACTGGACGTAATACTCCAGTTGTGGCATTACCAGTGCTGAGTAGAGGGGATGCATCACCTTCCTCAGCCTGCTGGCAACACTCCTCCTAACATTGCCTAGGAGGCTGTGGGCTTTCCATGTCACAAAGACACACTGTGGGCTCACATCAGCTTGATGTCTATCAGCAGCCCCAGGACATTTTCTACAAAGCTGCTTTCCAGCCTATTGACTCCTAGCCTGTACTGGTGCATGGGGTTATTCCTCCTCAGGTGCAATACTTTGCACTTCCTTGTTAAAGTGTTAGCAGATCTGAAAAATTATTCATATGTTTGAGTTCTATTCACTGGTGTAATGACAGCTATCTTGAATGCTGATGGAAGAATGAGAGTAAATTATCAGACTGTCACTGTTAAGGGATGTTACAAGTGTCCACTGCCTCCAGCAGCTCCAGCCTGGGACTCCTTTCTCCCTGGCTGCTGGAGTTCATCTTGTAGAGATGGGGGTCTCTGCCCAGGGTGAGGGATGCAGCTGATGCTTTCCCATTTGCCGGTTCAATCAGCAGAGAATCTGAGCAGTATCCCACAGCAGTATCCCACAGACACACAGCCACTCACACAGATGGCCATGTAAAGGACTCGCACCAGACACAAGCCCAGACAGCCACATCCTCTCCTCCTCTTGGTCTGGCAGAGGCAGAAGGTCACTAGTGCAGCACACACACCGCACTCCCCAGGTTCACAAGCATGTGCACATTTGTGGATCCCCCGAGCACTGTCATGGCTCCTCTGCCTGCCTGATACTCATCGTCTGGTCCAGTTTAGAGTTTGCCAGTGAATACACATGCATACCTCCTTCCCGCAACTCCCTGCACCCAATCTGGGGAAAATACAGACACTCAGCAGCTGGCAGCAGGCACACAGGTTGTGATCTGTGGTCCTGCTCCAGCTGCCAGCACTGAGTCCCTCACCTCACCCCTCACCTCACTCACCCTGGTCTCCCAATACCTGGTTTTGGGAACACACTCCATTCCTGCCCCACTGGCTGACATCCAAGACCCCCACTGGTTCCAGTAGCTGATACCACAGGCCAGGGTCACCCCATAGACCTAGTCTGACTCCAGGAGCTGGCACGCAGTCCCGTCACACTAGTCCTCCCACCACGTGGCACTGAGTCCTTGCAGCACACGCATGACAGAATGTGAGATTATGAACAGATAGTGAAGAAAAGATTTAATAACAAGACAGGGTAGACTGTAGTGATCGTGCACAACACTTGGTCAGACAAATGTAGTGACTGGCCCCATTTTACACAATTGGCCCTTTTTCTGTCTCTTCCTCCTTTGTTCCTCCCTGCTCCCTCTTCCACTAAACACTGCTTCATAAACTTTGCAACATACCACCACCTGCCTACCCCAAATGTCCTAAACCCTTATGCTCTCCTTGTTTCCCCTTCTTACCAATCACAAAGTCCAGACTGGCCTCCCCAAAGCTGTGCCTGCAGTTTCCTAAGGGCTCGTCAGTTACTACCTGGAGACTTTTGGTATTGGCTGTTGTTGCCCTTATCCATTGTTTACCAGGTTTTGTGTCTCTTGTTTATCTCATACGCTTTTATTATTATCCTGTTTGCACTCAAAAAATGATTGATTGGATAACCTTGATGGATCAGATGCTCTCACCTTCCATATACCGTTACAGTCATCATAATACTAGAGGGGGTATGTATATCCTTCAAAAGGTCAGGTATGTCTTGCTTAGATCTGAAACCGTTGAGCTGTATCAAAGGTGATCCCTACTGGTCATCCCATCCCAAACTATTGCTGCTGGTTATCTGTTGATAAGAAGATAATAATCAAATGCCATTACTCATAACCCGTAACAGGTTTGGAGCAGTTTGTAGGGAGCGAGCTTTTGAAAGAAGGCTAAATCTGTTTAACTCCTCTTTGCTGTCTGGTTTATTTTTTAGTAAAGAGCAGATGCTAAACTTGATTCATCCACTCCTGCACTGTTCCCATAAGGGTGAATGCTAGCCCATGCTGGGTGACAAGTACCTTAATTTTGTGTGTTCTAGTTGACAGAGAATGAAGTATGTGTTACTTTATCAGTACTTGCTTACAGCAGGATTCTTGGCTTTTAAATTTCTTGGGTTTGCATGCTGACTTTACAGTATTCACACCTAGTTCTCTGCTCCTCTACACCTTACTCTGTAGCTATCATTATCTCAACTATACTAAACGGACAGAACTTCTACCCCTGTTCTTGAACTGTCTCCCTACCTCTTTTCTGCCTGTCATGGTAACCTAATGCCTGGGATTTTTGCAAGTTAAATTCCTACTACAGGGTAGAGAAACACAGAAGCTAGAGCAAGCATCTTCTAAAATTAGTTTAATCCGATCTGTGCCTCTGCTCACCCTGATTTTCATCTACGCTGTTTCTAATTCAAGGTCTCACTTCACACTGTTGCTTCCATACTTCCTAAACCAAGCCACCTTCTTTTTTGAATAGACAACCTTTAAATCTTGAGTGCCCATGTAAAAGAAGAACAGTTATGGAACTGGAGATAGGAAAGGAACAGAGATGAGAGATCCAAATTTCTCACTTTCAAATGCACTTTTTAAAGTAAATGTGTGTGCAGAGACAATACTAGCCAGCTTTCTGCAGCATAAGATGTTCAGAAGATATGAAACAGTTCATTTTCTCAGTCAATTTATTCTCAGTCATTAAAACATGGATATGCTCTACTTAAGAGACAGTTTGTCAAGCTATTTCACAGAGAGCAGTTAATTTTCAGAAGTGACAATGAACATTTATTAAGATTTGAGGTTTCATATTTCTCAGAAGTCCTCACTATGCCTGTGGAATATCATTACAAGAGAGAGCAGAAAAACAAACATTTTGCCCTTGAAGTTGGTTTAGTACTGGTGAGAAGAAAAAACACAAATCATTCTGGAAAACAGAAACTTAATTTCTTTATGTTGGATGCCAATGAACTGGGATAGCCAAATTGCTTGGGAAGACCTTGTGCATAGGAAGCCAAATTCATTGTAACTCAGGCTTGGATTGAAAGTTTGAGCAAAGCTTATGATTTCCTGCAGAATGCTTTGAAAAAAATCTTCAGTTTCCTGCATGAAAAGTTTTACTGGGATATTTCCATTCCAATCTATTCAGAGATGTGCAGATTATCTACACAGTAAAGACATTCTAAACCACATTTATGATTAAGAGATCACGATGTACTGTCTTTTTTACAATCATTTAGAAGACATATTCAATTGAAGGTGGCAAAACAACAAATAAACAGTTACAGTCAAACAAAAAATACAGTTTTTTTTCATTAATAAAGGAATAAAACCATATTATAATATCAAAAGTTATAACATAACATTATAAGGGGAAATAATGACATTTTTATTTTGTAACTGTGGATAGATTTCTCCCTGGAGTCTGATTTGACTGACATGCTGACTGAAAGTGTGTCTGAGCTGGAACAGTTTTAGAAAGCAGTTTTTGAATTCAACTTGCTTATTTCAGGAGTGATCAAAACCAAAGATTTGGTTTAACCCATCAGAGATAAACAAGTACCATAATTCTTTCCTACAAAACTGGTTTCCAGCTGGCTTCTTTGTTCTGGTCTATGGAACCATGCCTCATATCATATCAATCATATCATATATCATCATATCATATCATCGCATTGTGGTTGCCATCAGAAATTTGATGATGAAAAGAAGTTGAAGTAAAATTTTCCATACAGATGTGAGAATTCATATATGCTGTAAAATGTCATATGTGGAAGAATATTTATTTATTGACTCATTTATAAATAGATCATATAAGAAACTTTAATGCAAGAATTAGCTTTATGCAAATACATAACAGAATCAAGTAATGAAGCATGAATACCTAATCCAAGTCAGTGAAAAGCTTGAATGAGCATTAGGGATTGCTGTCATAATGTATGGGCCCAACATTTCTTTGTAGAAAGCATATACTGATTTTTTTCAAACAACAAAGTCATTGAAGAAACTTATCAGATAATTGTGAGAAGTCCAGGAAGAATAAAAATGATAATATTTGTTAATAAAGGTATTAACTGTGATTAATTTACTGAAATTGTGTTTTTATAGAGATGACTGGATCAAACTCAAAAGACAGATTACAATTTCTTTAATGATTTAAGTAATGCAAAGTGATGTTGTTAAACTCAATTCCTTGAAATCAAACACAATTTGTCAATCTGTTACAATGCTTATTAGTTTATTGAAAAGCAATCTACCCTTCTGAGGCTTAAAAAAAATATTTGCTCTTGAGGATATTTGATGCAGTAATGCTTTAGAAAAGGTGAGGTTTCTGTCCAACAAATTGCTTCTACTTGAAGGTTGAAACTCTCAGTTCATTCAGCAAGACATCAGTAATTTATGTAATGATTTAATACACTTGTATTCCACCTTGGTATAATTATGACAGAAAAAGCTTCCCTGCTGACATCAACAGATGTTACTGTAGATACTTTTACTGAAGGCAGACCAGAGGCAATCAGGAGTAAAGTTCCGTCTGCCACAGGCAAAGATTTACTTTGCCAGTCAAAGGCTGGAAAAGGACATTACTGTAAACAAGTTTCATTTAAAAGGCCCCATTATTCTCAGTTTGCTAATTTTTTTTCTTCATCCTGTTAAAATCCATCCTATTTCTTTAACTAAAAAAAAACCCTTTTTATATCCTTCACGTAGAACACTGGCCAAGAAATTCAGTGATGTAGTCTCCCTCTTCTCTCTGTGTTTTCAGATGTGTATAACTTTTATCCTGGAGTTTCTCTAATGAGATAAATCAGAATATCTCTTGTAAGCACCTTAGAAACTGTTGGTTAAGACATTTACAATCTGAATCTATTTATGCTATGCATTTTTATTTGCCTCTAATGCTGCTTTCAGGAACAAAACAAACAAACAAACAAAACCCACTAAAATAAGCCACCAGCCTATTCAGCAATAGTAACAGGAATAGACTGTACACAAAAATGAACACACTGTAAATTAAGAAATGGGGCTACAATCACACATTTGACAGATTGTTAAAGCGATGACTGGAATTAATGGGTTCAGTGTTGGAGATACTCAGCAAGGGTTCCCTCCTATAAGGTTTCAAGGTATAGCAAAGGACCATTGAGTTTTCCTTGAAATTAATTGTAGACACCAGAGCAGAAATGTGTAAGTAAACCTATCTTTTACTCAGGGAACTAGAAAGACACTGGTGTGAGGTCTGAGGACATTGCAAGAAACACTCTTCCTTCCTTCCTTCCTTCCTTCCTTCCTTCCTTCCTTCCTTCCTTCCTTCCTTCCTTCCTTCCTTCCTTCCTTCCTTCCTTCCTTCCTTCCTTCCTTCCTTCCTTCCTTCCTTCCTTCCTTCCTTCCTTCCTTCCTTCCTTCCTTCCTTCCTTCCTTCCTTCCTTCCTTCCTTCCTTCCTTCCTTCCTCCTCTCCTCTCCTCTCCTCTCCTCTCCTCTCCTCTCCTCTCCTCTCCTCTCCTCTCCTCTCCTCTCCTCTCCTCTCCTCTCCTCTCCTCTCCTCTCCTCTCCTCTCCTCTCCTCTCCTCTCCTCTCCTCTCCTCTCCTCTCCTCTCCTCTCCTCTCCTCTCCTCTCCTCTCCTCTCCTCTCCTCTCCTCTCCTCTCCTCTCCTCTCCTCTCCTCTCCTCCTCTCCTCTCCTCTCCTCTCCTCTCCTCTCCTCTCCTCTCCTCTCCTCTCCTCTCCTCTCCTCTCCTCTCCTCTCCTCTCCTCTCCTCTCCTCTCCTCTCCTCTCCTCTCCTCTCCTCTCCTCTCCTCTCCTCTCCTCTCCTCTCCTCTCCTCCCCTCCCCTCCCCTCCCCTCCCCTCCCCTCCCCTCCCCTCCCCTCCCCTCCCCTCCCCTCCCCTCTCCTCTCCTCTCCTCTCCTCTCCTCTCCTCTCCTCTCCTCTCCTCTCCCTCTCCCTCTCCCTCTCCCTCTCCCTCTCCCTCTCCCTCTCCCTCTCCCTCTCCCTTTCCATTTCTTTTAATATTTACATTCTTTCTGATTTTCAGTGTGCCAAATGAACATTTATTTCTGCTTATTCTTGACCATGTATTAAAGACCTTTCTCCTCTTCCTAGAGGCTGAATAACTGCAGAAGTCAGTAGTAGCTTTTGTAATGACTAGCAAGCCCAGGGGAGACTGCTGAAGCCAAATGTAAACATCTACATCTGATCTATGGAAAGATGTAGAAGTCTTTAGTGAACAGCAAAAAATATTTTAAGAAGTGAGTGATCTCATTCTAAAATACACAACTGTTGGTCAGATGAATCATGCAATAAAGTGCATGTGTTTCTCCACTGTTTGTAAATAGAACATAGAGTGAAGAGCTCCGATATAAGTTTTTAGACTGAGGAGATCTAAGCCAGGCAAAAGTGCCAGACTTCATATCTCATACCCTAGTTTATAAATTTACATCACAAGTGTGGTTAAATAAAAGCTGTAAGATAGAATATAACACAATTAAAATACCTTGTTTTGTTACTGATATTTTCATATAAAAATAGTTATTTAAAAGATTAAAAAATAAAAGAATGAAAGCAAATTAAAATTCACTAAGGACAGGATACAGCTGCTTAACCATAAATGTTCAATGCTATTTAACATGTCTTAGGACAAAAATTAACAAAAGACTTTTATGTTTCTTGATGACTGAATTCAGGCAAATGAATTTCATTCTGGATGGTTATCTGCGACAACTAAATACTGCTCTGCAGAAGTGATTCAACTTGGAAACTGAGACATCTATATTTTATTATGTCCAAGCTCTCATTATAGTCAATAGAAATCTACACAACAGAGAATTAAATAAAATATCCAATGGTGTCTAGGCAACAGTATCTCTTCATAAAATGGAAACCAAAATTCAGCAAGCTAAACAGCTCGCTAGACTTCATTGAATTTACTCACTAGCTCTACTGGGTATGATTATCCTGACTGAGAATTTTGACATTTCCTGTGTGATTTCAGTGTGTTTCATTTGAATGCCTTGGATAACATGGACTGTCTCAGCTGTCATTAAACACCCATATCATGATACCTGAATCAAGCTTCTTAACTTAAATTAGTCTGTGAGCTGAATTCCGTCCTAAGGTGTTGTTGATGCCCAAATGGTCAGAGATATAAAATTTTTAATTCCAGCTGAAAAAAACAAAACAAAACAAAACATGAAATTACAGAAACAACATGCTATGTCAAATCATATTTTTGTATTTTTTCCATGAAAGAGTGATCCATGAATCTACTGATTTTTGTTTGTTTGTTTTCTGTTGAGGAGCAGGAGTGGGAAATTCATCTTCACATGCCATTAAGATCTCATCCTGAGTGTATTTTGGCAATCAGTAGACATAACTTTAATTGATGCAGTTAAAAAGACATTTTAGAAAGAAGAAATCTTCTGCTTTTTTTCCCCTGTATTTTTTCCTATTTCTAGTTAATGTTAAAAATAATTCCTCAATAACTCTAGTTATTTTTGTCTGCTCGTCAAATCCATCAAGAAAAAAAATAGTTACTGACATCAGCGACAGTTTGATTTTGTCCTGAGTATTAAGTGAAGGTCATATATGTTTAGAGAAGAACTTTAATGACAGAAAATAAAATAGGGATTGGTAGCTACAATATCAGTATTTAAAATGATACATTGAATTATAAAGGAACTTTTTAAGCATACATATATTCCAATTAAGTATAACTTGATCTTTGCAGTGCAACAGTTCATGGATATGCAGACTATAACAACTGACAAGGAATTTGAGGCGCATGAATAATTATTGAATTTAAGAAGGAGAGACCTATTTTTTTGCCATATACTTCCTGTATTATTTTCTGGTTTTGTATGTATATTGCAGTGTAAATGTAAAGTATATATGTTTGTGTACTTTGATGGCTACAGTAAAGCTGTCGTTGTTCATGCAAAATGAAACTAATGCCACTGCTCGTATGACTTTTCTCTTTAAATATTAACCATTTTCTGCTGTACATATGTTGCATGTTTGAAAGAGGAAGATAAAGTACAGAAGTAACAAAGCTGTTATGTTTGAGGGAAAATGACTGTGTTTAGGTATTGATCATGAGAAAATAATCATATAGCTTTAAGATAAAGGCCATTAAAATGACCAAGTCTTTCATTAATGATGTTACTTTTTTTTTTTTTTCTTTTTTCCAAAATGTTTGTCTTCGTCTCAGAAATTGGCTTAATGACAAAGGCTAGCTCCCAAAGTATTGAACTTTCATTTCAATTCCATTTTTGAATTGCTGGAGAAAATCAAGATGCTGTGTAACGAAGACAATCCTTTTACTTTTCTTCAGCTTGACCCCCTTACTGTTCATCCTGAACATCTCAATTTCAATGTAAGGCATGGAAAAAGTGTACAGTATTGGCATGAGAGTCCACATTTGAAAGAAAGTAAAAGCTCAAAATGGAAATGTATAATATTCAGCCTTATTTATAGACAATTCCAAATGGTTTTGAAAGAACAAGCCTCCTGCACCGACTGAAGACAGAGGTCTGTAGCAATTTAATATGTGGGTAGTTAAAGGACTAAGACACAATACTTAGTGTTTGCACAGTTACTTGCAAACCTCTTAAAACACAAAAACTTATACTCTTTAAATCTCAAAGGACCTGAATCTAAAGGTTGTTCTGTACTGGTTTTGGATCACTGTAATTGTGCTGCCTCCAGGGAACTGGTCCTAAATGCATACTGATATTCTGATTGTAGCTTTTTGGTTTGTGCTTTTCAGTATCTTTGTAGAGCAGCTAATATTACTTCAAGCTTTTTAAGTGTATACTCAGATCTCTAGAATCTAGATCTTAATTAAATATATAAATGCATATAGAAAGAATTTTCTTTACTAAGAGACACTTAATGACTGGTTTCATCATTGGTTACCATTTATAAGAACTAAAGAAGTATCACAGTCATTTTTGTTTCTTAGCATTTGCTATTCCATTGCTGCAGTGTAACAGACTATCAGATCTTTTCTAAGTCCTACTTTTCATTCAGCTTAAATTAGAAAAATTGAATAAACAATGATACAGGGTGGGGAGGGCACAGCATGAAGAGACATGAAACATAGGAAGTGGAAATCTTTCCAAAAAGAACATAAAGTTGTCAACAAGCAGAATATGCGGATAAAATGAGCCAGAGTCCTTGCTCTCTAATGATCTGTGAAAGAAAGAAACGTGCAGTAAAGTCAGGAATTATAAAGATCTTTGCTCTTGTCTGCTGTCCAAATGGACACTCTTATTGATTCTGCTTAGATAATTTTGTTTAATGTCCTAATTATCTCCCTTTACTGCTACATAAGAAAGACATGAGCTATTTCTACTCTGCTAAATGTATCCACCACAGGGAATGATCCCTGGCTCCAAGCTGTGCAGACTGTCTGTACCTACCTTGTTCAAGGCTGGATCTCTACAGACCAGATATGACATGACCACACAACACAGCACTTGGTGCAGCAGCCACTTTGGGCTGCCCCAGGGCACTATAACATGACCATTTGGGGCTGAGGGTGGGGAGAAGAGAGGAAGGGGTGTTGGTTTTAGTTCAAACTATCTGATAGTTTGAGGGCTTTGCTGGAACTTGAGGGAGGTGTATTATAGGATGAAAATGAGAATAGATGTTGCATGTTCAGAGATAGTTCATTTGAATGTCTGGGGGAGTCTGAAAGACATGCAAGAGAGCCTTTCAAGACAGAGCAATGGAAATAAATGAACCTGATTTAATCTTGTTCATACTGCTTTTTATGTATAAACCCCTGATTTGAGATGCTATAACAGCATATAGAAAGAACTTCACTTTTGCAATCACACATCTGGAATTTAATAGATACAGAACTCAGTCAATTAATTTATTGATCATGATTTATGGTTTCACGTAGTCCAGGTCTTGTGTTGGGACAGGGAGAAGGGGGCTTTATGTAATTTCCATTACTATTTTCTTGAAAGCTTCTGGCTTCCATTTAGTCCAGGTTAGTAAATTCATCTTTAGTTGCTTTTTCCATTTGTTTTGTCAGCACATTTAGGTTTTGATAAGAAATTTCTTCCTTTAATTCAGTGGTTTATTTTGTTCAGATGGATTTCAGCTGTTTGAATTTTAGACTGCTAAAAGTTTGATGCACATGTTTAAGCAAGTTAGACTCAACTTATAGACAGAAATGAATGCATTCAAGGGCAGATCATCTGACCTACTTAGATACTCACATGAAGTCTTTTGTCTGGAGGTGCATTTTTACCTACATCAATTATAAAAGATGTCTTGCTTAGGATTAGACACGTTAGATCCCTAAAGAGAGATCTATCTATCTATCTATCTATCTATCTATCTATTTGCTCATCTTAAAAACAAGTTGCATATATTCTGCAGAACAGATATATGAATAATATAGTATTTTAAAAGAAAACATAGAAAATTGTTATTTATGTAAGGATTACAGTCTATTTCATTTTTGCTTTTGCTCCTTTTGGGTGGTTTCTATGGTGTTCTGGTCCTTAGAGGCATTCCTTTTTCCTCTCCTTTGATGCTTAAAATATTTTATGTAGATTCAGATATATTCAAGTTGGTTTTCTCCATCTTAATGCTTTGGAGGCAATTTCCTCTTCTTTTTAAATTTGTCACTGGGGAAATCTTTCTTTCTCTCAGCCAAACAGATGGTTTTTATTTTTTGTTTTATATATTTTTTTTTCAATATTTTGACTAAAAAAGTTAAGATTATCTTTGGAAAAGTGAAATTCTGTATTTACCTCCATCATCGTTAACTAAAAGCATAGGAATTTTAGATTGAAAGTCCTACAGTCTGTTTCAGTTGTTTCTTCTTCTTCTAAAGTGTTACTACACATAGATGACTTTGGCTCTTGTCACTGTAATACCTGAAATATTTCATGCTACTAATGAGATTGTCCTCTGAACTTGAATGTGAAACTTCTTGGCCAGCCTGGAAAGAAAAGAGTGGATTCTGATCCCATTAAGATTAAACCTCACCTTGCATCTCAGGAAAGAAAGCACAAGGTAATTTAAATGACTTAGTCCAATTTTCACTGAAATTTTAGTCATATGAGCCAATAACAACAGTCTAAAAATTAATAGCTGTGCATAAAAATATATATGTGCGTAGTTGTCCCACTTCAGTTGCAGTGCAACTTGTTTTACTCCTAAAGTTAGATACCTTCTGCTTATGCAAAATCGCATATTTTGTATTTGAGATAGACATTCAGGAATATGCATGTGTGCTATCAGTTGCATCTCTACAGATGTTCTGTAATGATTGTGGTTCAACATTGAGTTTTAGTATCATCATCTGTCTTTTTCTCTGCCAATAGAAGAGCAATATTAGCATCAGACAAACACTATTAATCCACCTGAACTCTGCTGAACCAGTGCTATTTTGGTGGTTCAGTGCATTGCACTTAGTTAAGATGTGTCTTCTCATCACATGTAATCCAGTGATTGTTCCAAGCATGACTGGAGATTCACTAGAGTAATGGTCTTTGCTTAAGAGCTTCAGACTTGTGTCGACTGGACAACTGTGCATTCTCTAGACTATTTTGTTTTCTGTATTCCATACCCTACCAAACCATCTCTAACTGAACTAGAGTCTTCTGACTGATGATTCCTGCAGGAGTAGAGTTTGGTTGGGTTGTGACAGGTTCTAATAGTATTTGTGGTCTGCCTTTTTTTCACTCCTTTAGGTGAGATGCCGTATCATGTATTCCTTCTCATTTCCATTGGCTCCCACTTTTCAGTATCTTGTGCTGAATATTTTTCAGTTCCTGGAGTTCTTGAGCTCATATCTTTACACTTCAGGTACTGAAATGTCTATCTTGAAAATCTGCTGAAAGTACTATTATTTAGCACATAGATCTGACTTGGTAAATACATGAAAGCCTTCCTTCTGGATTTGGAATTACATGAGCCAGAATTGGGTGCTGGAGACTATTTGCTCACTGACCTCAGTGCATTAAGCACTTCCAATGTTGTTTCCTCCTCAGTTATGGCAATTTCCATTTTCATACTCTTATTCACATTAGTCGCTTGACTTCGCCTCCATGTACTACATCATTATAGTTACTGAAAACTGAGTTAAAGGGCTTTTTTTAGCTGTATTAAAATTAACTTTAATATTTGCTCCTATACTTGCTGAATTAACACACCACTTCCTGTTTCTTTGTTCTCTTTTTATTTCTGTGGCTAAAAATCTTTTACTGTTTGCTTTAATTTCCTTTGTTAGGTCCAGCTCAGCTTGAGAGTTGGCAAGTCTCACTTTTCTCCTGCATATTCTGACCTTCAAGACATAGCTTTCTGATCAGCAGTCTGTTCTTGCAGCTCCTTATAGACTCCAAACTTGCCACTGAAAATCCTTTTTTGCAGTGATGTGATCAAGGCCAGAAACGGGTAAATGGATTTCTAACCTGACCAATACAGCATTTACCCACATCTCAACAGCTGCAGTGAAACATCACATAGAAGAGTTTATTCACCCCTTAATTGAGTACTACCTGATTCTCAGCATGAGGTGGTGAGCTAGTTAGTTAGGTCTTGGATTGTTTCCTCTCAATCATTTTTCTTTTACTTGTAGAACATGTATTGGTTTTGCATCTGTGATTTAAAGTGGTTCCAAGCTTCTTTTTCAGATGGGCTTTTAAACTCTACAAATATACCCAACTTTCACTGATTCCCTTCATTTTGTTATTGAAATAGGAAATCTTAATAATAGATTTGATTCCATTTATATTTGGACCATAACTTATTCCATAATCATAACCTAATCTGCTCATCTTTACTTAATTCAGGACAATTTTTCCAGCTGTATTAGATTCCTACTATATCCTAATCATTCATTTTAAGATATTATTGTTTTTCATGGTTCAGTTGTGTAAAAAATATTTATATCACATCATTTCTGTTGGAATATGTTCTTCAGTCAACATATGGAATAGCAAAAGAATATTAATCTTGGTACTATATATAGCTCTAATATTATTAGTAAGATCTTTATCTACAAATCTGACCCTTGCTGTTTCGAACAAATATTTAACAAACCTCTTTCTAGAACTGCTTAGTATTTTCTAAAGTACTTCTACTCTATTTTGTCAATATTGTCTGTTTTGTCAATTTTCTCTTCCACTCTCTTTGTATTATTAATAGAAAAATAAATACTTCCAGGTCATTCACATCTCTAATAAATCCTTAATAAGATGTTTGGCTGGAGAACCTCTCTGCGAACTTCACACACATTCCTTTGCTTTGTCCCATCAGCAAGATTTTTATCCTCTCTACCTTCGAAAAACTTACATCCCAAGCCATAGAAAATCAATAATATATGTATACAAAATTCACTGGTCCTGCAGTTCTTGCTACCCTTCCTACTTACTCCTTTCTTATGATGAGGAAACCCTTGGAACCCTTGTTCTTCCAGTTACCCACATGTACTTGTTTCTTCTATGATAGGTATAAAATTTAAAAGCAATGGAGTTAGAATCCAGATCATAACCAATATGTGTTATCACATTCTAGAGTGCCTTAAACCTCCACTTTCCAGCAATTTTCTTCTGTAAGAATTGAAATATTTACTTTCTTCCTTGCCCCCTCCCACCCCAAAACCAAGCAAACCAAACCAAACCAAACCAAACCAAACCAAACCAAACCAAACCAAACCAAACCAAAACAAACCAAAACAAACCAAAACAAACCAAAACAAAGCAAGGAAGGTAATATTTTTGTTAGTTGCTCACAAAAAATTGAAAATGTGTGCAGGGAAGGCAAAGTTACTAAGCAGGATGGCATTAAAAAAACAAATCAAAAATTCACTGTAAACCCCTAAACTTTGTTTTCTATTCCTCCATCCTTCTAATTCCTTTCAAATTCAAGATTATTCTTTCTCTCCTAATTCCAGTCAAGTGACAGTGTTGTAAAAATTCTTAGTAAGCTAAGAATTTAAGCGCTGGAGCAGAACATAGCCTACCAGTAGCATCTCGAAGCCCTATTCTTATTCAAAGTGTTCATTTTGTCATAAAAAGGTGAAAAAGAAGACAAATGAAAACTGAGACTCTAAACCTAGCTGAACAAGTTACATATTAAATAGTCTTAACTTGTCAGAACTGCTGTGAGGCAGACATAATTTGTTGATCTATCTAATGGGTTGAAAATCCTACTGAAAGAGAGTTCATATCGAAGGTGATGAAAGGAAATGTTCAAAACATCAGCTTTAAAATGACCCCTGTTGTTTGCATCTTTCTTAATCAGGGGATTAGAGATGTAAGTTAGAATATTGCAAATGGATAAAGTTTTTCAGTGAATGAACTGTCTGCACATTCACTTATGGAATCCTTTAGCAAATTTCAAAGCATGTAATTTATGTTTAAATGGATATAGTTTACAAATGATTCTGTAGTTCCATTTATTGTTGCTTTTTAGTTCTACAAATGACACATGAGCTGGCTTTCTATATGCTCATTTTAAAGCTGAAATTCTTTGACTATTTTACAGTACTTCATATTTGTGCTGCTTCTCTCTGTGGAATTAAATAATTTCCAGGTCTTCCTGTGGACACAGAGCTTGAGTAGACTGTCTCTACTCAACCCTGCTGTAAATACTTAGTTGATCATTAAGGACAGGTAGGTCAGAACAGATCAAACTCACTATGAGCCACACTGTTTTCGAGTATAACTGTGCACAGGAAACCTTGCTTTCCTGATGTACTGTCAGCACCTGGGAAAGGTTGCTGAGTTTTAATCATGCTTTTTCTTACCAGTAGTATCATTGGACTACTTTACCGTGTCACATATGAACACAACAGTCTGGCCTTAGGTGAGTCCTGGGTTTATGCCTAAAATGATTTAAATGTGTGCTCTTAAGCATGTGCATGTCTCATGCATGTACATGTGAAACCTTATGATGAAATTATTACTAGGTTTAAACTTATAGGAAAAGTACTTCTGTGGAACTTGTTTATTTATTTATTTATTTATTTTTAATGTGTACTGTTTTTTTGTGCATAGGGCATCAACATAGAAATGAAGGAAAGAAGGAAAAAGTCTTAAAAAATGGGAGGACATAGCTGGCATATATATATATATATATGTATATCCATATACACACAAGCCAATTAGGAAGCCTGAAATCGAGACACCAGAAATTTATTTGGAAATGCCTGAAATTAAAATTGATGATAACTTCCCATGTTAATTGTTTTTATTGTGAATGATCTATCTATAAGAGCAGTATGTCACATTGAAAGCAAGGAAAAAACAATAACAAATTTTAATGTGTAAAAAACTATGTAGTACTCCAGAATCTTGGAAAAGAAATATCCATCTGTCCACAAAGATTAGAGTGAAAATATTTTATTAAACCATGGTTAAATTTATGTTATTCAAAAGTTAAGAGGTGCTTTTCATATGAAACTTGTTCAATGCTCCTTTATACTCATATTGCCAAGAGACACTCAAAATGGTCTTTTTGCAAATAACTTGCAGTTAACCACATCAGATTCAGCAGGATTAAGCTAAATCGTCTTTTGATATCTAACGTGTTATACTTCCAAAGCAATTCAATGGCAAAGACAAATAGTTGAAGTGCAGGAAATTCACATGCATCCCCAGTGGCAACAGATCTTCAGAGCAGTAAGTATGGGAAATAAAGAATTCTTATTTGTGTTTCTTCCAATTTCTTGCCATGTTTCCCCATCCTAGCCAGAACTGCATTGCTAAAGATTCCACAGTGGCCAGTGAAAGGATGAATGGAATTTAGTTCTCCTTTGTGAGCTGTGTGAGGAAAGAGAAAGGACACAGTAAAGCTTTTATTGACCCAACTCCAAATCTAGTGTGTCTAACTAGGAAATTGTTCATTCAGACGGAAGCCAAAAAAGCGTCTATGCCTCAATGTGGCTGAGACAGCAAAATCAATTCAGAAAACAACAGCTCTGTTTAGTAAGGATTCAAGGGAAGAAAATGTACCTAAAGCAATAAATAATATACATAATAAGCCATTTATACTACATAATATTTTATTAAAGTGTCAAGAAGCACAAAATCCATCAGCCTCTGCAAATACTGGGTTTTCATGGGCCAGAAGGCCTAGGTGTTTTTTAAAATTTAAACAAAGTATTCTTAAGGAACAGAAAGATCTATGCAATTTCTCACTGTTTTCCATGTAGAAATGATTTTGCCATGCTTTTTGCCTTGCTTGCATTGTAAAGCATTGTAAACACTTATAAAATCACAAAATCTTGAAATGTTAAGGTCTTTCTTTTAACTTTTTTAATCACACCACTGGGATTTTGACTGCCTGCAGACTTTCAGCTCAAGAGCAAAGTACACCAATGATGATATTCAGCTCTATAGTACATGGCTCAGCAGCTGACCTTTTAAAGTGAAGGCTGTACTGGAATATGCTTCTAGTCCAACAATTTTCTCATAAAACATCGATATTAAACATGGAGACTTAAAGTGGTCCATACATATTTTAATTAATCAACAACTTCTATTAATGGAAATAAGTCAATATATGTTTATTTATATCTGTATATGAAGATGGATTTGTAATCCGTGTTTATAAATTCTTTTATTTCTCATGTTGTTTTTAGAGAGAGACTACATTTTACTAATATTTGGAAGGCTTGTCAGTTCTACACTGGTTTCTCAAGCCTTTAGATGAGCTGAATACAGGGCACACAGTGACCTGCTTTCATTTTAAGTTGGCCCAAGCACAAAGTGTCTATCTCCTCTGCTTTCATTTTAAGTTGGCCCAAGCACAAAGTGTCTGTCTCATTCCCTGAGTTACAAAGGAAACCCAAGGTGAAGAGGTACCTTTTTAAAGTATCTGAGTTAAGGGGAAGGGATCCAGGCACTAGAGAGAAATAAAAACTCCCGGTCTCCATGCTTGGTATTATCTGATTGATGAGAATTGCTATTTTCATGTTTTTCAATACTAATTTGTGTAGCAGAATATGAATATAGCATACTTAGTCATTATTTTTGCAACTGCAAGTACTTTCTCAGTACCATGTAAGACATGACGCATGTGTTTAGAGAGAAGCATGAGATAACCCTTTTCAAAAAAATGGAAAGGAAGGAGTGATGCATCTTGGCATCAGAAAGCATCAGTTGTCTCCCTTACAGCAGGGCCAAAATCCACATCTCTCACTTCTTAGCTGGGTTCCTGCTCTCCTCCCCATCTGTGGCAGAGGTGAATTTCCTCGTCTTTCCATGTACTTATTTGCTCCTACTTCTCCATCTTTTCCCCAATCCTTTCTTTCTGATTTTATAATCATAAATTACATGTGATTTCTCTGATTCTGCCTCGTGTAAGTGGCAGGCTTTTTGATTGATATGATATTGCAAGTTAAGTTATATTGTAAGTAGGAGTAAGTGCAGAATATGTTGAAAATAGAAATTCTTCATGAAAAAGGTGGTAGCAATTTTAAAAGCTATTTAAAAAACCTAGTGTGATAGACTTACAGCAACTTGCTGGGAATTATACTCCTTTGGGTTGGATGGAATAAAATAAGCTGAATTTATTATCAAATATAAAACATAGATACACTGTACTAAGTGGAGTGTTCATTTTTGCAAGTGAAAAAAGAAAAAAAGTTCAGTTCAACCTTTTGTATAGTCTCCAGCTCTTAACATCCGACTGTTGCAGAAAACATCCTGATTGCTTCAGTTCATCATAAAAAAAGGTCAACGATCTAGTTGCCTGTAAATTGAGGGCAAGACTGATGGAAGACTGAAGACAGAGAATAAACGTAGTGGACATTTGCATGTCACATCAATTCTCTGTGGAAAGCATACATAATTGAATGGATTATGTGATTTATTTATTGGGAAAATGATAGCAAACACAGTCAACTCAGTCATTCTCAGTTGGTGTTACCTGACAGATGTTTTCAGAAAAAAAGCTAGGCTGGAGAAGTCAAAATTGAGAGATCATTCGGTTTCTTTGAAACTTACTTGAAAGTAGGATTCTGCAGGTACTATGTTTTATTATAGTGATGTAAAAAAACATATCTGATTTTGTGGAATATTTACTAAGCTCAGCTTGAGATAAGCGGAATCTTCGTCATTGATTCCTGTTTTCTGAACTCGTCCTGTGCAAACCGTTTCATACAACCAAATTTTGTTTGTATTATTGTCCTGTATTTTCATTCCCCCCACATCTTTTTTTTTTTTTTAAACACTTCTGTGCATTTAGTTCTTTTCCATTCTTCCATCATTTTAAATTTATATTTTGATACCATTTTATTCTAGTACTGTGCAAAGCTACATTTCCCCTATTTGATGCATGAAGACCACTAGCAGAGAGAATTATCACATATATTTCACTGAGTGTATACAGTTTGACTATTGCAGGACAGGAAAGAACCATACGCCTCACCAGACCCAACTCTCTGCTATTGCACACTAAAAAATTAGATAATATTTTTTACAAACTGATTAAACCCAAGAATGAAACTAATTGTTTTCACTTTCCATATCATTGCAGATAGAAGAGTCTTCTAGAACCTTATTGTTCTGACAGAAACCTTCTTTTAGTTCTGATGATGTATTTAATCCTGGATGATTCATACCCATTTTTTCTACTGCCAGTATTACCTTTTAATGTAAATAACCTTTCTCTCTCATGGATGTTTATTCATCAATGCAGTAATTATATCCAACTTTTTTTCTGCTAGATCAAACAAGCTGTATTATTGTTTTCTCTTCTTGGACAGTAGACTTCCCTAATCATGCCATCTGCCATTCCTTCAACCTATATTGGTTTGAAATCATCTTCCTTTAGATAGGTGAATGAAACATTACACAATTATGTCCTTCCAGGCCCTTGGCATTAATACTTCTCTGTCTTTACAGGAAATCCATTCTTGATACAGCCCACTATCACTTCTGAATCCACAACAGTAATACACACACCCAGGTTTCAGTTACGTGCTGATCAGAGATCTCCGATTTCTGCTGAGTTTGTATATCAGCAATAATTGTCTCAATGGATCACTCCACTCATTTCTGAAATGCATCTGTCCCTGAGAGGAAGACTATTTTAAAGAGAACAATAGCTCTATACAATTCTTCTGGATCAGAAACAACATTATCCACTGAAACTTTGTGTGTTTAGCAGGAAGCACAGAAAATAGTAGTGAGCAAGATTTTGGTAGTTTCGTTGCCATAACTTAAATCAAAACTTAGGAAGAGAACTGAAATTCTATAATGTATTGCCTAAAAAAAAAAAAAAAGAAAAAAAGGAAAATTAAGTCCCACATAACCACAAAACAATTGCATTGTATTTCTTCAGATATGTAAGGCAGACCCTCAGTTTTAACATAAATAAAATTGAAGATGAAGAGTACCTAGGATTGTCTAGGAAATACAACTGGGTATAAAACAATGTGAAGCATCTGAATATAAATGACATGCTTACGCACCAGCTGAAGTTGCAGAATTTAAAGAGAAACTAGCAGAATTTAAGGACTGTTACACTCACAAGTGTAAGTTATCACTGTTTTTTTTTAAACCGTAACCTCTGTCACTTAAAATGTAATCTCAAGAAGAAGAGAGGAGAAGAGAAGAGAGGAGAGGAGAGGAAAAGAGAATTAGAGAAGAAAAGAAGATATCTAAATTGCAAGGTGAAACAAAAGGAATGCACTGAATGGGACAAAAGACCCACCTTTGTTTTGTCCCAGATTGTTTTTCTTACAATTTCTGGGGAAAAAGAGAAAGAATATGGGAAACAACATATCTATAAAGTCAATTCAATCTTACCTTACAGAAATCATTTTTTTAGGGACTTCCTGATCCTGAGTTACATCCAGACTACTGTGTATTAGTCTTTGATGGATCTGTCCTCCACGAATTATCGAACTCTTTTGTAAACTCCCACTTTTAGACTCCAAAATATCATGTGATAAGGAGTGCCACAAACTATTAATCATCCAAATTGTTCCATAATTTGTTCAATGTTGATAGATAACCCCTATTCCCTCTTCCTCTTTTTTTGTTTACCTTTAAACTGTGAGAAGCAGTTCTCCGTTTCTCTTTTCTAATTTACTGATTATTTACATCACTACGTAGAACAATAATTTATTTTCCGGTCATCTGTTCTTCATCCTGGGGAATCATATTCTACCAAGCATCTAAGCTATATGCGGTTCCGTGCCTCTGATCATCCTCTTGTCTTTCTGAACATCTGTGCCATGGTGAAGAAACCAGAACCTCAGGTGGCGTGTAGGAGCTGAATGCACCATATGGGGCAATAATGGCGACTTCTGCTTGCTCTCAGTTTCTGGCCTGGTACTTCTCTGTTGTATTTGCCCGGTTCTGGATGATGAGCTGATGTATGTGGAAAGCTTTCTGCAATGACTCTAAGATTTTTTTCAGACATTAATGACTAGTTTAGAGCAAAATTATTTTCTTTATAGTCACTTTTTCCAGGCAATTTCAGTGTTGAATTTAATCTGCCATTTTACTTGTCTCTAATATGAGATCACTCATAGCTCTTTCAGACAGCTCTGGACTGAATTGTTCTAGCTACTGGAAGTAATTGTGCACAAAACTTGTTGCCTCTTTGTGCTCTCTGCTAGAACATCTATGCTGAAACTAAGTACCCAATAAACATTTTTGGAGCATATATTGGTAATCTGTTTTCTTTGTGAAAACTGACAATTTCTATGTATCTGTATCCTTTCTTATTTTTTAACAATTTGTTCAAGAATCACATAAAACTGTTTCTAAGAGTTTTTTTCTTTGAGAAGCTCAATTAAGAAAGGAACTTCAGGAGAAACTTTTTGAATACTCAAGTACATTAACTGTACTAAAGCACCTTTGAGGCAAGATAGATAGATGAGTAGAGAAGCTACAGGTCTCAGCACAGTCTCTTTCAGCCCAGTTCTATGAAACAAATTTACAGACCTAGCTGAAGGTTGTATTTTGTATTTATATATCAATTTAAAGTATTAATTTAAAATACAGATCTCACAAAAGTTACTAAGCAAAGATCAAAACCTAAGCAAACTTTGAAAACCTGACAAAATACTAAATGTGTAACACAGGAATATTTTAAACTCACACAAATTTTCTGAAGTAGCTTCTAAAATGAAAACTCCCTTAAGCTACCTGAGCTCAATAATTTCAGTTTATTTTAACTGATTTTAAAAATAAATTTCAAAGTTTATGTTTTAAAGTCTTATTAAGTTAAGGTTGGAAAGTTCAAGCAGTTAACTGATTAGAAGAGCAAAATGGAGCTTTGGCTGTGTTTACATGCCTCTAGCTAAGTAACTAAAGCTCTGATCTCAGCTATAACAGTTGATAAAGATGTGTTTTTACTGATATATAAATATATATATATAATTTTTATATCTACATCTCAACATATAGATATATATATACATGCTCTATTAATAAAAACCCACCAGTATATAACATGATAAAATGCACTGAGTGCATAGACAGACCTGCTTTTTCCTAAGAGCCTTGAAGTTTCTTTAACCTTTGGGAACACTTGGTTTGGAGGCATTCTAATTCTGCCCCATGAAAATGAAATAGTACTATGAGATGATGGGAACATCAGACACTGGGTTTATTTAGTCATTCATCCCACATTCCACAGTGGCCAAAGCAAGTATTGTGAAGGTATTCCAAGATGGAAAAAAAGTTAAAGGCCTTGGCTTTAGAGGCTTCATACAAGGATTAATAACTAACAGATGAAAGGGCATATAAAAACAGAGGAGGAAGAAAAGAATTATTAATGGTAATACGGCACAACAACTAGTTTACTTTAGAAGTTAAGATCTCTTACTTATATAAATGAATTGGAGAAGAATAATGCAGTATCATCTCCATGTTTGTATATATAACTGAAATTGGAGACAGACCAAAACCAAGCAAGACAGTTCTAAATTGAAAGGATCTAGATTTTGTAGTGACTGCAGTAGCAGGTGTAAAGTATAAACATTCTGCATTCATAAAATATATTTCTAAAGGATCTCAAATGCTATCTAGAACACAAAACCAGTTTAAAACAAGAAACATATAGAAGAGAAAATGAAAATGGTGGTATGAGGTATAATTTTTTCACTTTTATATTCCATTTTCATTGTTGTGTTTCCATTTTTGTTTCCTTACTTTAGGTTGTCAAATCATCCAGTGGCATAATGAGGCTGTCCAAGATGGAAAGGATGAAGATCATCCATCAATTTTGAAACTTTTCCCCCACCATATTTGTTGCTTATTTAGTTCTCTTTGGCTGCATTCTATTAGTATACAAAAGTACATGATTTTAGTCTTTTGCTGGAATCAACTTGTGCAATCAGAAAGAATTTAACAGATTTAATTATTAAAAAAAAAATCTTAAATATATGGGATTCTGGAAACAATTACAGGTCAAAGAATATGAAGTGATCGAATAAAACTGTCCTGGACAGGCAATTACATGGACCATACCACACCTTAGATCAGTTGTGACTCCATCATGACATACATACATACAACAAATACGCTAAAAAACCCCAACAACGATCAAACAAACAAACCCTTAAACCAACAACCAAAACCAACAACAACAAAAAATGTATCTGACAAAGAGTGTGTGTTTACAACACACTTCATGGTACTTCAATTTCTCAATTCTCTCTGAAATGACTGATTTCCTCATAGCTCTGTTGATTTGCTCCTGACATGCTTCAACTTTTCATCTCATTCAGTAACTTCTCCGTCACTATTGATTGATTTCACCAATCTTGTGTCATCTCTGTTCTGCTATTCCTTTATTTTTTTCGCAATATTATACAAGATGTATGCCCAAGCCTAAAGCTTTCCCTTCATGATAAAAATTTTCAAATGCCACTTGGTCTGCCTGATAGGGGGAAATCTGTCCCTCTTATGTCTCTCCTGTGATCATTAAGTTTTCCTTCTTTGTCTTGCCCACACTTTTTGCTCTATGCTCCTCCAAATGTTGCCTATTATTATCTGACAGAGATGAAAGAGAAAACTTCCCTGGCAGAAGAATACATTTCTGTCAAAAATCTTTGCATGTTTCAGATAAAACAGTAGAGAATTGTTTGGATTACAGATTATGGTTAGAGCTGTAACACTCTGAACATCAGAGAATGGTGTTCACATCCGATATCACAGCTGGTGTCAGTGTGTATTACTTCTAATTTCCCTAGTCGTTCCTCAATTTACCTGTCTATGAATGTAATGCATGATTTTATTTTAGGTTTTACAGTCCTCCACTTTTGTCAAAAGCTCCGTTCACTCATAGACACATCTAGTGGCAGCATGTGGTTGCTAGGGATAAAATGAAATGGTGTAATGGGTGAAGGAACTTTCTTCTTTAGCTGAACATCAGTTCTTCCTTCATCCTAACGGTGTGGTGGCTGATAGCTGTATGCAAGCTGTCCTGTTTATATTTTTGTATGCTATGCCACTGTCATCTCTACTGTCTGACACCATCCATCTCTGATTTTCCTGCTACAGAATGATGTTTTGGCTGCCCAATATCTGTTTTGTAAATAGAGACGGAGGAGTGTTAGAGACTAAAGAATGGATCTCAAAGCCACAATACTGTATCCTGCACATCATGTAGACCACTCCCTTCAATGTCATCACTTACTCTATTGCAAGGCACATTTGGCTTCTGTGGCATCCTTCTATATGCATTTTCAGATGCCTTTCTCCCCTTTCTTTGCAACTGGTCATCTAATGAACTGCTTTATACTGTACTTCATATTATGTAAGAAACAACAATCCTTCTTTAATCAACTTCATAGTAATTAATCTTTAAGATGAATTAACTGTACTAGGTTGTAATGACATGCTTGTGATATTAAGAGCTAAGATGATAGAATCATAGAATCATAGAGTGCTAGGGATTGGAAGGGACCTCGAAAGATCATCTGGTCCAATCCCCCTGCTGGATAACTTTTGTTTTTTTCACCTATATGAAATGTCAGAATTTTTGGTGACTTTTAAAAAAATTTGGTAAGGGAAATAAACCAAATCTTTGTCAATTCATTGCATAATAATGTAGAGCTTCGGCTTTGCTGAATAACTATTTTGGAATGCCTGAATTCAGTTGAATGCTATCTTTATACAGAGTTTGGTGTAATTATTTAATTGATGGAAATGAAGTATTGCAGCACTGAAGGGTTTGAATAAGTGTTGAAGGACACTGTGGATAAGACCCATGGCTTGGCCACAGCTCAGGGTAATTCACATATTTGAATAATGAAATGGTGAATTTTCATTGCTTGTCTTTCTCTTCCTTCTTTCAGCTTTGCATCATGATGAAACCAAAGAAATCTGTCTTCTGCCAGACAGAAAGGACCTAGGTTGCTGGGGCAACATGTTGACTGCAAAAAAATCCTTAAAATAAAGGTGGCTTATTTCCAAGTCACCATTTTTCAAGGGTTTTGGGTTTTTTTCACGTTTTCATAAAAAAGACACACACTGGTAAGAATGCCTTGCGGGAGGTTTTATAATCAATAAACCTGTTGTTTGTAGAGGGATTATGAATCAGAAATGAATGCTAAGCAGGTGAGAAATGCATGCCAGTATTTCGCAATTTTAAAAATATGAAAACCCATAGAAGAAGTGCATAAAAGATTTAAAGAACCTATTTAGAAAGCATCTGCTTAACTAAGAATTGGTTGCTAGGATTTACAGAGATTGTCACAAAGTTGTTCCAAAATCTACTTCACTGAAATGCTAACTGGGTGAAAAACATGTTCTTAATGCTAAAAGAGTTGCATAGGATTAAGCTGCATGCTACCCATTGAACAAAATGGAATCTGCGTAGTTAAATTTAAGTTCAGTCCTTTGGAAACATTCATTGTGTGTCATGAGTGCAGCAATGTTTCAAGTACAGAAGTGGAAAAAGACTCTGTTTTTTACTAACAAAGATGTGACTCAGCAAAAAAATAAAAAGGAAGAAAGTAGAAGAAAAAAGAAAAAAAAAAAGAAATAACTCCCATGTAACAGCTCAAAATGTATTACTGTTTTCTTGCATAAGAATAAAAAAGTCCATTAACAGTAATGATGGTGTTGTAAATGGTGCTTGCAGAAAATAAAGCCCACTATGTTGAAGTGTTGAATAATTTTCACTGCTTCATACTAAAATTAATCTAAAGAGACAGCATGAATCTGTTATAGAGGGCGATCTTTCTTGAATTACAACACAACACAATGCGACTGATTTTTCTGGGTCTGATGATGATCCAAATGCTGCCCACTTGGGGGCAGTTTGCTGAGTTCACTTCATCCAAGGCCTGGTGCTATATGGAAAAGGGTACTCGGTGTCTGTCTTTTTGTGTATGATGCAGGGGTTGGAGCACTAGTGGGAAGATATGGAGCTTGGGCTTTGTTGGGATTAGGAGAATTAAATTCTCTATGTTGAAGGAGGCAAGAATCCTCACCGTGTTCATGTATACATCCTGATGGACAGAGCAGCCAACACCAACCAAAAAGAAACCCAAACTCTGGCACAAACACAGTCTTCTTCCCTTTTGGAGCCAGGAATCATCTAACTTACATGCAGAGATGGCCTCACCGCTGCCTATCTGTAAAGAGGAACAACCTAGGCTAAACTGAGGTGATCATCTGTATAATAAAGTATGTTGATTGTGAGATTCTGTCTATCAGCTTATGCAATTCTATCACTCACACACATCACAGGTTCCAGTTTCATTAGGTGCTATGTAGCATGGAGAACCTGGTGTCCTGGGAACAGACCAAGAGAATATGCCAGCTGTCCTAAAGCATCAACATAGTGGGATCCCTAACTGATGTGATGCGTGCAAGGGTTTGAGACTGTCAAGGTAGATGCCAAGGAAGTGGGAACAACTGGGCATGCAAACAGAGGAGTTCAGCTGCAGTGCACGTTGGACACTTACCTGTGTGTTATGGGGTTCTGTCCACAATGAACCATCTTATGGAAAAGATCTTTGTTCATGACAGATCAACCAATTTCAACAGCCAAGTACTCAATACAAATGCTAACATTTCTAGTCGCAGCTCCAAGTGGAAATTCATTCTTCACATGGCCTGAGGACTGAAATCTAATAGTCTGATTCTTGAGCAGTCCACTCAAGTTGTTTTAGTGTATTGAACATGCAAGTGCTCACTGATTAATTTCTAAAATTGAGAAATTCACAAAAGTGTTTGTTTGGTTTTTTGTTTTTTTGTTTTTTTTTTTTTAACCTGCTGGGACTTGAATCTGAACAGTTCAGTAGTTCAGACTGGTATAGATCTGGCAAATAATTAAAAAAAAGGAAATTCCCATACTCAGTGGTCTAACCAGGAATAACAGGACAACTAAATGTTACATGTAAAAAACCAGAAAGATATTTACATGTTTAAGGTCATATCCACCACAGATAGTAGCACAGTTTTAAAAAGCCCAAATTAATGCAGACTCAGGCAGTTAACAGTGTATAAATGCAGTCATACTGCTTTCAAGCCTGAATTGTCTTATGCAGAGCCAGAAGTGTTGTCAGTGCAGTGTGCATTTCCCTAATTTCCACTGTTAACCGATGCTGAGCCAGGGCTGGTATCTCTGCAACAAAACCCATGGGTCATGAAGAAATACTTAGAATAATTTAGGAAGTAAACCACAACTCCCAGTTTGTCTGCTTGTGCTATCAACACAAACTCATTTTCCATGCTAACTGGATTAAAATATTAAATATATTTTGCATGATGATCTCTGTATATTTTCCATAAAACTGTCTTAGCACCTTTTCCATAAAACTGTGCTGGCTTAAAATGAGAAGACTGTTGACTAAATTAACTATTTTAAAGTAAACAAAGGATACTACTAATAAATAAATAAATAAATAAAAACCTTTTCTAATAGATGGAAACTGTTTTTGTGAAAATTTGCTTGCATCACTGCTTTTTTCTTGGGGTAGTGAAAAGAAAAACATAATTTTATCTAATCTGATACCTAATTAATTTGTTCTATTAGTCTCCCTGAAAACATCAGTTAGTATGAAATCTGCAGGTAAAAGCTTCAGGATAGTGAGGAAGTCCTGAGAACTAATGTGACAGCATAATTTCTAAGAAAGTGGGATTCTCAGTGACATTACAAGCCCAGGATGCTGTGTGGCTTTTTTTTTGGCACTTGTGTTTTATGAGTTAGCAGCAGTATGAAACTGAACCTCTAATCCTGTTCAGCAAATGCATCAAGCTATTGAGGAAACTGATGATTCAGAACAACTGATTGAACGAAGAAGTATATTATACAGGCAGAAAAGACTTTCAAGTGAATTATTTCTCAAAATATTATACAAAAGTGAAATCCTCTCAGGAAAGTATCGTTCAACAAAGCCAGTAGGTAGAAGTTGTCATCTAAGGCATTTTACTAAAGTCATACTGCTGAACATCTCAGCATCATTTCTCAGCTGAAAACTCCTGCTTGAAACAGCTTCAGATTTAGGAAAAACATTACTAGTACTACAATCCTCTTAAGTAAGTTTAATTACTAGATTAGGTAGGATTTCCTGCTTAGCTGGACTGATTGTGCACTGTAGCCAGACCCCAATTCCGTTTTGAGCTGAGATTTGGGCACTTTTATCTCTCTGTGTCATGGAAAAGTGCTGCAAGAGGATTTGATGGAAGCTGTATTTTAGAGTGTCCTAAAGAGAGGACCAGAACCAGAAATGAAACAAAATAGGGCAAGTATGGACACATTTAAGGAGACCAGTTTGCTGAACAGGACTAGACATCTGTAGTCTTGTCCATCGTTCTTTTGGAAAACAAACAGCCCAAGACAGGGATGGGAGAGAGGGCTGATGGTGTGGCAGAGTGACCATCTTCCCTGGGCTGTGGTATTTTAGCAGCATAGACATTGTTTGCAGGAGTTGAAAGCAGAGAAAGACTGTTTGGCCTGTATATATCAAGGCAGGATAATAGATGAGAGTGGTACTGCCATGGCATTAGAGCATGAGTGTTTGTGTAGTATTCTCCAGTATAGTGTAGCACTAGTGGCACTACTGTGATATTAACATATTGCTTATCTGTGGTGCAGCTACTGTAAGACCTGTGGGAAATAGACGGGTTTATCTGAGCAATTTGAGAAATTCAGGCACAAGTCTTAGCCAACTTAGTATGTAACCAAAAATATTTTTTTCTGGATTAAGTAAGAAAGTGTCAGCAGTCTCACAATTCTATGCAGTTCTTTAGTATTCTGGGGGGTTTTGAGCTTCATAGTGCTATTTCTAAATCGAAGAGTTGCCACAAAAATGTTCATTCTTGTTCGTGTGTCAAATATGGTTGCCTCACTTTATTTTTCTGTTATGTCCTTGAACCAGGACTTCATTTAACTGAAGTATGACTTTGTAACACTTTTTCCAATAAATTTGCTTTGGTTAATATCTCAGAATGTGCATTTTGAACAAATGCAAAATGTTCTTCTCCTTTAGAGACACAGACACACCTTATTGTTCTCATCTTTGAGCAGACTGGAGTCTGTGCTAAATAAATGAGAACGAAAGAGAAACAAAATCACATTTGTCACAGATGGGAGATGAATATACTGAAAGTTAGACAGCTCTTTAACTTCCATAGTCATTCTAGGACCTGGTTGTACTATGTACCTCAAGAATTGTTTCTATGTTGTATAGTGAGTCCTATCGTCAAGGTAAAATTCTCTGTCAGTTGATCTCAGCATCGCAAGAGGAGTGTTGATGTACATTTTAGCTTTTCATCAGTGAAAAGATGCTTATTTGTTTCTGCCCTTTAGAACATGTTATCACAGTGCTATCACAGCACTGGCACTTGATATAGGTAACAGTAGGATTTGTGAGCAATTAAAATTCCAAGTTATACTGTTACATAGTGACAGAAACACAACCCAGTAACACGATGCACCCACAATGTGACGTTGCAACTGAAAACCAGAAAGCATCAAAAACTTTGTTCCACTTTTTGGTGTTCTAGGGTATAGTTCTTACAACATTATCTGCTCTGTAGAATCACTCTGGCTGTTACACTGAGGAATAGTTTCCCCTGGGCTAGGCTAGAAAATATGCATATGAAGACAGGAAACTGCTAAGATGTCATGTCAGTGAACTATGAACTAAAAAGGAAGAAACTTTTCACATAGTTTCAAAGGAAGAAAACCTGTGTAAGTGAGCTGGAAGAGTTGACGGGAACACACACACATCACAACAGATCAGTATCAACAATGCTTAGTATGCTCAAAGCAAAACAATGTCAAGGCTATGAAAATTTCAGATCTAGCTTGTAAATTTGATGAGAAATACAATTTTCTCTCATTGTTCTAGACTAATGGATGCACAATGAATTAATAATCTGAATGGAGCTATTTTTTATTACATTTTAAAATCATTCTGTGAGCAATCTGCAATAAGTTCTTATACATAATTATTGTTGTACCTGCAGTTACTAAAAATCTCTTGTGTTCAGTATACAAAATAGGAAAAATTGCAAATGAAGAAGCTTATTTTTGTAGGTTTCTCTGACAAACAACTCAGAGACTACTCTGTACTGAAGGCCGTTCAAAAATTCATTTACTTATGAACTTCATTTACTGTATATGAACTTAATGATAATCAGATTCCGATATAATGTATCTGATAAATTGGAGATGTCTTAGCACTTCAGAGGCGAGTTCCTTTCATTCTAACACCTATTTCTAAAATAGATCAACATAATTATCCTCTGATAGTACTTATTTCTTCCACTGTCTGTAAAGTTTTTCATACAGAAGGACTGGCTCACATGTAGACATCTAAATTTGTCTAAAGTTAAGTAAGATTAATGTAGCACTTCCCCTCTCTTTACTTAGATGCTTCAATTGAACTTTTCAATTTGGATGACTCTAGAGATCCACCCTAGATTGTGTTCTCTCTTTTTCATTCTTCATCTCGTTTGGATGGGAACTCCCGTTTATTTATCTTACAGGAGAGACAGAACAAATAGGACTAACAGATAATTAACATAGGTAAAGAGAGGACTCCAAGATTTTTATCAAAAGGAGGAGAAGCAGAAGAAGAAGAAGAAGAAAGAGAGAAACCAAAGAAAATTTAGAATAATTTAGGAATAGCAAAATAATTTACAAATAATTTATCATCTTTTTAGCTGTCATAACTTTAAATAATTACATTCATTGTTTATATTCAATATTTGAGCAGAAACAAATGTACTGTGTATAAAAGATAAAATATTTTCTTGAATGTTGTTGATTGCAGTTACATACTAATCTGATGTTCTGCCCTTTTGAGAAGAACGGAGAAGACCAGAACTTGAAAACATATCCACAAACTTCAGGATATTGCAAAGCTGACAAGCAGTCAGTCCTTTTAAGGGCAAAATTTTTAATCCAATGTACATAATGGAACTGTAGTTATATAGTCACTATGAATAAAGCTTATCCTTTACAGTATATTGGTTTACTATTTATCAGCTTGGGTTTCTGCTTTTTGTTTCTTTTATCAAATGAGTGAACTCAATACACCTCAGCATAAGCATAACATGCACTGAAATAATTTGTTTTTTATTTTAGGGATTGGGACCATACTCCGAATCACCACACAATGAAGGGATTATACATTTAAAAAGTCTGTATGCAATCAAGAAGAAATTTTAATTAATCATAAATAGAACTGGTTTTGTGGAAATAATCTGACCTGACAGTCCAAGGTTTCATCAGCACATCACAGAGATTAAGAATACTTTTGACTTGAACAGACAGAGTCCCAGAGAGTCACTGCAGCCTGAAATACTTTAGGAAAGCTAATGTGTACAGATCACACAATGTCATTGTTTCTCTTAGTGCTTCCATTCCATTAGGAACCAATGCGGGACTCTTTTAACTTCCGAGAAACCTTTTAATATCATGCTGTCCTGGTCAACACTGAAGCAACAGAGATTACAAGACATCAAACTACAATCTTTTATCCCATGTTCTGTGTGTATAAAACAAGGAGTCAGCTTCGCTTTGAAGTACTAATTGACTGTCTGTATCAATCAGCACCTAATCCCTCTCCTGCATGCATTTACGTCTCCACAGTAACTGAGCTGTCTTTCTCTGGGGTCTAGGCTGTGAAGCACTTACAGTAAATGTGTAGTATGCAAAGGGAGTAATTGACCTCAGTCTTAGAAAATCTGTCGGAAAGCAACTAGACCTTCTAATTCATGCTTTAGTCTAACAGCAAGATGAATATGAGTTAAGAGAAAAGAGCTCTAGATGACAGTACATTAAAAAATTATCAGTGAAAAAAGAAGCATCTGATTTTTTTTTTCTCTTCCCCCACCCTTTTTTATTTTTTTTTTATTATTATTATTTTTTTTTAATTTAAACACAGATTATCCAAGAACAAGAGGCACCAGAGATTTACTGATTGTTCTGGGTCCTTACATTTGAGGTTGGAGATGTAATCACAAAGAATTTTCTTGATGTTGTTAGGCACAACTCCAATCACTACCTTGTTCATTACAAGAATTGTTAGTACAAGACCTTAAGGATGCATTTTACCCATTGCTGGGAGCACAAGCCACACACAAGTGATCGTTTAGAGCTGAAAGCCTCATAGTCTAGCCAGGCAGCTGAAGTGATTTGCACTTATTTGATTGCAATCTCTGCCCTTCCCACGAAACAGAGATCAGGAAGGAGCCCACTTGGAATGTTAGTTTGTAATATGTAAAAGGAGAATGAAAGGGACATAGTAAAGGGAACTTGAGGGACACTCTCCAGCAAGTCCTAACTGTGAAATAGAGGAGTAGAAATACTATACATCACAGTAAATAACCAAAAAGAGAGGTCTTCAGGCACACAGTAAAAAATGGCAATTCATGTGGGAAGCACTCTGATGGGTAGTAAAAGTTTAGACTTAATGAACATTGACTATTCAGAGAATGTTTTCTTTGAGTAATTTACTAGAAGCTTTTACAGTTTCCGTGTGTGATAAGTTTTTTCTACGCCACAAATGTTTTTTTGAAAGAATGAATATTTCCTCAAAAGGAAATAAAAACCAGGCTTGTACTAAGTTCCAGCATCCAACATTTATGCTCAGTACTTACCCTTTGAGATAAAATAGCACACAATATTCTTCATATTCTTTTCTTATTATTAGTATTTCAGATCCAAGGATTAAGGATACGGAGGTTTTATATTCTTTCAGAGAGGACAGAGAATATAGCCACATTTGCTTAAGAGGAACCATGCTTGCACTACTATCACTGGTGAACTCATAACATGAATCTAAGATAGCATATTTTAAATATAGAATGGAAACCTCAGAAGAATTCTTACATTTGTTAGATTTCAGTGTCAAGCAGTTGACATGCTTGGCTGAAAAGAATTCCTGTCAGGTATAGTCACCATTTGTGTTGACTGAGAACTTCTAAAATAACCCACAACTTTTCTTCTGCTTTGACAGTATCTGTCTTTCTTCACCACAGGTAAAACTTTTCCTATTAGGAAAAGAAATTTTCTGGAAAAAGCATGATTATAGGCCCTTTTCAAAGATATTCCCAGCTTTTTGTTATATAGTCATACAGTTCAGCTAAATATTATCTGAAATCTTGAATTTGCTTGTTATTGGGTAAATATTATAAAGTGGTGTGTCATGGTTTCCAATTTTTTTTTATTTGTCTTTATATAAAGCACGCTCTTAAAGGTGAATTAAATGTAGTGGTCTCTTGGGTGGTCACCTAAGACAGATCTTTGCGTATAACCAGAACTGCCATAAAGACAAACCCGTAGTTGTATAGCAAGGGGGTCAAGACAGAGGGGACTGTAGAAAAAGAAACAAATCAAGCAAAGAAAACAAACCCACTTGTCCTACAGCTGCTTACACCTTAGCAGCCTTTTTTTTCCTCTGCTGCTATCTGAGTAGGAACTACCCGATACCAATCCATGTGACAGATTCTTCCCCTTTCAGGAACTGTCTAAACTGTCTGTTTAGAAAATGATGAAGCCTGAAGCCTTTCCCCTGCTGTCCTGCCCACCTTGCCCTGACCCTGACCCTAACCCTAACCCTGTGCTATGGCTCTACTCACAGTTGTCAGCCTAGGAGGGGAATTTGGAGCTAGTCTGCTTTTGGCAGAAAAGGGTTCATCTTCATAAGGAAAGCCCAGCCTGCAGAAGAGCAAGGTCCCTGTGAGACGCAAGGCTAGAGAGAATCAGTGCATTTAGCTTGTTCACCTCAATAGCTAGATTTTTGATGTTTCTGACTTACTTTTCTGACCGCTCTGGCTTTGTGAAGATGAAGTCTTTGTTCATGCAAACACAGGAGAGGAGAGGGAATGACCGAAGCTGTGCTCAGGCAATGGACATTTCAATTTTCTCCCCTGTCCCACGCCCACGTAAGAACGGCATTAGAATGGCATTTGGTGACTTGTCACCTTTCATGGTAGCTGCTGCATCCTTTAGGAGCCCTTAGTTGATTGCTTATTCCTGGGGTTTGGGGAAAGAAAAGGGAATTAACTTACAGCTCAGATTCTGACACCTGAATTAAGTCTAGATTGTCAGCTCTGGGATGAACTGAATATATGACCACCAACATACTTTCTAGGACAACCCAAACATTCCTTGACATAACTATCTTTTATCAAAATGTATTTAATTAGAAATCTTGTAAAAGGAGAGTGAGAAATTCTAGTAAAAACAATAGCAAGTACATTGTTCTGCACTGACTCACATGACAGAGTACTGAAATTACATTATGGATAAAAGAGTAGAAGTGATATATAAAAAAGAACAGCTCACTGTTGGGATTAGAACAGGCATAATGGTAGTCTCAGAATGCAGGACTTCAGGCAATGAATAACAACTTCTATTGTGAAGGAGAGGAATGAATCTGAATGATGTTGAGATAGAGTAGGTAAAGAGTACATAGAAAAAATCAGACCTTAGTTCATTGCTTGAGGAATTTATATTAAAATCTTTATGTTAAATGAAAACTCATAACATTTTTCAGCCAGAAGTACACATTATGAATTGATTCACTGAGCAGTGTCCTTTCTGATTTCACTAGGATTAAGGTACTGCTTTACCGAGAGTAGCAAAAGTGAGTTTCTGATACACTCACACATAGCTCATGTAGTTTGTAGTGTGATATTTTACTTTTTCATAATAAAAAAGTAATCAGCAGCATTTCACAGTTATTTTCATTGGTACTTCTTTGACTATTGTCTTGTTTTCCCCTCCACTCACACTGTAGCTCAAAAAAATCAGTTTATCACTACTCAAAGTGTACCTCAGTTCGATCCCACTATGAAGCAAAATAGCTAAATTCCTTGTCCTTTGGCTTGAAAAATAGCTTGTCTTCACTTTGCTGCTGTTGCTGTGGCAGAGGAAGAAGACATATTTATTATTTATTGTTTTCTGCCTGTTACTAATCTTGGTTTGAATTGGAAAAGCTGACTTCCTGTGAATGTATTAAGAGTGGTATGAAGGACTCACTAGTCAGTGCTTTATAAAATATCATTAATAATTTACATGCTTAAAGAACAGACCTATAGTGTTTCCAGGAAATATGCCCAATATTCTCTATGAGTAACCTCCTGTTAAATATTTTATCAGCAAGACATAATTTAAATCATCAAAGGAATTCAAGCTCTTGGTGTCATGATGGGTTACATGTGTAAGTCTGGCATACTTCACAAGAGACTGTTGGTCCTTAGAGAAGGAGGTAAGGTATGAGGGGGAATGAAGACCACTTAGCTGGGAAGAAACTCTGTTTGGGGTCCTCAGAAGAGATTAAAGCATTAAATGATGGGTGGAAAATGTAGAGATTACCTCTCATAGGTAGATTTAAGAGGTAGATATTGAAGGAGGTGGAGCTGGAGTCTCACGTGAGTCCATGCAAGAGAGACAGCAAATATATTGCAGAGGATCTGTGATTCGGTCTTACTATTGTCCTCCAAATTTGATGAGCAACAGTCTGCTTTTTGCATATTAGCCTCCTTCAGGGTGATGGTAGTAGTGATTCAACTGTCTAGCAAGGCATCCTCTTTAAAAAGCAACCATGTGAAAATCATGCAGTACAAAAGATCAGCCTCAGGTACTACTGTCAGCTAGGCTGTTCTCTGGACATGTTTCTTGGCTGCTGTCAGGAAAATCAGGGCAAAGAAGTTAGGAAGTGCACTTCTTATCTTGCATGTTGCTGTACTCTTATCCATCACATAAAAGTTTTCTTTAAAAGACAGCTTTTTCTAAAGGAAATATCCATCATTACACTGTATACAGTGATCAACAGGTTTTGCATTCCTTGTGGTGTTATCGTGCCATTTCATCAGCTAACCAGTTAATTTACACCACCACAGCCTTCCTGTTACAGATAGAAGGAAGGATTTGATGTAACCTGAAACCCTAACTCAGTCATTACCGAACAGAGGGTCACTCTGCTATAGTAGTGAATACAATGAATATAAAAGCATTTTAATGGGAACCTTCCGTGCAGCTGGAGAACATCATTCTGTTTGAAGAATTTCTGGTAAACAGGCATTTTCCAAAACATAAACATTTGGTTTTTAAACGAATATTTATTCTGTTTCTCTCTACATTTATTTATAAAGAGGAAATGTCAGTATAAATAGATGATTACGATCCAGAGTGCATATTACCAAAGAGGGATTGCAGTCTACTCCTGATCTCTGTAGGAAGAAAACATTCTGAACCTGTGATGGTCAAGAGAAACACAATATTACAAGCTGCTCCTTGTGCATTTAGGGTGGCAGAGTATACTGTTACACATTCAAAGCTTTAAGTATTTCTTCTGACCTGTGGTGCATAGGACACATGCACAACAGCAGAGCAATAACCATATTCATTTGTAAAGCTGAAGAATTCATGTTTGCTCACAGCTGGCCTGGAGCCTAGCATGTAAAGTAGGAGAAAGGAGATAAGTCTTCCTTGCAGATCAGTCAGTGCCTTCAGTTACTACTCTAACATCCTCATCTAGCGAGGCACTTTTAACATCACTTCAGCTGCATGGACTGTCTCACTTATGCGTATTCATTTGTTTGCAGTCTTCCTCATTTTAAAAATGTCATGGTAAGGTGATGATGCTTCAACTAAGGCAAAGCCAGAGTTTTGGCTCACTTCTATCCTTAGTTCAGTGAAAGGAGTTGCTAGTAATGAAGATACTTGAGCTGACCATTAAACTGAAGAACTCACTGTAAGCATGCTGACTGGGAAACTGATCTGCACCTCTTAGTCCCTACTTTTACTTTGCTCAGGTCAGCCTAACTATGTCAAAACAAAGTTTTATTCCTTAAATCTTCCTTCAGCTAATTTTGAAACAGCAGTGCAGTCATTTCTGGTCATAAATCTTTATATACTCTTTTAGATCAAAAATCTGTGCTTGGATAATCACAAATATGTTGAGATGATGTTATTGAGTCAAGCTTCATTTCAGTTAGGCAAGTTACATCAGATATGTGATGATTGTGAGTAATTCTGCATGCTTTTTTTGAGAGTAAAAAGTGCTCCTTACTGTGTGTAAGGTCATCACACAATTTAATAGGACAAACTCTGAGAATAAATTCATATATCATCCCACTACCCCTACCATATTCATTAACAACACCAGAGACACAGGTAAACATGAATCACATACAATTTTTCCCCAAAACTTGCACTTACATGGAACTTTCCGAGAGGAAATGTAAGATATCAAAACAACGAGGTGATTATTGCTTTAGGAGTAGATAGGTATCCTGCATTTGTCTTAATTTCTTCCAGTTGTTATTTTGGACTTGATTCCCAGCCTGCTGATTATTTGCATTCATGTGTATTGCAGGTTGGTCTAATAGCAAGAAGACCTTGTGTGGCTCTGTATGACTCCTGTCTAATTCCTCTTGCTGAGAATTTTCCATTACTGCTTTAAAGGAGTTCAGGAATGCTATGCAATACCACATGTAGAGTTTTTCAGCAGTCATTTTCAAATTAAAATGAATCAAACAGTTCCAACAGGATTAAAATACCCCGGAAGAGTAGAGTTTTCCAGAAAAATTGTTTTTTTATAGAAGTCTGTAGCCTGCTGAAAAAATAATTCAGAACATGCCCTTCTTATTTTATTGCCCTGTATTTTGCAAAATAAGTGGGATTAAGGATGGTCTCAAAACAGCATTTTTGCATTGATCCATTTTTTGTACAATACATATTTAACATGTTTCACTTGAATGGCCTTTTAATGTTAATGGCTCAGAGGCTTTACCAGAATGATTGCAGGAAGGAATCACTGTTGGATTCTGAGGTTATTTGCTTTATATCCATTAAATTGCTGTACTCCTTGAATTGTAATTGACAGAGTAATATCTGAACAATTTCTTTGTTCACTGCTCCAGTCTTATTCCTTGCTCATTCTTAACTGCTCTCTGGGAAGACATTTAAAAACAAACTAAACCTATAGTGGCCTCTAGATGGGTAAATGTCATTCAAAGCCAAAATCTTCTAAATGCAAAGATGGGTTTCTCTGAATGAACACTTAATTGTTTAAGCCTTTAACCACGTGGTTCACCTTTGTTGATTTGTGCATTTCACCAGAAGAATTTTAATTATTTTAGTCTTCACTGAAACTATGTAAAAATTATGTCTTTCCTTAAGAAGGGACTGTCCCGTTGAATACTGTTTTTAAAATTTGTGATATACATACTCATGTGCCAATAGATACAGGTTTACAACAAGCAAGATGAAATTATATCACTACATTTCTTACTTATATTTTTAAATTCATAAACCAAATGATCATGGGAAGGAAAAAGTATGGAAAATGTTGAAGTGAATCTAGGAGGCAGTAAAAACTCTTTCACTGGCTACTTCCAAACTTCCATTCTGCAAAGGTCAAAACAGTATTTCTTAGAAAGGAAACTGAATGGTCCTCATAAATCCTTCTCTCATGTTACTATATTTGTTAATTCTAACACGTCAGGGGGTGCATTTCTATTTTTAAGAAAATAATCTTAAATACATATCACATTCCTCACATTACTTAAAGTATCCATTCCTTGCTCTCTTTCAGACTAGCAAAATTCCCCTCGTGTCCTGATGTAGTAGAAAGTAACTTTAAGCTGTGTGTATGTAACTCAGTTGGTGTGACTTTGCCTGTGACCAGGAATCAGCACCTGTTCCTTCTTTTACTTAGTAAGAGAGACACAGGTATAGTGGATGAAAATAGAAAGTACAGACCAGAACTCTGGAGGACTTGAACAAACACATAAAAATAGATGGTCCTTGTTAAGGTAACTTACAATAAAGGTAAAAATTAACCTGTTGATACAGACTGAGGAACAGGACAGTAATTTTTTGTTGGACTGAAATGTCAGTACAATTTTCTAATGCAATTTTTTCTGTCAGCCCAGGGATGTAGTCATAGCCCCAAGCCTGAGAGTATTCAAGAAGAGACCGGACAACGCCCTCAGACACATGGTGTGAACTGTGGGGTTGTCATATGCTGGGCCACGACTTGGACTTGATGATCCTTGTGGGTCCCTTCAAACTCACGACATTCCATAATTCTATTGTTCTATGAATATTCAGTCATACAGATTTTGGTGTTTATAAACCAGCCATGTAACACTGAAAATTTTTGTGTACTTCAGAGAAAAAAAAAAAAAAAAGTCTTTTAAAGAGGGATTAAGAAGATCTATTTATTGTTAGATGGCATTCTTGCTATGTCTGAGGAAAAATATATGAATAGGGATGAGTACAACAATAAGTTTTCCTACAGTTGAGGAGAAGGTGAAGAACCTTGGAATTATATACAGAATAAAACTGCTTCCTGTTACTGAACCACGTAGTGTAACATTAAGACAGGAAGGGTTTGAGGAGCAAAGACAAGAAAAGATCATCACTCTCGATGACAGAGCGAAGAATGAGTCAAAATATGTACAGAGTGGTGATGTTGTTTAAACTGTAATTTAAGGGAGGTAGGGACATTGATTTTAGCAGAAGCTTTCCAGATGGGTGTTATGTTACAGTGAAAAAAGTCTTTTTATCAGTAAAATGGAACTCAGCATGCATACAGACTTCTCCATTCACTGTTAGTCCAAATACAATGTTATCATTACAACAAAAAAATGCAATTGACTTTATTAGTAGTACAATTACATTAATATCAACACTACAATATTCAGGTAATTTGACACTATTTAACATAGATTGCTTCTTTCTATTGACCCTAACTAAAATTTAAAAGTTGCACAACAGCCAACGATCTTCAATTAACACGGAGAGCTGCCATTTTGGAAGTGATTAGCTTTGTTAGCCCTTTACTATGCATTATATTTTCAGAATTACCCTTAAACAGACTAGACAGTAGCCACTTAACCACTGGGCAATTGTTATTACAGCTAAAACAAACTAAACCCCATTTATAACAGAGCAAACCCAGGCAAGTTTTGAGACCCTGAACTATTAGGTCAATACAAATCTTGTGGTGTTTTACCAGTCATTGCATTTTTTTTTTTTAAACTGGGTTAGAATGTATGGAGCACAAATATATTTTATGGAGATAAAAAAATGTCTATTGCAGTAGTGATAGTAAGACCCTTTCAACACAGCAGCATTTCTAAACACAGAAGTTTGCTCGGTATAGAACTTGCCAAAAGGCCTGTGATGAAGATGCTGACGAAGTTATAGGCTTAAGCAACAGACTTAATAATGCTGCCTGTTGTTATTAAAGAATAATGTAATAGAGAAGGTTTAGTAGGAAATATATTAATAAATCTTTTTTAGCTGTTAGAGAAAATTGCATTTGAAAACAGTATCAAAATTTCAGTCCAAACAAAAGATTAATGAGTTTTTCTGGTAAAGTCAACGATTTGTGTAAATGTTTGTGTAAAGATGTTGACAAAATATTTGAAGCTGTTGTGAAAAAAATAGAAAAAATTTGTTGAAGACATAATTGGAATAGTAAATGAAGAACAAAGAATAGACTCATGAAGTAAAGAATACACAAAATATCAAGAAAAAATATAGCTGACTATTTTCAAGCTGACAACTTGAAGAGATGACTATGAAGTAGTGATTTCGTTCTTTGACTAAACAAGATCATGAGAAATTCCTAGTGAGAAATTCAACTGAGTGCAAGTGACAGAAAGTTGCTATGGAGAAGTTATTGAACTTTCCTAAATCTGAAAATAAGTACTGAAGTGTATGATCTATGGTTTTTGTTTCTTTTCTTGAGTTTATACTCCTGGATTTCATGGAAATAACACTGTTCTATAATGCACTTGTAATGACTGAACGTACTGATATTAATTTCATATTGAAGATTCAATTAATAATTAGATACATGTTCAACTTTAAGTATACGTATAGTCCTGCTGTCCTCATTAGGTGGACTAGTAGGAACTAGTAATTAGAACAGCTTTGCATTTTTTAGCAAAATATTTCTCCTCAAAAAATGTTGATTCATCAAAAATTTTCTTGGGGTAATGTTTCAATGAAATTTTCCTCTGGGATGGGTTCAATATTCCAGACTGAAGGTGGAACTGAGACAACCAGTATCATGCTGGATTGGTGTACTAGACCAGGACCTGGAGCACACAAATGCCCCTCAGCTTGTCCCTTCAATGTCTGATTTAGAGACATTAAATCTGGGACTTTTGCAGGTTAAAAGAGTTACCTCAGAACAAGAGCACCAGCTACCCCTGTTTGGATGTCTCTGCTTTTCTTTGCAAAATACATAAATCGGCTTGGAGCCTGTCCCATTGAAGAATTAATACAATTTAATACCTAATTCTTTTTTGATTGACATGTCACATGCACATTTGATCACCCTGTTACATATTCCCCATCAGGTCAGTGATATATTTTATAAGCAAGGATAGCTTTAATTCTAGCACTCTTTTAACACTCTATCTATCAGCTTCTTGATACTTAATCTACAATCATTCATCATATGGCTTCATTTTCTAGGCAATTTTTTCAACCAACTGAGGATTTGTCCAACAATATCACAACATCTAAAGAACTTAAACCAGTCAGTGCTGTATCAAAAGCCTTGTTCAAGTTTAAATGCTGATTATATCTGCTACATTACCATTAGCAGTTTTTATTTTTACTTCATACCAAAGTTAATAATGTATAACTGTGACTTCTTTAAAATCTATGCTATTACATCTATAGTTATTAAAATTCCATTCTGCTTGGTTCTTGTACTTGAATTGATTATTCTGCATGATAATTTTACTTGATCGTTGAATTTCAAATAATTTTCACAGAAAACTTTTAATGCTTTACTTTGTTTCTCTTTGTCTTGAAGCTTATGAGATTGATACTAAACTCATTTTATTAATGATAATTTGTAAAACTTCAGTTAGTGCTGTTGACCAGCAATTACTTTTCATGAGATAAGACAGGTGCCTGAACACAGAGTTTAACAAGTAGTGTCTTGGATATAAGAGTTCAGAAAAAAACTTCACAACTTCACTACAGCTGGTTTGTTTCTGTTAGGTCTCCCATTTAACATTTTTTCCCATTCAACACACCTCAGCTCGACAACCTCTATATACCTAAGTATTCCAACAACAAGTCCTTTAGAAGAGACAGAAATGTTTTTGCCAAAAAGTAATCCTTTAAGTGAAGAAGATCTTGTATTAAGAACAGGAGCTCCTTTCTTAAATATTTTTTATAAGGTCTGTTTTTGTTGACTGCACTGATTAGATTTTTCTCTGTTCTGTGTTTTTGTATATACTGTAATAAAATTACTACAGGTTATCCTCTATCTAATTTAAAAAAAAAAAAAGTAAGGTAAGAAAGGAAGAAAAAAAAGGAAAAAGTGTCAAACACAAATCATTTCATAGAAGCACGTTTAAGCTCTGTTTTTGTTTTTGGAGCAGAAACAATCTGTTTGAAATATAATAAATCACTTCCTTCACCTGTATGTCTCTGTGCATAGCTGTGTGTGCTCATTCTCTTCATACTCTTTCACTTAAGAAACAGATGTTACTTGCTCCAACAGGAAGGGAAAGGTGCTAGCAGGCTCTTCGAGACCAGCTGGGTATGTAGAGTTTATTATATTCCTGCAACAGTTTATTCTTCTCAAGACTGACTTATTGCTTTCCACTTTATATACAAAACTTTCTATAGCCGGAGGAAATATAACCCTGTAATGAAATGTCCACTTAAAGAATCAAATCACCCAGATTTAGCTCTTTCCCAGTCTCTACGTGTTTCTCTCCGAAGGTATGACTCATTTTAAAATTTGAGGCCATTCAAAAACCTTTGCAATGACAATTTCAACACGTACAGGAATTAGAGGCAGTAAATGACTATGTATTCTTCTGCTGGTCATTTTGATTCTTACCATATTTGCAGTCTGAAAGTCTTTCTCATTGATACCCACTCAAGAACATGCTTGAAGTTACTTAACTTAAATGTGTGTCAGCACACTACTATAAAGCAGCCTTCTCTCAGGTAATTTCTCTAGAGAGCTAGCAGCTAACTAGTTAAAATTGAATGTCTTTCCTGACATTCAAGACGGTCAGGGATGAGGAACAAGCATGGATCTCCCTACCCTGTTGCATGCAAATACAAAAAACAGCTTCATACTTTGTGAAGACTGAATAAATTGAGTTAACAAAAACTTCAGTTTTATTTGGGTGCAAGAAGAGAGGTTTTCCTAAGTGTCTGACTCAAGAGCTAAAAAAAAATAAAGGACTTTGGTCAAGCTTTCTGGTTTAAATCTGACAATGCCACCCAATTCCTTACCATAAATGTCTTTGCTATGCTGAGCCAGCCACATTTTCTAATGACAATGAAACACTGAAAATCTTTCTGAATAGTGACAAGTCATGTGTTTCTTTTGCTTGTTGCCTGTAACAGAGACAAAACTAAAACTAGCCCAACACTGCTGACATGGGCCCCCCAAACCAGTATTTGTACAGAATCTGGAGGTGAAAGCCTGATGTGCTAACCTCCAGCTATGACCTGATCGAAACACTCTTCTTTTTAAAGGTAGATTGTGCTTCTAAGAACAGTCAGGAATTTTATGAGTAATAGGAGAATCTAAAAATAAGACATTAAAAACATATATGCACAGACTTGCTTTAGTGTTTTAGGGTATATTGTTAGTCTAGGACCTCTCAAATCTTACATTTTTAAAAGAATAAAGTAACCAAAAGAAAAAATGGAACATTTGTGAGAAGAAGTTGTGTCTTCAGTACTAAAACAGTGGTAAGAGTTTAACTTAAAACCAGGGACTTAAAATATTAATGATAGTGCACTGCAGTGGCATCACAAAATGAGAAAAACTGCTCTGAAAATTTCTGTATAAATCATCTGTACAGATTTCTTTCTGTGGTTTCTCTGTAGGCTTAATAGCTAGTGAAAAAACAGAAGCAGGCAGGCGCTCAGAACGCAGCAAAAGTTTAAATTCCTACCAAAACTGGGATGTTTTAGTTTTCAACCATTTGCTCTTGGCCTATTTCTGTTTCGCAAGTGCAGTAAATACATGGCTTTGTTCCTCAGTGCATGCTATTTTATGTAGTTTGGGATGAGAAAATGAATGTCTATAGAGTACTGTTTATTTTAGCCATCTCAAAGTTAGGAGAGAGATTCTGTTTTCATTTCAGACACACTGAAATGTCTAAATTTAGGCATACACACTGTAGATGTTTCCATTTCAGCTAGATGTCTAAACTTACATAGAATCTATGTTGATCTCTATAAAACTTTATCAACTCTTAGGTGTGCAACTTTAAAAAGGAAGGTAGTGATTCATGTGCTTATTCATTGCTGTCAAATGCCCTTGTGTCTAGGTGTCCTCCCTGGTCATCATCTACCACTCCAGGAAGTGGTGGTTTCCCATCCGTACTGTGTCCAATCTCATAGGTCCATGTAGATTTCTTAGATACCTATGGCATCTTCACTGGCATTAAAAGCTGATACAGGTGCAAATGAATCAAGCTGCTTAAGTGAGTTGGTTTCCCATCAGTCCTGTGTTCAATCTCATAGTTAAGTGAGTTGAATCGTACCCAAAGTGCGCTGAGCAGTTTACAAGCCAAGGAACTCAATCTAAGCTAGCTATACTTTGAATAAGGAGGAAGAGGTTGGATCAGGTGACCTCCAGAGGTCATTTCTAATCTCAGTTATTCGATGATTCTGGACTGTGTGAAATCTAGTGGCCAGCAGGTGTATCCGTAAGTCTATATATAAACTGCAGAAAATAGAATTTTGCTGTGTCTTACCTTTAACTACCTTTCTCCCATAAAGTGAAAATATACTGTTTGATTTCTCAGTTTTATGTCAGTTGAGGAATTTCAATTAATATGATTTCCTTTTTTTCCCCCACAGATCTGAGAAAAAAAGAAAATAATAAAAAAAGTTATTAAAAAAAGAGGGGAACACGGTTTCATTTAACCAGACAAAACATTTAGAACTTGTTAAGTTACTAGTTACTTTTCACTTTCTGTGAAGCTTGACTTTGACAAACGCTGAAGAAGTTGATGTAGTTAACAGTAGGCACAGATTGTGTTTCCCAATTTGGGATTTCAGTTGAGAATTTTTATTTGCTCAACCTGTCTTCCTGTTAGTTGGTTACTAGTGGTCTACCACTTTATTAAACACATAGTGATGCAAATTCAAATACCTCTAATAACCAGGATGAAGTCCTGATGTATTGAAATTAAATATTTTTTTTTTTTTTTAAATTCAGTTTGGTATAATACAAGGTTTCACCTACCACACAGCGCATGGATCTAGACCTCCATGCAATTGCTGCATAGGAGAGTGTTCCCAGGCAGCTTTGAATTGCTGATAGAATATGACAGTAGACCTTAGAAATAATGATGAGAGGAAGTAAAACATTTGTGGGAGAATGCAGGTGGAAAGAAAAAGAAAAGCATTTGGAAGGTAAACTATAATTTTCGCCAATATTTTTCACTTAGCAAAACAAACAAACAAACAAACAAACAAACAAACAAACAAACAAACCCACAACCCCACGCAGATGGGAAAGAAGAACAAAAACATAACTAACTATAAAAATATGAATAAATGAATTTAAGTGTGTTTGGGATCATTTTGGACTGGAGACTTGGTCTGTGATTCTTGCCAATGTCTAGGCTAGACACAGCTAGGGGAGGTCATAGTTTAAAAAAAATAGTTACAACAACATTTTTATATGGGACAATGAGCTCTTCCAAAAATCAGTGGAATAGTCACTTCCTTTTGTGTTCAAAAGAAAACAAAAACAACTTCATTTTTATAGTGTGCCATTTACCGTCTGAGTGCCCCCAAATAATCTGAACTCTGTCCATCAGGATTTTTGATAGAGTTTTTTTTGTGGAACTATGAGCATAACTCTTGCACAGCTCAAACCCCCTTTTAACACGTGAATGTCATCATCTTAGTTGTCATTCCTCACAGTACCCCTGGGGCTAGATTTCCAGGACCATCATTGCACAGCAAAGGTATTTTTCTTGTGTTTCTGTTAAGTGACACCATTGCCACGTTTATCCCTAAACTAGGTGAAATGTTGGTTGGCACTCTGATGCTGTTTCTGTAAATTTCATGTTGCCGTCAGTAACGTCATAAAAGACACTTTGACAGGTAGCACCAAATTGATGTACTAGCTGAAATGTATTGTAGTTAGACAGATATCCTCACCTCCAGGAAAAATGTCACCACAATGTTTTTGTGACGGAATTATGCTGCCATGTGCTTTTTTTCTTCTTAATTTTTAAAAAACATGTAGAACATTGACAGACTGAAAAATTAAAAAATCTTCCTGTCTCCCATGCTTATTTGTCACATTATATCTTAGATTATTTTGATGTTCATACGAAAACCACATGGAACCAAAACAAATATATGTAATTGTGCAATGTTGTCTTTCCTGTCCTTCAGTATTTATGTGAAAAGGCAATACAACACAAGTTACAGAGTTGTTAAGTTAAACCTTGATATCTCTCTTCTGTTAAAAATATATTTTCACCACTTGATTCTTTAGAATATTTCCATATGTGCCAGCACGGCAGGAAGGACAAGTTGTTTGAAGTCCATAGCATATCTACTGGCTATTAATTCTAACAAACATTGAATTAGCTAAAATACATCAAATAAAGAAGAAAACAGGAGAAAAACCCTATGCTGTTTGTAATATCAATTTGACTATGTGAAACTGATTGCAGCTGCATGAAACTGGGTCTATGTGACTCTGATAGTAATGACTATAGCACAGGAATTGTGAGATTTTTTAAGCACTGTTTCTTAAGAGGTCACCAGAAAAGAAAATATAAAGAATAAAACATGAAACGTGGGAAGAAAATTGCTTCAACTTGCAGAAAATGAGCTAGTTTTTATTTACAGCAAGGAAAAAAAAAAACCCAAAACATTTATTGTACCTTCTAGGGATATTCTGCTGTTGCCCCAAACTCGTACTGTCTTTGGCAAGCAGAGAATTGAGCTTTGAAAGCAAAATGGTAACAGGTTTGCAGCAGATTTTTAGAGTAAATTTCCTCCTATAATTTAGCAAATGCCATTTTGAATACTATCAGCAGGACTCTGAAAAAGAACAAAGAACTCTTGCAAACCTCAGTGATCAATGGGCAACATTTGCATGAAATAAACCAGAGCAGAAAGAGGTTGATGCAGATGGATGTGCTTCCATTTTATAATGAATCACCTTTTCTAGAAATTATGTCTGAATTATGCTGTGAATTAGAATTGACCCAAACAAAGGTGTGGTTTATGTGACTTTTTAGTTTTCACAGAATTTTCTCCTTCCTAGTTTCAGCAAGAACCTCAAATGGAAGTTTACTCATAGAGGAACCTACAACATTTCAAAGTTGGGCTATTGTTTCTAAGAATTTACAGTGTTCAGTTATTGACCTACATGACTTATAAAAGGAAAAGGAAGAGTCAGGCACATCAGAGTGGGATTTGGGACAGTCAGCCTGTAGAGGGACTATGTCTAAACTAAACAGGAGGAAACACTAAAGAAAAGTGTGTTTGAAATTGATTTTCACATAAACTCAGGTGCTTATTTCCAAACTGCAGAAACCATGGTTCACAGCCTAAGTCCTCTGCTTGTTTGTGATGTGTGTGCAATAGTTAGGCACTATGGTTAGATATTAAAATTATTGTAATGGGTATTTAGACAGGAATATTAGGTATTAATGTAACGGGAATACAACTAAAACGGATTTTTTTTTCCCTTTCAGGGAATCAAGTATTTCATATACTTCCACAATTATGTTTAGAAATTTCTGATATTCACAGACAAAATAATTGGAGTGTTTCTATCATAGTTTTGTTCCCTTCTTACTATCCAAGATTTAATTTTTCCACACAATCTTAGTTTCTTTGTTTAAAATCCATTCTTTTGTAAACAACTTTTTAATGACTTGAATAAAAAAATACAAGACAAAGACACCATGAAATTACCTTTTATTTCTTTTACTACAGAAATAATAAGAAGAAGCATCCAGTCAGTACTCACACTGAAAGACAAAATCAGAATTTTAAAAAATCTTTGTGATAAATAGAAAATGAAAATTAATAACTAATAGTAAACATTAAGAAGTTTTTAAGCACCGAAGTAAAAAAAAATATTTTTCACAGATATTTCTAAAATTTTATATTCTCAAGCCTACTAGCAAAATTTTGAGAGCTTTCTAAATATCAGAATCAGATCTATGATATTAAATTGATAAGACTAAGGTGCATTTGTGAATTTGAAAAGCTTGCTTTTATAATTTAACTCTCTTTTCAGAGTTAAAGCAGTCATGGTGCTAACAATAATTTCAAATTAATACAAAGTCAGGAGACGTGCTCAGATTAGCAGCACAAAATATTTTACAGTTGTTCAGTATGAGTACTTAAAAATCCGGTGTGAAGTATAATCGTGTCTTCACCTGGCAGACCAGGAACTCTCTCTTAATTCTCATTTGATCACTTAAAAAAGTGTCTGATTTCTCTCATTTAAAAGGTGTGTCTGACCTGCTGATACCAAAGGTCTTATAAATGTTGCTAAATTTACAGTTATTTCCTAAACCAGGAATTATCTAAATTTTTTGCCCATGTTAATGAGCTCAGCTTAGGTAGACTTGATGAAGCATGTCAAGCTTTTCCATAATCAGGATCTGGCTCTCTTTAGCAGGGCTATATCATAAAACTGCTGTAGAACTTTCACCCAGATTCATAAAAACTGGTAATAAAGAAAATTGCATAGGAAAACAAAGGCTTTGCCATCCTGTGGAAATTATTATGAAGCAAAAATCACAAGACAAGTAACCTCTGAGTTTGTTGCCTCTTATGGTTGGTTGTCTCATAAGGATCAATGGTAGGAAATAAGAAATAATTTCCATTAGAGGAGAACACTCTACTTGCCTGTAGCATGGGGTCAAATGAGGCCTTGATTTTTATCAAGACAGGAATAAAACATATGAAGTAATTGTTTTTTATGATAAAGAACATCACTGTGGAGGATGAATTGAATCTGGAATTTATTTAACTGTCCTTTGCCAATAATACATTCATTAACCATGGGAAGCACATTTCTATGCTGCAGAGATTAAAAACATTCTAACCAAAAGCAGCTGCCAACCAGTTGCAAATCACATTTTTCATAACTACACTAATTCAGCTTGACATCCTGTCTTATTTATAAAGTATTTGTCATTAAAATAAATGTCCATTTTATTCAACAAACCAGAAATATATTAAGTTATTGCAAAACTGATGAGCATACTGGAACATTTGCTACACTCCAGATTGTAACAGGACATTGTGTTGCCACATTGGGTTCTCATTGACCACACTGAATGTATCTTCTGTGGTATGGCTCAACTTTCTTCAGCATGGTGAGTTGTGTACAAGGTCTATTTTGTCTTAAATGCTTTTGATGGCTTGGGGCTCCTGTTTTAGGAAGAGGGCTATGACACAAATAAACTGTTTATAAAAGGTATTTTCTCATTGGCTATCCTAAACTTTGGGATGAGTTCCCACAGGAACAAAGGGAGACTGTGCTGCTCACTACTGTCTATGAACTGTCTTTTCTAATGTAAGCACATATTCTCCAGGATATACTACAAAATGAGACAGGAAAAAAATAAATTTTAATACCTTGGTGATGCAGGAAGCACAAGAACACAAATAAAATACTTTAGTAACTCCTATAAAGATGAATGACTTTCAGAACACACATAGAATTGGAGTAGAATAAGAAAATTAAGCTTATTTAGGAAAAATTTGTCTTGAGATTTTCAAATTATTTCAGATTGATCTAACTCCACAGCCATGAAATTTGGTTGAATGTTTTTTTAGCTTGTAACTTCACTGGCATCAACTAGAATGTTTTTAACAGAGGTCAGCAATTACTTTTTGTTTGTATAGTACAATAAATTGAATGTTTTGTTTTTTTGTTTGACTTTGCAGTTTAACAACAGATTCATATTTCAAAAATCCATCTGCAGTTTTGTAGTTTTGAAAAAAAAAATTTAAAAATGGTATTCTCAGCGTTCTACATACTTAGGTGTGAGGTGGGGTTTTTGTTGTTGTTTGTTTGTTTGTTTGTTTTGTTTTGTTTTGTGGTGTGGGGTGTTTTTTGTTTTTTTTTTTTTTATTTATTCCTTAGAAAAGAAAATTATTAGCTATCTTAAGCTGCAAGCTGACAGGAATTAAGTAAATGCAAAGAGACAGCATGGTCAAATTTCCAGGGCATTCTGAGCTGCAATTTCAGTAATAAGGAGGCAAAATTAAATATGGTCTTTCAGAAATTTTAATAAGGGAAAAACTAGCAAAAATCATTACAACATTGTCATTTCCACTATATACTTTGAAACACAGTTTAAAGGAAATTTGACACACAACATTCATATTATTATTATTTTTTTAAATCGGTTTGATAGTTGAAGAAACAAGTTGCAACTATACCTTTAAATATTTCCATCTCTTACCCTGAAAATGTATGCTATGATCTACATGAAAGTATACTGAGTCATGCAAAGATCCTACCATTGACTTTTTTTGTTTCTTTTAGCAAAATTTTAATCTCCTCAAAGTGATATCAAAATATCGCACCGGAGAAACAGCAAAACTCAAAAAAACCCCAAACAAACAGAAAAAAAAAAACAACAAAAAACCCAACAACCAACAAACAAGACTTCATTGAATTTTTTTGACATGTATTGTATTAGCTTAAAGCATAAAACACCCTATGACCTCAAACAGAAAGTGTAACTGCCAATTTCCATTTCATGGTGGAGATTTGAATACTCTACTAGATGTTAGAGAAGGTTCCAGGGAGACTTTATTGCCACCTTCCAGTGCCTAAAGGGGATCTATAAGAAAGCTGGAGAGGGTCAACGGCTTTAAACTGAAAGAGGGTAGATTTAGATTAGACATAAGGAAAAAAAAAAATCTTTGCTATGAGGGTGGTGAGGCACTGGAGCAGGTTGCCCAGAGAAGTTGTGTATGCCTCATCCCTGGAAGTGTTCAAGGGCAGGTTGGATGGGGCTTTGAGCAACCTGGTCTAGTGAAAGGTGTCCCTGCACCTGACAGGGGGACTGGAACTAGGTGATCCCTTAGATCTCTTTCAACCTTAACCATTCTGCAATTCTATGATTCTATGATGTAAAGCGACTAATAGTTGCTTGAATGTCTGACGATAATTTACACTGATTTGTGAAATTACTGAATGCGTTCAGATTTGAAAAATTCTCATAGAAGGTCTAGCACCAAACCATAAGAAAAACAACATTTCTATGAGGTCTTGCACCAGAAAATTAGTATGATTATGGTTTGAGTATTTTTTTCATGGGAACTAAAAGAGAAGAAAAAAAATATTTGTATCTTTTACTCTCTATACATTTTAATAGATTGCATAATATGATTGAGCAGTGAATGGAGGGGGGCCTTCTTTGAACTGAAACCTTTGAACTCCAGTGTCTCTAGACTGAAGAAAAAAAGAATCTCCTCCATGTTGACCATACTATATTATAAAATGAAGTCAGAGTACAGACAGCAAAATACTAGTTATAAGAAGATGGTTAGATTTTCTTTGTGTAGCAGTTGTGATTGGATAGAAGCAGAAAGGAGAGGTGGAGTGTGGAAATTTGGTGAGGAAGAAATGGAAGACAGAAACTTTCAGAGGGCAGAGCAGATGATAAAAAAGTTAGCAGGTTCTGCTCATGATGGCTACGACAGAGACAATTTCAGTTGAGAAGAGTGCCTTTGTGGAGGCAGAGTTGGGCAGGATTCCTTCTCCTTCCCAGAACAGTGAGGTCGGAAGGAACCTATAGACATCATGTAGTTCAACCTTCCTGCCCATAAAGGATCAGCTGAAACAGGTTGCCCAATACTATGTTCAGTCAAGTGTCAAGCATCTCCAAGGATGGGGACACCATGACCTCTCTATCACAGTATCACAGTATGTTTGGGATTGGAAGGGACCTCAAAAGATCATCTAGTCCAATCCCCCTGCTGGAGCAGGAACGCCTAGGTGAGGTCGCACAGGAATGTGTCCAGGTGGGCTTTGAATGTCTCCAGGGAAGGAGACTCCACAACCTCCCTGGGTAGCCTGTTCCAGTGCTCTGTTACCCTCACTGAGGGTAACAGAGCAACCTTCTAGGGTAACTAGGCAACCTTCTCTTTCAAAAGTTAGACTAATATCTGTTGGTCACTCTTCCTGCAGAAGACTAGAGGTTCTTGGGTATCATTAGGGCAGCTATACAGAACTTCTTGTATTTCCAACTGGCCAACATTTTAACTGACCAGTATGGTTTTGTGCCAAAATGTGCAAGTTCTCTTAGATACAGACAGGCATAGTAGATACATAGATACAGACAGACAGCCTTCTGTGGACTGAAGACACTGTACTGTCCAGAGTCCTAGAATGATTATTGGGTTGGTACCATTTTGATTCCAGGTTGGTTTCACTGCGTTAGTACCAAATTCACATTGATTTTGGTCTGTCTCATATCTTGGAGCACTGTTCCTCACAGTCCACAGATACTCCCTTAACTTTTCAGAAACATCCTTGGATTTGGCATAGCAAGTATTGAACTGGAGTCAGTCTGGCTTGCTGGATTCAAGTTGAGTTCTTTCTGATCCATATTTCCCAGGGAATTTTGTAGAACCTGCATTGTTGGAAATTTACATTATTCAAGTCCATCAGTATTTTGAATAATGCAAATCTAACTTGGCATTCATTGAAATACATTATATTTTAGAAAGCATGCGTCTCACTTCATAGAATCATAAAATCATAGAAAGGTTTGAGTTGGAAAGGACCTTTAAAGACCATCTAGAACAACTGCCGTGTCATGGACAGGGATGTCTTCCACTAGATCAGGTTGTTCAAAGCCCCATCCAACCTGATCTTGAACATTTCCACGGATGGGGCATCCACAACTTCTCTGGGTGACCTATTCCAGTGTCTCATCACCTCATCGCAAAAAATGTCTTTCTTAGGTCCAATCTAAATCTACTCTCTTTCAATTTAAAACCATTGCCCTGTGTTCTGTCACTGCAGGTAAAGTCCTACTCTGTCTTTCATATAAACCTCCTTCTTATATTGAAAGGTCACAATAAGGTCTTCCTGCAGCCTTCTCTTCTCCAGGCTGAACAAACACAGCTCTCTCAGCCTGTCTTCCTTGCAGAGGTGTTCCAGCCCTCTGATCATTTTCATGGTGCTCCTCTTGACCTGTTCTAACAGGGACAAATCTTTTGGTCCCACTACAGAAATTAACGTAAGCATTTTGCTAGTATGGTGGCGTATACCTTTCTATTTCTCTGGAGTGAAATAGCCACTGTTATTCCCTTCTACTGCCAGCTCTTGCCTGGATATTACATCATTCCTACCTCCTTAGATAGTCTTCTGAAAGACGTGGGTTTTTTTCTATACGGTTCCTCTGACTAGTCTTTTCAACTTCTCTACTTCCTGTTCCTTGCTTGGATGCTTCATAATTTTTGTACATTTTCAGTTTTTTTCTTTTTTAAACTTGCCACTGTATATCTGGCTCATTCTCCCTCACCCTTCACAGAATGACAGAATCACAGAATGTTAAGGATTGGAAGGGACCTCAAAAGATCATCTAGTTTAAGACCCCTGCCAGAGCAGGAACACCCAGATGAGGCTACACAGGAATGTGTCCAGGTAGCCTGTTCCAGTGCTCTGTTACCCTAACTGTGAAGAAGTTTCTTGTCATGTTTAAATGGAACCTCCTGTGTTCCAGTTTGAACCCATTACCCCTTGTCTTACCATTGGTTGTCACCGAGAAGAGCCTGGCTCCATCCTCGTGACACTCGCCCTCTACATATTCATAAACATTAATGAGGTCACCCCTCAGTCTCCTCTTCTCCAACCTAAAGAGACCCAGCTCCCTCAGCCTTTCCTCATGAGGAAGATGCTCCACTCCCTTAATCATCTTTGTTGCCCTGCACTGGACTCTCTCCAGCAGTTCCCTGTCTTTCTTGAACTGAGGGGCCCAAAACTGGGCACAATATTCCAGGTGCGATCTCACCAGGGCAGAGTAGAGGGAAAGGAGAACCTCTCTCGACCTACTAACCACCCCCCTTCTAATACACTCCAGGATGCCATTGGCCTTCTTGGCCACAAGGGAACAGTGCTGGCTCATGGTCATCCTGCTGTCCATGTGGAGCTCCAGGTCCCTTTCCCCTGTGCTGCTCTCTAATAGGTCATTCCCCAAATTATACTGGAACCTGGGGTTGTTCCTACCCCGATGCAATACTCTACACTTCCCCTTGTTATATTTCATTAATTTTTTCCCTGCCCAACTCTCCAGCCTGTCCAGGTCTCACTGGATGGCAGCACAGCCTTCTGGTGTGTCAGCCACTCCTCCCAGCTTGGTGTCATCAGTAAACTTGCTGACAGTGCAGTCTATTCCCTCATCCAAGTTGCTGAAGAATATATTGAATAATACTGGCCCCATTACTGACCCTTGAGGCACTCCACTAGATACAGGCCTCCAACTAGACTCTGCCCCATTCACTGCGGCACTCTGGCTTCTTTCAGCCATTTCACAGTCCACCTCACTATCCTTCCTCCATTCTTAATTAGGAGAACAAAATATGGGACATAGTCCAAAAAAGTGCATCTGGTGTATTTTAAAATTTTGGCTCAGCCACCTGACCAGAAGTTGAAGAGCAGAAGGACTGAAGCCATCTGGCAACAGTAGTGTGTGGAGATACTGCTGTTTTATTTTTTAATGTCTCCCTCCCAGCTTTGCAAACCACTGATTCTGCTGTTGCCTGCATTTAAGCTACTCTTGCAGCTGTGGCTAAGTCTTTCGCTTCTTATTTCCTTACACCATGGTAAAGTAAATATGACGTTATTAATTGTGAAATAATACTACTATTTTTACATTTATAACCTTACATCTGATTATATTGAGTTATGTGAAGGTAATTACAGTATTTTCTTGTGCATGCTTCTAACATTTTATTTGATATGGTCTTCATCTTAATTTTAGACATCTATTAAAGTCTAAACAACTGGAAGTCCAAACAACTAAAGAACTGAATAAGCCGAACATGATACTAATTATTTAAAGAGGATGATCTTTAAGGCGCATGATTAAAATATTTCTAAAGTCTGTGCACAAGAAACAGACAAATTTCATTACTGAAGTTTACTTTCGCGTTAACTGTTTCCATCTACTGAATATGACTTCAACAAACAGTAAAAATAGAATAAGTGGTGTGACAACAGCTACTATGTTGAAGAAGTGAGGCTCAGCTTTTACTTTTAGTTAAACATGTAAAATATTAGAAGTCAACAGACTTCCATTGACTTACTATTAATCTGTGCAAATATCAGCTCCTGGAACTTACTGTGTTCACTGAAGGTCAGCCAATGAAACATTCTGCCTATCCTGTAAGTGTTTCCTACTGAAATTAATAGTGGTATTTGTAGTATGTGGGTAGGATTAATTTCATAGAATTGACACTAGAAAAATGTAAGCTGTCCAGAATGGAGGCATGGTTCAGTTTCCTAAATGGAAGCATGTTGTGTCATTTGAGACACAGCACTGATGTTATTTAGACATCCACATTTGGCCAACAAATATGCCTTATGAGAGAGAGATCTGCATTCTTCCAGAAGAGCAGATGGTAGCCCAACAAGATACTCAAAAGTGTCTACAACAACGCTAGATACCTATGCCTGAAGATGCTCAAATTAATTTCCTTCTCTGTATGAAGGCAGTCACATCTTCACCAAATGATCCATCCAAGACAAAGATGATCCTGTCTGCCAGCACTATGAGGGAATCAGGAGGAGTATGTTGGCCAAGATGTTCAACTCTGAAACAACTGAAGTTAAGCAAGATCTTTCTTACTTTAGTTGACTTAACATCATTTAATGGTAATAAGTGCAAGTAAATTTCATTTAGAAATTTGTTTTGAGCCAAAGTATGACTAAAATTAATAATATCCCTATGTCAATGTAGGAAAAAGTCAGCATGCTGTAGCATTAAGGCTAGGAGAGAAATAGAAATATGGTACAGATGAAAAAATATTTTCTCATTTTTTTATGTACTGTGAAAAACAATGTCATGTCTCTTTCATCATTCATGATGAAGCCAATGATGACTTTATTGTCATTTTTTTTGGGAGAATGATCTAATTCAATATTTTTGCACAAAATGTAAAGGTAGTTGGTCATTTAAAGCTACATAATACATACCTAGCAAAAGTTCTGTGGAAATAGAAACTTTTACAACTTAAAGCATAGATGTCTTGTTGTTGATTTGGAAAAACACCTGAAAAAAGAAGGAAAGAAAAAGACACCTAGAAAAAGAGAGACAGAAAGAGAAAGACAAAGAGAGAGAGAGAGAGAGAATGAGTGCAGCCCGGTCTTAATGTCTAGGCCTGTCATTTATTTCTTTCACACAAAAAGTATGGGACACAGGTGGCTGAATGTCAAAGATCATACTCTGTCTGCATGCTTCATAAGGCATGGGGCAAATACGTGAAACAGGCTGGGTGAACAGAAGAATCACAAGAAGTAGGTGCAGTTTCAGTGACCCAGGTCAAAGGTTGCATTGCTTTTGGTGTTTTACGAATGTTTGACAGATTAAATGCCCACCTCCCATGGTTAGCAAATAAGCCATGCAAGTAAGAGTATTCATAAGAAAAAAAACTTCATTCAATGTCCTTATTGTGAGGGATAAGGGTCAATTAGCATGAGTAGCACGTGTATGCTCTCAGGATACACACACACTCTTGGATTATCTTGGATTTTGGAAAACATATATTAAAATGTGTTTGTAATGGTAAAATAACACCCTGGTGAAGGCAAAAAGGATTAGAAGTAAGCAGGTAGGATATTTAGATACCATTATCAAAGAAGGTGATAATTGTATAATTTCCTGTATGTGTACTTGACTTTGATATCCTCCTTTAGTAAAAGACATTTCTGCTTTGCACTCCAATGAAAATTGGTGAGAGAAGTATGGTAGACTAAAAACCCATGAAGTTTCAATACATTACAGCTCACAGACCTATAGTAGTAGTTTTCAAATTTGTTCTATTTGTTCTTGTTAGGTCCACATTGTATTCAGCCTTGTTCCCAGTGGTCATAATTTTGACAGGTAAGGTGAAACACTGTGATAATATGAGAGAATATATTTTTACATAGTGGCAGCATATTAAGTTCTTGCTAAGCCCATGAGAGTATTGTAAATGCACTTGAGAATCAATGAACTGTATACACAACTGTTTGTACAAGTGTTGATACTCATGTATTTCAGGACTATCTCAATGAATCATTCCTGAAGAGATTGTCTTATTCCTTAAAATAATGCCACAGGTGCTATTACAGTGACTCAGAGATTTTGGGTTTATCTGTGTCAGTCTTTTTTTTCTACCTTTTGGTAATCACTTGAGGAATATAGTATTCCTTTTACTTGCTGATTTTGCCTTCATAGTGCATAAAAAAGTATTGGTAGTACCTTGTCCAAGAATCCACATGGGTTAAGAACTTCTAAAAGACCATCCTTTACTTTAAAATGCTTCTCAAGCTAAAAGTAAGCTTTTCTCTTGTTCTCTAGGCCCTGAAGGTTTCCTTAGATAACTTGGTGATGGGATGGGATCAGGTCTGGACAGCATTATATGCTAGTACAGGAAAAGTGTGATTTGAGACCAGATCTGATCATGGCTAGGACAGACATTCATTCTGTTATTGAAGATTTTAGTACCATTTCATAAGGAAAGAACGTTTATGCAGTCATCTTTTTTCTTTTATTTTTTTTTTCTCTTTACCTATCTCATTCTGTTCTCTCCTCTTCTCTTAAAATCAAGCAAACAATAATCTACGGAATGAAAAGCTGTAATAAGTTTCAATCAAAATGGACATAAGAAAGAGCTCTCACAGACAAAGTTATTTCTTTAAGAAACATACAGCTAAAGTGGTGAAAAAAATATTGAAGCAATGATCCCTGTGGGCCGTTTTTGACTGCAGCTAAGTCTCTCTGTTACCAAACACCAAGGAAGTCACATAGAAAAGCAACTTTATGGGGAAAGTTTCAATCAGAGCTTGCAGTCAACCATGAGAAGCAAATCCATAGGAAATCAGGCTTCATGAGCTCTGGTGCTCAAAGAATTTCTTGTTTTACTTAAAGTGAATGAGATATTTTTTCTTCGTTAGACTTTGTAATAAAGATGTTTGTATCGAGGCTTAATGAATTTGAATTAAACTAACTCCAATGAAAGATACCCCAAGCTGTTTTGCAGCTTTCTCTAAATGATTTATTACATTTCTCCAGCATTTTGCTCCTGAGAAACATGTTTCATTGGTTTCACATTCTGAGTATCAAAAATTCTAATAACTTTATAAGTAGAAGTTGCAACGAAGGAATAATCTGAATGTATCCTCTATATGTTTTCCATAGGTTTCTCAATGTCAGATACATCCATGATTATGCCTATGTTACATGCAAAAATGTAAATAAGTTTAATCACAAAAATATACGTCACTTCTTGCAGCTGTCACTGACAGTTTTTTTCAAGAAAGATCTTCAGAAAGAGCAAAGGCCTAGAAAGCAGTAGGAATCAAAGGCTAGTAACATCAGGGAACTGGCTACTAGGAAAAGAAGGATTAGGATATTACTATAGTAATAATATTTGGTTATTGCCATTCGTTTTGTTCTATATCCTACATGCTGGTTGTAATATACACAAGTAATATTTTTTTTTTTTTTTACTACAGATTTTAGAAAAGAGAAAATGTATGTTCACAAAGTTCAGGACAGTGTGTTGGGAGCATCTTCCTGAATGACTGTGTTTGTGTTTGTGCATGTGTATGCCTTTTATGTGCATGAACTACCTGAAATTACAAAATAATTAAACAGAATATGAACAAACTGAAGGGTGTCCACCTTGTTGAAGACTCCTTTTTAGAGAATACATTTTGCCTTTATTTGGAAGAGAAAATTGTGTTCCATTTCTTCACCTGATTTTGTGTATATATGTGCAGAAGAGACTAGATTTCTATACTCAACAGATTAATAGTTTGCATTACATCTGAATGAAACTCTTGATACATTTGACAAAAAGAGTGCAGAGCTGCAATGTTTTTTCTTGTTGTATATATATTTGCTGTTTCATTTCATGGACTGAAATGACTGAGTCACTGAGATTCTGGGCCTCAAGTCCAGTTGTGTAGAAAGTAAGATACCACAGGTGTGTCTTCCTGTTCCCACATCTAATTTATGCAATGTATAGGCCAAATTCAGCCCTTCAGAAGGCAGCAGCCACACACCAGACCTACTCTCAGAGAACTGCTCCTACGTTCCTTCTGCTTGGCTCAGATAAGGTGCCTCCTGCCTAAGTGAACTGCAAAATCATATTTACATTTGACAGCAGACTAACACTTCCTAACAATCTGGAAATTCTGGCTAATCACGTGCTACATCCAATTTGACCAGTAGTTACATGGTTTTGATTGCCACAAAGCCTTGTTCTCCTGACTGTTCATGGTGCAGCTGTGGTCAGAACATGCTACATATATGTAGTTCAGTACATGCAAAGAAGTGTTGCCAATATAAACACATTTTCTGTTTCGTTATAAAAACCAAAAAGAAAATTATCCACATAAACTCTAAATAAATCATCAGTGTTCACATTTACTACTGAATTTGAGAGGCTCATTTTTCTTCTGAAATTTTTATGTGTACTTATCCTTGTGCACTTGAACACAGATGCATGTACATATCTATTTGTGCATATCTGAAAGTAGGGATGATATATATTTTTGCATTAATGTTTGAATAGTAGTGAAATAGTTATTCCACCATGACCTGAGAATTGTGTGTTTCAGTCAGCTGGTGATAAATCACAAATCTATCTTGCCTTTAAACATACATATGCATATTTCTTGATTTAAAAAGTTATTTAATGTAAATATCTTGAAAACAAAATTGTACAAAAGGGAGACCAGGATTTTGTATTTGGAACAGGGTAAGAATATATCTATTTTTAAGGAACATTAGGAATTTGGCAACAGTTTGGTAGAGGACGGGTGGAAGAAGGAAGCAAGGAATAGCAAGTTGTATTGGCTATTACCCTAAATAATGTGAAGATACTAGATGTAGACAGGAAAATACAGAATATTCCTAGTGTGTTTGCTGGAGAATGTAGAAGGTGAGTAAGGAGAGGAACAAAGACATCTATTATAAAGTAGGAACAAAATGTTTTACATTGACCACAAATTCTAAAGCTTAGCAATTAAATTTTTAAAGAATAGCGAGGAAGTGTGAATAGTGCCTACATTGTCTACAATCTTTATGTGGGAAAACAAAATGTCAGAGGCATAAACTGACTGAGGTCAGAAGGGATCTCTGGAAGTCTCTGGGTCCAACCTCTGCTCAGAGCAGCACCTACTTTGATCCAGTTACTCTGGGCCATGTACAGTTGAGTTCAAATATCTCCAGTGACAGATACTCCACCATATTTTTGGATAACCTGTTTGAAAATCCTCTCTGTTAATTAAAAAGTTCCTTACATATAATCAGAATTTCTCTTATTCCAACTTCTGCCCATTTCCTCTTCTTCTGTTCCTGTGCACTTCTGAGAAGAGCCTGGCTCCATCTTCTCTCCACAGTCTTGTAAGGTTATTGCAGAGAGCTGTAAGGTCTCCCTTTACCTTGGTTTTCTCCAGTCTGAACAGGACCAGCCCTCTCTGTCCTATGACCTGAGCTATAGCCTGATTAACTAGGTGACCCCTCTGCAACAGTATGTCTACATTCCTGGACTGGGGATCCCAAAACTGGACACTGTACTGAAGATGCAGACTCACATATGCTGAATACAATGAAGCAATCACTTCAACCTGTTGGATGCGCTCTTGCTAGTACAGCCCTACATTAACTCTCTCCACAGGAAGGCACTCCAACAGCTCCTGTTTAACTTGTTTTCTACCAGAACTCCCAAGTGGTTTTACCCAAAGCTGCTTTCTAGATGCGCAGATGTGCAGGGTTCTGCCTTCTCAGATTCAGAGTCCTGCATTTGCTTTTATTAAACTTCATGAGGTTCTTGTTAGCCCATTCTGCAATCTTATTGAGTATTTGCTGAATAGAAGCCCTGCCCTGCATTGTATCAGGTGCTTCCCCTGCAATTTGTTATCATCTGTCAATACTCTTAAAAAAACAGTGATGTTAGTTTGGTTTAGTTTAATGAAACTAACCAATCCATTATCTTTTTAATGAATACATACTGCTGCTCTTTTCTAGATATTCAGAGGCTGCAACCAGGAACTCAGCATCACTTTTCAGTTGTGGAAGTGAGTTTGTGGTAACAGTGGAAGAAGTAATAGCATTACTGATAAATAAATCTATGAAGAAATTATGGCTGTTTATGCTATTAAATAAAAAATAATCCAGTCCAAAACTCAAGTTGCCAGAAGAAGAGGAAGTTCTCATATGCTCAGGGACTCAAACAGCAGTACGCAGGATGTGAAAAACCTAGATTCAGTTCATTCCTCTGCGTGAACAGTTTTGAACCAACATCTCACACTTCTAAATGCTTGCCCTTAACTTTAAACTAACATAAAAGGGCTCTCTCAGTGTCTCATGTTGACACTGTTCCACTGCATATACTCAATTAAATATTTACTGGAGAGAGGCAGTCCATGTGTTCCCATCTCCTGGGACAATGTCCTAGCTAGGAGGCTGGAGAGCTGTTCTTGTTCTCCATCTGAATGACCTTTTGAACATTTTATCTAAAGTGGAACAGTGTCAACAGGAAAGGTTGAAATAAGCTTCCTAAGAATATCTTGTAGCCTAACAGTTCACATTTTTGTTCAATTCAGGATGGGGATTGAAAGAACGTAAATAACCTTTCAGGTAGATTGCCTAATCATCAGGAGTATTTTCAAATGTCTCTCTCAATCTCTCTGCCTGGAGTAACTTTTTATAAAATTACTTAAATACAAATTGAGATAACATATAATAGAATGACTCTGTTACCTGACAGGTGGATTATTTTGTAAGCTGAAAGACTGCTACTCAAATCTCCTTGGGCAAAGGAAGAACAGAGCTGCTGAGCAGGACGTTTTATAGTGCACATTTGATCACAGTTAAGAAAGAAATAGAAATATTAAAGATTATTTGAAATAAATTGTTTTTAGAAAAATAAATTATTATGTGTAAACCATGTACTCCCTGAAAAAAAAAAAACAGTTTTTGTCCTATACTTACTGTCAGAACATAAAACCATCATATAGAAGTTTTTCTATAGGTATAACTGCTTCGTACTCAATTACTTCGCATCATGAAGGTAGATTTACTCTGCCTCATGCAAGGAGCTAGAACTGTATTTTCTGACCAGAAATATTTTCAGTTTCAATCATCTTAAACTGGCACCTTAGAATGTTTTCTGGATTGATGGTTTTGCAAATTGAATGATTACAGGAGATTCTGAAAGGGAAACAAACCTCCAAAAGAAACTTTGCGGTAGTTGTGTACTCTATAATTTTTGAAAAAGGCCTTGGAGTTTTCCATGCCTCTCGTGTTATTAGCAGTACCAGATCAGTGGTTTTGTCTGCAAGCCAGACTATAAATCATCATCAGTGTTAGGCATGATATTCACTATTAATGCCTTGTTTTCCCTACTGAAATGTCTTTTTGTACTTATTTTCACTTGATCCTTGGCATTCTGCTGACCATCAATCAAAAGAACAAGTTGGACATTCCTCTCTGTCTTGCCTCAGTGAACCTCTGATTTTCTTGACCATTAACCACTCTCTGGAATGTACATTTACTGTCGGCACCTTTAAGCCCCCATATTCTCCTCTCCCAGCTACACTCCCTTCCTGGCACTGGGTTACAAAGCAATATTTCCCATATACTGAATGAAGAGCATGTCATAGGCTGTTTGACATGGTCTGAGAGCCCACAGAAAACCACTGATGCACAACCCACTTTTATTCCACAGGCTTGTGGGAGCCTAGATGGATAAGAAGCCTTTCTGCTAGGCCGAACACACCACCTCACACACACAAAACAAATATTCCTCCCTTTACTGTTTAATAGGTTTCATATTCATGCAGAAAAGGATTGTAGACTGATGTTTATCTAAGGATGTATTTTGAGAGAAGTTTTCTTGAAATGTGCAAGGAAGCTTGATTTCATGCATCAGCTGTTCTCTTTCTTTACAAAAATACAGTGTTTACTCGAGTGAGTCTGCATTCATTATTCAGGAGCAAAAAAAGTTTTGACTTTTTCTTGAGCTTTTGCAAAACCCTTCAAAGGGAAGGAAAAGGAAAATGGTTCAACGCAAGTTCAGTTAGATGGTGGAATAATTTGTAGTGATATTTCCCAGAAGGCTGTTGTTTCAAAGACTTTCTTTTATAAAATAGATTTGTCAATAGGCCACTTTTCCTTAATAGACTGCTTTGTTTTCATGGGCTAAAAGCTAATACATGTTTTCTTATATTGCTTTGAGAAAGGGAAAATATGTAGATATACTATATCAGTATGGAGCATTATCTTAGTCATGTTTTTTCATCACTAAAGCAAGTTATTAATTTTGCCAAGTAAAAGGCTGTGAAAAGTGTCACAGATTCATTGTTCAATGCATTCTAATTAATTCATGATATTCACTTGTCCATACTCTATCAATATAGACACAGTTGTTCAGATAAATTTTTAAGCCTTGATACTAAATGTAGTTTCCATGGTTACATGGTTCTTTGTATGTAGATTTTGTTACAGTATTGCAAACTAAGGAATCGGCTTTCATATGTAATTGTTTGGGCACAAAGCAGGTAACAGCAATACCCCTTGCAGTACTAGAAGAGGCTTGCCACCTCTCTTGCTGAGTGTGTGGTGTGACTGAAATCAAGTTCATTTTCTTCATGCGTTTAGAAACTTTTCTTTTTTGTAGCTAGCATCATTGTTGTTTGGATTTAGATTAAGAACAAAAAGATAACACCTTGGGGTAGAATTAATATTTTTCTTCAAGTAACTTTGCAGCATCTTTGGTTTAGAACAAAGAGAATGTAAGAGTTTACTGTTATCTTAGTTGCTGTCTGGGAGCCAAGGTCTTTCTGAGCAATCTGCCTGCAGGTATGAGGCAGCTAGGAATGGCAGCATAGATGGGGCAGATCTTGACTGACATCCAGATGGATCAATAAGAACATTACACATTTAGTGTCATGCTTCATATTTAATGAGACTTGTGTTTTCTACCTGTGGAGATGGAAAACCACTCCAGTTCTTCTTGGTTTCAGCAGAGTTCCATTCAGGAGTTTCTTTTAGTTTAGCCTTTTGCTGTTCTGCCATTTTGCTGTGGGTGTCTGGGCCTTTCTGCCTTTTTCTCTCTTCTCCCAGGATTGGTTGTTTGGGACCAGAGTGTTCTCTCTCTCCCTGGAACTGGCTGCTCAGTGCAGACGGAGTTCTTGAGGATTCACATTAAGTATCTTTTATTTTATATCCTATTTCCCATTTTATATACATATATATATATAAAAAACCATATATATAGATATATATATATATAAATGTATTATTAGTAGTATATCAGTATTATTTTTGTAATTATATTAAACTGGTTTATCTCAATACGCTAGTTTCTCCCTTTTTGTTTCTCTCCTGTATTTGGGAGTGGTAGGGGGAGTGACTAAGTGGTCGTTGCTAGCTTGGGTTAAACCTTGACATTCAAAAAGATCATATTTCTAGCTATCCAATGAAGTGCAACTTAGCAAAAAATACTTGAATTATGTTCAAACAACAGATGAAATTAATTAGAGTTAAGAACTTCAATAACATTTTAGTCACATGTCAGCACTAGAGAGGGAAGCTGTCCAATGAACTGGATGAGTTATCACTAGCAGTCTTGCAGTTTATACATCTACCATCTGATGACCAGACACCGTGGTACCTTCTAGATGCTTTGTTCTACTGGCTTAACTAACCCGTAAAGCCAAGTTTATGACTGCTTTGCATTTGTAGAATTATAAGCAGCAGCTATCATGTAGCTATGAGTTTGATCTGTGCCTTCTAGGACTTTGCCTGCAACCTCATCTAGTTGAAGGTGTCCCTGTTCATTGCAGGAGGGCTGGACTAGATGACCTTTAAAGGTCCCTTCCAATACAAACAATTCTATGATTCTATGATTTCGTGATTTAAGGAAATAATGGAAGTGTGTATGTGGAACTCTAGTAGGTAAATCTTACATATGCTTGTGCCATGTGTTAAAAAATAATTCTTGAATTAGCCCATATACAAAAGTCTGTAAGTGGTCATAGAGATTTGTAATTTAGACAAATTACAAGTGGGATTTTTATCTTTCAAATTTAGGTATCTAAGTGTTGAACTCTGAGCTTGTCTCCCTAAGTTTCCTGTGTGGTGAGAGTAGAGGAAAAAGCAGGGTTGTTCTTATATGTCAAAGTCTTAATTTTAGCATGAGCTGAACTGCCTTTTAGAGTTGCTTGTTAAAGGGAACCTACATAAATTTATTCAGATTTAAATTTCTAATTTTTAGGTATCTAAATTTTAGATTCTTATCCTGTTTCTTATTACATGCATGCTTACTGAACAGAGAAACCATTAAATGGACAGCACTAATTTGGATCAACTGTAAGTTCCTCTTGCAAGAGGAAATTTTTTTATGCCACAATATATTTCTGCTTGTTTCTCTTTGTTCCTTACTAAGCACATTCCATCCATGAAAGGGGAAGAGGAATTCCTGGTCCATTCATCTCAATTTGTATCAGTCCTACTGAGAACAAGATCAATAGTTCATTTCCTAACAGGCTATAAGTCATAGTTGAGAATCAGTAACTTGTATATTTGCCATTCTTCTCAGATGGATATACTTCTTTAAAGGGTTGATATGTTTTTAAATATAGATATTATCATTTTCCTTCTTCATCACATTTTCTCTTACATGGTGACTCATATTCTCATTCTCTAACACTACTGTTTTCAGTGGTGATATGATAAAAAAATTGCTCTCATATCTTTTAAAATGTTATATTAATAACAGGACATAAAAGAATGACCTAAATTCTCCTTATACATACAGAGCTTTGTCATCATTAATAAGGTTTATTTCTACAAATTACATTTTCTTTTAAACCCAATACAACTGGAGAAAGTTGACTTTTATTAAAGATCCTGTTTTTCTTTTGAGGCTAGGAAAGACCATACTAACAAAATTTCCATGAAATTCTAGGCAAACTTACTTCCCCATAAACCAGATGTATGTTCTTTCTTATACACTATATTTATTAGCTATTTGCACATAGACAAAAGATTAAACTAGCCAAATTAGGCAGCATTTACTTTTGTTTCCTTTTTGCATTTCATGAAATAAAGCTAGTGAAGAAAACAGTATGTGCCACTTTAAAAAAGCCTCCCGTGTTTCTTTAGTTTTCTGTAGAAAATAACTTGCTAAAGAGAAAGAAATCAGATACATAGAGCACGTCCTTTGTTGCCTGAATGCAGATGCTTCACTGGACTCAGTTCTTAATACTATTTTTTTGTTACATAGAAATAGATTTTTTTTTTTTCCCCTTGGGTAATTTTTAACAAATAATCAAAAGTTAATAAATGAAAAAATGTTAAAAATTTAAAAATAATTTTGTGAGTCTCGGGATAAAAACTACCACACAGTCTTAGTTCTGAGGGTGCTTTGGTATATCTACACTATAAAAGGTATCCATTGAGAGAACAATCTCTGGTTCTCATGGTAGAAATGGCAGATAAGTTTGCATCCATACTGCTCAGTGATAGTCCCCTACAGAGCAGACTGTGTTTTCCTGCATTGGCCTTTTCTTGGGCTGATTTAGCAAAGCCATAATTACGTTTATTTGAGCTTTTAAAATTTTGTTTGTTTGTTTTTCTTTTTTTCTTTTTTTGTTTTTTATTTTAAAGTGTCTGAAATAATGCAGGAAATCACCAGAATAATGCTATCTAGCGAAGCAGAGCATGATTTAGAGAATGATACAAGGGCACCTGAGGGTGCTGGAGTGTGAAAGACCTGCCAAGGATGATGTTGGGTGACTGATTGAGCAGAAGTGAAAAAATCCCTTCCACTTCCTGGATGTAGTCTGTGGAAAGGTATTTTCCCAGAAAAAGACCTATGTTTCATCCTGGAGAAAACTATTTGGTTTGTTCCAAGTGAGAGCTCAGGAGTTTAATTGTATGCATAATGGGGATGATTTGGGGATCAGGATCTGAATCACAGTAAAGTGGGAGGGTAAGTTATTTGCCTTTGTAGGAACAGCTGCTCCTCAATTTCTACCCCAGGAAAGTAAATACATTTTCAGTCCTGAACGTTACAGGTCAAAAATTAGCTCCAAGTAGAAAGAGCCATTTGTTATTCCTCAGTGTTAATTTCTATGCTTATGCTGCTGACAATGGACTTCACCTACTTGATATTTTCACTGTGTTCCTCCTTTTTACAATTATTTACTCTATTTTCTTTTTTTTTTCCCCTGCTTGTCACACTGAAAACATGAATTCAGGTTTGTGAAGAACTTCTTAAATGCAAATTCTTACTCTAATGGTCCCATGATAGCTTCTGAATTGGAAGCTGAGAAAAAATACATCAGTTCATCCTTCCTATGGCACCAAAAATGCACAAGTCCAGTAAGTTGTATCACTTGTTTTGATTATGTCAAATACTTTTGACAAATGTGTGTACGACATTGTTTGGTACATAGATTAAATGGACACTTCTTTACATTTGCCTGTGATGGTTCAATCAACTTGTATTCCTCCAAACAGACCATTTCCGCAGTTGGCATATAGCAGCATGGCTCCCTGGATATCCCTAGAGTTACTCAGATTGACAGCTGAGGAGGCAGCCAAGTAATACCAAAATATTGACTAAAAAAAAAAAAAAAAAAAAAAAATTACTACATATAAAAGTTTGTTATATTTCACTTGAATGAAAAATGAAACTGAAATTTGCAAAATTTCCATTATTCACAGGGCAATTTTCTTTAAGGGATGGTATACAGACTGATTTTAACATCTGATCTTAGTTTGTTGGATGTCCTTATGTTTGATGAATCTTTTAACCACATTGACTACTGAGTATTTAAACATTCACCATGGCTAGATGAAAAAGTGGATCCTTGATGTTGTAGTTATTTATCCTTTCATGTTCACTTTGTTTATTTTTCTTCTATCAAGAAAATCAAACTATAATCTCCAAAAAGACAAACCCAAACATTTGTCCAAAGTGATAATCACATTTCAAATGCTCTATCTGAAGAGGAAAAGGATTATTAATTTGTTTTTTCTTACCCTAATCAGTGAGGCAGTATATTTTAAGAAAAAAAAAAAAAAACAAAAAACAAAAACCAGAAAAAGCTATGTAGAACAGCTCATTAGCCAGATACTCAAACACAATAAATTATTCTGTAATTCATGAAAGATTTGGTGAGTAATATGGCAGAAGATGATGCGAAGTTATGGAAACTTGAACAATTTTTCCTTTTTTTCTTCTCCTACAGGAAACTGTGGAACCTTTCTAATAAATAAGCCACTTACTGTATCTCCTGTTAACTTTGCTCTTATTTCTAGTGGAATAGGCTGCAAACCAATGGCTAGTAGTAGCCAGCCAACTATCAGAAATACCTGCAGTAACTAAACTAAGCTGTTACTCATGAATGACAAAAAATAACTTTGGGGAGATCTGATGGAAGGCTGTTTTATACTCACGTTGGAGTTCTAAATGTTCAAAATCTGAAATATTTATGTGCTTTTAGAAGCTTTAAAAATAATAGTGTTATGAAGTAATAAAAATCCACAGAAAAGAACAAATTATGACTAATAAAAGGTGGCCTTATTCTTGGAGGCATGTAATCCCCTAATTATCCACAAAACATTGGATGAGATGTTCATTACTTGAGTCCTTACTATTTGACAGTATGTTCTTGGCAGACCTTTTAGTGGTATCAGCAGGAAAAAAGGAAATGAGCTGGAAAGCATTAAAAAATAATACTCAAAATAATATTTAGGCATGTGATCCTGTTATGAACTTCACATTGAACTATTAAAATGCATTCACCAACTGCATAACTGAAAGCTAACAGACTATAGCAGAAAAGGGGATTTTAACGTGATCAAATAGATTTAAGAACATGGATTTCGATTCTTTTTCTTTCAGGTTCATGTATCAGCAGTGACGAATTTTCCTTTCTCAAGATCATCTACTGGACTTGCCATTTGGACAATCAGACTGATTCTCCATTCCATTATAACTGAGGCAATCTTTTATGGATATGACAGCATTCAGCAACTGCTTTATTTTCCACAGCTATAAATGGCTGCATTGTTAACAAAGAGACAGTAACTAACTCTTTGGATCTTATGAAGACACAGGGCACTTTTTAGTCTTAGCAAAGCAGGCGGTTCACGTGACCTATTAGGTGATGTCTCTCAATGGGTGTTACCCCTTTTCATCGCTCACCAAAGTGGGCCAAAAAGAAGTCCCATGAGCTTCCTATTTATTTGCCTGTGCCAGAGCCCTGGAGAGAAGTCTGCTGCTCAAAAACTTATGACCAGAAGAGAAAACACATCTTATATGAAAAGCCAAGAGGTTATTGATAGTATATTTGAAATCTTAACAGTCTAATCACAGAATTATTATTAGTCCAGATCTAATTATTGCAGAAAATGGAAGAGAAAGAAAAGAATAACCAATTATTACTATACATAAATTTATAATTATTACTACTATTATTAACAAGAACAGAGTTAGAATTATTACACACACACTTCCTAGCTTCTAACCACTTTCTTGGTGTGATGTTCACTTTTTCTGCTCCTTGGGGTTCTAACATTGATAGCTTTGATCTAGTACAGGTGGGGTACAGTGATTTGGAAGCATCCCAATTCCTGAACCAGAAGACTATGATGTTGATGTTTTAATCTTCCATACTCTAGGATCCACTCTTTACATGTTTGCTAACATTGCTTTACAGCGTGGTCTTTCTTCACTTGCCTGCAAGTTCACAGTGAATCCAAATTTACTGTATATGGTTGTATTTGGTTTGTGTGGCAAGGTTTTAGTAGCAGGAGGGGCTACAGAGACTGTTTCTGTGAGAAGCTGCTAGAGGCTTCCACCGTGCCTAATAAAGCCAATGCCAGCCAGCTCCAAGGCAGACCCACTGGTGGCCAAGCCTGAGCCAATCAGCTACCATAGTAGAGCACCTCTGAGAATATATCTAAGAAATGAAAAAAAACAAACCAAAACAACAACCTGCACAACAGCAGCCAGAGCAAGAATATGTGAACGAAACTACTCTACAGACACCAAGGTCAGTGAAGAAGGAGGGGGAGGATTTGCTTCGGGTGTCAGAGCAGAGATTCTTCTGCAGCCCATGGTGAAGATCATGGTGAGGCAGGCTGTAGCCCTGCAGCCCATGGAGGTCCACAGTGGAGCAAATACCCACCTGCAGCCCATGGAGAACCCCATGCTGGGGTAGGTGGATGTGCCTAAAGGAGGTTGTGACCCCATGGGAAGCCCATGCTGGAGCAGGCTCCTGGCAAGACTGTGGCCTTGTGGAAAGAGAGGAGCCCATGCTGGAGCAGGTTTGCTGGCAGGACTTGTGTGGCAGACACATTCCCCCCTTCTGCCCTCCCTGCTCACTCCATCTCCTGAAAGCACCACGAACTGCTGGACCAATAGACCATTATTGTCATGCACGAACCTCTTGGTCAACAGACAAGCCCCTTGACCAATGACATGCTCCAGCTGGGAGAAGTTTCTGGACCACTGACATAAATGAACACAGGTCAGATTCCACTTGGGTATAAATGGAGCCTGCCAGAGACCCCATTGATTTGGTCTTTGCTGAAGCAGTGTGTCTTCTCCTTAGACTGACCATCTAAGGAAAGTTCCTTGAGGACTGAGACACCTTGCCTTATTAGTAAGTGAACTTCTGGGTACCCTTAAGAGTCCTCAGTTTGTATGAGTGGAATGATGCACATTTTGCATGAGAAATCTAGAATTTTAGTATCTGATCCCTTGTGTCTGAACTGTCAGTGTAGTAAAAGAACTCTTAACCGGTATCTGAATCTGTGTTTTATAACGTTGTCAGAGTGCTGAATCATTTTTACAAACCCTGTTTCTAGTTGATTTTCTGCTAAACAATTCTGGTTAGAATAAAGTTTGCTTGGACCTTACTGCCTGCCTAAATTGATTTCTGTGATGCCTCCATGACAGTTTGTGACCCTGTGAGGGACCCATGCCAGAGCAGTTTGTGAAGAACTGGAGCCTATGGGAAGTACTCATCCTGGCGAAGTTTGTGAAGGACTGTATCCCATGGAATGGACCCCATGTTGGAGCAGAGAAAGAGTGTGAGGAGTCCTCCCCCTGAGGAGGAAGGAGAGGCAGAAACAACATAAAGAATGTGTGATGAACTGACTACAACTCCCATTCCCACTCCACCTGTGCCACTGGGGAGGAGGAAGTAGAGAAAATCAGTACTAAAGGTAAGCCCTGGAAAAAAAGGAGGAGCAGGTGGAAGGTGTTTTTAAGACTTAATTTTATGTCTTGTTATCCTGCTCTGATTTGATTGGTAATAAATTAAACTAATTCCCCAAGTCAAGTCTGTTTTGCCTGTGATGGTAATTGCTGTATGATCTGTCCTGGTCCTTATCTCTCCCCACAAGCCTTTTGTTATATTTGGTCTCTCCTGTCCAGTTGAGGATGGGGGTGTAATAGAGCAGCCTTGGTGGGCACCTGGCATCCACCACGCTCAGTCCACCACAATGGTGCATTTTACATAATCAGGTAATTGTTCTTTTTTCTGTGTTACCACAAAAGCTGGTTTTGTCAAGCTCCAGATCTGCATTTTTTTAAGTGACCACCGGTGAGTTATTTAGAGCTTTCAGATCTCCAGCGTCAGTCTGTATGCTAACTCTAATCATTCCATGCCTGTACTCCTCTCCACTGCATCTTGTATCCCCACTTCTCGAGGCATCTGCTTTTACATCAGGACCATATTTCTTCATGTATGTAATTGTTAGAGTCATAAAAAATTTCTTCTACACAGGAAAAATACTGGTTACTATTATCTATGCAAAACTTTGGTTATCCGATATGAAAAGCAAAAACTCCAAATCAGGAGTAGCCAACTTATCATTAGAAAAATTGCATTTATAGCTAAAGCAAGTGAAAACAGAGCTCCAGATAAGACAAGAAAAGTTTGGAAAAAGCAAAACTGACAGGTTTCAGTCCTGAGGCCTTGCAAATTCAGTACAAAGCCAGTGGCCTACTACCAGCTATGGAAATAGAATTTCTACTGGGTTGCAGTATGGTAGTGCCACATCTGCATTCAGGTCCCTTAAGGAAACCAATATTATAAGACTGCCACCTCCAGCAAGCTGTTTATTTCTTAGGTGCTGAAGCTTGCATCAATTTAATGTGGTAATTAAGTTTTAAGCTAAGCTGAATGAATACAGGCCTTCATTCTCCCTTAGTGCCAATGTGACGACGACAGGAAATGAATAGCAGGGGATTAAAAAAAAAGGTAAAATCTAAAGGATTATACAAATAAATAGCAGATTCTTTTCAAGACAGAGCTGAGACTTGGCTCTTTTTAGGGTTGAGATCCCTTGATTTCTCAGCTACTGGCCACAGAATAATCCCCATCCTGCTGATTTGGTTTCTAGAAGAGTAGGATCATAACAAGCTGGAATGAAAATGCAAAAGTAGGACAAACTTGAAAGTATTTGCCTTCAGACTTTGCTACCCAAAGAAGTATCCATCATTTGTAAAAATAACATAAATTTGATAATTTAGTGATTATCAGTCTCACAATACCTTGGTGAATGAATTAGGCAGGTTTTGTGACATCTGTTTTGGATACCTGCAGATAAATGAAGGACTAAATATTTAGACAGTGGTAGGTAATTAAATAAAGCCACATGTCGTGCTGTGAATGCCCTGGAACCATGTTCCTGTGTTCAGGCTTTTTTTCTGGATAGGTAGGGGTCATTTCTTCACCAGCAGTCACAGTGAGACATGGCATGCTGCCCAGTGTGTGCAGCCGACCAGCTCAGAGTACAGGCAGGTGGAGTTTGGACCTGTCTACATGAGCCTTCAGAGACTTATCCTGTGCTTAACTTGTAAGGTTTAGGTTAGATTATGTGATAAAAATTGTCTGCACACCCACAAAAATGCTCAGAGAGACAATGATGGGAGAGGAAGGCCAAATAATACTCTGCTAGGCTAGTCCTATGCTTATACCAGGAGCCATCAGTCCCTCACATATTAAGTGTAGTAAAAGAAATTAAAATGCCCCAGTTTTTATAACAAAACTGACTCTTCCTTTCATTATTTTTCTAGAATAGAGGAAAGGGATTTCTACATGAGTATCCCTGGTTTTTGAGTTCTCCTCAAATCTTTATTCCTATCTTGCTAAATCATGTGCTGTAAACAAAAATGAAAACAAAGTTAATCTATCAGCTTCAAAATAGTAAAAACCTCCAACAAAATACCCTCCAAACAGCAATAATTTTTGACCTCAGAGTAAAAAATAATCTGTATTATGTTATCTGATTCGGGTAAAAAAAGGTGATTATCCCACTGTATTCAGTGTTAGTGCAGCCTCACCTCAAGTACTGTGTGCTGTTCTGTGCTCCACTATTTAAGAAGGATGTTCAGGTCCTTGAGTGTGTCTAGAGGAGGGCAATAAAGCTGGTGAAGGGGCTGGAAGGAATGTCCTATGAGGAATGGCTAAGGAGTCTGGGATTGTCTAGTTTGGAGAAGAGGAGGCTCACTTTTGTCTACATCTTCCTGAGGAGGGGAAGTGGAGAGGGAGGTGCTGAGCTCTTCTCTCTGGGATCCAGTCATAGGACACATAGGAATAATTCAAAGATGTGCCACAGGATGTTTAGACTGAACATCCGGAACCATTTCTTTACCAAGGGGGTGGTCAAACACTGGAACAGGCTCCCTAGAGAGGTGGTCGATGCACCAAGCCTATCAGTGTTTAAGAGGTGTTTGGACAATGTCCTTAATAACATGCTTTAACTTTTGGTCAGGTCTGAAGTTGTCAGGCAGTTGGTCTAGATGATCATTGTAGGTCACGTACAGCTGAAATAGTTTGTTCTATTTTAATGGAGAATTTCAGGGAAACATTTTAAGTTTGTCTTTCATTTACACTGAAGTGTTGAAAGAACATATGAGGAGAGAGATAAGGCCCTCAAAAATGCAAAATGTGCATTTACTTTCACTTAGAACTTCCTTGATACAGCAGGTTACCTCTCCCATCTGATAAATAGGAAAAATTTCTATTGTCTCTTTACTAAAGCTAGTGAAAGATCTTGCATTGACTTCAGTCGGTTGAGGATCAACCAGATTTCATCCAGGAATTTCAAATGCTTTTACAGTCAAAATGGCACTTTGAACGGTTAGATGACAACTGTGTTTTGTTTCGTTTTTAATAAGCTGTATTATTTACTTTCCTTGTTACAGATTTCTTTTCTCACTGCTGTGTCTTTCTTGTCAATGCAATGTCAATCTGAGTAAAGTCATGTTTTCTTTTATCAATTTCTCTGGAGGTGGCTATTAGTCAGGGGTAATCCTATTTATTCTAAAAGGTATTCTTTGACTAAAAACACATTTATTCTCCTTCCATGAATTTGATTTTGCTTTCTTCCATATGCAGCTGATGTCAAATGCTATCAGTATCAGGTTGGTAGTTTCAGTCTATTATGGCTTTTACATATTAGGAGCAAGATTCCATTGCTTCTAGTAATTTGTTCTTTTATATTTGTGCATTTTTTTTACAAAGTACTCTAACAAGTGGACAACCATGTAGAGGCCAACAGAGAAAAAAGACCAGACTGAAAAAGAAAGTGAATAATTCATGAAATATGTTTGATTATTTGTGAATTACTTCTTATATTGCCCAGAAGTAGTCTAAAATCACTGTTGCGCTTATCAGTGTGAACAAGGGAAACAAGGGAGAGAAGATCACAAGGCATGGTTACATTCCAAGTTTACTTGTAAAAATCACTGTGGGACATATTGTAAAAAGCCTTCACTTCACATTTATAGGTCTCTAATGAAATAGCATTCTGTTTATCCAAAATTCAAAATAAAGTAGATAATATGTACTCCTAATTTTACACTGATTTTACATTAGTAAGAGTCTGTTAGATTGGTTTCTTAAGGAACTTACATTGCAACTGGTATAGTCACGTGTCCCTGACATAAATTCTGCTAGCATTTAGGCATCAACAAATTAACTATATAAACCCCCAATTTCTATAAAAAATGTATAACTGAAGTATCTGAATATACGCTTAATAAAACACTTCTAAATTCTTCATGAATTTAGGATATATATATATATACATACATATAATTACAATCAATTTCATAACTTTCAGTCTCTAATGGAGTGCTATTTAACAAGAAGTCCCAATCAGCTGAGATGGGATTGGATCTTTCTGCCCATCTGAACCCTGTGATCCAAAGGGTCCCAACTCCATCTTTCCTAGTCAGACAATATTTATTTGCTCATCTTCCCTTCACATACATACGGCAGAAGAATGTGAGAAAATTTAGAATGTGTGCTATAAATTATAACATAATTCAGAGCCTTCTGAGGTTGTAGTTAAATTTATCTCTGGCAAAAGTGAAGGTGTCTGGCTTTCTATACAAAAGTATACACTGCATCCTTCAGTAGTTTTAGCAATAGAGCAAGACTTATTTCCACACAGAGATCTTCACTGGTGGCCTGGCTGTATTTTCCACTAAGTTTAAAACCCCAGATTTTAGTAATTATGTTGTACTTGACAAACAAAGCTTTAAATGACGGGAAATAGTGTTTTCTAAAATAGAATAAGTTTCCTGACATCAAAACCTTTGAAAATAAGTTTTAGAGAGTTCACAAAATGCTTCCAGTCTTTTCATCTGTAACATGACTTGCTGCACACTTAAATATTCCAACACTCCTACCCTTTCCTACCAGCAGATAGGAAACCTGTATTATTTTTTATCTGTCAAATCTATGTTTAACTTTCTCTTTTTAATAAAATGCTTACATCCCTTTACATAAATTTTAATTTTTTAATAAGAATTATCAGATTTAAGGAGAAAACTGACCTGTTAAAGACTGAGTAATTGACACTTGATGGAAATGATTGTAGTATTACTCTTTCCCCATAAGATCTGTATCAAAACAAACAAACCCAAAACAAACCTGTTGAATCTGAAAGTAGATTTTTGATCAAAAATTTATATGACTGGATTTGAAGGGATTATCTGAGGCTTTCTGAAGACATATTTGACTTATTTGGAAAATACTAGAGACATTAAATAGAAGACAAATATTTACATTTAAAATGATGCTGCAATTCTTCATGTAATATGGAAGAGGAAACTTAGGTAGGATTCTACATCCTGCTGTTACAAAGTAAGTTGCTTAATCTCACTGGACTATATTTCCTGCCATAAACCACTTTTGCTGTCTCTTACAAGGTTGTGTGGCTCAATTATTAATGGTAGAAATCTCGACAAGGCATGGATGAAATAGGAACCAAACACTTTCAGTACACTATGGCACTACTTTGAATCACAGAAGACCTACTTTCAGTTCTGAAAAAACATTGTTTCAGTTGTCTGAAAACTGAAGAATTTGTTTTTCAGAACTTTTTTGAGATTTATTTTTTTTTTCTAGAGAAAGCCAAATTTAAAAATACGTTTTCTCTGAAACAAAACGAAGCAAAACAGCCGCAAAAAAGGATACCAAAACCCAAGAAAGTAGCTTGCTAATGACTCAGACAAAGTCAGGGGCATTTCAGTCTTCCTTCATTTAAAAAACATAATCTTCTTGATTGCAAGTAATAGAAATACATTATAATTTCTCACAAAACATGACATACTAAAAAATTTAATCTTATTTTATACTTTGGGAATCACAAATATATCTTTTTCCTATGTATAAGGAGTAACTAGAGGCTAACAGCCCATTAAAGCCTAGTGATAAGATACTACTACAGTAGGACAGGAGTGTTACTGTAGAAGTTTATTATAACTGAGAAAAAACAGCTTCTCTGTAGAAAGAAACAAAATAATAATTCTGTACTGAAAATGTCATAACTACCAGGAAGATTAAGAGAAAAACAAGAACACCTAACAGAGATCAATACTGTGCAAAAATTCACCAAAGAAACTTAATTCTAAGTAGATGTAACAATACCTTGAAATTGCATTTACAGGTTTTTGTTTTGTAGGGGGGTTTGGGTGTGTTATGCTGTTGTTTGTTTTGTTTTGTTTTAATCTGCAAAGGCTTTTGGGAATATCAGCTGCATAAAGCCTGAAGTGATTGTATATTCACTGCAGCTGAAGCAGGATTGTTGAAACATGCTTTAGATCACAGAGATGCTAAAATTCCAACAAATCTCAGAGAAACGTGCCTCCGGTATAAACCTTATTGTGACCTGCTGTACAGTCCTAGACATTAAACTTTCAGTATAGTTCGACCAGAGGAACACATGAAATTAGAAGCCATTTAAAAAGAAAAAAACTAAGAACAACAAAAATTACCCAAACAAACAAACAATCTTGTTTTATTCTTTGGTTTATTTTTAGTAAGACACATAGTTCTGAAATTTTCTTCTGGCGTTCTGCAGTAGTTTAATAATGCTTTGCAATTACCTTTCTCTTCTCACACAGATCTCAAGTGCTTTGCAAAGATGAAGAATCGTGAGTGGCTCCATGCTACAAGAAGCGGACTGAGGTTAACAGTGCTACATTTCAGTCTCCTTGTGGAATGAGCCGAAAATCTGCATATAACTGTTTCCCACATGTTATTTGTGTTTTCAGTCTGTTGCGTGATTATTTGCAGGAAAGATCATCTATTGCTGTTCCATTTCATGACCCTAGGCCTCCTTAGAAATGGAAAGGCTATTTCTCAGAGGAGTTCTGGAGTTAACTATTTTAGTGCAGCAGAAATAAAACAAAATTTAAAAAGCCAGCCACAGGGAAAAAGCGTGGTGTTTGAGAATAAAAGCTGACGCTGTGCTGCTCTTTTTCAGTTCCTTTCTTAAAGCTGTCTTCAGCTCTCAACTAATTTAATTATTTATGTCTCAAGGTGAACTGTATACATGGACCAGAAGGGAAAAATCTGTCTGTTTTCACTGATTATTACAACTTGTTGACATTTTTTTTTACATTAATAATGTTGCTAGTCAGTAATAGTGTATATGCAGTGCAAGCTGGAATACATAAATTGTTTCAAAAAGCATATAACATAAAAATTTCATATGGCAAATTTTCAGATGACAGAGAAACTTTAAAATAAAATCTCAAGCAATTTAGATTTTACAGTGATAGATTTTCAGGGCTAAGAATGCTCCTTCTTTTTTTTCCTATAGGAGTTTGGAATGGAAATCAAAATGTACTTTCAACATCACTTAGTAAATATCATCCCTTTACTGAAGTAACACTCAGTTTGTTGCATATACTTAATTTCTAAAGATGTGATGAAGTAAAACCATAACACTTTCAGAAGGACTATAAATTCTAGAATAAAAATAAATGTATGAATTAATAAAACCTGTATAAGCAGCTTTTCTTGACTAATTTGCTTGTTTTCCTTCATCAAGATGGAATTAATTTAATTTGGAATGATTTAGCAAGGTCTTTTTTTTTTTTGCTATTCTGAGCTTGATTATTAATCAAGCCCAGCTGTCTGAAGGAATATTTTCAGAGATAAGAATAGTTATTCAGTTTTGAAAAAATATTTTTATCTTGTGTTTTGATATGTTTTTAATTTTTGTATGCAACAAAAAAGGTTTTTTCAATTATTCTATGAAAATGTATTTTCACTTTAATAATTCTAAAGACAAATAATGCCCAAATTGTGCCTTCCCCCCCGCCCCTTATTTCTGTATCATATTAGTTTTTCTCACAGCTCAATTTCTATTATCACCAAATATGCTTGTCTTCAGATATATTCCATACTTGCCAAACACATAATATTACCACTTGATTCCACTCTAAAGCCTAGAAAATGGCCAGTCTATTTCTTTAACTATGAAATAAAATGTTGTTTGATTGGTTAGTTTGTTGGTTTTTTCCTCTGTCCAACATTTTCTCAAATGGTGTATGCTTCACCTGAAAGTACATCACGCAGACAGGGAGTGACTGGTCTGGACGCAGACACCTGCACTGTAGTTGTCCATATGCAGTTAAATGAATCCTATCTAATACGCCTTGGAGAGAATGTACCAGCTTTTTAAACTCATTTTTAACATTACTCCTGTGGACTTTGCAGTATTCCTGTTTTGGAGCACTTTGGGATTAAAAGGCAAGTTTCTGGAGCTTCGTTATGCCAGACTTCCTCTACTATAGGATTCCATCAGCTGTGCAACTTACAGCCACCTGGTAAAAGCGATGAACACCTCCATGATGTAGGAATCTCACAGTGAGAAAACGCAAATGAAACAGCATGTTCAAAGCAGAACTGCAAACATTTAATGGGTTAGACATTCCATGACAGACCAAACAGTTGCAACTGCTGGTCCTCATTTCTGTTCTTGAACTAAGATTTGAAGGACTGAATTCTAGAGAAACATAAGAAAAATAATAAGGTCACAACCCTCACTAGAGGATAGATACATAACTGTTGAATATTTGCAGATTTTTCATTGTTTTACTCAAATCATTACTCATCCCTACTTTCAGCTTTCAGTCAGCAAAGTACTGTTTGCCTCCTTCCAGGTGCACTATTGAACATGTAAAGTTAAAGTCATTAGAACAATATTTCTTCCTGCTCCAATTAATCTAACAAAAACTGAATGGAAGAACATTGTTGTCTGACTTTTTCATGTTTGAAACAACAACATTTCCTTCTTGTCCCCTCCTTTACCAATTTGATAGGCCTCTCAAAAACTGAAGTCAAAAAGAGACACTGATTTGCTCAGACATAATGATTATGAGCTTCAAACATAGCTTATAAATTGCATATAATTTGAAAGCTTTACTGGGATGATATGCACCTGCAGATTATTAGCTAACACCCACAGACACGTTTTATGGCTCATGCTCTGGTCTTTTAATGATTCACACTACAGGCAGCTGTAAGTCTAAGAATGGTGAACGCTTGAAGTTTGTCCTAAGTGGTGTTGACATTACAGTGACTGAAAGATGCAACAGCAGCTCTCCTTCCCCTTAAAAAGTTGCCTTTTTTTTAAGGAACAGTGCCTACTAACCAGTGCAATAGAAAAAAAAAAAAAAAGCAGCAGTATCTCTGTTACTGCAAATTGTAGCCAATAATACAGCTGCAAAGTTATAAAACAGCCCCAGAAAGACTGATGATTATCACTATCTGGCATCCTTCCAGGCATAATGGCCTCCTCATCTTAGGAAAAAAAGCTAAAATGTGTTCCACGAATCATTCTTTTTGGCTATCTCCAGTGTGTCTGTATGAATGGGAATACTCAAGCTTTGGAGTTTCTGGGTAAGGAAACATAACCTTTTCCTATAACGTGAAAAAGATTGAGCTACATAAGAATTCTTACTTTTTTTACATGAGAAGACTTAAAAAATCATTTTGGAGTCTGTTGGGAAAATAAAATATGTAAATACATAGAGAAATAGATCTATAAATAAATAAATCAAGACTTGCACAGCCTGGTCCTAACAGTGTGTAATGCAACATAAGATCTGAGTGCTTTTAGATTATGAAAATCTATTACTATATTACATTCCCTTAGAAGTATGAATTCTCTGGGTTCTTTCATGTTGTATCTAAAATGTAGTAAATAAATCCACACATGCATAGTAGATGTTCTGTTTTGTATTAAGCTGTATAAAATCAGTAGCTGAGCTGACTGCAAACCTCCCACGGATTTTGATTTTCATATTTGTTAAACATACATTTTGAATCAATTTGGACATAATTATACCATATGCCTAAGATTTGTCAATAACGAATATCATAGAAAAGTCTTACTGAACCTAATAGAATTAAACCAACTTGTTTTTAAAAGATGAAATAGGGATACCTTAATTCTTTTTTCCTCAGAAGTTTAGAATGTAAAAGATATTTTTTTAATAAAACTTTTAAACCTGTATCTAGAATTTTAAAGAGAAATATATAACTTTTTCTCGCATGTCAGAATTTTAACGATCCTACAAAATGTTCCAATTCTTTGTAGTAAATATATTTCCTATATGGGAATTTATTTTTTTTTTTTCTCAAAAAGAAGATGATTCAGGAAAGAGACATACTCAATAGACTACAAAAACTTAGAACAAGGTTCTACATGCATCTTAGGGAGCCATCTGAGACAGAGCAGAGAAAGAAGCAGGAGATGAGAGGAGATGGAGGTTCATTTGACCTGAATAAAAGTTTCAATGTTTCTGCATTTTATGCTATATTCTGCGGTGAGGGTCTGAGTGTGTCAGACACATTGAAAACTTTGGTCTCCCCAACACATATTATGTTCACACAGCTGACAATCTGTTGTGCCACTAGTACTTCCAAATGAGAATAAAGTAGAAACCTTATTTATTGTTATTATTATTTTTTTTAATAACTGTGGAATTGGCCATAGAATGGGGTTTAATTTAGTTCCAACTTCCTTAAAATGCTTTCTCGGTTTGTTATGTGCTATGGCACAGTTTTGTGGCTTAAACGTAGTTGGCAAATCCTCCCCTATTTGTTCGAATTGCCCCCCACCCACTACGTACTTCGCTAACCAGCACTGAGCAAATACTTCCAGCTGTCTTCATACTGGGCCAGAGGTCATCCCAATCAGAAAACAGAGGCTTCAGATGGTATTTCCTTCACGTCAGCTAATTACAACCATATGTTTTGTGTGACAGGAAGAGAGGTATGTAAGTACCAGACTCATTAGCCAGGTTAATCGCTGCTTCCACAGCTGACACTCTCTGTGTAGCTTGTGTCCTGCAGTTTTGTATAGTCTGTGCTGCCTGGTTTTAATTATTTTGTTGTTGCTTCTGCCTTGTGTGTTTTGTTTTTTTTTTTTTTTTTTTTTTTCTGTAAGCCATGATATGGGGCTTCAGCTATTTATGTCTGATAGCTAGGACAGTTTTCTCCCTGTTGAATCTTGCTGGGCAATTCTTGGCTTTTTCCCTGATGATGATTTTGTTAGGATGGATGATTTGGAGCATAAACAGCAAAGAATCCAGGACAATGATAGGAAAGACAGAACATGTATGCATCTAGTTGGTGATGAGGAAGAATTTCACAATTCATCACTAGGATTCCCCCTGGCCCACTAGATAAAGGAAATCTAGTGATACAGATGATCACTTTGGTGTAGTTCATGTACACATCAGGGAAATCTCCTGGCATTCAAGAAAACAAAAGTGATGTTTGTGAAAACCACACTGAGCTTCACCTTCAGATTGTTCTGGATTTGCCTGTTCTGCTCTTCTCTGAAGGCACTTAACAGGCTCCAGAGGGATAAGGGGTCCCCATTTTCCAAACACTGGACCCCAGGGAGGACCCACAGCATCAAGGGAAGCAGGATTTGCTCTATGCCAGTAGCCTCCTTGTGCACATGCTCTAATACTCACATTCTTAACATTGCCTTTTGCCACCTGTACTCAGCATGTTGTCATATAGCCATTAACTTAGAAAACTAACACAAGCCAAACAGAAACCTCTAGAATAAATAAGTTGCCATAAGAAAACAATTAAAATGTCACCTGTTGTGGGGGAAAAAAAAAAAAATAATAATCTAATACGGGTAAAGAGACCACCCAAGATTAGCCAGAAATTGTGTTTTCATTCTACCCTTCTCTCCAAAACCTGTTATTTGCAATACAGGTGCATTTATATGAATGATTAATTGTGATGGACTAAGATGGTGATCTCATCTCAACGGCTTTGACTGGATATTACATAAAATGATAAACAGTGATTAGTTAACAAATATTTTTAACAGGCTGAAGAGCAGAAAGCAGATAGCAATATATCTTTGTGGTTTAAAATATTTCCCTATTTTTAAACTAATCCATAGATTTGGTGTTATGGAATGTGATTTCTCAAACCTATGTGCACAAAAATATCTGGGTAGATAATCCCAGCACAATCCTGTGACAGAGACTTCAGGATCAAACCTCTGAAAACTCAAGATGATTGCAAAATTTGTTATCTATACTGCATTTTCTGTTTGGGATACCACTTCAGTCAGGGTTACAAACACTTAAGAAGTAACATTGGAGCCTGTTTGGAAGCTAAAATTGTTACAGTAATGCCAAAATAAATGTTTGAAATGTAACCCTTAAATAAAGATCTATTATACATTAGAAGTCTCTAAAGATACATTAGGATAACATTATAAGTTATTTTTTCAAAATTCCAGCACTTTGCCTGCTTTCACATATATATTGTCTTCCACATCCAGTGATCCAGTGTATCATTTCTGAATATAGTTACCCAGACTTAATTTCTTACCCAGAACTTTTGTTGACAGCTGATCAGAAAAATCATCCTGTTGCTGTTAAATATTGGGAAATTTGTTAGCTGAAGGTAGTCACTAAAGTCATCTTAATCTTCCCACCTTTACAAATATATTTCACTGAGCTACAGCTTCATACAGTACACAACAAAGATTTTCTAGACAGTTCTGCTAGTGCTACTTGTTACTGGATTTGTTTATGATTTTCCATTAGAAAACCCTGCTTTTAGATGGCTCTTACTTTTCCAGTTTTGACAGTTGAACTAAAAATTCTTAAATTCTTATCTAAGACTTTTATTTTTTTTGGGGGGGTGGGGGAAACAGGAAACAAACAAACAGGCCTGCAAACAAACCACACCAAAACCACACAGAATCACACTGGGGTAAACTATGTAGTCTCACAAATCTGATTAACTCCTTTCCCCTTCCACCACTTCCACTCCAAACTTTTATAATAACTAAGCACATTTATTTAAAAAGTTATGATGGTATGCAACTTTCCTGTATTCTTGTTATTGGTAACAAGAATCTACCATTAAGCAAAGTGAATATGTCAGGGAACTAGCTTCCTAACTTCTAGATGCCTAAATTAGAGCTCAATTAATTTTAACTGTGTGATTTTAATACTTTTCAATATGTCTATTGTACACCCTGGAGATGAGTTTCCCTGAATTTTCATGTGCAGTGGCATATGCCTGAAATTAGGAAAAAGCTTGCTATCCTGTGCCACCGTAGTGTGGAGGAAAAATCTGTTGTCTTCATGTGCAGCTGGAGCAAGAGCCATTTAATACTGTAATGGGGGCACAAGGCCAGTACAAGGCATAATGAAACAGAGATGAGGGATGGGAATGGAGGAAAGTTTAGGTTGTTGTTTCAAGAAGTGAGACCCAGGAAGAAAAACTGTAAGTAATAAACCAAAATGAAATGTGAACTTGAAGGGAAACTGCAGCTCTCCAAGCGTGTTGGTCTAAGAACCAGTGAGGCCAAGACAAGCTGGACAATGCAGATGGAAGGGTGGTTTGGGTGAAACACATGGAAAAATAATGAGGATTGAGTGGATAGTTCCCACATGGAGGGTGGCTACAGTTCTCGTGAAAGATAGTGGAGACTGGCTGCCACTGGGAAGTTCAGCAGTGAAGAACACAGACCAGAGTGGGAGGTCTGAGCTGCTTTCAATGAGAGAGTGCAGAAGGGAAAACATGGTGGAGACCATTCGACTTTATATAAGTCTGGGAAGGACCCTCTGCAACCCATTGGTATTTCCACAGTGTCTGGTAAACCAAGGCTGAAAACCCTTCATGTGGAGAAATTTCAGCTTTATTTCAAGACTAAGTCAAAGAAGATGGTTGAAATGCAGGCAGCTCCTGGCTTTAAGAAGAAATTCCTTTCCAAACTACAGCTGCCTCAGAAAACTGTTCACTCAAAATATCTGCTTGTCCTAGAAAGCATGCCTGTTTCTTCGAGTGGACTTGTAAAGTAGGTAAAAAAAAGTAAAGGTCAATGAAATATAAACTTTCAGGTACAGAGAAACTAAGCATTTTGCTGTAGGTTGCAAGATAAATGAATCTCTGGCAGAACCAGAAACGAGTTAGTTCTTCAGCCACAGAAGATTCTCCTGCGTCACTGGGTTTCCCTTAATTGCTTGAAACAAATATCAGGACAGTTGTGATGGATATAGAAGAGTAAAAATATTCATTTCTCTTTAGTTGAAAGAACTTTATATAGGTGAGTGGTTTGGGAAGCTTGAGATAAAAACATTTCACTAAAGAATTTAAATGCAAATATTTGTATTTGTTTGTTATCCATCTAAAATTATATTCCCTAGAGATTCCTTGGCCACCTCACTTTTGAGAAGCAACTTTGTGCACCCACATCTTGGTCAGGGGGCACAATTTTCGATGGTCTCTGAGTCTCAAAATGTGATTTGATTGAAGTTTTACCATAGACTTGGGTGGTGGTAAAATTGCTGTCATTTTCTGCAAATGATGACACAGACGGCAAAATGCTCCCCTGTGCCAGCTGAAGATCCGGCATAGGATGTTTCCATGACTATTATTTCTGAAGTTAAAAGTCTTTCCTGTTGTTTAGTGGTTTTAATTTACTGGATGTGTTCTGTTTGAATTGAAGTGGGCTGAGGAGAGACTTGTCTTTCCACTGGCAATGTTCACTGTTATTCCTGACACAGATGGACCAAACCCAGAACCTCATATTCAAATTGTTCCAATGTCAGGAAGAAAGGATCAGATGTGAACACTCTATTCTAAAACCATCACTGTGGCTTTGATCCCAGGTCAAATCCAAAATTAGAAGGGGCATCTTTCATAGTTCCAGTTTGGACACAGACAACTTCTATTTTTATCAGATTGTGCTCCAAGAAGGAAGAAATTGTGAGTTTACCACTGTTATCTATGAAGACCAACCCGAAACCTAACCTAATTTTGCCTCAAAGCCAAACTTTAAACTGTACCCCTCATTAATACAGGTTTGAGTCTGACTTCCTTATTCTACCTGAATCCATGTCTCATGAAAGTGTGTTTCTTAATAACAGTTTATTTTTTTGTGTGTTTTGGAATGCATTATATTACATCTAATTGCAAATCGTTGCAAAAAAAGCCCATATGTTGGAATGCTGTGTCTGATGCACATATGCTAAAGATTATTCTCACTTGTCTGTGAGGTATCCAGTTTGAACAGTGACTAAACAAGTAAAAACAAAAAAGAACCCCAAACAACCTACCACCCCCAAAAAAGCAAAAAAACAAAACAAACAAAAAAAAAGAAGAATAAACATTAATTTTTTCACCACTTTGTTGGGAGAGCTCCAGAAACCAGAGGCAAATGAGGGAGAAGGCAGCAGCAGGGACCACCAGCAAACAGCAGCTGTGATGTGAAATAGCAGGACGAAACCACTCACAAGAAGAGAAAGGGCTGCTCCTCCCCAGTAGAAGTTTGTGCAAAGGTGAAAGCAACCAGCAAATGCTTCCAGCAAAGTAAAAGTTCAATTCAAAAGCAGTGAGTAATAAATAAGAAAGTTGAGAAATATCCAACTTTGCAACAGAAATGACCAGTAATGTTTTATTTAATTGTCCTGAAAGTTAGGGATGAGGGCGTGAAAAATTAATGTCATTCAATTGTACTGAAATAGTATACTGATAAACATACTAGTATTATTCTCTGCTAAGAATACTTTCCATACCCCAGAAAGAAATGGTGCTAGTCAGTTTGTTGTTTTGGGTTTGTTTTTCTTCTTCATGGCAGTAGAATAAAAAGATTAATGACAAAATAATCTAATGAGAAGCAGTTATTCAGCAATGTCCCATTAGCTGAAGTAAACTTAACAACCTAAGCATAAAAATGTTCTAAAACACCTCATATATTAGGCAACTCATGTAAGCATTGTTAAGAATGGCCTAGACCAGGGATGTCAAACTCATTTTCACTAGGGGCCACATCAGCCTTGCAGTTGCCTTCAAAAGGCGGAATGTAATTTCAGTATAAATGTAGCTACTCCTATACAGTTTGACACCCCTGGACAAGAAAGAAGAATCTAGTACAGCTGGTGGAAACTGGGGATAGCTACATGAGAAATAGAATGTGCTTTTTCTCTTTTTTCATTTTTAAGTGCATACCATTGCCTCACAGGTTAGAGGAACATTATTAACAACGCTTGCATTACAACTTCAGAAAGCTGAATTTGCACAAAATGGGTTTAAAGGTATTATTTTGCAAAAATACACTGTCTTCTAATGAAACCCACTCTGCCTTTTCCTAAGCCCAATTCCAAATCAAGTGATCACCTTTTGCCCTCATGTCTACTATGTTTTTGAAGAACTACAAAGAAAAAGAATAAAGCTCGAGGCTTCATGAAGTTCTGCTAAGTTTCTAGAATTAATGTGAATGTTAAATGTAATGTCTCTCATAAACAAATGTTGCTTATTTATTATTCTACACACTGCAGTTTCAGTTTCCCTTTTAGCCATACCCCTGCCCCTCTTCCCCCAAAAAAAGCATAGTGACCAAAAATGGTGCTATAGTCAAACTTGCCCTGAAAAAGACTACTTTGAAAAAGAGTACTTTAAAAAGTGTGTTTGTTTTTTGTTTGTGATTTTGTTTTGGTTTGGTTTTTGTTTTGATTTGGTTTTGGTGCTCTTTGTTTTGTTTTGTTTTGAGAGAAAGAGAGGGTATTGTATCTCATTCTTACAATGTTCAGGCCTATTTGCCTTTATTCTCCTTTTAAAATTCAGAAACAAATTGCTTTCTCTGGGAGTTTTTACCACAGCACTTGTCACTCAGTCTATGCCTCCTTTTGAATTTGACTTCAGATGTTGATATATTTATTTTGATTCTTTGATGCCCTCCAGTACTCAAGTGCTCTCTGAATGGCCAGGTCATATGTGCAACTCCCTAGTATGTCCACAATAAGGATGAAATTTTTACCATCCAGATAATATCTGTTTTGATCTTGCCCACCATCATTTTCATACTTACCTAAGGGATCCGTTTCTTGTGGGTGAGTCACACTGGTACGCCTACATTGCTAAGAAATAAGGTGGGAAACAAGTTCAAGTACTGGATCCTGCTATTTGTTCAGTAGTTTATATGCTGGCACTGTTCTGGACCACTCCAGCTACTCCAGAGGGGCTTAATCCTGAAGCAATGTAGACATGGGACAGTCACTAGCAGCCCAACTATAGCCATTGGCCTCGTGTGTCCCTCCTTGTTGAAGAATGGACACCCAGCACTGCTCCTGCAGACTACAAAAGACTGATCAGTCTTCTCCACAAAGATGCAGATTATGACCAAAATTATATGTACCTCAAGACCCTTCTCTCCTACTATATGCATATTTTTTTCTCTTCCATGTCTTCTTTTCATCATCAAGGAAGTAATTAAAGCTATAATATATAAAAAATGAGTGAGAGAGGATTACAAAGGGTCCTTTCTCCCTGCTGTTTTCCTTTATTCTTTTAATCTATTTAATCTAATTCCTGTTGTCCTCCAGGCATCTCTGAATTGTTTAAAGGTGTAATTAATGGTGAAAATCCTTCCAGCTGTTACATGCACGTGGTCATGCAAACACACTTCAGTGCTCTTCAAAGGAAGAACTTTGATACAAATATGTATATACACACAAAAAGAAATTTGACCAGCTTTTCTACTGTCTGGTGAGAACACATTTTTAACCCTTTTAATATTTAACAGCAATTCAGATGCATGTAACAGAACCCACCATACAACAGCCCTAAGAACGTGACACAAAATAGCTTGATAAAGTGGCAATCAGAAGAGGAAATGAGATTTTTCCAAGCAGGAGAAATGTTACAACCTAGCGTAGCCCAAGGGCCGATAGCACACCCCCATTGCTTCCTTCAGGACTGTTTTGAGTGTTGATTTCCTAAAAGGGGGTTTCAGCATGGAAATTTAGTAAAGAGCAAAGCAAAACTAGCCAGAAGTTTATGAAATGACATGGTTTGAATGAAGAGAATTTATATACTATTTTAAATGGAGGTCAAATATGTGAAGACTTGTGTTTCTCAGAGTAAAATGATGAATTGAGTATATTGTATTAGAATGTGTGTTTACATATATGACTGGATCAAAATTATCTGCTAAGCACAGGAATATTCATAGAAGAAATAATTATTCTGATGAAAGATTAGTACTGCTTATGTGTGTACTCATTACTAGAACGATACATTCTCAGTTGACATTATTCTGTCCATTTTTCATTTGTTTACTTAATATGTACAATAAAAGACTATGGGATTCTGGATAAGACATTACTTTCCCAGATAACCTGATAAAAAAATTAGATCTTGTCTTCTCATCCATTAAATGAGGCACATGGACCAGCTGAGACAGGTTGATGAGTGTTTAGCTGCAGGGAACCTGGATTTCTTGGGTTGTATCCACTGCAAGCAATGTCTGAAGTTATTTATCAGTCTATAGGATCAACAGCCTGATGGCTTGGTAGGGGGCTTTGGAACAGCAGAGATGGGCCTTAGAGGTCTCTCTGGCTTTAGGGACTTCGTGACCCACTGCATGGGGCAGACACCACCATCTTTTGACCCATAGACCCTGACATCTGTAGGCTTGGTAATCTGTCACGGTAGGCTTTATGAGGCAGATTTATGCTTAAATAGTGTGCTTGTGAGTACTTTACATTTCCACTTTTGTAACTGTCAGGGTTTCTTTTACATATTTGGTAAAAACCAAACCAAAACAGAAATACAAAGCAATCATGACCAGCAAACCAAATCTCTTTACTAAGTGTTGCCTAGTAAATGTTTCAAATATTATATCTGAATATGTGGGGATTTAACAAAAAATTCAGTGTTTATATCTGCAAGTTCCGCTACCGCACCTACTACAAGGACCAGCTGTCAGCTCTCTGCATTTGGAGTGAGAATTATTTCAGGGCACATTAATGCAAAGGAGTATTACATTTCCTGTTCCTCCAAGGAGGCAATAACCAAATCTAGCGATGTCATTCTGATCCTCAGATAGGTATACACGTAGAAATATTTTTTTACTGATTTAGGTGTTGACCACATATTTATATTTATGTGTGTGTGTGTGTTCAAGTACATACAATGAAAATTCTTAGTGTGTTCAGGGCTTTTGCTACTCATAGTGCTGAGGCCTGTGATTCTAACAAATATATGATTGATTCCCTCTTAGCTAACGCACTGGGAATTAATTCCCTCAAAATGCCAGATGTACTGCTCAATGCTTAGCTTAGTGAAACTATACATATAGAATGGGAAAGAAAAATAACCCCCAAAAGTGTGCATTTTAAGTAAATCAAGCCATCAAGTTCTCCCAGCCATCTAATAGTCTCCAGGGAAATTCTCATAATGTGGTCATTACTACTTAATCACTTATTGTTGTTAAAACAACATTTATAGCTTTGTTATAATTAAGTATATGATTAATTCATTAAGGTTTCAAATATCCAGAGTTGGATCAGTGACTGATATAAATTGCCATTTTTCCCTTTGATATAAATGAATTACTCCTGACGGGATAACCTAGAGAAGCACTGAAGACGGTGTACTGGTTTCGTTAGAAAACAAGTTTCTCTTTTAGTGAATTTTCCTGTCAGCTAAAGCCTTCATATTAGATGCATTTTCCTGGAGAACCAGATACATGTTTTGGTAAACATAGCAGTGGAATGCGAGGTTATAGATAATGAAATTATGCACATCACGCAAGAGGGGCAAAGAGAAACAGGTGACCAAGAAACTGACCAACTGAGTATAACATCCCATTCACACGAATACTTCATATAAAAGTGGGAGATCACGAGGATCTTGTCCCTTTTGCTTATGGCTGACATTAGGAGAGGGCCTTGCTAGTTGCCCCTGCGAACTGAAGCCTAGTGAGAGACTGAATCCAGCTCCGGTTGGCTTCAGAGTCCAATCCAGGACTTTGGGTGCCGGCTCTCAAGTTACTGAAGCTTTCAAGATTGTTTTTGTGTATTTTGTATTATTTTCTCTATACTTATTAGTAGCATTAGTAAAACATTTTTGATTTTTTCAACTCTCTTCTCTCTGTCCTTCTTTTCCTCCCTATCACCTGTCCTCAGTGGGAAGTGGGGAGAGAGAGGAGCAAGAGAAGGGGGAAGTGGGGGAAGAGGAGGTTAACAATACATCTGCCATGGCGTTATTGTCATCCCACAATCAAAACCCTTGACAGTTGGTTATTGCACTTACTTAAGAAGTCAAAATGAAAATACTTTGAGAAGACAGGAAATTCTCCTCCTTCCTTGAATTTGCACCAACAAGACAGAGGAGCTGCTGAGTCCAGAGGGAAAAAGATATAGAAGGAAAAGGAGCTCAGAACAGAAGTACTAACTAGGATGAATTTGAAGAACATCAGCTGATATCATTCTGTAAAGATATGGAATTTGCCCTTAAAAAGTCATGGAAATACTGTATTTAGTAGAGCAGTTAAAGAAACAAACTAATTTTTTTCAGCTTCTGATATACTTGAAACATTTTGTGCTCTGATAATATGTAGTAGGTCTGCATTACTGAAGTCAGTCAGGTTTGTGATGTTTGTTTGTTTGATGATTCTTATTGCATTATGATACTGGCCCTATATGGTGAAAACTGTAACATGGAAAAATAAACTTAAAAAAAAAAGAAAAAAGACTATTAGTTACTGAAAGCTTCTGTAAAATATGGGAAGGGGACAATACGTGCACTTCTATTGCAATGTGTGGGACTGGAACTGATTAGCTGTGCAATGAAAAACCTACAGCAGGATTACTTAACATTTTCCTTTATCTCACAAAAAATGTGTGTTGGAAGCTGTTTATCCCTCTTAGTTCTGTGAAATTCAGGGCGGTGTCTTCTGAAGTCTGAATGGCTGAAAAGGGACATCTGTGAAGCCTGAGATGGCCATCAGTGTGGACTCTTCCTTTTGTATCTTATTGTTCTAGCTCTCTTCTGGTCAAATTGACAGTTATAGTTCTTCATATAATCATTTATTATTCTTAGTCAATATTGATGGGTCACCTACTTTTAGGACTGATATAGTGTCACTGCTGGCAGTACCTAAACTTGGACTATTAGTAAGAGGCAGAAAATCTTCACGTGGATTTTGCATTTCTTGTCATTCTTTTTCTTCTGGTCATGAACGAAGTTCAGTTCTGAATATTCACGAACGTCCACAAACCTTGCTGAAAAGCAGTATTTCAGAAGAGATTGTTCTGGTGAAAAATCACAGCAGATTTCCATTTGGTTTAAAGGATGTTTGCACAGTGCTTCATTCTACTTTGGAAATCAAGTTTCAAGAGCTTTAATTTGATTGTACACTATTTCCAGATCTATTTTAGAAACCATGCGCACTAATTTGAGAGCCCTCTCCCTTCCCCTCCATTTCACACTGAGGTCAGAATTCTGGATGTACCAGCAATGCCAGGATTGTGGAATATAAGTTCCTCCTATGGAATATCCTGTAGGAATAAAATCTAAAAAATTGTCTGCGGCAGCTGGGAAGGAAAGGACAACTCATTCTTTTACCTGTCCTATCACAACGACTATTAAGTTGGAGATGTGTAGAATAAAAGTGTCTAGGAACATTGACTGGATATCTCTAGAAAAAATAAGCCCTTGAATGGATTTTGCCAATCACTGAATCTCTTATCTGGCAGAAAAAATAGAATAGAAAGATAATGGCTAAACTACAATTTGCTCTTTGACAGATGGAATTAAGTAAATCTAAATGGATAGCAAGTGCTTTCGAAAGTCCTGCATTAACCATTTGTGGTTATGACTATCCAAATTGGCCAGCAGTGTTAAGGTGAACACTCAGCACCTCATAGGATCTTCACACAAGTGGGCTGAGACCAAAATTGTGACTGCATAATTATTTCATAATGGATAGCTTTTATTATATAACTGCAAAAAATATTAAAGAAGACAGGTCTTTGTGGAGGTTTGTCATCTTTCAAGTAGTTGCTGTCTTGCAACCAGTTGTTTGCCAAAATGACCACATAGATCACAAACTGATTTTGTTTGTTCTAATAAAAATAAAACCATGTCTTTCACGAAGTCCCTGGAAAAGAGGACAGGGCTTTGAGTACTGAATATCTGTAATGCTAAACTTTTCAATTTATCTTAATTCACCTATGTGGCAGTCTTAACAAAGGATGGTGTCACAGGTCAAAAAAAAAAAAAAGAGTTCAATATGCAATGTTTTTGAAGAAAAGGTTTGTAGATAATAATGACTTGTCTGCTATTCTCTGCCTCTTTCATAAGGACTTATTACAATTTGCCTGTACCTCTGTAACTGAGGTTTTAAAATTTCAGCTACTCTGGTTGGTCATAATTTGATGGGTCAGTTGTTTGATTAATTCCAGCCTTCTAATAGCTTTTGTTCTCATTTTTCTTTGTGGCAGTATAATTATTAGTTACATTATAGATGAGTATGAATCGTTATGTCAACATATATCAGGTTGTAATGAGGAAAATATATAGGGGTATAATAAAGATAATGTGACTTCAGCTGTACTTTGTGAGCATGTCTTTTGATTTATGCTAGTTTTAAAACTGAAGTGATAACATTCTTGGAAGTAAACACAGTGAGATTCTGTTACGCTCCATGTCACTCTGAAGACATATTCCAGTTGGCCAGAGCCTGTGGCTGCAGCTGTCTCTACTTCATTACACCACTTCTAGCACCTGCAGGTTTAGGAAATAACTAAGATTTTCAGCTGACATCTTCTAGGCATTTATTTATGCTGCAACTTAAAATGATTTAATCTGTATGCTAGAGGGAAGTGTTCTTTCGTTAAGAGCAGCAACTGTGCTCTAATAATGAAAGGCCATCATCTGTATCACCATACACAGGAGAAAAAATGAGGTTAAACTAACGTTAATCTAACAAGCAGGCAAAGATAATGAATTTCTGATATTTATACAACCATCCTAGTTTATTCCTGTTTCAATTTTGAGGGATTGTTAGCGGTCCCAACCTTGTGAGCTATTACATATTTCACTGCTGCTTGTATTTAAACACAATAAATTAGAGATATAGGCACTGCCATGCTTTACTTAATTAGAAGTCTGCTTTCCTTTGTCATTTGAATTCTTCTTTAAAGAAACACACTTGTCTGACCTTTCATAATTACAGCATTATGAAATATTCCTTACTCCTTACATAAGTATATTTTCAGATTTAAGAACATGAATAGTCCTGCTGTTATCTGTATCATGCCTAAAATCAATCCAAGTGTAAGAGGTATTTAGGAGGGAGGTGCTTAGAGAGGTCAGAGTGAACTGTAGATACGGTGAAATAAGATTTAATAGGGAATTAAGCTCTATTATAGTAACTATTTCACAAATATTATAGTAAATTTAGCAAACATTCTAATTCACTTCATTTCTCTACACTTTAATGCAACATGTGACCTTAAAAAAACACATTAGCATAATTGCTCTACTCTGGATAACTATAGCACAAGGATGAACCAGTTGTCCTCTAATGATTTACTCTTCTCAAGTATTCCCCTGTCTACAGGTGTTTCATATTAAGCCTACTATTACCTTGAAAAATATTACTAAGTTATTCTAATGAAGAACAGGGTGTAACTTCTTGCCTTAAGAAGGTGCGTTTTTGTTACACTATCTTCAGCTGTGGAGCGTTAATGTTAGTTTTTGGAAAAGTGTAATTCTCCTTTCTTAGATTAAAAAAATTTTCCACAATGAACTCAATCTACTGGATTTTCTGTAAAAAACAGTATCATAAATGTGCCAGACACTTTACATATTGACTTAGGAGAAGATGTAAGTAATAACTTAAGAGAAGATGAAAAAAAGAAACCAAAACACTCAGAAGAAAAATGACAAATGACTAAGTCTAATAATTTTAAAGTTTCATTAATTGAAAATAGCCTGTGAAACCTGGCTTTATTAAAAGAAATCCACTGAAATACTGGAGAAAAAATTGTCTGATTGAAAACTTGAGGAAAATTATGTGAAATATGCACAGTGATATTTGCAAGTATTAAATTTCAAGCAATGTTTCCATTGAAGTTGGAATTTTCCAGATTCTGAATTGGCAATTAATTTCATTTACTTAAGGAAAACAAACCAAACCAAATCAACCAACCAACCAAACAAACCACAGCATGACTACCATGATGACATTTTGGCATTAGCCCTTTTGAAACAAAAGGTACTAGATGACCAACATTTCCGACCAACATTTCTACAGATCCATGAGAGTAAAATATCTTTGTATGTAGCTGCAGAAAATATTAAAATATAAGAGAATTCTAGGTTAAAACTGAAAACAAGTATCATAAAGGCACAGAAATGTCTTTACCAAAGCTTTATGTCTATTCCAGATTCCTCACATATACTAACAGAGTTTATTTAACAGACGTATAGCCATTCTAAAAATAAAGTTATTCCTGGAAATAATTATATAATATAGTGTCTTTGTGATACCACAGCTTTTCTGTGTGCTTGTGATGAAAAATAGCTGTGCCATCTCAGATATTGCCTTGCAAAAGGTGGAGGTAATCTCTTACTGTTTCATAAACAATTAGAAGTGATCTGAATTATTATTGTGCAGTGTTTGTTGGGGTTGTATCACAGTATCACAGTATGTTTGGGATTGGAAGGGACCTCAAAAGATCATCTAGTCCAATCCCCCTGCTGGAGCAGGAACGCCTAGGTGAGGTCACACAGTAACATGTCCAGGCGGGTTTTGAATGTCTCCAGGGAAGGAGACTCCACAACCCCCCTGGGCAGCCTGTTCCAGTGTTCTGTCACCCTCACTGAGAAGAAGTTTTTTCTCAAATTTAAGTGGAACCTCTTGTGCTCCAGCTTGATCCCATTACCCCTTGTCCTATCATTGTTTGCCACCGAGAAGAGCCTGGCTCCATCCTCGTGGCACTCACCCTTTATATATTTATAAATATTAACAAGGTCACCCCTCAGTCTCCTCTTCTCCAAACTAAAGAGACCCAGCTCCCTCAGCCTTTCTTCATAAGGGAGGTGCTCCACTCCCTTAATCATCTCTCTTGCCCTATGCTGGACCCTCTCCAGCAGTTCCCTGTCCTTCTTGAACTGAGGGGCCCAGAACTGGGCACAATATTCTAGATGGGGTCTCACCAGGGCGGAGTAGAGGGGAAGGAGAACCTCTCTCAATCTACTAACCACCCCGCTTCTAATACACCCCAGGATGCCATTGGCCTTCCTGGCCACAAGGGCACAGTGCTGGCTCATGGTCATCCTGCTGTCCACCAGGACCCCCAGGTCCCTTTCCCCTACACTGCTCTCTAATATGTAATTTCCCAACCTATACTGGAACTTGGGATTGTTCCTGCCCAGATGCAGGACTCTACACTTTCCCTTGTTAAATTTCATCAGGTTATTCCCCGCCCAACTCTCCAACCTGTCCAGGTCTCGCTGGATGGCAGCACAGCCTTCTTGCGTGTCAGCCACTCCTCCCAGCTTAGTATCATCAGCAAACTTGCTGATAGTATAGCATTTCCTGGAAGGCATGCAGATGTGTGATACTGGCCTTTGCTACAGGAAGTGAGGTGTATGGAAATGAAAGCACTGTATAGCATTCAGCCAGAACACATGTGGCATGTTAATTAGTAGCTTCTATGAGCTTCAGCAGAATGAAGATTAGGGGCAATTTTCTGAAAAGCATGTAAACAAGGAAGAAGAAGATGCACGTATTTCTTATTTTGTTTGGCATTTAAGTTATTAAAAATGAAGGACTGCTTTTATTAGACACAGTTATAAAAAGAAATGCAGTAGGAATATCTGTGTTACAGTATTTGATGTGAATTCTGAAAATGATATAGCAGTTGATGTAATAATTTAGAAGCTTAAAAGATCATTTTTGTAAAGGCAGACTATGGATTTTGGTAAGTTATAGACTGAATATTTACTGCAGGGATTTGGAGAACCCTTAAATTTTCAGGTATTCATAAATTAAAGTTTTAAGTTCTGTGTTAACATCCAGTCTTCCAAATTACTTCATTTTAAATAATTACAAATTCTTTAAAGTTGTTTTGAAAACACTAATGACCCTACTATCTCTTTGATTTGAACTTTTACCTGTAGTTTCATTAATCTGAGGAATCACAGAATGGTTGGGGTTGGAAATGACCTCTGGAGATCATGTAGTCCAACCCATCTGCTAAAGCAGGTTCACCTAGAATAGGGGGGCAGGATAACTTCCATCGACCTGCTTGTCACACTCTTCTTAATGTACCCCAGGATACCATTGGCTTTCTTGGCCACATTGTTAGTTCATGGTCAACCTGTTGTCAACCAAGACTCGCAGGTCCTTCACCACAGAGCTGCTTTCCAGCCTGTCAACCCCTAACCTGTACTGCTGCCTGGGGTTATTCTTCCCCAGGTGCAGGACCCTACACTTGCTCTTGTGGAATTTCATCAGGTTCTTCTCTGACCAGTCCACCAGCCTGTCCAGGTCTTGCTGAATGGTAGCACAGCTTTCTGGTGTGTCAGCCCTTCCTCCTAGTTTGGTATCACCAGTAAACTTGCTGCTGGTCTACTCAGTCTCTTTATCCAGGTCACTGATGAACAGGATGAACAGGGCTGGACTCAGTACTGAACCCCGGGGAGCCCCACTAACTCCAGGCCTCCAACCAGACTTTGTGCTGTTGGTCTCAACCCTCTGAGCTCTGCCATCCAGCCAGTTCTCAATCCATCTCACTGTGCATTCATCCAACCCGTACTTCCTGAGTTTGCCTATGGGGAGGTCATGAGATACAGTGTCAAAAGCCTTGCTGAAGTCAAGGTAGACAATGTTCACTGCTCTTCCCTCGTCTACCCAGCCTGTCATACCATCATAAAAGGCTATCAGGTTGGTCAAACATGATTTCCCTTTGATGAACCCATGTTGACTATTCCTGATAACCTTCTTTTCCTCCACACACCTGGAGATGATGTCCAGAATGAGCTGTTTCATCACCTTTACAGGGATGGAGATGAGGTAATACAGAATTCAAAATTTCTGCCATCTTTAGTCAGATCACATTGTTCTTGCATTCTCTAGAAGGCTTTCTGTCCTACTGTTGCAGGTGTACAAGTGTTTGGTGGCCTCATCTGACAGTTGTTGGCTCAGTTTGCTAAGAAACAGGGATACAAACAACTATCTATCAATCCAGGTAGGTACTCTTGCAATCTGTTTTGAAGTAACATTAAGAATCTATTCTGTTGAAGTTGTTTGTCTTTATAAAACATGTTAAGGATTGTTTTAGTTGTTAAGAACCCTCTTGAGAGACTTTTTAGGAAGAATAGCAATGGTTGAGAATATGTGTCAGGAGTGAAACTGTGTGTGTGAAGAAACTTGACCCTTCGATTGTCACAGAGCCAGAGACACAGAGGTCATGGAAGAGGTGAAGGCTTGCTGAAACAATTTCAGAGGGCTTCAGAGGATATACCTGCAGTCTATTCAAAGCAGGAATTAGGAAACCAGGCCTCATTTTCAAGTGGAGGTACTCCTCCCAAATTGCTGAAGAGTTTGATGGTCCTACTTATTCCAAGTGTCTGCTTGTTGGATTTGTGAAGAGTTGTAGAAAATTTTACTTATTGAGACGTTTGAGACTATGCAATATAGCCTATTGAGGCTATGTAATTACAGCTAAAACACCATAGTGATAATCACTGTTGTAGACTACATGCCATTGACTACATATACATATAAAAGACTACGTCTATTTCTTTCACACATTCAGAACAGCATTTTTTTATCCTCTTTGTAAGTTTTCTATTGCAATAATAATAATAAAAACCCAAGTAGATGACCAATAACACACTGCTTTTGCTGGTACAAAGTTCTGCTGCAATGATTAATTTAACAGGAGTATTTTATTTTAAAAAAGAGCTAAAAAAACTCCCAAATATGTTGTGGATGCAGTGTTGTCACTTGACAGGGTTACTTTTATGTTATTGTTTAACACTGATGGAAAAAAATGCTGTTTCTTATTGAGAGTTGTATCCTGAGTTCCAGCTTTTTTGAAAAGATTCCAACATCATTCAGGTTGTTTCTGATATATATTCCAACACCTACAATAATGGAACATTAAACAACTTGTCTCTATGCACTACTGCTTTGTGAACAAATTAGAGGACTGTTTATACATGAGATTATCAATATATCAATAAACAGTATGTTTATTGACAAACATCCTACTTATATATGTTTACATACTGTATATGTATCTATAGAATATGTGTAGAGATAGTATCATGAGATATCCATGTGTCTATATAAATTTAATAAAAGTATAAATATTCTGGTAAATGGGAGAATATAAATATTAAAAATATTTTGAATTTTCAGAAATTCATTATGACCGAGATTTTATTAAAATCCTATGCTAATGTTACACCTGTGGTTACTCATGTGAGTAGTCCTACTGATTCCAGTGAAATTGCTTAATCCAAATAATTTAACATATCTGTAAGCATTCACAGTATTGAGAACTAAGTTTAAGATTTTTCAGTGATGTGTATAGCTACATAATGGGCTTTTCAAAAGTCCTTTAGCAAAAAGCTATCAGCTATTCAAACTGAAACTAGACACTGTTTAATTCTGAAAATCTATAGAAGTAAATGTTTCTATCTAGAAGCATATTCTTAGATTTAATCCTTAAACTAGATAAAAGAATCTTTTAAGGATAATGAAAGATAGTCCTATTTTATCCCATGTGCCAGAAATGAAGGTTTTAATACCCTTTGGGTAACAAAGACTCTTAGGAAAGGGAAAATCCTTTGTAATGTGTCTCCAATTGACCTACACAGAAAAGAGTGACATTTTTTGGTCACAGTCCTTGTCATTGGAAAATAAACACTGAATGTTGATTTTAAAGTAAAATACTGGGGCCTGAGCACTGGAGAAGTCTATGTGACAACCCAAACATGAGATGTAGATCCTGGACCTTTAACTCATGTAAAATCATCTTGTAAAGAAACACTGGTTGCCACCATCTGTTGAGAAGCAGCTTTAATTCAAAAGGGCTGGTTTTAGATGTTTGTGTTCTGTTTGGTCAGCTAAAAGAAATGCAAACCTCAGAACTTGATTAGTACCTAAGCTTAGATGTTTTAAATTGTGGCAGAAGTCTTTCCCTCTCCTGTCACTATAGTAAGACTCTTGGAAAATTAATCCACTATGTGGAAGTAATAATTTTCTATATGCTCTCTCATTTCCTTTACAGTAGTAGAGAGTGAATCTCTTTACTTGAGTTGGATGAACAAAATTAGAATTCGTAGATATTCCCCCCAAAACAATATGACTTTAAAAACTTTGAAAGAGATAAATGATGTAATGCTGATAATGTGTACAGTCTTTAAATAGATTTTTGTCCTTTTTCTAAGCCACAGATATGTCTAATGAGAGGTAAAACCCTCAACCATTTTAGCAAATTTAGTTTGAAATTAGTTTCGTGATTAGTATTTATAAGTACAGTTTTTTGTAAGATTTTAAAAGTGATGACAAGAGGGAAAAGGAATATCAAGTGATCACTGTAGCTTACAATTACTTTTTGAAATGTGAAACACTCTATCAAATATTTGGAGGTTTAGCTATATAGAGGTTAGAAAATAACAGGAAGTACAGACACGCTGCTGAAAAGGATCTATGGGTTATAATAAATCATAAGCTGAAAATGATCAACAAAATTAGTTTACTACAGAGATTATATACATGTAGGTCAAACATTGTAGTGAAACACACAGACATTGTATGCATCGTTTAAGTGACAAGTGAAGTAGTTGAATTCTGTTTGGCTTTGGTTAGGCCTCAGATGCAATATTATGTCAAGTTTTGGGCTTCGTGCTTCAAGAAGGATACAAATCAATTGGAGTGAGTCCAAAAGAAAATAACAAGAATGCTTATGGGTCTAGAAAACATAACCTCTGAAGAAAAATTGAAGGAATTAGACTTGTTTAGTCTAGAGCTGAGGAGACTGAAGTGAGCTATGACAGCAGGATACAGAGAGGTAAAAACAGGAGATGGGAATAAACAGTTCTCCATGTCCAGCATGAATAGCAGCATCATAAAACAGAATTAAATGAGGCTAAGTCTAAACATCAATAAAATTTTTTTAGCAGCAAAGCTAGTTCAGCTGTGTAATAGACTGTAAGAGTCTTAAGCAATGTCCCTTTATGTAGAAGCAAATAGTTAAACCTCTCTGTGGAATGATAGAGGTATGTTATACTTTTGAGTCAGGAAATGGATTGCATAGCTCCTTGTCATCCTCTTGAGATCCATGGTTTCTGATTTTATGATTACTTATTTTGCATTCTTTTTATAAGATACGATATGGGACATATTGTAAACAATTCATGTTAGATTATGTGATAAAAGTTCAACTGCACACCCAGAAAGGAAGAGCTGGAGGACCCCAGGCTAATCCCAGGAGCCATCTCCACAAACACGCAGAAGAGAGAGGCCCAGGGTCATGTGGGAACCCAAATTAAAGACTCAAAGGAAATGACAAACTGAGTATCTCCTAGAGTTGTCCCTGGAGACACTCAGCCCCAGTGTTCTGGTGTGAAGCTCCTCAAAATAAGTCAATGGCAGGGCACCTTTTGGACTGAAGGGATTGTGGCCCAGGATGTGGGATGTGTTGTGACATACAGGGGAAGAGCATTTTGGGTTACACAGGACTTTCTATGGGATGTTTAGGGGATGAACCAAAGGTGAGGGGAGGGATAGTTTTAGATTATTTGGAGAGGAAAAAGTATGGGAAAAACAAAGATTTAGGAGCCAAAAGGTGTCAGTCTTGCCTAAATGGTTGTTGGTGGATATGTATGTCTGGTCGTTCCCTGTGCCTGATCGGTGCAGTCTTATCTGTCTTCTTGTCAATTCCCTTTCTGTCTTTTTTTTTCCTGAGTGAGGGCTCTGTATTCAGTGTGTGCATATATGTCTATGGGGGTTTGGGTGCAGCACCTGGAGTCAGATCGTAGGCTGGAGGGTCCATTTGCATGGGGGCAGGGACTGGAGAGACTGGATTCAGTGAAATCAAATGCCAGTAAGTAGTTGGGACTATGGGGGGCCATGTCTCAATTCTGCCAGCAAGTGGAACGAGTGTGGTTGTCTGAGTGCATGACCACTACCGAAGAGCAAGCTGGACTAGCTAGTGAGTAGGTGAAATAGCCTGGGAGCCGGGTTGCATATCTCAAAGGTCAATACCATGGGAGAAGTTGGATGTTGGGTACCAGGAGAGTCGTGTGTGTGTGTGCATGCGTATGAGTACAGGATGGTCTGTAGCAGCAGCTGCTGTGGGGGTGTGGACTCAGAGGCTTATATGTCTGAATACCAGCAAATGAGGAGACTGGGATCCAGGGGCAGCTCCTGTGCAGACCGGGTGTGTACAGCTGCTGCCTGGATCCACCTTGTACGTTTGTACATATAAACATATATATATTCTCACTAGTGGATCTTCATCCTGGTCAGTCAGAGAGGAGAGCAGGATGAGGCTGTTAGTTCATGTGAGTGCTGAGTATGCTTGTGATCTGTGTGGCACTATCCATATATTTACGTATGTACATGGCGTGTATGTCTGCCTTGTGTACATATGCCTAAAAGGAATGCACTGACACCCTTGCTATGGGTTGGAGCTGGGGGCATGCAGATGCAGCTTCCTTGTCTTCATCAGGTTACTGGATTTGAACCAAGCCACCAACAATCTGATTTCAGTTTACAGAAGTCAAACTGAGGATCTATTACTTGGTTACATGTGCTTTCTTGTCTCCTGTGTTGATTAAAAGCAAATAGATCTTCTCTGTATTCAGGTTTCTAAATGCCTGAGTAAACTCCAGTACTTCTTTCCTTCCTAGCTATCTCTAGAACACTTATTTTTCACACATTCCCTGTAATAACTGCTTGAAAATGGTGACCCTCAGTAGAGCTCCCTGCAAGGATGCTGACAATTCAGAGTTCTGTTGCCTTCAGCCCACACTGTTACACAGTCTCAGCTTTATAGGTGCTCAGAGATTGTCAGGGCAATAATGGTCATGGCAGAAAACAGACAGAACTATTCCATAGATATGATTCTAAAACCAAGTTATGTCAGTAATGAAGGGATTAGTAAATGTTTTTGATAAAATTTGTAACCTTCTTCCAGTTTCCTCATAGCTGTTGATCACTTTTTTGATTTATTGTCCTGGAGAATATACCTTGTGAGACAAAGTAAACGTACCTGAAGGAGCACATGGGATGTGGACATACTATGGATTTACATACAGTGGATTCCACCTATGCAGAAACAGTGCATAATATAACTTCATATCATAATCTCATAATTTTAATGAGATTCTTTAAATCATTGTCACCTTATTTTATCACAGGTGCATACTTTGAAACACAGAAACCATATTGACTTTTTTTTTTTCTTGGGTAAGTGATAGCTGGTTAGCAGGAGTTTGACTTTTTTTTTTCTCTGAAGTGGAGTTGATCTTCATGGTGCTCTACATTTTTGCAGTATTGCATGATACTCAAAAATGAAACTGTCCCAGTACAAAAACCTGGCAGTTGGAGGCTCTCCTCTCACTCCCTTTTCCCTCAAGGGTTTACTTTTATTTTCCTGTTATAAACGCTTTTCTGAAGACTGAATACTTCAAAATGGACAGAAAGCCTAACTTTACATCAAACATACTTTTCCTGTGCTTTGAAGATATAAAGTAATGCATATGTGTGTATTCTTATATATAGTTTATCTTGGTTGTTTGCTTCCAACCCCTTGCACCTCTTCCCTTACAGTCACTTCACTTCAACCTCACTCAAACTGCCACCCATATATCCCTTCCTCTTATCTTATTCCTCTTCCACTGCTTCCACCACCCACTTTGTCTCTCTTCTCATCTTCCAAGAACATCACCAGTCAACAAAGAAAAAGCAAATAAAAGAGAAAGGAACTAATATGACAGCTGCAAAGTATTAATGAACTTTCTGTCTTATTCTTATTTCTCTTGCCTCTTATCCCTTTGTTTGTCTTGCCTGTTTTTAAACTGTTTAGAGTAAAGACTATTCTTTGTTGGCAAAGTTGGTACCATAGCCCCTCTTGGGAGTGCAATGCTTAAGCTTTTTCAGTAACAAAGGCTGTGACTGTATTGATGCTTTGACTCACAACAAAAATAAAATTATTTTTTAATTGACTAGAGATCTTGCTTTGTGTAACAGAGAAATAGCTATTAAATGATCCCTGAACTCAATATTGTAGCTGTGTTTTGTTCTTTACTTTTCCTTACTGAAGTCAACTGCCTACTTCAAGAGGCTCTGTAACAGACTTGGTAATACTTTAATATAGACATGGTTATGTGCTGAGCTTTAATGAAGGGCTGTTTTATCACATTTCCTGCACTCAATTCACATCACAGAAATAGTCATTACTATGGCATCCATGGTACCATCTTGATATTATCTTGGTCTGCTGAAGATGTTGCTGACACTTTCACAAAGTGTATAGAAAGGTAAGTGAGAATCTCTACAAATAGAGATGCCAATTCCTGTTTCCATGTTCACTCTCTCTCAGTCATCTAGTGCAACCCTAACTGTCAATATAGAAGTCTGAAGTAAACTGTATCTGCAGTGTTTGGGATTAAAAAATGGAAGTTTTTCCAGGAAGTTTACAGAGATTTTGAAGTGGCAAATGACTTAGAAATTAATTGCTATTTTTCTGTGTGGGATGGAGGTATTTGTTGTTTTACTACTAGCACATTCGGCCCTGAAACTTGTTTTCTGTAGAGAGGGGCTAGCCAGGTGTGGGCTTACTAGGAGGAGATAAAAGATGGGAAAGGCAAGATGTCCTGCAGGCTGCTGTTCAGATCAGAACTTCCTGATTCAACAGGGGCTTTTGGTCCTGTAATACAGTTGTGTGGACTGGCAGTCTCACCCAGGCAGTGTGCAGGTATGCCCACCTCACAGAAACTTGTTCATTCTGACCTATCCTGTCTGACCTCTAGAAATCCATGTATTTGAAGGAATCACTTCCTGTAGATATCTCACTGAAGTAGGAATGTGACCAGGTTTTAGTCATCCAGGTCATGACATGGATCAAAGTTGTCAGAACATGATATAAAATCTGTTTCTTGGTTCATTGTAAGCTTCTAAGTTTGTGCTGCTGATACATACAAACATATACACACGTATAGATTTATACACATATACGTATACGTAGACACATATATACACACACATATATATATATATCAAAGAATCAGTTAGGTTGGAAAAGACCTTTTAGATCATCAAGTCCAAGCGTAAAGCTAGGACTACTGAGTCCACCACTAAACCATGTCCCTAAGCACCACATCTATATGTCTCTTATATACTTCCAGGAACGGTGACTCTACCACTTCCGTGGGTAGTCTGTTCCAATGCTTGACAACGCTTTCAGTGAAGAAACGTTTCCTAATATCCAATCTAAATCTCCCCTGGCGCAACTTAAGACCATTTCCTCTGTCCTATCACTTGCTACTTGGGAAAAGAGACTGACATTCACCTTGATGCAACCTACTTTCTGGTAGTTGTAGAGAATCATAAAGTCTCCCCTCAGCTTCCCTCTCTCCAAACTAAACAACTCCAGTTCCCTCAGCCGCTTCTCATGAGACTTGTGCTCCAGACCCTTCACCAGTTTCATTGGCCTTCTTTTGTCACACTTCAGCACCTCAATGCCTTTCCTGTAGTGAGAGGCCCGAAACTGAACATGGTATTCAAGGTGGGGCCTCACCAGTGCCGAGTACAGGGTCAGAGTACAGATCACTCCCCTAGTCCTGCTGGTCACACTATTTCTGATACAACCCAGGATGCCACCTGGGCACACTCTTGTCTCATATTCAGCCGACCGTAGATCAACACCTCCAGGTCCTTTTCCTTCAGGCAGCTTTCCAGCCACTCTTCCCCAAGCCTGTAGTGTTGCCTGGGGTTGTTGTGACCCGAGTGCAGGATTTGGCCTCAAACCATCAATCCAGTCAGTCCAGATCCCTCCATAGAACAGACCTCTCCTACCCTCAAACAGATCAACGCTCACACCCAACTTGGTGTTATCTACAAACTTACTGAGGGTGCCCTTGCTCCCCTTGTTCAGATGGTTGATAAAGATACTAAACAGAACTGACCCCAATACTGAGCCCTGGGGAACACCACTTGTGACCGGACACCGACTGGATTTAATTCCACTGACCACAACCCCTTGTGCCTGGCTATTCAGCCAGTTTTTTACTCAGCAAAGAGTATGCCTGTCTAAGCTGTAAGCAACCAGTTTTTCCAGGAGAGTGCTGGAGGAAACTGTCAAACTGAATATGTACTTCAATGAGGGCAAAATTATCTCTGAATTCAATGATTAGGTAATCCTTCTTTCCATCTCTACTTTTACTAAAGATAGTGTATTTTTTTTCCTACAACTTAATCTATAAGTCTGCTTCATGAGTGAAGAATAATGTCACCATAAATTTAAGTAAAAAAAATAAGGTTCATGTTTAGTGTTTGCTTTTCCATTACTTACTTGATCCAGTAAAATTAATTTTAATGTTATGCTGAATTCAGTAGGACCAATAATTCATATTTTCTTAACTTTTAGGCCTCTGGCATTGTTAAAATGGTTTATCATATGTCATTCAAAAATGTGTATGAGAATCAGTTTTTAATCCTGAAAAATTATTCCAAATGTGTCCCACAGGTGTACATCAGTCTCTAAGACCCTTCTCTTTGTTGGGCTGCCTGTTTCTCTCTGCAACAGGTTGTAAATTATCTGCTGTAAAATAATAAAGAATAAGAGTAGTTGTTATTGTCAGTGACATGACTCACATGTTGAAAGCGACACATATTATTCTTTCAGATCTCAGTCCTGTGACCATCGTTTATCAAGAATGTCCCATGGATGTTAAAGAGCAAAATACTGGAACATTTTAAATCACTGGATTTACTGTCATAGTGTGTGTGTAGTTTGGTTCTTTTAAGGAGGGACTTCAGGATTAAGAGGTGAACGTGTTTGTTACTTCCATGTTTATATGCTTTCAAACCATCATGAAGAGAAAGTAAAATCACAAATCCCTTACATCTTAGTTCCTAAAAGATTTAGAGAAACTTTTAAGCCAAAAAGGATTTACTTATTTGATTAGAGCTGGCAAAGTTTGAACCCAGCTATTCCTGAGTGCTGAACAGACGCTCATAAAAAGAGGAGTTCTTCCTCTCTCCACATTGATGTAATTTATTAATTTACTGACAGATTGTTCAAGACTCCGACGGTTGCTCACCGCATTTATGACTCAGATTGATTTTAGCAATACATAGTTTGTACAATTAAGGCCATTGTGTGGCTTCAAGTCATAGCCTGTTTGTTTACATAAGAATAAGAACTGTATATATTCAATTCAGTAAACTTATTTGTGAAAGTCTTGGTGGTTTACCCTTGTAATCCCACAGGAGAAATAAGGATGTAAGAATTGTCTATATTCCTAGATCACATTAGACAGTAGACCACATCATATAAATATCACAAATCTCATTTGAATCTCATTTTTACTTGTGTTTTGGTTACAGAATATTTTCAAATCTTTCAAATATCTCTTATTCTAAATGAGTGTATATATAAGACTAATAAACTGTAGTGTTCTGTACATGAATGTCCTGTCCCCTGTATGAAACAGACAAGAATCTTTTTTTTCCCCTTCTCTGTTTAAGCAGTTCGTATTTATTAACCTCAGTATACATATATTTGTGAAATAGAGAAAAAGGAAAAGAATATATCAAGAAAGGGAAGGAAAAGTAATTAAAAAGAAAAGAAAAAAAGAAATAAAAGAGAAAGAAAACACCCAAATTCAAGAAAACAGATCTAGAGCAATGAATGCAAGTGTTGATATTAAAGTGAAATTGAAACCACTGCTATAATATTTTTTAAACCTATTTCTATTAATTTTTGTACTACTTATATCCAAAATTAAACTGTATTCATGTGTTTTTCATTATCTCAAATTTATTAACTAAAAGCCTGATAACTTTTGCAATTACACTTCAATGTGTTTTTGTTTTGATAAGAAGCAGTTTGAAGCCACTGATTATGATATCAGGATGCTAAGTAGTACAAAGTAAAAATGAAAACCAAGAAACAGCTAAAGAAATACATGCGAATTGCTCATAGTACTTGTCCACATGGTAAACAGCCGTTTCAGTGAATCAAAATTTTAATTATATTAATGTATTTGGTAGACATCAAAGTTGAAGACAGGTTTAAGTGAAGAGAAACAAGAAGCTGTTTTTAAAGATGTTAAGGACAGAATCTGCTGCATATGAAGGGAAACATCAAAGCAAGATGTTGCTTCTTCAATAAAGGTAGAATAAATGGTGATGATGTAAGTAGAAGTGGGAGCTGGCTTCCTGGTAGTGACTGAAGTTCTCTAGTCTGCTTAAACGATATTGGCCATCAAGTAGTTTGAAATATATACTGCAGTTGTGCTCAGTGTATCACCACAAGACAAGTCCATTGAGACTTACAAAGGGAATGGGCAACTTTTCCAGCCTCTTGGGTTACAGAACACAGTAACTGAAATTCATCAATTTCTGGGCAAATATTCTAACCATTAAGAAGCATTACAAAATGCAGGGTTAATACATCTACCCCTGTTTGAGCGAGAGAAAGGGAGAGAGGAAACAAATACTCAGAACTTTCTTGAGAAAAGGAAACTTGGATCATAAGTGGTGAAAGCACCAAGTGTTTCCTATTGGTTCCTAACAGAGATAAACAAGAGCAGTAGAAGTTTAACAAAAGTGCTCTTGAGAGGTCTTGAAGTGTGCCCAACCTTCATTTACTGACATTAGTGTTTATCTAAAGAGGATTTCTTTTTTCTAGTGAGTATGAAGTTTAGGAGCAATCATAATGATCTTATGATCTTAATGTCAGGCTGTTACACTGTGTCTAGTACAATGTCAGTCATTGCCATGCATCCAACATGTTCTGAACTTCCAGATGACATTTAAAGCGAGTACACTGCCTTAATTTAAACATGATATAAGTGAGCAAGCTATTTCGAAGATAGTGGAAAGTAAAGAAATAATTAAACGTTGTCTTCACTTATTTTCCTCATATTTATAAATGAATTTATATAAACCCATGTATCTTTCCTCACATATACTCTCATTGGTAGTCAGGTGCAAGACCTAGTAAGAGATTGAGAAATAGGAGAGGAGATTAAAAACCAGAGGAAATGTGGATGAAATACCTAAAAAGAGAGAGGATTGTGCAGCCACAAATTTAGGGATCAGGATCGAACCTCATACTTTACTGTCATGTATCTAAACCTAGCGCTGAATTCCCTCCTTGAATTTTGTAATACATTGAGTTCTGAGAAGATGATCAATTTTTACTGACAGGATTCTGCATGAATACAACAAGGAATATTTTGTCAGGACTTGGTGTTACATAGGGGATTTCCTAATCAGGTGGGAGAAGCTATATGAAGAACTTTTTCTTCCATGTAATTACTGCTGCTTGGAAGTTTTCTTAACTTAAAAGTGTAAGAACAACTTTGGGTGGGGAGGAAAAGTAACAAAAAGAAAAAAGAAAAAAAAAATAAGGAAAAAAAAGAAAAAAGAGAAAAAAATAATAAGAAAAAGAGCTCAGTACCTGACTGACAATCTGGCGACACAAAGTATAGTAGAAAAAGGCATACACATGCCTGAGATAGTCACATTAAGACCAGATATACCCAGAAGGAACTTTGCTGTGGAAAGGGAATGGTTGAAGGATTACTGGGATTAGTATTTAGTGGTAACTCAGGTGGCTCTAGTCTCTCAGGTCCAAGAAAATTTTGAAAACAGACTCTTAATAACCTTCTCCAGTAAACAGTAAACTGTGTCCAGATATGTAACTATTTTTTTTTTTTAGCTTTTAAAAATAAGGTTTCTATATACAAATCTAATGTTTGAGTAATTTTACTTTTCAGCCACAAAGAAAAGTGTAATATTTAATGTTATTAAAATGTTAATGACTGGAAAGTTGGTAAGGGATTTCTATAACAATTCATTTCATAATTGAACAAATCCAGTGATTTTATGAATCGATACATATTTTTTTACAAATGTGCTCTGAAAATAATTCCTAAAATGACTCACCCTTTCCAATCCACCTGCAAAAAACATCTTTAGCCAGCAGACTGCTTACAAATATTTGCGATTTTCATAGCCTTTCTAATTGTGTAGAAATTATTCAGTGGTATATAGCTATACCAGCACTATAGCACACTCTGCAAACTCTTTCTGCTGATGTTTGCATACTCTTCATTTAGAATGAACATGCTTTTAGAATGTAAATATCCTCCATCTCGTTGTAGAGCCTTGAACTGGCATTGCCAAGGCATTCTAACTTCAAATCAATGTAAAGTTATTTGTTATTACTTTCTTGATTTCTTCCCCCCCCCCTCCTCTTCTCTCTTAGTCCCTCTCCTTTCCCCTACCCCTTTAATTTCTTCATTCATTTTGGCTAAGTGTTTAAGTAAGTGGCAGAAATTTGTTAAACATCACATGATTTATTGTAAACAATATTCAGGGGACTTCTGAAATATTTACATGCTGTTTTTTAGATACTCTTTAATGCTTTGAAAATGCGTACTCATTTGGTTGTATACTGAAGAGCATACACCAAGATCAAATATCTTCTTGTTTCAGATAAATTGTTTATGAAACTCTAACATTGTTAATGAAGAAACTAAGGAAAGATTATTTTCTGTGGTGTTGTTTTGTTTTGTTTTTCCAGCAAAGGTTGTCCATAAGCCTATCTTTCTGCAGCATGCACATTGCTTCCCCACACCTTTGGCAAATATTTATATTCCGCTGTAGCACATATTTGGCATTGTTCATGCTAACCTTTACTTTTTTTCTTTTAAAATGTCAGCACAACATGTCTTGAATATGGCTTCTGCAATCTTGCAAATGTTTTGAATTAAGAAACATAATTTGCTTTTATTCTGTTCTCTAAAGGAAATACCTTCGAAACTTTTGCTTTGTTTCTCTCTGCCGCAGTGACTTAGATGTAGAATAAAGATCAAGTTGTCTTTATTTTCTTGCTTCTGCTTGTTCACATTTAAATTGCTGGGGTGTAGGGAGGGAGTTCATGCTGTTTCTCCTAATCACTTTGATAGTAGTCCTTCTTTAGATTTTAACATTTGCGGAAGAGGTGATGTTTTCTTTTTCTAACTGTGGCATTTAACACCAATCTGATCTCGCTTCAAAACTTTAGGTTAAAAATTCAATACTAATCAGTATAAACTCAATCCTCAGACTGTGAAAATAAGCAATAAAAATTCATAAACAGTGCTATAGAATATGGCATAAAAATAGGATGAATTGCCAAGACAAATTATTACAGATCAGATGAACTTTTTCTGTAATAGATTAACAGGGACTGTAAATATAAGAGAAGAAGAGGGTGTTGTACATCTTGACTTGAATAAAATTAATGGCATAGTGTCGTATGATGTTCTTGTAAGTAGGTTAGAGAAACATATTATTATAAGGTGATACAAAACTGGCTGAAAGCCAAAGAAGTTATCAATTGCTCATTGTTAAACTGCAGGATGTACAGATTTGAGTCTTTACAGTCCTCTTTTAGCTGTTTTTGAATGATAATGCAATAGAGGATACTTTAACAAAAATCAGAAGCTGATCAAGGTTACAAGCACAATGAAGATTGTAATTAGCATTCCAAAAGGGAGCTAGAAGTTGAGAAAATGTTTTATTGAGGGACGTAGTTCATCAAAAAAAGAGGCAGTTTCTATATTTAGAAATGAACAGACAGAAGAGAAATGGCTTTGAAAAGATCTGTAGGGTGGAATGGAACTCAGTTTGAACATCAATGGAAAGTTGTTTAAAAGGGTCTTACAGAGGGGAGAGAATAATATGTTTACATATCCATAGCAGGTAAGAAGAAAAAAAATTGTTTTAAATTACAGAAAGGAAGGTCTGGATTAGATATAAGAAGAAAGAATTCAAACAGAAAGGCCAAGGAAATACTGGAACACATTCCCTGTAGAGAATGCAAAATTTCCACTACCTGGATCTTAGATTAAGATAGCTGAAACCACTCCCTGGCATGTCAGTCTGGTGATTCTGGGAAGTATACTGTGAAAAGATGGCATGCATCTATGTTGTATCCACATTACAAAATCAGAAACCTCTATTTTCCTTGTTGATACTTGGAAGAAAGAAACAAAAGCATATGTTCAATTTTTGACAGACTCAGTTTCTCAATTTTCATTACATAAGTATTGCTGAGGCCCCACACTCCTCCTGCCAGTTTTGTGGAGGCCAATCTGACAGCTCATCAACAAGAGTTAAGGTTCAGTTCTAAGCCCACATTAACTTATTGCTTTGTCTGCTTTCTGAGACTGTAAACAAGAGTATCAATGGATACCAAATGTGACTGTGGTTTTGGTAAACTACTATAGGTGTTGATTGAGACCAGGGCTTCATTTAATGTAACCAGAACCATAACTAGGAATATTCCAAATTTTGTTACAAAACTTCTAATAGGCCTTGTTCCCTAATTTACTTTTTTTTTTTTCTTTTTAAATTGTTTTTGTTTTGTTTTGTTTTGTTTTAGTTGGAGTCCACAGAATTAATGTTGTGTTATATTCTCTTTCATGACTGTCAAATTGTTGAAAAATAGAGGAATGCTATCGCAACTTAGAGGCTAGAGATTGCACACACGTTGAAGGCTACCCTTATGTGCAGTTACTTCAATTTACCGGGATATGGATATGTGGCATCTCCCTTGGATCAGCAACATTTTTTGTTGATGTTTTGTTTTGATATTTTTGGATTAATTATGGAGAAAAGCTTTAAAATTATGTAAAGAAACTGCTAGCAAAATCTGTGGCTGGAAGAATGTCAATTCCACATTAGTGGTTATAATTTAAAAATATGTATCACAGAAATCAAATATGTTGTTCATAGCTGCCAATATTTTTTGAGCCTACAACTTCAGTGACAACTTGGTACTTGATTGACACAAGAAGCTGCTTACATCATGCTTTAATATATTTTACAGTAGGAAAACGACCAAATTTTTTATAATATTTCCTTTTCAGTGGACAGTATATATTGGCATGAACAACCTAAGTGAAAGAAGGAATTCTAGGAAAAAAAAAATGAAATTAATGTTTTGAGCTTGGCCTGTGAAGGTTTACAAACAGTACCACTTGGCAAACATTCTCCTAAGGGCTTTATTTCTGTCACAATTTATCATTTGTAGAACATGGAGTTTCATGCAGCAGCAGAGACTGCTTCCTATTCAGAAGTACATCAATCTACCTCTGGTAATGATGAAATCAGGTATTCTACCTCCCTCTTTTCCAGGGGAAAAACCTGTTAAATTTCTCCTACCTGAGAATGTCAGAAGACATGTATAATTATACACAGAATCACAGAATGTTAGGGATTGGAAGGGACCTCGAAAGATCATCTACTCCAATCTCCCTGTGGGAGCAGGAACACTTAGATGAGGCTACACAGGAATGTGTCCAGGCAGGTCTTGAATGTCTCCAGAGAAGGAGACTCCACAATCCCCATGGGCAGCCTGTTCCAGTGCTCTGTTACCCTCACTGAAAAGAAGTTTCTCCTCAAATTTAAGTGAAATCTCTTGTGTTCTAGTTTGAGCCCATTGCCCCTTGTCTTACCATTGGTTGTCACTGAAAAGAGCCTGGCTTCATTCTTGTGACACTCACCCTTTACATATTTATAAACATTAATGAGGTCACCCCTCAGTCTCCTCCAAACTAAAGAAACCCAGCTCCCTCAGCCTTTCCTCATAAGGGAGATGGTCCACTCCCTTAATCATCTTTGTTGCCCTGCACTGGACTCTCTCCAGCAGTTCCCTATCCTTCTTGAACTGAGGGGCCCAGAACTGGGCACAATATTCCAGGTGCGGTCTCACCAGGGCAGAGTAGAGGGAAAGGAGAACCTCTCTTGACCTACTAACCACCCCCCTTCTAATACACCCCAGGATGCCATTGACCTTCTTGGCCACAAGGGCACAGTGCTGGCTCATGGTTATCCTGCTGTCCATGTAGAGCTCCAGGTCCCTTTTCCCTACACTGCTCTCTAACAGGTCATTCCCCAACTTATACTGGAACCTGGGGTTGTTCCTGCCCAGATGTAAGACTCTACACTTGCACTTGTTATATTTCATTAATTTTTTTCCCACCCAGCTCTCCAGCCTGTCCTGGTTTTGCTGGATGGCAGCACAGCCTTCTGGCGTGTCAGCCACTCCTCCCAGCTTGGTGTCATCAGCAAACTTGCTGACAGTTCCTTCTATTCTCTCATCCAAGTCATTGATGAATATATTAAATAATACTGGTCCCAGTACTGACCCTGGAGGGACTCCACTAGATACAGGCCTCCAACTAGACTATGCCCCATTGACCAGAACTCTCTGGCTTTTTCCCTTCAGCCATTTCACAGTCCACCTCACTACTCGATCATCCAGACCACACTTTCTCAGTTTAGCAGCAAGGATGCTGTGGGAGAATGTGTCAAATGCTTTGCTGAAGTCAAGGTAGATCACATCTGCCACCCTGCCATCATCTATCTACCTCATTATGTCTTCATAAAAGGCTATGACTTTGGTCAAGCATGACTTCCCCTTGGTGAAGCCATGTTGACTGCCCCTAATGACCCTCTTATCCCTGATATGCCTTGAGATGGCACCAAGGATAAGTTGTTCCATCACTTTCCCAGGGATGCAGGTAAGGCTGACTGGTCTATAGTGACCCAAGTCCTCCTTTTTGAAGACCAGAGTGACATTTGCTTTCCTCCAGTCCTCAGGCACCTCTCCCATTTCCCAAGACTTGGCAAAGATGATGGAGAGTGGCCTAGCAATGACTTCAGCCAGCTCCTTCAGCACCCCTAAGTGCATGCCATCAGGACCCATGGATTTATGGGTGTCCAGATTGCTTAATTGCTCTCTAACCCAGTCCTCATCAACCAAAGCAAACTCCTCCATTTTCCTGCCTTCCTCTGGGGCCTCAGTGATACGGGGCTCCTCAAGACAGCCTCCGGCAGAGTAGACAGAGACAAAGAAGGTGCTCAGTAACTCTGCCTTCTCTGTATCTTCTGTCACCAGGGCACCCACCTCGTTCATCAGTGGGCCTACATTGCCTCTGGTGTTAGTTTTATCTGCCATGTATTTGAAAAAGCTCTTTCTGTTGTCCTTGACCCATCTCACCAGGTTTAATTCTAAGGAGGCCTTAGCTTTCCTAGTTGCCTCCATACACCCTTTGCCAACAGCCTTATATTCTTCCCAAGTGGCCAGCCCCTCCTTTCATGATCTGTAAACTCTCCTCTTCCACTTGAACATACTCAGCAATTCCCTGTTTAACCATGCAGGTCTCCTGGATCCCTTACTTGACATTCTATGTGTTGGGATGCTGTGATCTTGAGCTTGGAGGAAGCAGTCCCTGAATGCTAACCAACTACCTTGGGCCCCTTTACTTTCAAGCAGCCTTGTCCATGGGATTTCCCCTAGCAATTGTTTGAAAAGGCCAAAGTTAGCCCTGCTGAAGTCCAGGGCTACAATTCTGCTTGCTATTCTGTTCCAACCACATGAGATCCTGAACTCCACCATTTCACGGCTGCTGCAACCCAGGCAGCCCTCAACCTTTACTGCTTCAACCAGACCCTCCTTGTTAGTGAGGATGAGATCCAGCAGTGCACTCCTCCTAGTCGGCTCCTCCACCATTTGCATCAGAACGTTACTGTCAATGCACTGGCGGAACCTCCTAGACTGTGGCTGGCTGGCTGAGTAGTCCTTCCAGCAAACATCAAGGAAGTTAAAATCCCCCACGACAATCACAGTTTTCTAGCATCCAAAAATGGAACTGTTTCTTTCCTGTTAGCTGGAATGTCATAGGTTACCCAATTGATTTTTGTTTGTTTCTTTGTTTCTTTGTAGTTTTTAAAATTAGTTAAACATCACTTGCTGTTGAAAAAAAAAAAAACTTAACCATGCTGAACACGTAAGGAAGTAAATTTCTAAAAGCGTTATTCACACTTAAAGTGTACTGAAACATTACATAAATTACATATAGATACATACATAGACATAAATATAGTTAGCAAGCCGAACAGTTTACCTCTGGTAACCATCCTCCTCAAGATTTAGAACTCTTTTAGGTTGATTTTTTTTAGGTACTGTAACAGAGAATGCAGATTTTCTTGCTTTTTGAAATCTTGGTTGGTTACTTAATTTAGAAGACTTAGAGATTGAATTAAGTAACAAAATCTGAATAATTGGTGATTTATTTGTTGATGTTTGCTTGAAATTTATTGATGTACTTTTTTTTAGTTTTGAGTCATTTATGTCTTCAGATGCTGAGTCTGAGGTTTCACGTTCCACACATTCTGGATGTGTTCTGTGGATGAAGGACCAGGTTTCTTATTCTTTCCCAGTGTATGAAATCCTATTCACTCCACTGAGCTTCTGCTTTATCATAATATAGAAGAACAACTAGACTTGTCATGCATTAATTTTTTGCTATCTTTAAGAGAAGTATATTCCAGTATTTGTCTACTTTTGTGATGAACTTTCTTACTATCTGTAGATGGGTCCATGGGATGGGTCTGTAAAATGACAGCTTCCTTAACAGCAATACAGATCATACAGTGACATCTAAGTGGATTTCTTTCAGCAGCATGCAAGGCAGACAAAGCTTTTAGGGGGTGGGTTAGGTTAGCAATGAGTACTTCATTCATCTAGTATATTTCCTAAAAAAGATGATCTTTTACTGTCACAAATAAGTAATCCACCAATTTAGAGTATGTTAGAAATCTTGCTTTCTCTGTAAAGTTCCTTTATTATTTCTGTCTAACTTTTAATCGAAAAAAGCAGATGTTCTTTTGAATTTAAGACTCCTGATTAGATTACTCAGCAAGTTACTGGTAACACTGCATTTATTTAAGTCTTGTAATTGGAAAATGGCCTCAAATGGCCACCTAACTCCTAAACCTGAAAGTACAACATGCCAAAGTATATACGCATCTCACAGATATATCCTCCTAAAAAGCAACAGATATTTTATGATCTATATTCAAGATTTTTTTTTTATAGACACATTTTTAAATTTGTCTGTATATAGGAAAATTAAGCTTAAATCATATTACTAATGTCTTTGCATATTAATACATTTTGGAAAGATTTAAAGTCATGTTACTGTGTACTCAACACTTGTAAACCTTGTGCAGTAGAAAGTTATAGAATATAAAACAGCTTTTGTAGTTCATAGGAAACAGTCTGGAAGCTTTGTAAACACTGAAACCTAAGTTAAAACCAAAGTGATTCTGTTTAGTACTGTAGGGCACTTATCAATTACATATGCAAACAGAAAATGTTTCTTACAGAACTCACTTCTAAATGAACTTCTGTTTCTGGTCAAAAACTGAATCTTTGTAAGCTTTGGTATTGCAGAAATCAGAGAGAGTAAGCTGATATTTTCTTGCTTAAATCATTAGTGCTTTAAGCTTCTCTTACCTTTTGTCACCCCCATCAGTTTTCATTATCAACCAGCTCTTCATATAAGGGGTCAGTTTTTTCAGAGTCTTTCTGTGGGGTTCTATTTCCTACCTCCCTCATTGTGTTTATAGTGAATACACTGTTTGTATATAGAGAGAAGACATCAGAAACTCCACAACTTACTGGAGTTTAGTCTATGAAGAGCTGATTGTAAACAAAACTGAAAAAAGACCAATTTGTTTTGCACAGGAATGTTACGTGTTGGGTTGATATGTTGTTTTTTGTGGCTTTAAATACTCTTCTTGCAGTTTATTGATGCATTCTGAACCATTCAAACAAACCATAAATACTATCTCAATGAGATATGATGGCTCATAAATAGTCATATACGTTTTTAGTTTCTGTCATAATTATTTTTAATGGAACTATGTCTTTTTGTAATTAGCACTTTTTCCAGTCATGCCTACTTGACTCAGCACAGAAGACCAAAAATACTGTAAATGTTCCATAATCTAATACTATCTAATACAAAATCTTATGCAAAGTAATTTAAATGCTCCAAAAAGCTACTCTATACCCTGACTGTTATACAAATCTGCAACAGACAACACTGAAAAGAAGGTGTATGCACACATTAGTGGCACATCTGTAAGTGTCTTATTTCCAGACCGCTGCTGGCAGGATACTGCGCTGATGAAAAAAAAAAGTAACATAGTTTAGTAATATAAGTAGTAGATAAATCAGGATAGAGAATTATATTTCACTTGTCTTTTACTTATATGTTAATGGCTTGAACTCAAAATGATTTTATTTTTTATAATAATTACATAAATTTTGTATTAAAATGAAGTAATTGGTATTGTTATTCAGAAAAATAAGAACTTTTAAAAATAGTCCAGTCTCAGGCTATTTTGTGGATTCAGCTTTGTTTCCATTTGTCTGTGGTGATCACTGCTGAAGTATTCAAATTTTCAAAATCCTTTCAGTGTGGTTTAACTTTCCTCTGCAGCAGTTCATTTTATAAAGTTTGAGTCAAGAGGAGAATCAGAATTTTCCTGGTTTTCAACCCTTTCTCTTAATTTTGAAGTCTATTTTGTAGTTAACTCTTCAGCTACTGAGAATGGAAGCAGAAGGAAGAATTCAATCTTCCTAGAATCTGAATCTCTCTGTAGGCTTCCTCTCTCTGTTCATCGACTGTGAAAGGAGACTTGGATGACATTATTCTTAAAAGAGGCATATGAGGTTGAAAAAAACTATCATTAACACAAACTAAAATGTTGGCATTTGCTGGTTTTGCAGCTCACACTCATTTAAAAGCCACATTTCCTCTCTGTAATCTAACTCTTTAAAATGTATGAGACAAAATATGAGGAGTTTTGTTTGTTTTCTTTGTTTTGTTTGTTTGTTTGTTTTTAATTATTATAATATTTATCTGACATCACTAGAATGCAATATACTTGAGGATATGCAGACTCAACAGGTGACACTGACCAGGTATAGCTGGCATATAAAAGAGGTTCATCTAGATTCTGACCTTCTTCAAATGTTTCATGCACCATATTGAGGAGATGTCAGGAAAACTCCAAGCTAGATAAAACAGTTCTGGCAGCCAAAGCAGCCTCGTCTTCACCTCTGTCTTCTTCAGGCACTTTCCAAGTATGAGGCTACTTGCCGCATGTGTGCTCCACATGCACAGCAGAACCACTCCACGCATACTCAGAAAGCCAGAGACTTCTTGGCAAGCTGTGTTCTTCCTACTTGTTCCATCAGGGCATGCCTAGCAGCACATTCAACATGCCTGGGAAATTCAGGATTTTCTCCTTAAGCACACGGAGCAATATTTCTGCTTTTTTCCTCTTCAACACTTTATTTCTATCGATTAAGTTTCTAGTAAACTTCCCTGTTTCTGCAGGCTGCCTTTGGAAGAGGTGCATTTTGATGCATGGGTGCTGTAATAAAGAACACTGAAAGAAGTGGGAGATTCCAGGAACTTTGCTTTGTACAGTCTCTGTTACAGGCAAAGATAAAGGGTGTTTCAAAAAGGTGGGCCCAGTTTCAAAGTAGTATATTTCATGATGGTAACATGTAACAACTACACAAAATTTTACAAATGGTTGAATGAGTTAATGAGTTTTAGTAACTTTTTGAAACTCTATGCGCTGCCCTTTCAAGTGATGAGCGTTTCAGTCATGGGTGGATCATGACAGCAGAGATAGAGTGATTTCAAATTGGGTCCATCTTTTTGAAACACCCTGTAGATTTACCTCCATCTGGTAAAGTCAGATACAGTTCATTAGAAATTATAGAATGAAAAAAGTTTGCAGATCTCTCAATACATTTTAAAATGTCATTTGAAGCTATACTAGATCAGATCTAGGACTGGTATTTTAGGAAAATTCAAAATGTATATATTCACTGTTTCATCTTAGTATTTGAGAGTTCATAACTTCTGGAGAGCAGTGCCTGGTCCTTTCTGACAAAAAGAATTACAGATAAGTGTAATAAAATAATTTTGCTTGGCTCAGATAGCTAGCTATGAAGGCAAGTTATGGCTCTTAATATTTCTAGTATACAGTTTTAACAGTGACTGGTTATATATTCCAAAGTATTTATTAACAGTAAATGGTCATTTGAGAAGTTTGGTGTTTTTTTTTTTTTTGTTTTTGTTTTTTTTTTTCAATACATGGTGTGCCTGTTTAGAATTAAAAATATGCACATGAACACACAAAAGCATATGGACAGAGCAACAGAAAACACTTTTCTAACCTTAAAGTAAAAAAGTTCAGTTTTTAAGGCAATGAACTGGAGAAGATTACATAAATTAGAGCAAGGGTAGGTGCTTTGATTACCTAGAAATAGTGATATCTGAATTTCTCCAGAAGAAGTCTGAAATTTGAAAGATCTGTGCAGCTGGGCAGGATGTAAAAAAAGTGATTGCAGTAGAGACAACAGTAATGAAACAAAAAAATACTAATGAGCATGCAAATAGACATGCAAGAAATAGCTGATTAATGGGGCCTTTGACATTCTTGCAAATAGATTTGTACACAGATATTAAACAACAGTCCAAATAAGTCTTTCATTTGCCTTTGAAGATAAAATGTTAATGGCAATGCTAACATGATTTGGTTTAGTTTAGTTTTGTTTTTTTGTTTTTTTTTTTTTTCAATTGTTCTTTTCAATTTATGCCCTCACGGTTCACATAACCTCTGCTTTTGTCCACAAAACTGGGACAAAAATTATTTGCATTACAGAGATTAAAGAAAGATTATTAATTTATCCTAGTGTCCACAAACAGATAAAGAGGAACATTCTAACTATTTCCTTTCCTTCCGGAATTAAAGAAGAAGTGTAAATGTGGCATATCTCCATCCAAAAAGTTGAAACAGATCCTGTCAGATGGGATCGGATGCTTCCTTTTAACCTTTGGCTGCTTAGCTATTTCTTTTAAGTCATTCCTGCTACAGGTAGTGAAAACTGAGTGCATGTTATTTTAGTTATTCTGCCTTCCCAAACAGGAAGTAGTTCTTTCATAACGTGCATTTTTTATCATCTGATTTATAGCTTTTGTTTGTTTTACCATTTTGCCCTTCTTTCTTTACAGAAAAAAAATATCTCTCATGCATACCTTCGTCAAAGTTGTTTCCTATTCTTCACAAGATCTGCAGAGTGTGAAGTTTTTTTTGGGAAAAAGGTTCAGATTTCATTGAAATGTAAACCAAATATTCAAATGATCATTTTCATATTTCACCTTTGTAACAGATAGCTTTATTTAATTAGAGGAGTGCTTAGTGTGTAGTGGTTGTTTTGTGGTTTTGTTTGTTTGTTTGTTTTCTTATTTCTTCACATGAAAATCACTTTCTCCCACCCCCCCAACCTGCAATCCCCACCTCCCCAAGCCCCCTACCCCCATGCCCTTGGCAGGATTAGTTTAAATACTTATTTTCAGGAAATTTGAAGGCAACAGGAGGGAAGGTACCTTTAAATATTATATTTGTTTACTCATTTCAGAGATTACTTTGTGTCACCAAAGAGAATGCAGTCCATCCTTTTGTTCCAAAAAGATCTGTATTTTTTTTTTCCAATTCAAACCAACACATCTCCTCAGGTACAACACACTCCACTAAAGTCTTCAAGAAATCACATAAACAATATTATAAAATTGAAATAAGGAGAAAGAAAATGAAGTACAAAGGTACAGATATTGAGAAGATTTTAGGATGAAATGGCCTCTGGTTTTGTGTGCATCCTGACTTCTTGTATATTTAAAAAGGCAATGTAGAAAACATTCCTTCAAACAGTAATCTGATAACTATGTACCTTCTGTTTAGTATCTCTATATTGTGTCATATCTGCATATTTTTATGCAATGACTGCAATACCTGTTTAACATTGTCTGAATTCTGTAGTGTGTTGGGGAAAACCTCACAACAGATACAGAAAATGTAGTTCTGTGACTTGGCACAGATATGATTTTTTTACAAAACCTGAAGTGTACTACAAATGAGAGAAATATATCTCTAATATAAAATGTACATGGCAGGCAAATTATGTTTCTCATTGGAGTCAACCTTGCCTATTCTCAGAAGAAGCATACATACATTACCTTATGGCTATGTATCTATAGCCTTCACTTGATTGCTCCCAAGTTATTCAAAAAAATAATCTCAAAATAACATAATGTGCATTTTAAAACATCTGTTATTTACTATGTCTTTTGGGGGAACAACTATGCTAACTCAGCCTCTGGTCAATGAGAACTTAGTGTGCTAAACAACAATAAGACAGCAGATGTACAATAACGGCCGGAAGGCTGGAATATTTTGGCTACTGCCTCTTCCTTGGTAACAGGAAATGAACAGCTCATGGCATAATCTGTCTAAACATTTCTTTGTCATTCTTTGCCTGACTCCAGCATGAATTCAGTAAGACAGCACTTTGTTCTCTAAAAACATCCATATTCCATGGCCTAAGTTTCTATGCTTCCTTTGCACAAGCAATGCTTTTGTACTGATTTACCAAAGGCAAATATTTTCTTTTAGGTTTGAATATTTTTTAATTGTTTTTGCAGTATTTCTATACTTTTGAAGAGTGCTTAAACTAGTTCTATAGTTGTGTTTTGCATTTAATGCTTATGAGCTGTATGAATGTACGATTAAAAACAGCAAAACAAATGAAAACCTAAAAAAAATATGCTTCGGTCTAGCTCCAGATTATGCAGAAAAATCATAACAAATCCAGGGAAATATGCAGGGAAATTTGCAAGTAAAAACCTCCTGAAAGGAACACTATGAAAATGTTGTCAGATACTTTGAAAAATACTTTAAAATTTGTCTTTCCAGGTACATACACAGCAATATGATCATAATACTTTTGGAAATCTCCATGAATTAAAAGGCAGAAACATTTTTTGTCCTGTTTGCTTATTTGGTCATTGTTGTGGGTTTGTTCCTTTGTGTGTTTTCCAACCATTGATAGGCCATATTTGGTAAAGATGGCATTTCTTTTAATATTGAACAATTGCAATGGCATGTCCTGTTGATTGATCATACCAGATTCCATTTAATGTGGAGAAATCTTTCCAGCCCCTTGAGTATAATCCCTTATATTTATAACACCATTTTTTCTCCAGTACCTTAAATGTGATGTGTTTGTTTCAGGTGTGTTGGGGTTTTGATAGTACTAGTACCATTCTCTTTGCTATACCAGATCTTCAGCTGTGGTCTCCCCATTATGGAACAACAACAAAAGACTTCCCTCAGATGAGTCCTTTTGATATTTCAACTGCCCCACCTTCTACCTGTGTATTACTTTTTATCTGACTGTACAGAATAACTTTGGGTATGTGTCACATGACAGCATAAAGTGCTCACAACCACTATAGTGGGATCTCTGGGAGTTTTGCTTGGACACTGAATACAGGAAGAAAAACTATGCACCATGATTGAGATGCAAACTGTTATAAGTTGCAAAACTTCTGTAGATATGTGATATGCATCCTTTTTAATACAATTAGATGTCTCTTTCTAGGAATGATGTTTTGATCTCTCAAAAGCTGACTGTGGTTTTGTATCTCTAAGGTATGTATCATCAGTCTTGATAAACTGAAACATTGTGATGCAAAGTTTATTCATACATTTCAGGGCTACTTCATCACTGTATACTATCGCCTCAACGTACTTTTCAATGTAATAGGGGTAGAGCGGGAATTCTCCTTTCATTTCTGTGATGTTCAATCTGAATTGCTTTGGTGCCACTATCAAAACAGTCAGTAACATTCTGGACACTATATTGTGTGTGTTCAACCAAAGCACAAATTTTGACAAAAAGTTATTAAAAGCTTCTGTCTTCCACTCATATTGAAGACCTTGTCATCCTGCCATAATGTAACAAATATGAAGCATATTGACAAATTTGTCCAGATAGCAGACTTTTTGCAAGATCATCTAGAGATAACTGCAGTTACTTATGTTAGTTTGGCTAGAAGGGAAAACAGGTATAGAGCTACATGTACTGTTTTTTAATTCAGCTGCAGAAATAACACACAGCTTTGTTTTTCCCAAAGGATTTTTATAGCAACCGAACTGCATTATCCAAACAGGGATTTATCCCACAGCTAAGACGACCAGTATATCCTGGAACTGAGCAGACTTTTCTTTGTAAAGGTTTATGATACTCATGTCATGTTCTCCTTATCCCACTTGATGGAAAACATCTGCACTGATATTCTGATTAAGAGATGAGCTCTGTGCAATTATGTATTGCATATTTCTGCAGGAGAGACCTTAGTAGCTCCTGCCTTGCCTTGTAACAACTTTTAAGAGTCTTAAGAGTATATTTTACACATTTTTGCTAGATAACGTTTAGATGGAGCAAAACTTAATTTAAGGTTGCTCAAAGAAGAATATTTTAACAATCAAAAACTTCAGGGCTAATATCTCACATTTCCTTTTGATCAGCCAAAAGGACTTGACCATGTTTGTTGGAGAGTGGCATAGAAATAAAGATTTTTGCTTAAGCTTTATAGAACTTTCTGAAATCTTCCTAATCACTAAAAACTTTGCCCCTTTTCTTCTGATCACTTTTTATTACTTGAAACTAGAATTTCCTGTTTAGCAGTACAATAAGCAGATATTTTCTTTGCCAGTTTTCTGGTTTTATCCAAGTTCCACTTGGAACAGACATGCAGTTTAATAAGAGTCAGAAATGGAGTTATCCTCATCCAGTCCTGACATTTTGCAAAGACACTGTATTACCGTATTTTTTTCTTAGAATTTTCTACCTTGATTTGATGTTTTTATATGGTTTTAGAATAGAGGTGCAGCAACAATATTCTTAGTTTACAATTGCTACTATATGCCATTCTGAGTAATGCAAGTCAAAGCTTTTATTGAATTCAGAAATATTGGCTATTTTAGCAGGAAATAACATTGAGTATTTCTTTATTTTTTGACAAAAAATCACCCACAGATATAACTATGATAGTTCTGACATTACACTATTGAGTTACAATAAAGTAACAGTTATAATGCCAGTGTCTGAATCTTGATAGTATCTCTGCTGTTCCGTTTTAGCATTCTGTATCAGTCGTGATTGCTTTACAGGTAAAAATTGCTGAAGAACTTGAGACCTGTGGTACACATGAGTATTAGGAAGAGGCAGAGTATCATTACATCTCATGATAACAATGAAACTTTTCAGAAAATATTTATCTAATGTCTGAGCCAAACATTTAGGAAGTCTTTAAAGTTGTTATGAGGATACTAAGTGTCTTAATTGAATATTTTCTGTTGTTGTTCCAATACCTCTATCAGTTTCTTCAACTGGATCATTAGCTTGTTAATAATTTTAAGGTGCTAGAAAATTATAGTGATATACAGTTTTTTTCCATTTTACTGTATATCTCTCAAGAGTTAAAAAATGGAATAGAATTAAATCAAAAACAACATGAATATTTAAAAATATTTCAAAGGAGTGATTTTGGGTCAACAAGAGTATTTACAAACTTTTTACGCAAATTCAGCTATTTTTTCATTTATCAAAATAATTGAAAATGTGACAGCATACTTGCATTTGTATATACATGGCAATGAAATTACAATATGTGCTTAAAATCAACCACTCACATGCAACCTTTTCTGTCTGTCACACATAACGAATGCATGTCCTCATGGTGACCACTTCTAAATTCTCGTGGAAATGAGGAGAATCAAGAAGGCATTTATTCAATTTAGTAAGGCCAAACAGTATATCGGACTTCTTATATGCAAACTGTTTCTGTATATACCTACCAATACTTAGATCTGCACGACTGTTGTTTGTTTAAGCTATTCCTTATAGTAACATTAAATGAAAATAATAAATGACTTAAAAAGCAGAAATACTTAAAATTTTGGATAAATGATCTTTTTAAAACCTAATTCACAGTTTCATGATAAACATGTAGTGTTGATTAAAATCTAATGAGAGTGTCACGGCAAAAAAATTACCTGGAATAATAAAAGCTTCCAGACATATCCAAGTTTACTTGATGTATTTGCCACAATGCAATGTACCTGGCACATATACAGTATAATGTAGTAAAATTTAGCCAATAGCAGTTCACCAAACAGTAGAAAAAAACCTAATCACTAAAATGAAACCACATGCCTCACCCTGCTGAAGGTGAGAAAGGAGTCTTCAGGTCCTTGTGTCTGTTTTCAGTTCCCTGATGGCTGTTCTGCATTCTCTTTTACTCTGGTTCGTGGTTTATTTATTTTCACTGGTATGAGATATGATTTCTGTTGGTAACAACTATATGCTCTAAGCAATTTGCCTCCTACAAGAGCTGCAAAAGTAGTTAGACCTGGAAAGATTTACTACTATAAAATCATTGCCAGAATTGGAAGCTTCTAAGAATTATAGGGAGCTGATAACTTGCTGAGTTTATGGGATCTTATCTATTCTATCTCTTCCTAAAGAGAAACAAACTGGAAACAAGAGAAACTGAAACCAAATAAATTAAAACCAAAGAACCCACTTAATCTGTTCATTCCTGTTTTTTGAAAGCCAAATGTCTATATGCCACAATTTTCATATGCTGATTTGGAAGTCATAGGGCAGATACTCTTCAGAGCGAGTTTTAATACTACTATATAAAATAGTCATTATATTGTAGAAAGATACAGTGATGTTCAGGAAATTCTGAACTACAGTTGGTTTCTTCATTTATTCGAACAGCAGAAACAAGCTTAATGTTATAAACATATGAGTTTCTGATACATTTAGAAAAGAGATCAATGAAAGTAAATATATCTGAAATTTTCACCTTAAACACCTTACCAGTCTACGCTTAAAAGTTTAAAAGTTCATTCAGAATTATTTCTATCTAAGTAATTATTTCACTCAGAATGTCTGAATGGATGCACATCTCCATCTGAGAGAGGAGATAAGTCACAGCAGACATACAGCCTGCAAGACAGTAGTAGAGCAGGATAGAGAGGGATCACTTATGGAAGATGTTAGAAGAGTCTGTACAATTCAGTTGCAAATCTGATATTTCTTATAATTTTTACACAGTTCTAAATCAAAAACTGGGCACCAACACACTTTCTAAAATATTTGGGTTGAATGTGGTAGATTCAAAATCCAGCTCTAAATCAGGTTTCTCTGTCCCAGAACCATCATTAATACTGAAGAATGACACAACTATGACAGTATAAGAGATGGGTATTTATATGCACTGCTCATGACAATCCCAAACAACACTAACGGTGTTTTATTTGAGAACCTTTGATGTTAATAAAATATCGGCTTTTGCCAAGTCTGGCACATCAGAGTTTGAATTGTATAAAGGCAGCAGCCACAGCAGCTTTGTTCTGCCTGAAGGCTTACATGTTGCGAGAGAGATTGTGCTTACAGTTGTGAATAGTATAATAACATTTTCGGAGGTCATAATGCTGTTTCACATCAATTATTTATTGAACTGAGCTGACTATCAACCAGCTGACAGTTTTCAGACTAGTGAGAAATGAATGTCGAGGGTTAAGATTGCGGGGTGACAATCAAACCCTGGCAGATGTATTGTTCACCTCCTCTCCCCCCCACTTCCCCCTTTTGCCCCTCCCTCTCCCCCCTTCCCACTCAGGACAGGCGATCGGGAGGGAAAGAAGGACAGAGAGAAGAGAGTTGGAAAAATTAAAGATGTTTTACTAATGCTACTAATAAGAATAGAGAAAATAATACAAAATATACAAAACCAATCTTGAAAGTCTCAGCAACTGCAGACCCAGCACCCAAAGTCCTGGATTAGACTCTGTAGCCAACCGGAGCTGGATTCAGTCTCTCACTAGGCCTCAGTTCGCAGGGACGACCAGCAAGGTCCTCTCCTAATGTTGGCCATAAGGAAAAAAGGGAAAAAGGGGAAAAGGCACGAGATCCTCGTGATCTCCCACTTTTATATGAAGTATTCACGTGAATGGAATGTTATACACCTTTGGTCAGTCTCTCGGTCATCAGTTTTCTCGTTGCCCCTCTCGCGAGATGTCCATCCGTGCTTATCAATAAGTTTGCATTCCATTGCTAGGTTTAACCAAAACATGTGTTGGGTTCTCCAGGAAAATGAAGCTAACATGAAGGTTTTAGCTGACAGGCAAATTTACTAAAAGAGAAACTTGTTTTTAACAAAACCAGGACAATGAAGAAACTCATTTCCTCCCTGCTTTTATACCAGAGGCTTTAGATAGCTATGTCCCAACCCTAGGAGAGCTCTCTGTTTTATGATCTAGTTAGAAATACATATTCCTTGCCTCCATCTTATTTTGGTTTCACTTGGGAAAAAAAAAAAGATCTTATATTCTAAATGAATATACTTAAGAATGATTTTTTTTGTTTTAAAAGGAGGAAGTTAGAAAACCTACATATATCTGTGAATCTTATATATATATGACTTAAAATTGCAAGTAATACAATTTTGAAATAGTTATAATGGAATCATAGGAACTAAATGTATCAGTGTTTTGGGGATTCTTCCAATCCAAATATTTTCCATTTTTTCATCAATTTAAGCTTCTGAAAACAATGCCATCATCACTATACTGCCAAGTTTGTTTAGACATCTAAAATTAGTTGTCAACATTTAGTTAAAGCTCTGATCTGACACTATTGTCTATGAAAATCCAGGTCTTGTTTCAGTTGTTGTGCACAGATAGATATTTGGTAGCATTGCAGATGCCTCTAGGTACAGAAGACAGCTGCATAAATCTGGCAGCTACAGCAGAAGACCAATGGGAGAGTCACACACTTCCAGATGGGCAGCTGAAGGCAAAGTAGGGAACCAGAGCTCATTGACGCTGTGCATTCAGGTGTTGAAAACTGAACCAAGCCTGATGGAGCTTAAAGAGGTATTCCTGTGAGCTATGCAGAACATGGATAGTTTAGAGTGAGCTCAGTAACTCTCTAAATCTATTGACCCTGTTGCTGAGATCTCCACTGCGTGTTGGTGACTAGCTTGCATCTAAAAATCTGCATTTTGGCAGTAGAGCTTAACCTACTCTGTCTGACAAATGACTGTATTCAGTTGTCTAAACAAATAAACTAGCCCATTTGAGATTCACAAGAACATTCAAGGTATCTGCACAGGTCTGCTAGGGGTCAATCAAGAGACCCATATCTTTCCCACACACAGCTGAAGATATGGCAGAATGTTGTAGGCCACCCAAAAGTGCACCAGATGCCTCTGTTTACATAAATCATCTAACATGAAAATGTCTGCAAGTTTCCTGTATATTTTCTGGTTTACTAGTGCTAGTACTAGGACAGTCTGAGTTCCGATATGCTCTTTTTTTAAATTTTTTTTATTTTTTTTTCTGTTTTGCAGAACCGTTATCTGTCACAGTTGAGACGGACAAACGGCATGGACCAAGTTCTTCCAGGATGAAAGTAGTAGATGCCATTTATTGCCACAAGTGCATTTTTATACAGTTTTACCAATTCATGTGTCTCTTCACTATTGGTTACAAGTTACAGCAGTAACATCTCATTGGCTATTTTTGCTATCATCAATGTTACTCTTCTACTCCCTTCTCTCTCACGGGTACATCCTTAACATCTCCGGATACTCCTTTACTTCCATCTTTCTCATGGGTAGGCCTTCATATCTCCAAGGCTAATTTCTGTTTGCATGCCTTTCATCAGGGAATCCACCGACCCACTGTAGTCCCACAATTACCTAAATATTTAAAGGTGATAAACATTTTTACTATCTTTGTACAAGTTTGCCTAACTCAAATTGGAAATGGGGAAGCAGTAGATGATGAACATGATATCAATAACATACTTTGAAGACAAAGCAGAAAATTAAATTTTCATTTAACTATATTGATTCGGTTGAGGTCCACAGCTTTAGATGATGTTCCTCAGAAGGAAATGATACAGCTTCGTTATTGTGTCAAGTTTTCCAACATTAACTCAGTTTATTTGTCCAGTCATTTTTACAAAAGAACAAAGTTTACTCATGGTATTGACCATAGTGGAAAAGTACAGGAACATATTTGTATAATCAGGTTTCTAAATAAAAAAAATAATTATTTTTCATATCAGGGATGTTTGGAAGAGAACTCTAGCAGATATACACAAGACAAAATTTTAAAACATTCTCCACCACTTGTACCTCCTCTCCGTCTAGACTGTGTGCCATTTCACTTAGATCTCATTTTCTTCAGATATCACTGTAGACAGCATCATCACCCTTCCTACTTTCCCAGTTTCTACCTCTTTCTTTTCCACTTGTTTTCTTGGCCTCATGACTTCCAGCCTTAACCCGTACACTCAGTGATCTCCTCGAGCAATTCCAAACAAAAGATTAGCTTTCTTCTCCCCATTCTAATAGCCCTGCTTTAACTTTTCTATCTCTTTTTCCTATGTTATTCTCATACTCCTTTTCAGGCCTTCTTCCTTCTCCATCTTCTGGGCTACCTTCCGTGAGCCATCTATTTCTGATTCTAATGTCTGGTTTTTTGTAGGTTTTGGGTTTTTTGTTTGGTTGGTTGGTTTGGTGTTTATTTTTTTAGAAATTCCCTGTACTATTTAATTTAATGCTCTCAGAATTATTTTCTAACTAGTGTAGAACAACCCACCTCCTCTTACTGAATTCTCTAATGCTCCAAAACACAGGGCCTACATACAAACCATCTGTTGAAGTCGCCCCAGCTTCACACTTGACTGAACTGAAGTAATTAAAGTAGCCTTTCTAACAATGTATATTAGTGGAAAATGAAATGCTTACAAGCTATTTAATTTACTAGTGTAGACATGGACTCTCTGTTCTGGCCTTCATTTTTTGTTTTGAGTTTTTCTTTGCTTTTTATCTCTTGAATGTCAGCAGAAAACTTTTCTTGTTAAGAACATGTCCATTTCCAAATCTAGGTTGGAAGGTCACACCTTTCAGCAGTTGAGTACAAGATCTTTTTCTACTCATGTCATGTCAATAGTTTGAGCGTATCACAGACTTTGCCACACAGAAGTATACAGCGGATTCAGCCTTTGGGAAATATTGAGGGAAGACTGTGATAACCCTTAGTGCACACTCAAGCACATATGCACCTACACCTTAAGCAGGACAAGCAAGTCATGCCTGGATGAGTGTCTGACATGTAACTTGTCTGTTCTAAGTCATTCAAGGTCCTTGCAAGTGAGTAACTGGAGAAGAGGCAGGACTAAGCTCTTCCTTAACAGAAATCCTACTGTGGATATTCAAACAGTCACAGACAGTCGCAAACACATGGTTTAACTGAACAGACTGTTTCACAGTATTATCTGGAGACCAGAATTTTCAGCTCTTGGACATAAAAATATTCTAAAATCACTTATGCTTTGATTTTTTAAAAAGCTCAAAATGTCCAACTATAAAATTTCACATATAATCAGATTTTATGTATAATCACTTCTTGGACCAACTGAACTTCAGTACTTCAGAATACATCACCTCAAATAAATGAATATTTTGCTAATGTTGAAAAGTTTTAAATAAAATATACAACACAATAGAATTTAGAATGAAAATATTATTACATAAAAGTTAAAATTAGATGCAATTATAATATTGAATGTAAATATGGTAACTATCCCAAATGAAATTCTTTTTGATACTAGCAAGATAGTATCAGAAAGTCTAAATGCTCTGTGTTTCTGTTCACTTTTTTCCACCAAAGTTTACATATTGTCAACCCCAAAATTCCAGTAGAACTAGCTTTGCCAATGAGCACTATTTGATCCAGTCCTCACATTTAAATCTCTACCAAGAGATATCTTTCAGCTTTCCGAAATAAATTAGTTTGAACTGGTGACTTCGTATTAATCAAAGTAAAGAGACTCAGTGTATTCGTGTCCTAGACAGAACTTTTTTCAGTGCTTACATCATTGTAACATACATATTCTTCTGGGAAAAATTAATAGAAGCAGGAAATCTGTTAACATTTAGAATGGATAAATGAGATTATTGATTAAATTCCTTTCTTACAAATGCAGCTTTTAAGAAAAAAAAAAAATATTTACAGTATCTAGAAGCATGGCAGAATAACACAAACCACATTTTATAATGATGAGCACGATATAAAGATTAGGTTAATTTTCAGTTTTATCCCTATTTGACTGTTTATATGAACTCATTGTTTCATGAATTGACAGTTATAATGTGATTTTTTCTTCCATCTGAAGTGATTAAAAAGGCAAGCTCACAGTGTTAGTGACTAAGCATCATTAAGATGGTAGTTTAATAGCATTTTGTGCAAAAATACATTTAAAAAGATATTGAAGTCATAAAGTCAAGCGTTAAAAAAATGAAAAGAACCATTATTGTTGAAATATCCTTAGCATAATCAGCCCCAGGAAAAATCAATCTTAGAAAATTTTAGCTTAAATGGTAAAAATCTTGTAATGAATGAAATAACTGAGACAGGAGGCTTATAACGGTTAGTGCAGGCCAAAATTAACTGTAAATTGAATTAATTGTTTCACCTATGACAGAGGCCTGATTCTTTTTAGAGTTCCCTGAGGCTGATTCTAATGAAATTTTAGCAGTAATGTTGATGTACTGCTTTATCACTATGGTCCGTAGCTGTTTGATATAACACAGTGGCCCACTGTGGTAATTTTGGTGTCTGGGGGAGGCGTGGTCTGTAGGCAAAGTATAGTGTTGAGTCATTGTTTAAGGCTTGATCAATCTTGCTGAAACTTGGTAAGCTATCCTCTTGAGGTCTGGATATCTTTCAAGGGAAATTCACTCTTCAAAAGGTAGGCAAGACCTGGAATCAAAATGATAAGTGTCAGGAGCCAGAAACGTAAAGTTGAGTTCCATTATGATATCTTCCTTCCTTCCTTCCTTCCTTCTTTCCTTCCTCCCTTCCTTCCTTCCTTCCTTCCTTCCTTCCTTCCTTCCTTCCTGCCTGCCTGCCTCCCTCCCTCCCTCCCTCCCTCCCTCCCTCCTGTTTTGTCTTTCTTATCTTTCTGTCTGTCTGTCTTTCTGTCTTTTCCTCATTCTTACACTAATTTTGGACCAGTCTGTTGACTGATAGTTTGAGTCTATCATAGTGACATACATATTTCATAAAGAATATATTCATAATATTAGATCAAATTACTGTAGACTAGTTCATTAGAAGTTTTAATTCCTAGCAACAACCACCTTTTTTTTTCTATGTGGCCTACAGTTTAACATTTTTGAGAGAATATTCGGAAGAAAGTCTAAAGAATACTTACAGTTTAAATAGGATTATGTAAACCAAAAAACATTGGCCTGTTATATTTATGGAAATTAAAGTTAGGTAACATTCAATTTGAAATTTAAATGAAAATAAATATAATTCTATTTTATGAATTCAACAATTACATCAATATCGATGGCTATCCATCCTCCACATGATATATTCAAATGCTTCTACATCTTTTCCCTTCTTTCATGTACACAGACATGTACATAGAGATAAATCAGTGCTCTTCCTCCTATCAGCCTTCTCCTTGATGTTCCATGATTCATATTAATACTATTTGGTACTTTCGTGGCATTTCCTTGAGGACTTCTTGTTTCTTACTTAAGTTTAAAAAGACATCTTAAAGTTTAAGGTGGAAGCATTTGTGATTTTGAACACATTAATCAGTTTGTAGGGAAAGCAGTCTGTTCTATGTATATAAGAACACAAAAAGATAATACCTACAAGTGCTGAAATTTGCAACTAAGAAGTATAAATCACTATTACTCAATATTTTGTTCTGAGTTAGATAGTATATATGTCTTCCCTGGAACTTATTTATCATTTAAAAAACCATCTTGCAACTTCCACTTCTGTTCTAGATGCAGGAGGGTTGTATAAGTTGACCAATGGAAAAATCAACCTTGGAGCAACCAGAAGCATGTGCAACATTTCCTCTGTACCTGCCATATGAGTGGTCAGCCTGCACTGTCTCTTGGTAAGGAGAGGGATTCTTGGAATGATTGCCTGAATTAGACTGATATAGCAGAAACCTGTTCTTTTTACAACCTTTTTCTCCTACCTGGGGAACTGTTGCTCTGAACAACTGAATGAAAAATTAGAAACGGTGTTTCACCAACCTAAGCTCTGACATGGGCACATGTCTTTCAGGAGTGGTAAGGAGTAACTAGTATTTCTCCCTGTCCCTAACGAGTCAGCTTCATAATGATATTTTTCTTTGCTTTCCACACTGAGGCATGTAAACAGGATGGGTGGATAAGTTTGTATAATTTAGTACTGCTCATGTAATGGAGTGTCTTGGTCACTACTGATCTAAATTTCTAGTGAAAGTCATGGAATAACTTTCTGGAACAGTGACAGGGGAAATGTTGGGTGGTGTTCAGTGAATGACTGAAGTGAATTAACTTTAGACATCTATAATGTAAATGTCTACACCGGTATGAAGATCCAATTGAGACAAATAGGCTAAATGGGAAGTAATCACAAATAATATTTTTGGTTTAGGATGAGATAAATCAGTCCACAGAAGCCTCCACTGATGATAACATGACTAACTTACATATAATCATTCTGCTTCAGATAGCTAAAGTTACCCTAAATGAATTGTGTGTCTGATTTCTGGTTTAGAAAACACTCAAACTCTTCTACACTTCTTTTGTTTTCAGAAAAGGACACAAGAACACTGCAACACTTCTGGGATGAACATGGAGGTTGTTGTGAAAAACAGAGTACTCTCAGCAACGGTGTGGTCTTTACTGCTAGATTCTTTCACAAATAGGTTAGTAAAACTGTGGACAAGTTAAACCATGGACATTGTGTCTTGTACCTCTCCAGTACTGAAGCAATAAAGACAAGAAAATAAGATTGTTTTTCTTGTCAGTTTTTTTTTTTTTTTCCTGGTTTATTTTGTGACTGTGAATCTCTGTATTTTTAGGCTGACTTTAAATCATAATATGAAGCCACATCAGCTTTTGATACTGTATCTGAGATGATAAAACTCTTTGGGGCAGTGTCTTCGCTTTGAACGAAGTTTGGAAAACTGATAATGTTCAATATTTAATAAAAATGAGCAAGTGAATAATAGTAGCTAGCAAAATACATCATGCTTTGCTTTTGCCCTTTTTTTTTTTTTTTTTTTTCTTCTTCTGAAACTGTGTTCTATATCTGCTGGAAGGAGTAATCTCAGCCCTAACAACTAATATTGGAGAGACCTGACACTGACTAAATTCTTCATTTATTTAGTAGTTCTGTGTTTAACTTGTTGTTTCTCAGCTGGTTTTATCTTATTCTCCAAACAAGTTCCTTCAGCAGCAAATGTCATTACAAATTGAAATTACAGTAAGCTAAAACAAAAGAGGAGAAGCTCATCCATGGTCTCTGTTTGTTCCTAGATCTGCTAATCATCTTCTTTGTACTTCTTCTCTCAAAGTCCAAAGCCGAAGCAACATGAACCACCAGTAGCAATTCTCAAGTCCGGATACAGGTAGAGGACTGACTCCGAGAGCTGAATATGCCAAACATTTTAGTATTGTGAGAGACATAAAATCCACACTCTATTAAAATCCTTGAATTTTTAATAAGAACTGTAGCAATGGACTTGTAGTTATGATAATGCTCTACTTTTTTTCCTTTAAGTATGTTGCAGACATCAATTTTTTCCCCCCAAAAAAAATCATCTGTGAAGTCAATAATAATTTTATTCATTTTTGCAGAAACTCATGAAAATATTGCCAGAGCATAGAGGGAGCTAGTGTGAGGGCTGGTTGAGACAACGTTTTATTGCTGTTCTTAGATCAGAATTTCCAAGAACTTCATGATCCTGAAAGAAGCTCAGTCCAAGTGCTGAGCACAAAAAAAGGATGTGGTATGCTCTAATACATACATATATACACACACACCTCCCCCGTGTATACAGATACCTTTTGAATATTACAGCAGATCCTCCTAGGACATAGAAGACTTAATTTGATCTCATCTGTTTTGGGTCTGATCCTGTGTATATGATGAAAATGGAGATTTCACCAGAAAATAAAGGATAAAAAAACTGAGCCTAAATTATATTTTTACAAATAGCATTTTGTTTCCTCATTTTTTATTTTTTTTCAAATCAGATCTGGAAGAAAGGAGGGGTTTACCATAAATATTTGAAAGGTGATTCCCCTCCACTCCCTCCTTTAAAAGATAATTCAATGAGGCAAATAGTTATACCTGAAAATCTGCAGCAGACACAAATTCCAGAGAAAAGTACACATAAATTCATTTTTAAGCAATTTTTAAATATACTAATTAATCATACAAAGAAAATCTAAAATAATAACCATTTGTTTGAATAAATGCTCAGAGGAGCTCATCTTCTAACGGAGTTTCTTCAGCAAAGAAAGCCAACAAGTCCCATTCACAAAATTCTTTACATTTCTTGTGAAAGAATTACCGTTTCTAATTTCTAATGACTTTTGAAAGCAGGTCAGATGGACTATCTTCAGTGCTAGTTCTCTAATCTTGCATGTACTAAACTAATTACCCACCAGAGCTGAGAGTATTCAGCATTAGGACCTTTCCCAGGCTCTGGGCTGCACTTTTTCAATGTAGGCTGCCAGTCTATCAGCTGTTCGCTGGGCCTGGAACAACAGCTGCCAGCAACTGCAAACATCCGGCTTCGACTGAGAGGCATAAAGAGCCAATTGATAGGAACAAACGTCAGGATGCATAGGAATGCCTGCACAATTATAAGTTAATTCTTTGAATTTTAATAGTGTCAGTAGAATGAGGGAGAAGGAAAAGGAAAAAAGGAAGCTGATGTTAATAGTGTGGTATATTGATACAATGCTCTTGGTTGCCCCAAGATGACTGCAGTGATTTTTAATAAACTTGATTGGATTTAACCCTTTCTGACCTTCATTTCCTATGCATCTACCCTCACAAGCAAGTTCTGCAATACTCCGATAAGCTGCTTAACCAAACATCATTTGGCATTAACAGTGGGCTGATTTGTTTCTTTGTCAAAGGATAGCTAAGCCTGTTATTCTGACTCCAAAGCATCAGGTGAGAGACTAGATGGATACGCTGGTCTTTCATGACTGTGAACTGATACCCCTGCCAAACTGACTCTCTTGTTGTACTGCAATTAGTAATGTTAAAAATATCTTCATGATAGCTTAAGCATTTGAACAAATGGCCGCTGTTTTGTTGAGAGAGGTCTCTCCTGACTGAGTTAACAGTGCCAGGTCAGATAGAATTTCTTAGTAAAATGTTTCCACAGTTAATCTCCTTTTTTAAAAATGAACATGAAAAAACAGAAGAAACGTGTTAGTTTTGTGCTGCTAGATATGACTAAGTAACTGTTCTGTGCCTCACAGTCGGTTATTGAGACAAACTGGCTCTTCCTTCACCTAATGCAGCATTTCAAAATTGGTCATTATAAGACTGGAGTTCATTAATTAAGTATGTTCAAGCAGATGAAAGCCACATTTAAATGGTTGCATTAGGAACTCCAGTGGACAAACCCAAGACAATTCAGACTATATGGTTTTCTCCAATGGCTGTGAGAACTCAGAAACAAGAACAACAACATGAGTTTTTAATGGAATGCCCTCCTTAACAGTGAATTTCCTGGTAGTCATTCATCTGAGTCACAACTTAAACACTGTTCAGCTTTTTTATTCCCTCCCCCACTGCACCATTACATGTGAATCTCCTCACTGTATTTTTCTTTTTTTCTTTTTTTTTTTTTTAACTTTTTGATGGTTGTTTTAGTAACAGTTTCTCTGTCTTATATAAACTTGTAGAAACATGTTCCACAGGTGTTTAAAAAATATTATTTTTTAGGTTTGAAACGTTGTCTGTTCTTCATTAATAGGCAAACCCAACCAACTCCTCTTTAGCCACATATGGGCTCTTGGCTGACACGCTATTTTTTTTTTTTACTTTTAATCTGTAGACAAGTAAACAGGGTTAATACTTTCAGTAGGGAGCACAACCCAGCCTTATGCAAGCTGCATATATGGAAGCAGAAAGGCATTGCAAAAGTGTATGTAGGCCAAGATTGATGTGGGACCAGATAATCTAATACTGAAAAAACATTTCCACCCTGACTCCCTGTACAGAGAGATCATAGAATCAGACAAAGATAACTTCAGATGCTGATCTTTGGTGGATTACTGGCAATAGACTTTATCCTCTCCTTTTCTAACAGTTTGTTTGACGGCTCCTAGCCATGGGTTCACATTAATACTGTTATGATGTTGGCTGTTTGTCAAATAGTGGATATCCACAGTTGAATAATTACAGTATATCAGGCCATTTTTAGTCTTACTCTTTTCTTCCTGTTAGCAGGAAAAAATTCCAAATTTGTATCTGTGCCTTCAGTCAAGTTTTATTTGCTATAAAGACAAAATTCAGGATGTTTCTTAGGGTTATTTTTACTTTATCAGTAGAAAATAACATTTTGGTCAGAACTTCAGTGAGAGTTTGTTTTTGTTTTTGTTTTTTTTTTTATTTTTTCCTGTTCAGTTGAAATGAAGGTCTGAGATTGAGCATGCTACTCTTGTGCAAGCAAACACCCCCCACTGAAATAGAAAGCATTATGACTCACTTTATTTTGGATATCCATATTAAAGATCTTTGCATCTGAGCAGCTACTTTGACTCATTTTTATTCAATACAAGGACATAGACCCCTTCATGGTTCAAGCTATTAAACATTGCTTAGGTAGCTAACCTTGGATAAGATGACTTGCTGCTCAAAACTCTTTTCTTTGCCTATAAAAGACCTTTAGGTGAATAACTAAGATCACAGTATCACAGTATCACAGTATCACAGTATGTTTGGGATTGGAAGGGACCTCAAAAGATCATCTAGTCCAATCCCCGTGCTGGAGCAGGAACGCCAGGTGAGGTCGCACAGGAATGTGTCCAGGCGGGCTTTGAATGTCTCCAGGGAAGGAGACTCCACAACCTCCCTGGGTAGCCTGTTCCAGTGCTCTGTTACCCTCACTGAGAAGAAGTTCTTTCTCAAATTTAAGTGGAACCTCTTGTGTTGCAGCTTGATCCCATTGCCCCTTGTCCTATCATTGTTTGCCACTGAGAAGAGCCTGACTCCATCCTCGTGGCACTCACCCTTTATATATTTATAAACATTAATAAGGTCACCCCTCAGTCTCCTCTTCTCCAAACTAAAGAGCCCCAGCTCCCTCAGCCTTTCTTCATAAGGGAGGTGCTCCACTCCCTTAATCATCTTTCTTGCCCTACACTGGACCCTCTCCAGCAGTTCCCTGCCCTTCTTGAACTGAGGGGCCCAGAACTGGACGCAATATTCTAGATGGGGTCTCACCAGGGCGGAATAGAGGGGAAGGAGGACCTCTCTCGATCTACTGACCACCCCCCTTGTAATACACCCAAGGATGCCATTAGCCTTCCTGGCCACAAGGGCACAGTGCTGGCTCATGGTCATCCTGTTGTCCACCAGGACCCCCAGGTCCCTTTCCCCTACACTGCTCTCTAATATGTAATTTCCCAACCTATACTGGAACCTGGGGTTGTTCCTGCCCAGATGCAGGACTCTACACTTTCCCTTGTTAAATTCCATCAGGTTATCCCCCGCCCAACTCTCCAGCCTGTCCAGGTCCCGCTGGATGGCAGCACAGCCTTCTGGTGTGTCGGCCACTCCTCCCAGCTTAGTGTCATCAGCAAACTTGCTGATAGTACACTCAATTCCCTCGTCTAAATCGTTAATGAATATATTGAATAATATTGGCCCCAGTACTGACCCCTGAGGCACTCCACTAGATACTGGCCTCCAACTGGACTCCGCACCATTGACCACCACTCTCTGGCTTCTCTCTTTAAGCCAGTTTGCAACCCACCTCACTACTCTATTGTCTAGACCACACCTCCTCAATTTAGCTGTGAGGATGCTGTGAGGGACTGTGTCAAAGGCTTTACTGATGGATCACTTTACATTGTAGGGGATTGACTTCTTTTCCCAGTGTCAATACCAGCTTTACCCTTTAAAGACTAGAAGCAAACAGAGCTGGTAGAGTCACTTTATCATACTGATCACAAAACCTAGGCAGAAGTTGGTTGTACTTTTTCCCCAAGATGGGAATTTTATTTTGTTAAGCCAGTGGGAGCTGTAGGAATTCAGCTTCCCCAGAGACATAGTGCAAAGAACACAGCAATTTTTATTAGTATGCTGAGGCTAGTTGCTGCTTGTCTGTTTTTCTCTTTTCTTCCTGCATTCTAGTTCTTGCCATTAAGGTTGAGGCATTTTATCCAACGGCTTTTCAACAGAGAAGGTATAAGGTCTCTGAATCATGAAACGGAACTTAAGACCCTTTTCTCCTGCCAGGAGGATGCAACTGTATTAACTACTGTGCACTGTATAAGCTCTCTTTTGTGTTTCTCACTGATCTAGTGTTTGTACAGTAGCCCAATATTTAACAGGAGAGTCTTCCTACTGCAGTTCAAGCTTTGCATGCAGACTTGTGGTTAGGGACTCTTTTAGAAAGACGAGATGAACACCGATAGTCCACAACAAACCTGCAGCCTCTCTCTGTCAGTCTTTTTGACATGGTGGTCCATGTGATAGCTATGTGGTTGCACTTTGGTGCTTTGAGTGTGCTCCAGGTGTGGTCTCTTCCTTTCTCCTCTCTCCCCTTCTCCTTCCCCCTCTCACTCTAAAAAGAATGTATTTCAGAAGAATTAGGCACAAGGAAGCCTCTTTTGCTTGAACCAAACTGCCTGAAACATGAGGTAGGCACCATGATCCTTGGCTCAGACACAATGGCAACATCTCTAAACAAGTACAACAGCAGAACTTCAGGCACCTGAGTACATCAACGCTCCTGCGTTGAACTCTGTGGTCAATGACTGTTTAGGAAACTAAGCTAACTGGTGCCCTAAGTCAATCATGATTTCTCTGCATAGCTCACTTAGGTGTTCTTTAGGATTTCATCTTTAGTCACCAAACTAGAGGAATTTCACTGCTTTTAGCAAAATCCTTTAGTGTTTAAGAAACAGAGTATAGTTACTATTGAGACATGCATGAGTGTATCTGGTCTGAAAGGAGCAATAATAAGGAGCAATAAAGGAACAATGCTGCAGCTTCTTTAAAATGTAGCTTGTTACTTTAGACTGACCCAGTAAGTTTCTGTGGGATTTGGCATCCATTCTTCTGTTCTTTTGATAAGTACCTAAACAGGATGTCCTTGCAAATTAAATGAAAAACAGCACTGGAAGACTTCCTCCCTCAGGAATAAGTATTAAGATTGGCAGATGGCTCAAGTGGAAATACACAGGGATGCATTTCAGCCAGTACTTGAAAATCGTTCCAGCAGATATTACTGAGGTAGATTCATGAAGCTCCATCAGACGTCCTTCTGCATTGAGTCAATTTTTAATGGCCTCAAGCAAGAGTTTTAATTTATTCTATCCTAATTGTTGCAAAACAGCCTTAATCTAAAAAGAAAAATATACAAATAACCTAAAGTAATAATATAATCCACAAATTTTATACCACAGGAATGCCGTTACCATTTCTTGGTAAGCAACATTGTTGATATACCCTAGCTAGTAATAATCACTGAAGACTTGGTGCAAGTTCTCTTGTCTTCAGGCAACTTGCAGCTGAGTTCAAATGCATGTGTTCATGTGCAGACAATCATGCAAGCATCAGGTTTTATTATCTATATGGACAAGGTTGCTGTGTAATAAATTGCATGAATCAGATACTTATTAAATTTACTTGTGCAGTTCCGATCCCCTCACGAGAATTGTGCACTTCAAATCTTTGTTTCATAAGAACTCAAACAATTAGATTCTCTGAGCAGTGCCCAGTGGCAAACAAGCAAAACAAAGCCATGAGAAACTGCCAGAAATAATATTTGCTCTTTACTTGCTCCGAATTCTTCCAGCATTAGCTATATAATGGGCAAGTAAAGAAATCTAGTATCTACTGGCCCTCTAGTGGTAAAAAAAAGATGTTTTGGGAAGATGTGGATTCTTCTACTTCCAGCAGAAAATACACAAAATCTCTTAACTGTAGAAGAAAGAAAAATAAGAGATAAAATAGTGTGCTTTTGTATGTATGATGTATGTACGTATAGATAGATGGATCTGTAGAAGCTACTTCAAGTCATTTTTAGAGCCTTACTGAATTGGATCTTTGCTGGTTTGAGGGTCACCACATTCCATTAGACAGCATTAACATGCCTGATGACAGTACTGCCATTGTTTTCATAATAAATAAGGTCTGGAATTCCTTGGTTGAAGCGTAAAAAGAAAAACGACTGTGCTGATCAATCTAACACTGAGAAAAATGAATATCTTAACTAATTGTCCTTAATAGATGTGTATGAAAATACAGATTCATTTCTGCATATTTCCAGCAAAGAGAGATGACAATAGGGCTTGGATTTTTTGACCACAATCTTGTGGTATTTCTTTTAACTCACAGGGTAGGCAGAGAGGCAGGAACTTTGTCTCTCTCTCTACATTTCTTTAAAGGAAAGGGATACACCTTATCTGTTAGTCATCAGTGGGGCTTTTTGTACTTTTTGCCTTTTTGCTGCTGTAAGCGTCATATATTTCAGGGATCCTCCTTTTTTTTTTTTTTTTATTTTTTTTTTTTCAGGGATCTAGCTGCGATGAGACATGGTGCTATGCATACTAAAGTGTTTCCCTGTCATAAAGGAGACTTTCTGTGTTGCTGTATCACCTGTTACATGCCATCTGGAAACTGTGATGTGAAATAAAACAGCATGCACAGGTGCTACAATTTGTAGTTTAATTGCTACCATACAGCAGAATATTTGAGGGAGAGAACATGAACTACTAAATGGTTTTAAATGCTGCAAAGACAGTTCAAAGGGTAAATTAGATAATAATGTGAATGCAGTTACTTATGGAAGCACTGACAGTAGGCTTAGTGTTATGGTAGTGCTAGGATTTTGCTTTTCAAAGAGAGAAAAAGGGTTACATTCTTCTTCAGGATTCTTTTATATAGGCCTTGGTCTGGCTTCCATATTATGCAGAAAAAAATACCAACTGACTCTCTAAATAGTAAGATAGGAACTGTAGTTACTCTTATGTAGTACTTCTCATCGGCTTTACCCTATAATATATGAAATAATAATCTTATTAAAACTCCATTAAAATATTCTAGAAAGCATTAAATGTTACAAAATATATTTTGTTCATGTGTACAATAGCGTAGTCAAAATATTTTAATTTGTATTTTATACTTGAAAAAGGTAAACCTGTAGATTTTATATGTCTAACTAGAAGAAACCAATATGGACTCAGAAAAATGGCTGTTGTAGCCTGTGTTTGCTGTATAATACTACTTTTTTTTTTTTAAATCAAAATTGCCTGAGTCTCAGAAATCTACATGAAAGAAACATTTTTCTTAGATAAGAAATATGTAAAAAATGTTTATTCTTGTCAGTGTTGAAAAGCGATGGTTATACTTTGTACATGGATATCACTGAGAGATACACAGTTTCACATGTGTAGATGAAAGAATGGATGTAAGTCACTGAAAATGTGGCAGACATAGTTCTAAAGTTAAAAAATCAGCTGTTAAATACTTATAATGAGAAAAAAATGTCTACATTCTGAACTTCATTGTCTCTTCCAACTGGTTCTGTGACTTTCTAACTGATTAATTTAACTAAGTTATTATATGGTGTTTTCCTTGAAATTTCTAACAGAGGATAACAGAAAAATGTCTGTAGGTTTTAGAATGCTGAGGTACATTTGAACTTTTTTGATGCCAACAGTCTTTTTCATCCCAGTTTTTAAACTTACAAGAAGACTCACAAGAAAATTGTAATTTCTATCCCATCCTAATTAAAGTTTTCAGAAGTATATTCCCCAAACATTAATTCAGTAAAGAAATTGAGCTGAGCCACACTATTGTGATACAGGTGAGATGATATGTTATTAATTTCAAAAACTTTTTCTCAAGAAATTAAAAATAATGGAGAAAATATATTTTGAGGAACATATCTCTGTAAACAGACAATACTTTCACTTGCTGAGCACTGACCTGAGAACAGGATGGCTAACTCTAAGCAGCTGAATTAATTATTAAGTGTGAAGAAGTTGTGTGTGTTCTCCAAAGAAAGCTCAGGGGTTTTAACTATGAAATCATTTTCACTGTAAGAAGTTCCTAATAACGTTTGCTGTTGGTATTTTCCTGGTCAACACTATCCTCACTGCTCTGGCATCAGGGTGAGTGGCGTGTGGGGTAGAAAGGAAATGAACTTCTTTTTGCATGGGGACATTTTTGGGTGTAGACTAAAATCCTTATGGAATGCCAGCTGATTTACCACCACTAGAAACAATAGATTCTCTCTCCTCAGCCACATCACACCAGAAAGCGAGGCCTTTTTTTTTTTTTTTTTTTTTTTTTATTGTTTGTTCGGTTCCACAAGAAACCTTTTACAAAACTATATGAGATTTTTATAGCTGTAGTATGTATAAGGACATTTCTTTACAGTTCTATGTCTTCGAAGGAGAATCAAGTTGACACAAATTTATAGTGACCACCACATATAAATGAGAGTGTTTTGAAAGTGGTGGAGTTGTGTAATAGCAGTACAGAATTTTACATCCCTAGACATCTTATATGTTTTTGATATGTGTTGTAAATTCCTGTTAGAAGTTTCTAACTTTAGGAAAGTCTTGTTGAGAATGCTTAACATTAATAACATGGCATGGATTTTCTTTGAGATAAAATGATTATGTTTCTCTATTAAATTTGTCTCTGATATAGATTTTAAGGTCACAAGTCACAAACTAATAGCGCTCCTTATTTAAGAGAAAATATGTTTTATATAACAATAATATTTTTGTAAAATTGTATAAAGTATTTACCCTGACAAAGTCAGTTCAACTAAGTTTTAATATAGCATTGAACAGACTTTAAGAACTGCAGAGTTTATATGCAGATAGTTTGATGTTTAGTCAGTTATCACAGCTATCTAAAATACTTGGCTTAATTAAGCACTGACAGATTGGCTAGCCTTGTGACAAGTGTTTAGCAGTGAAAATTCACCAAATTCTACCTCCTTTGAAGCCATAAATACCTTACAAACACATCAGTATTTCTCTTTTCAGTATCGTTCAGAACTGAAATGACAGAAGCCTACCAAACTAATTTAGATAAGTTTAGGTGACATTGGCTATCATATTTTAGTTTATAGGGTCCATATCATTTATGACATTTGGCTGATAGATATGATATGATCCCTGGTTCCCACATAACTAGTACTTAATCCCACTTGTGATTATCTAAGTCACTCCATTAAATTTGAGTTACAAGTGAGGTTACTGGGTCTGTTAGTATGCTTATTGGCAAGCACTTGCTTGAAAACCTTACAAGATCAAGATTAATCAAATACTTTGTGCTGACTACTAATTTGACACTGACTTAAGGAAATCATCAATATCTTTAAAACTTCTAGTTCTCCTCAAATTTGGAACATTTTCTCTTAGTTTAGGCTTGAAATAGTTAAACATTTCAACCTGAGCTGTTCATAATAGTTTTCCTTAGAGACAATGGAGAGAAACAGGCAATTGACCTGAACTGTCTGAGATTTTAGATATGAAGATGAGACAAAGTGTGCTCCTGAAGATTTCATTTTCCTCTACTGATAGTACAGTGAGCATAAGGCAATTGTCATAGATGTTGATGACCAGTTTTAGATGTTTGAAGTTATGTGAGGTGAGTCCTCCCCCTGGAGGCCCAACTCTTAGTGTTTTTGCCTACTGGCAAAAAAAAAAAAAAAAGTGTTTCTGTCTATTTTGAGCTCTATTTTTGCAGTAATAGGGTCATACTGTAACAAAGAATGTCAAGTCATTCAGCCTTCTCTAGTAATGAATTTTATAAAACCTAGTATCTCCACCATATGAAAAAAAAATAAAAAATCATTCTACTGTTTCCTTGATATCTTTTTTTCTATAATTAAAAAGCATGCCTTCATCTATGCACACTTGACGTATATATACACATACATATAAAAATGGGATTTATATACTCAGTCCTCAGTTCAGTTCATGAACAGTTTTATACTGCTATTTTTGTATGCTAAAATATTGCACTAGCACCTAAGTTTAAAGTTGTTGCTTAATTCAACAATAAATAATACATGCCAATTCATATTTTGATTTAGCTTAGTCTTTTACTGCCAGTACAGCTGTCCAATTGAAACAGCAACCATCCTAGGCTCAACTGAAATGACTTCCTGTTATTTGGAATTTCATCAATGTTCATATCTGTGAATATACCAAAAATAGCATATGATGAGTAGAATAATGATTAAATTTCACAGTATAGCGGCATAGTGTTTAATGGTGAAGGACAAGTCCTTGCTCTTAAAACAGTTCCACACAGGAAGAAGTCTTCACTTAATGAAATCCATGGGGTCACTCATGGGGTCACTCTGGGGTTTAACAAATTGTCCAAGGCAAGCAACCAGAAGAGTTGAAGTCTCACACAAAGCACTGAAGTGCAGAAAAAATTTTGTTAAATGAAACTGATAATTTCGATGAGTTCTGGATGAAACTCACAATAATAAGGTGAAGACAAGTAGAAATGTATGAACTGGTAGGTAGATCTATTTTTAAACTGTGACACCTGAACGGATGATTACATAAACAGTTTAAATAACTTCCCACTATCGCATATATAATATATTTGAAAACATTCTTCAGAATAAAAGTTATTTTATGACCTGAACAATAAACCAGGAACCCAGATGAGGACAGGTATGCAAAACATTTCAGTAATAGAATGCAGCTGTCTACTTTCCAAATTGAAGGCACTGCATAAAATTGACTGTGATGAAACTGTATAGAAACAGTGTTGAAAGGTTTTGAGTTTTAAATATTTATCCTGTATTGATACATTAATTCTTCTGCAGTTTGATTCTGATGTTTGTACTTATTTTGCAAACTGTTCTCTAGAAAGTAATATCTTTGATTCAATAAGTAGTGTTTAAAACCAGCATGTATATTAACCTGTGTCAATTTACCATACCACCAAACAGCAGAAGTAGAAAAAATACACTGAAGGTAAAATGGCTAATCAGTGATACGGAACGACCTCCAAATGAAGACTCTGCAAAAGAACAAGGAATCTTCAGTAAAATACAAGTATAATATGACTGATATGCAACAGACATCTTTAAAATCCTAAAGAAACAGACATGTGATCATCTTGACCAGAATTCAAAATGATCTTGACTTATTAGTGAAATTGTCTGAGAAGAAAATGAGCGATGTTTAACAAGGGCCATAATAAAGTAAAGAATAATTAACTGAAGAAATACAAGGTGAGAAAAACTATTTAACAGCAGTTCTTAAGAAAAGGCTCTGAGATTACAAGGAACCAGAATTTTGCTATGCCATAGTGTTATGAAGAAGACGATCAAATTGACGTGTTTAAACAGGAATTAAGCCTGTAAGACATGTCAGTGATCCATGTGCTGTATCGAGCAACATTAAAGTATCATCTGGAATTCAAGTTTGGGTACTACAGAGTCATAATATTTGGCCTAAGTGAAGAGAGTCTTAATTAGAGAAACAAAAACATCCACAAGTATGAAAAACATGATATGTGATAAATGAATGAAAGAAACTGTGTTGCTTACATAAAGAATAGAAGATTTATAGAGGTCATGATAACACCCTTCAAATAGGTAAAAGAATTTTCCAAAGAAGAAAAGAATAATCCATTTTCTATAACTATGTCAGAGAAGAGCAGTAATAAGTTACTATTGTTTGGTTGAAAATCTTTTTAGCAAATTGATCATGTTAGATATCAGGAAAATTTTGTAAAGGTAAGAGAACAGAACATATTAAACATATATCACTCGAACACTGTCAGAAATAGATATACATGTTCATGCCAGGGCTAAATTAGGCAGAGATTATGATTTCTGAACTCATGACAATGTTATTTTCTTATGATTCTTTCTCACGATAATCTAGTGACATTCAGTATTGTGCATCCATTAATGTGTTAATTTAAAAGAAATAAAATCATAATCTCAGAGATACAGGGTAACACTGAATCTAAAAGTAAAAATAGCTTGAATAAGTGACTAAACAGATTTGCCTGTGAATCAGTTAGTAACTAGAAAAAGCTGTGGTCTAGTGCTGTAGTGTTTCTATAGGATTGCTGCATCACTCAAATAATAGACTGGAAAGCTTATTTTGAGGAAGCTGTTATGCTTACAGATTTCTACATATGCTCATATGCCTTTAAAATCTTTCAACCTGAAGATACCTTCCAGGAAAATATCTTAGATTCTTAAATGTTCATCCTGGTGTTTTTCTCCTTTCTTTTTATCATTTACTCATCATATTTGCCTATTAAAATAAAAGCATTTAAAAAAAAAAAAAAGTTAGTTTTCTATATGTATAGTACAATAATATGCATTCTGTTAAGTCTTCCAAATGAATGTAATCCATCACTTTTTGCTCTTGTACACAACTATTAAATTTCATAGATATTTATAGTGTACTTGGGCCCTCTTTCTCTTGGTAGAATGTAAGATGAGAGAGAAACTATAATCAGTGTTCTGCAGAAGATAGTTTGATATTTCAGGCATAAATTATTTATGTTAGTTGATGCAGCAAGTCCAACTCAGCCTCCTCTTCTGGAAAAGGCAGAATGTAAAGAACACGGATAAAAATCTGAGAGAAGTAGCTACTCATTCAGTTTTTGATGGAGGTACAGACATTTTATTCCTTTAGGGAGGAAAGAGGAAGAAAAGCGAATAAAAGATATCATAGCATATCTCTTCAGCAGATGATTCAAAGGGACATTGTCCTTCCAAGGGAACTGAAAGAATGATTCTCTGTCAACATGGGAGTTTGGAGATAATGCAGTTGGAAAGGCCTCTCATCTCAGAGGAAGTAGAGGCCTGGGAAAGTTGGTGAAAAGAAAACATACATAATATCAGCAAATTGAAATGTTGGGTGCAGTTACTGGGGAAAAAAAAAAAAAAAGAAGATGAAAATATGTGAGTTTATTCACCATTTTTGCTTGCAAGAATACTTTATAGGACATGTTTTTTTCATTAGACTTCTGAAAAACTTCCATGTTAGGAATTAACAAATAATTTTCTTAACAGAAATCTGTTTGAATATAGGAAAATTTTGAAGTAATTATCAAATTCTCATTAAAAAGGGAGATCTCTTCTAAAGATTAGTTGATGGAAGTAAAGCCTGGAACAGGGTCCAAACATGGTTAGATAGAGATGGAAATTAAAAAATGTGTGTTTCTGAGATAGCTGAGATACATTAAAGAGAGGAGGGATATAAAAATTTAAAGATAAGAATTTCACAGTTTTAATAAATTTGAGACCCAAACAATGTTTAGTGTGCTTTCAAATGCAGCAGCTGAAAATAGCAAATACTCTGAAAAGCAGGACCAGTTTTTTGTTTCCTTCAGTGATTCAGTCTGAATATAATTAAAAGCTGTTTTTTAGATTAATGCAAATAATTATAAGAGAAGATCACAACTTTCTTGTACTAATATTTTTGTGAATATTAATTTCTAGGGCATTATGTTAGGAGACTTCAAGGAGTCAATGCTTCTCAGAGTACTTAGAGCCCTGTCAGGAAATGCAAACTCAGGTAATTTCTGTATGGATGGATGAAGAAGTGCTCCTGTTCCTCAAGTCTGTGTTTCAAATGACAGGGCACTGAAAATTTGTTCTGGATACCATTGAGCTACGTTAGTGTGGTACAATGCCTCAATGAATATTGCTCACGTTACTGCCATCCAGACAGACATATCTGATATTTGCTAGGAGTCATGCTCATTTAGAAACAGCATCAGGCAAAAATAACTACCCAATTTGTTGACTGGAGTTGCCCATCTTTAGTCCAGGTTGCAGAACAAGCAAAAGTCATAATGTCTTTTATGCACATAATACTCTGTGTAGACACCAGGCTGCTCTCCAGTTATACAGGTGAGGAGCACAGTGTTTATTACTCACTTCAGCTAATAGTTCTTAATATCCTATACACATATCTTTATACGTGTGTAATGTAAAATAAAATTTTAAATATGTGAAAAAATGCATGTATTCAGGAATATATCAGTAGATACATCTCATTCTAAAGTAGGCGTTTCAAAGCAATCATATAATCACTTTCAATGATTCCTACAGACTCTTCTTCTGTAGGATACCCACATAACTTGAAGTAAATTTATCTTATATGAGTTTTGAACTTACTTCAACATACAGAACTCCACTTTTTAACTACCAGTTCTTTTTGAAATTACAAACATTTTCCTATTCATTTGTGGAAGAGGGAGTTGCTTTGTGACAATCAGTTTCCTTTTTCAGGATGACTGAACTGCTCATCAGTAATTGATACAGAAGGATTATCTGTAACTTCAGAGATAGAAAATGGCTAGAGACTATCTAGAGAGAATTGGTCTAAGTAGTATCTGCTGTTCAGCAGATGCTCACACACTAAGTCATCATTAGTAAGTAGCGTGGCACAGTGGATCTGTGGAGAGAACCAGCTGGTGCTGAGGACCTGGTATGTCAACATTTCAGGACATTTCACAAGTTCTAGGTTGGTCTCACAGGCTTAACATCCGTCAACAGTTGGAACGAATTTAGTTTGTTCCTTAAGCGCATCTTCCATTTTATTTTCAGCTAAAACAAATGCATTTAGCAGTCTTTGAGGCTACATTGAGAGGAGACTTACTTCACAGCAATCAGGAGATTTAGTTTTAAATTCCTGATCTGGCTTAAAACTCATTTGTAGTTACAGCCAGTGTATTTTGCACCAACAGGGATAGACCTCTTGGCATGCACGCTGTGGAATTTGAGTACTAGACTGTTTAAAACTGACTAAAATTAAACTGCAGCAAGGTCGAAGCTCTGGCCAGTTGGGTGAAAGAGCTGTATTTGTCAATGCTCTAAGAACTGCTATAAAATGCAGTAGAAATGTCAGGAAGACAAACATGAGGTTTTATATGACTATTATGCATACATGCTTCAACGATTTAAATGCACAAGATGGTGTGTCTGTTTATTCCATCACTCTCCAGTTCCAAAAGGCAAAAAAAAAAAAAGAAAAAAGAAAGGAAATTAGATTAGATCTTTAGGAGTGAAAATATAAATAATAGATGATTTGTAGTACTGCCTCAAACAGCTATTCTTTTTTGTTTGTTCAAGTCACTTTTAAAATTCCTGTTATGTTTTTTTCGTTGTTGGTTTAGTTTGGTTTGGTTTGTTTGTTTGTTTTTCCTTCTGTTCCTTTTCTACATCAATGGTTGATAGCTGTTCATGCACGTATACTTTACTTTAGTTTTGCACAGGAGATCCAACAACGACCTATGCTAAAAAGAATTGCTGGACAGGTGGCTGGAGGCATCTGCTTCTTCCTGCAACTATTTTTTTTTTTTTTTCTCAAGTCTCTGTGGGGATGGTGAAGGAAGAACAGGAATTAAGGGAGGTCTGTTATAAGTAAAACTATAGACCTCCTCCATATGATTGGGAACAGGTTTCCCGAGGCTTGGCCTTGAACAATCCAATCCCCTGCAGGGCAAGTTCACTGAAGTGCAATGGCCTGCTATTAGAGGGTTGTGTTTGCTAACACCTGGGTGATGAATGGAGTTTCCAGTTAGTAATTAGACACCTCTTGCAGGCAGCAGAAGAGTTGCTTTTTGTACATTGTTTTCAAAGGTGGGGGTGGGGATGGGGTGCTGAAAAAGCAGAAAGAAGAAAAGTTTCCTGTATGGTGTTTCATGTTAACTTGCACTCCATCAGGGAAAAAAACCAAACACCACTCCATCAGGGAAAAAAACCAAACACACATATATATATATATATGTATACAAACCATGACACAACCCTGGGATTGAAGTTAGTTTCATGTTAAATTTCATAAGGGGGCATTCCTTCTGGATTCTCAACTGATTTTTTTCACTCTCTTAAAACTCAATATCATATTACAGGTATTGAAAATAAATGTGTTTTGCAAGCTAATGGGTAATGAGGCACTTAAGAGAAATCCCTGGACCCCTACATCTCTCTGGAGCCCAGAGAAGTCAGCATTCATTGACAGCTCCAAGGGGATTTATTTAAGCCTAAAATAAGTATTTCTTTGGACTTAATTATAGGAAGTGCTTAAGCTGCTGAATTCAAATGCCAAAAGGGATTCATTTAGTCCAAAGTGAATCTTTTCTTGTTCTGAAATTAAATCTCTCAGAACAGCTTGAAACATGCAAGGAAAAGAGACGAGTGTACATTACCTATTTTTTACTGTGCTTGTGCCTATTTTTGAGCTCTACTTTATCTCTGTATGCTAAAAAACTCTTTTTTGGGAAGAAGCTCATGTTTACCTCCTTGGTACCTTTTGAAACTGGGATGACAAATACTTTTGTTACAATAATAAGCAGTAAGCAGCTGAAAGATCAAATAATTAAGTTGTTTGAAAAATAAGGATTTTATTATTTTTGTGGGTTTTCATGCGTATATACTGTCCACAATTAACACAAGAATGATTGCTTGTTAAATTACAGCCCTACAGCTCTACAGTCTCTCATATAACTCTCTTATTAGAACTAACACATCAGAAATTCTGACGAAATGGAGTTTCAGGGAGTGCAGTCAAATACTGTCAGTAGATGTCTGGTCCTGATCTCTTAAGAGATAGGGAGTTCCAATAGACTGCAATAGCTTAAAGATTCAATATCACTTGCAAGCACAAAGATCTTCATGGTAAGTCCACCCAACAGTACAGGAGCATGGGAATGCCTATCTGGGGCATTTATCAATATTTGGGGCATGCTTTGTGTTATGTTGGACCAATGCAACTACATTAAAGCATTATTGATATTTAAATACATTTCTCAAACCATTTTGTATGGAAATCATGGACTTGCTCTGGTGCTTTTCTGTTTACCCTACCTGAATATGTAACTCCAACTGTCCTCTCCTGGTAAAATAAATCCAGGTTAAATAATACTGCATTTCTGGATTTGTTTCAGATTGTACCATTAGGAGTTGTCTCAGTTTTGCCCAATGTATCCAGAGTTTCCCAAAACTTCTGGTCTATCTTTCCTTTGATTTCTACATCACTCTCTTTCAGAGCTTTCTAAGAGGGCAACAGCTATGAAATTCTGCCTGCTGCTAGCATGAAGAACTTCATATGCATCCTATGGTGTGGTAAAATAGGACCATTTGATAATTGTTGTTGCTGTTTTCTTTTGAAGGAGAGGAAAAATGTTTTGTCTTCAGGTTCAGCGACTGATGTCGCTGACTTTAAATTCTCTGAAATTCTTTGAATTGTCTGAAACCACTTGTACCACATTACTCTGAAGGCTGTAACAACCTTACCCAGGTGGAAATAAATGTCTCTGGAATGGCATGAGTTAACTGCCTTATTCTATTCTCTAAATTCCTCATGATGTCCCAGGTAAGTGGCTTTTCTGCACTTTCATTTTCTCTGAAACTCTGTCACTGCAAGGCAAGGATTCAGAAGAGAAGGTCAGACAAGACTAAAATAGGGAAATTTTGCCTTTTAGTTAAACTGCAACTTCTTCTACCCAGCTCAGTACTGATGTAGTGACTATGGAAAGGAGATGAGCACTGCATCTCGGAGAATGGAAAAGGGACTCTTCACATGGTTTTGTGACACTCTTGTGTTCCAGACTGTTATTATCTAAACAAATGCACATATACATTTAGTTCACTTGACTGGAAATGTAAGGGTTGTGTTGCAGTCACAACCATATGAAATAACATCTGACATACGGAAGAGTTGCTCGCCTTTTATGCTAATATTTAGATCTGCTTCATTAGAGCAGAAAACAATTGCTGGACAGGCATACGAAAATTTGGAACTACTGATGGGACAGAAAAAAGCCTCAAACAAATGTAGCTGCATTAAAATGTATGAGAACATTGATATAGTTGGTCCAGAATTTTTATTCCTAAAAATAATAACAATAGGAACATTCTCCTGCCTGCAGCATTTCTAAGTCACTTTGGACAGCAAAAAAACCCAAACAACTAAGATAACTTTGTGATTCACATTATTTTAATATGATGTAAAAACATTAATGAACCTTTCCTGTAGTGCTGACTTTACATAATTGCCGGTTCTTTATATTACATTTATCAAGTTAGTGTGCCTTTGTAGAGAAGGTGAGTTTTTCTACTGCAGGATCTATTTAACCATATGAATCCTGTTGGCCTCCTTATTTCATGGTGGTGATTTGTTTCTTTTCTTCTTTGTTTTTAAACTTGGAATTCTAAAAAGGCATTACTATAATTTTTCTTTTGTGTGTTTTTCAATCAGACATATATGTAGGTATGTGTGTACATATTAATGCGTATAGTATAGAGGTGTGTGTTAAATAAAAATATACAGGTATTTATTCTATTCATTTTATGGAATTTAATAGATTCTGTCAAGCTTCAGTCTAGAAGTCAGGATTTAAACTGGTAGAAGTTAATGCAGTACTGCTGTGGTCAATAGTGTGTTTTCAAGAGAAGAAAAGTCTTCATTAAATATCACCATTGCTTACAGTTATAATATTGAATGTTGTATTTATCATAAGAAATACATTTTCACTTATTAACATATATTAACTAATTATATAGTAATTATAAAATAATTGTACATTAATTTATTTAACACAATATGTTCCTTTTTTTCTTTTTTTTTTTACAATAATTGGGCAGCAGTTTTTCAAAGGAAATTTAATTTAATTAAGTTAATGTAATTTATTGTTTGTAGCATTATTGTTCTTGTTGACGTTACTGTGACTAAAGCCTGAGTTACAGCTCACTTGTCTACTGTATGCCTATAAAAAAGACAGTTATTCTTAAATTTGTTGTTTGTATGACTGTCTTTACTACAGACATAGCTTCATGCAAGTACTGAGGATTTCAGAGACCAAGAGTAGGAAAGAAACACATAAATGTAGGTGGGAATAATCACTGGCATGTTTGAAAAGATAGTTCTTCTATTTTGAACTTCAGAAAAAGTTATGTTGTTTCAAGTTCTGAAATGCATTACTCTGTACATTCGTAATATACCAGGAAGATACATTCTGTCAAGCAGTACATATCTGAGTTTGGTTTTGCTTTCTTTTGAAGAATCAAAGTATTAGAACTTCACCAGGAAGATTAAAAATAACTAGAAGCCTATTACTTTTAAGATTTTATTGCCTTTGTTTCCTGGATACTGAAGTGCTGATGTTAATCCCAGACATTCCTGCTCTCCTACTTAAGAACCGGTATTTAATAATGATATAATCTGGAATCAGCAATGGAATAATTTCCACTTCCAACACTGGGAGAAGCAGAGGCACAAATAAGGGGAACACCTTGGAAGAGTACTGCAGCAGCTGCACACTGTGTAAATGCATTTGTAAAATACATGAAAGATTACTTGGCTGATCTTTGGTCTTTGTAAAATGCAGTATGTCCTGTTTCAGCAAAAGGGGCCAGATGTGCATCTTAAGGAGAATTGGACCCTATTAGTTCAAGAAAGCTGGAACAAAGCATTTATAGAATTCTTGTTTAAAACTCAGTGTAGCATGCAGATTCCAATGTAGGCAGATGGTTATTTACAAATCTACAGTTTTAATTACACTGATCTCAGCTGGATCAATAAAACAGATATTCTAACTAGTGGTCTAACAATATTCTAAGCAAAACAAAAATTTTCAGATCTTTCAACTTATCACATGGGCCAGAAAAAAATACAGCTGTCAGTATTCTTAAAATACAAACACAAGTAGAATTTCTACTTTCACTTTTTTAATAGTAAGGTTTGTCTAATTATTTGAAATATGATTATTTTTTTTAATGCCAACACTATGTAATCCACTCACAGATTTAATGTCCGTAAACTTGGTGATTTGCAAAACATAAAGTACAAACAACTAGATTCTGTTTCTACAGAGTCTTGTAATTAATTTTATTTTTAATATTAAGCTAAAAAAAAAATGAGTGAATGTACCAGCCAAACAAAAAGTCGTGATATTACTTTCAGTAACATAGAAAGAAGCACTCCCTTTTTTAGAGTAGAAAAACAGGTCAAGATAATGAAACACAATGTAATAAATGACCAATGTATTCTCATGGTTGTGGATATGGACAAATCTTATAAAGCTCTTTCAACTGATTTAATTGCAGGTTTACTTAAATCAAGCAGCAGATATTTAACACTTCCTCTACAGTATTCAGTTAAATTCACATTTTGATTATGTATACTCTGTATACTTTACTGTTTTAGGAAGGTAGTACTGTTAAACACCATGGTATATATAGAAACTTACTTAGCATGTCAGTTATGATTATATGTCAGGAAGTAATAAAGATGCTCAGCAGATTTTAGCTACACTGAAATCAGTAACAAAATTGCCCACTGTCTTTAATGTTGGGGTTTCATCCTATGTTACTTTTGTCTGATATCTTTGTGTATATTTTGACTAATTGTACAGTGAAATCTGTTTGCATCTTACAAAAATCCTGAGTTGCAAAAGGATAAATTATCCATGTGATGAATCATAATGCTAACTTAAACATCTTCTTCCAAGTCAAACCTTCCTGAGAAACCTGCATATCCAGATCTGCTTTTACTGACTTCGCAGTGAGATCTGGTCAGTGTCTTCAGTCTTGTTTCATCTCAGCTCTTCATTAGGTTTCCAAGGAAAGGTGGCTTCAACCATGCAATTAAAGATCACAGTGTCAAAGACAGTTCCTTGGGGAAAGTTAAAAAATAGTTTTTCAAAGTGATTTTTGCCCACCATTCCAAAGTCAATTGTTTGGTACTTCCACACTAATATTTGTTGATCAGAAGTGGCATCCTTAGTGTCTTCTGATCCTTAATAATACGTTGATTTTAAAATCAAGCTGTATGATGCCCTAACCCTCTACGATAATTTCATTATATATTTACATCAAGATATACAAGCCTATGTTCAAAACAGCGGAAACCTGTTATATCCAGTCTTACTCATATTTGCTAATCCAAACAGAAAGATAAAAGTGCAAGTACAAAGACTTGTTAATATGTATTTGGAGAGGAAAAAAAAGAACAAAACTGTAGTTAACATTTTTAACCGTGTTTTATCTGTCTGTGATCACATAGCCTGTGTATATTCTAAACAATTTAATCAGGGTTGGGTTTGTTGTTTTTTTGTTTTTTTTGGTTTTTTGGTTTTTTTTAATCCTAATTGCTTTGGAGTTCTTACATTTATTTATTCTTATCCAGAATAATGGCTTCAGGATTTCCCATAAGAAGCCTGAGACAAGAAAGATGATCTATCAGGAAATGAAAACTTAAATGTCCCCAAGGAAAACATGTTTTGTTTGGGGATTTAGAGCAGATGTTTACATTTTTGCTGGTTTTGAGTAGTAACATATGCCTGTTGCATTGATTTGTTTATTGAATACTGACATAGAATACTATTGTTCCTGTAGTTTGTAATGAGAAACGAAACAGGTGTTTAGATACCAGGAAGAAGACATAAGAAGATCCTCAGAATAATTAAAATGAGCTGCTTCAATTTATATTATTTTTTTTTTTTATTTTGAGAATAGTCACCATTTTATAAAAAATCCCTTTTATATAGCAAGACCTAGAAAAGGAGAAAATCTTATGGCCTTTTCAGTTGAGTCATCAGGGATGGAGATTCACCTCCTTACTGAGCAGACAACTGTGTATCCCTAAAGAGATTCATGACTAGTCATCAGGTCAGCAAGTGGCATAGACTGTCTCTGTGTCAGACTGCATTGGTTCAAGCTTCTCTTTTGTTGAAATTCTTGTTAAAACACCTATTGCAGCCTAAGTCTATACTATTTTTGATTAATATTTTCATGTCTTTTGTGAGAAGAGTAAACATTGCTGAACCCAGTGACACAGGTGGCATACAGTTTCATGTCTGTCTCTTTTGTTACCTGTGAATCTCAAACCAGAGACTGCTTGGAAACTGAGATTTATGGGTTTGGAGTTTTTTCTTTTTCCTCCGCCTGTTATGGGCAAGAAGGAGTATAGTGCCTCTTGAAAAGTAAACACATGACATTCTGTAGACCTGCCTTCAGCATTTACCCCATTTTTCTGTCATTCATAACTGAAGGACCACCAGTAAGCTCAGAGCAGCCTCTTGGCCTTCATTAACTACGTTGTAGGTTGCTCCTCCTGAAAAGTCTTTCCTTCTTGTCTTATTCTGTGTCACTTCATAGGTTAAGTACCTCAGAAAATGGGCAATTTTGAAGAAGCAGATTATCCATTCATGGCTACTTATGCATTTCCTTCCCCCCACCCCCCACCCCGTTCCTTTATTTGCCTTTTCAATGTAAGATGGAAAAGAACAAAGAAATTTGCAGGAAAGTCAGGCTAATCAGGTTGAATCTTCTTCACTACAGATATGCAGGAGTTAAATTCTGCAGTTCAGTCTCTGAAGCTGTTCAATAAATTGAGAAGGGTATGTTGAGGGGGAAAGATGGGTAGAAGCCAAGGAGAACATTCTTTTATGGTGTTTTGTAGCCTCTGGGAAATGAAAGCATTGCTCTTTCAGAAGAGTCAGATTAGTGCTCTCCTTCAGGCACCTCATCTGGAGAAACTTTTCCATGGCTGACTATAATCACTGTCATCTGGAAAAGAAGGGAAATGCTGTTTTTATAATGAAATAGATCATTAATTTGGAGCTGTCCAACAGGGCGTGGGCCCATTGACAGTTTTTCGTATTGATGCAGCCACTCTTCCTTCAATAATAAGCCTATTGAGATGATATGGAAAGGCAATTGTTAATGCTGTGTGGTTTATGTAAAATAGGAATTTGATATCAAGAATAAGATAGCTTGAATAGTGAAAACAGAGAGAAGTCATAGGCATTTGCTTCTAAGAGTTTGCACATCATTGACCTTGTGTGCTTGAAGTGTGGAAAGACAATTAATTATGACTCTTCGTTTGTTCTAAAGATAAGAATGAACTAGGATTCAGCTTTATTAAAAGTATTATTGTTACTAAGCTGTTATCTTTATGAACAACACAGGGGACACTATTGCCTTAATTTTTGTCATGTCTCTAAAGCTTTACACCCACCTAATTCTACTCCTCATCACCATTCTATGGAGAAAGGGGAACAGTTCAAATAGATTTGTTATTTAATCCAGTCACAATCAAATTATTTTGCCTTTGCACACAGAGAATAATATCTAACTCTACATTTTCCCAAATACAATAGATTACAAATAGTGTAAGTGCAATTCAGCAAAGTTTTGTACTGTTACATTGCTATGGGTTTAATACCTCTCTCCTGAAAATAAACAGGATCTTGCTTAAGTATCCAGGATTACTGTAACAGGTCTCATGTTTCTGTAATTGCAGGAGAGAATTATTCTCTGACAATATCCTGATACAGTGACAATATCTGCTAAACACACCATTTTCTAAATTAGTGATTCACCTAGTGTTATTAAAAAACCCAGCAAAATAACGTTCTGCAGGCTAGGTGTTTTTGAAAGAGAAGAATAGAGTATACATGTTTTTCATTTTATAGCTGACTATAGTGTCCCAACTTCTACTGCAGCAGTGTTGTACAATATTTCTGGATATTTATTTAATTTCTTGGTCTAAACCAGACAAAACCCCAAGCTCTTTGAACAATGAAAAAAATGCATACAGTACCTGTCCACTGTATATCATAATCTGATCTTCATTTTACTACACAGTCTTAGACAAGTATATGTTTAAAATAAATGTGATTAATTTTCTAATGAGCTTTTAGAAATTTACAGTTTATGTGGCATAAATTTTATGGGCAGACATAAGTTTATATAAAATTTCTTTTTTTTTTTCTCTCAGTAAGAAAAAAAATTCTGAAATGTAATAGTTTAGTTTAAGTGAAAGTTGTGTTGAGAGATAGTAAAATGTAAAGTCTGAATATTCAGTGGGCTATGTAGACACATCCCTGCACCCTCCTGGAGCTCTTCTGGAGTTAGTACACACATGCACACCTGGAGGAATAAAGACTCAAATGGTGACAGAGCTAATTCTTAAAATTTTAGCCTATATTCCACAATTGTGGCTCCACACTTGCTCTTGCAATATTGGTTCTGAGTGGATATTTCTGACTGTAGAAGTCTTTCTAACCAAATGAACGATTTGAATGTATGAGGAAAGCAATTTTTTACTTCAACACAGTTTTTCTATATTGATCAAAATTTCCAGAAATATTCAAAACAGAATATCCATATTTTGATGTTGTTATCCAGAGATGTGGATTCTCTTTGTTCATTGACTGAAATAACAAATAAAAATGTGTTTGAACATGCCCAAGCTCACTGACATGAACATAAAATCCAGATTCTTAATTATCACCCAATGATATGATCCCACCATTTAGCCCTGAAGTTGCCATTTAAAATGGATTAGACAAAATATTTTTACTGCTTTCCCATTACTGATGATATTATCAAGGCTAACTTTTATGGAGGGAAAAAAAAAAAAAAGTTTGTTTTCTAAAGTTAATTAGCATGAAGATAAATCTTTTTACTTCTTAGGGGAATACACAGAAGAATGAACTAAATATAATATTTAAAACTATTTTATCCTTCAAGAGTTACAAATTTAGACAATATCTTTCATTCAATTTAACTCTACCTTCACTGAGTCTCTTAATCACAGGGTTGGCTTGTTGTAATATTACCTCTGGATATGCACAGTGTCAGTAACTAAGGCTTCTGAGTATTTTTTTCTGGATAATTTAAACCAGTGAAGTAAACTCAGGAGGTGACAGTCAGATGCTTTGTCTCGTGTATGTTTTTCCTTAAGTATAGGTGAGTTCTTTTATACTCGAGCAAACTTATTTTAGTCCAGACATGCAAGGAGGCAAATGGGAGTTAATCCAAACTCTCGTAACAAATGACTTTTACAGTTGAAGTAATTAACTGTTTCTCCCTATCTCTTCCAGGCTTATCACCCTGTTCAGATGAATGATGACATCTCATTCACAAAAGCACAATGCAACGTCCATAAGCAAAGTTTACAGTAAGTATTTTGCAGAATTAATTTGAGAAGTGTTGAGGGAGAAATACTTCAGGCATAAAGAAACTGTATTAGCTAATGCCTTATTGTTTCTCATGAAATTTAGAAGACTTTAAAAGGATGTCTCTAAATACTAACTCAAGACCAGCAAAGCTAGTGACCATACATATTATGTGTTTGGTTTTTTTGTTTGTTTGGTTTTGTTTGTTTTTGTTTGTTGGTTTGTGGTTTTTTTCCTGTTGTTTTTTGTTGCTTTTTTCTTCTTCTTTTTTTTTTTTTTTTTTCCTACCTATCTCCCTGCAGTGCTGACTGCTACTTATTCATAGAGTGCTATCTAGGCTTCTTAGTATCTTTATTTCTGTGTAAAGGCTGAAGTATTTGGTCATTAGCTTTACCGTTCTCTGAATATTAATGAATCAGGGTGGATTCGTTTTAAACTGAACTGATTACAAGATACAGGAAGTTTGGTACTTTATAACAATGATCTCTATAGGAAAGATTGGTACAAAAAGTGACACAATGCTGTCACAATGAACACTTTAAATAGTGTCATACTAATAATAGCTCAGATATTTCTGCACTGAACTGTACTGTTCAGGCCGGTTGCATTCTAAAAGCTACCTAACACTACCTTGGTGCCTTTTCTACTGCTATACAACTGTTAATATGATTGCAATATATATCTTTCTATATTTAGTTCTCATACTCCACTAGAACCAGAACTCTGTCTTTTGTTCTCTTAAGAGAATTGTGCTTAAAAATGTTTGTAACCTTTTTACAATTACTGAATTGGAATACATCTGTTGTAGTTAGGCTAGGTCATCTCTTTATTGACCTTGAAGGATTTGGAGAACCTGAAACCTCAAATAATCCAAAATATTTTAATTACTCCCTTATCTTTCTTCTTCTTCATCTGTATTAAAGTTTTCAGTCTAAATTACTTCTCTCCTACCAACTTAGCCACAGTATCCAAATCTTTGTTTACTGTAACAGTTTACTTGTAAGAGTGCCTGTAAGGGTCAGATGATACTTAGGCTCTATATTGAATACTCAGAGAGAAGGAGAGAATTTACAGTCTGAAAAATCCACCCCAAAACCATTATTATTCAATCTTAGAAGATGGCTGAAGGAGAGCTGAGGGAATAAGGAATTAAAATAATGAAAAGATGTAGATAACTATTAATCATGCTAAGACAATATTTGATATTAATGGACCTCTGAACCTTTTCAGAACAATTTTGTTCCCTTTAGCAAACCAGGGAAGCATTCAAAGTCCACGGGAAACTTCTTCTACTTCCCGTGTACACAGCTCTTGGCATAGTCCTCAAAACCTCCAAAGCATACCTGAGTTTGCAGTGGGATTCTCACATTGTTTATTTACTTCTAGGGTTAGACCCAATAGTGCTTTCAAAAGCAGAGCTAGAAAAAAGCAGGGAGATGAAGAAATTATATTCTCCCTCATGTGTGAAAGCCTATTGCCTAGATCACCCACCCAGGCAGTGGTAAATGATGGTTCAAACATCTCCTTTGCTCAAGTCAGACTGCTAGTTGGAGGGCATGTTGTCCACCTTCTAGAAGAAATGTTCAGCAGATGAGTTGCAAAGTATCTAAGGTTGAAATAATTACATTTACAAAAATTTTTCAGGACACAAAGACTACCCTTCTTAGATAAAGCATACCACAAAATGTATGGCTTCTGAATGTGTATTAGTTTTTTTGTGATATATAAATCTTTAAACTGTCTTAAATTCTAGGTCCATCTTTCTAACTTATGACCATCTACCTTTCTGAGCTCATTATTTCTTTTCTCTTCTTATGGTGTGAAATGTGGGGCTGTTATATGCAGGGACAGGAGCTGGATTCAATGATCCCTTTCAACTCAAGACATTCTATGATTCTATGTTCCTTTTGCTCTTCAGGCTTTCTTGTCTTTTTTTTTTTTTTTTTTTAATTACATGCATATGTTTATCAATTTGTGAAGGAACAGCTGTTTGTGATAACAGTCACATCTCTCTATTCACTCTTTGTGTTTCTTACAAAAAATGTTCTTATCATGACAGTAAAAAATTACCCCTTTAGTAAATGGCTTATGGTGTCATATTGTTAGAAATTCTTCACCTCATCTTCCATCTATACGTAGTGGTAACTAAGATTATGTCAAAATGGTAGGTGTTTTTATACAGTATATTACATCTGTGTCATGTGAGGCCATGTCCTAGTTCCTGGTAGCTCTTGGCTGGGTAGTCTGTCTCTTGATTGATGTTGGGATAATAATTTGGTATGTATCGTAGGAGAGATACCAGGACCTGAGATGGGGATTCATGACCTATGAAGTGAATAATTTAAGGACAAGGACTGCTTTGCAGAATGCATATATTGTAATCTAATATTAATCAAAACAAAATTAATAACTTACATTTTCACTTACCTAGTAGATATGAAGCTGAGTAAATGAATTTAACAGAAGTGAGACTGTAGCATTGACCTTAATGTCTTGACACCAAAATTGATGGTGTTTTACCTTAACTAGGATTTAATAGAAGGAGAGGTCATGTATGTATCAATTTGTTAAAGAGAAAAAATAAAACAAACCAATTGTCAACAACATTCCTTACAAACCCAAATATTCAGCAGGGATGTTACATTTTGGTTTGTTTTGTCTTGTAACAAAATAATGAAAAATTAAATTCTACCACTTTTTGAATGTTTTTGAACATACTTTTAATTATTCACCAAAAAACATACTACCATCATGCACAAAGCAATCACATACTATGCCTAGGCATCTGTTTGTACTAATTACCAGACACAAACTAAACATTTGAGGATATAATCACACTGAAATATATTGTTCAGAGAAAGTATGAATCAAAACATTGATAAGTTGCATGATGAAAATATAAATACATTAATGAAAAACACTGGAATAGAATAGAAAATGTTGCATTTTTAAAATGGTTTAAGAATAAATTTTAGTTTTCCATTAAAAAAAAAGCAAACAAAAGTTTGAGTTCTTGACTTGATGAGTTCATCCTGAGGTGAAGTTTTCTTGTCCTTTCACTATCTAGACATCAAAAGTAAGCACAAGCTGTTGCATTAATATGCAATTGCTTGTTATCTTATGATATATCTTGATAGACTGTCTTTTTAATTTACATGCAAGTGTGTCGTGTACATTTTATATCAGATTTTTGGTTAGCAAGTGCTGTAATTACCTCCAATGTGTTCTTGCAACAAATATAATGTCTTCAGTGATTTTTTTTCCATTTTTATTACTTTTTCTACTGCTTCCTATTTCTTGATATTTTCCTCCTCTTAATTTTTTTTTTGCAATATCATTCATATTTGCATTCCTTTTTCTTGACATTATTCTCTTGCGTCCACTTATTTTTTCCCATACTACCTTACTGTTCCTGCATTATTTTACCACACAAATTTGTTCATTAAATGATTGTGTTTCTTATTTCATTTCTTACTAAGTTTCTCTGTGCATGTGTGATTCTCTTTGTAGAGAAGTTTGATAACACTGTGAACCATATGTGGCATTTAAAATAATGGTGTAATCAAGGGAGGAAGAAAAAAAGCTCTCTTGGACATTGACTGGACTATATGAGTCACATATTTTGAGTAATAAATCAGGCATCTCTTTTCCCTCCATTTGCCTTAAAACTCTGAGCTCAAAAAGGATTTTAGCAATGGCATAGGAGCAGATGAGTTTGAAACTTTCAGTGGGGTAAGGCTGAGATTTAAAAATAAAATAACAAAACTTAAGCTTATGTAACTTACACTGTGATAATATCTAGGTCATGTGATGAAATTACCACAAGAACTTTAGAAAACCTAATGACAATTTTTTAGGACTCTTGCCTCTCCAACTTTCTTACCTGAATCTGCAAGTTATGGACTTTCATTCTATATTTTTTTGCAGCAGCATTGACATTGATTGGGAGGAACAACACCGATTTTACGACCCACTTAGATTTAAATGCTGCTCCTAAATCTCTTTTTTTCACCAAAAATATATAACTTTTGCTCTTTCATCCTCTAGCTTCTCATAAAAACACAGTCTTATTGCCGGGGTCCTGAGAGCACTATTGATCTTATTAGCCCTGATGGGCCTGACCTGGGATCCCCCACTCAGGGTCCCTATGTGTCAGGACCCATCCCAGGCACACCAATGCTGTAGGGGTCTCTGTGCTCAGCCTTGTCTCTGGCTCTGACTCTCTGGGGACCTCATCTCCTGGCCAGACTCTTCAATCCTGTCTTGTCTCTGGTCCCATCTCCAGCTGCTTGTGATGGGACAGGCCGGCTGTGCCCCAACTCTGGCTCATTCCTCCCTGAAAGTTCTGGGGGCTGTCAGTGGTCCCTGTCACTCTCTACCATGTCAGCCCACCTCACTGGGGAATGGTGCCTGTCAGAGCTATTGTGACTTCATTGCCTGCTGGTATTTACACCAAAAATTGTCAATAGGAGAAAAACACATCTTCCAAAGCTCAACTGGAGCTGAGCCTGGCTACTGCTGCAAAAGGGAACAAAAAAAATATCCTTCTATAAATACATCAGCAACAAAAGGAGGGTTAAGGAGAATCTCCACCCTCTGGTGGATACTGGGGGAAGCATAGTGACAGAGGATGAGGAAAAGGCTGAGGTACTAAATGCCTTCTTCGCCTCAGTCTTTATTAGTCAGAACAGTTGTGCTCCAGGTACACAACCCCCTGAGCCAGAAGACAGGAACAGGAAACAAAATGAAGCCCCAGTAATCCAAATGGAAATGGTTAGTAATCTGCTACACCACTTAGAGACCCACAAGTCTATGGGGTCAGATGGGATCCACCCGAGGGTACTGAGGGAGCTGGCAGAAATGCTCACCAAGCTACTTTCATTTATCAGCAGTCCGGGCTAACCGGGGACATACCAGTTGACTGGAAGCTGACAAATGCGACACCCATCAACAAGAAGGGCTGGAAGGAGGGTATGGGGAATTACAGGCCTGTCAGTCTGACCTCGGTGCCAGGGAAGGTCATGAAGCACATCATCCTGATTGCCGTCATGCAGCACATACAAGAAAACAAAGTGATCAGACCCAGTCAGCATGGTTTTATGAAAGGCAGGTCCTGCTTGACTAACCTGATCTCCTTCTATGACAAGGTGACACATTCAGCGGACAAGGGAAAAGCTGTGGATGTTGTGTACTTTGATTTCAGTAAAACTTTTGACACTGTTTTCCACAGCATTCTCCTGTAGAAGCTGACAGCTCATGGCTTGGACAGGCATACTCTTCACTGGGTAAAGAAGTGTCTGGATGGCAGGATGCAAAGAGTTGTAAATGGAGTCAGCTCCAGCTGGTGGCCAGTCATGAGTGATGTTCCCCAGGTATCAGTATTTGGGCCAGTTCTGTTCAATATCTTTATCAGCAATCTGGATGAGGGGATTGAGTGCACCCTCAGTAAGTTTGCAGATGACACCAAGGTAGGTGGGAGTGTTGATCTGCTTGAGGGTAGGAAGGCTCTACAGAGGGATCTGGACAGGCTGGATCATTGGGCTGAGGCCAATTACATGAGGTCCAACAAGGCCAAGTTCCTGGTCCTGCACTTGGGTCACAACAACTACATATACTGCTAAAGGCTTAGGGAAGGGTGGCTGGAAAGCTGGCTGGTGGAAAAGGACCTAGGGATGTTGGTTGACAACCAGCTGAACATGAACCAGTAGTGTGACCAACTGACCAAAAAGGCCACAGCATTCTGGCTTGTAGCCAACAGGACTAGTGAAGTGATTGTTCCCCTGTACTAAGTGCTAGTGAAGCTGCACCTCGAATCCTGTGTTCAGTTTTGGGGCCCTCACTACAGGAAAGACATTGAGTTACTTAGAGACAGTTCAGAGAAAGGCAATGAAGCTCATGAAGGGTCTGGAGCACAAGTCTTTTGAGGAGCAGCTGAGGGACCTGGAGCTGTTTAACCTGGGGAAAAGGAGGCTGAGGGGAGACCTGATCGGTCTCTGCAACCATCTGAAAGGAGGTTGTAGCATGAAGGGTGTTGGTCTCTTTTCCCAAGCAAGAAGCAATAGGAAGAGAGGAAAAGGCCTCAAGTTGTTCCAGGGAAGGTTTAGATTGGATATTAGGGAAAACTTCTTCACAGTTGTCGAGCACTGGAACAGGCTGCCCAGGGAAGTGGTTGAGTCACCATCCCTGGAGGCATCTAAAAGATATATAGATGAGGTTCTTAGGGACATGGTTTAGTGCCAGAGTTAGGTTATGGTTGGACTCAATGATCTTAAGGGACTCTATCCCCTAGAATTCCAAAAGGAAAACATGAAACTGAAAGAACAGATAAGCCAGGCCATCATAAGTGTTAAAGACAGTCCATCTGTTCTCTTTAGAGTAAAGGAGGTCTCCAAATAATTGATGGTAAAAAGCAATGAATTAGTTAATATTTTAATCAATTAATACTGTATTAAGCTGTTGTGGTTACTTTCACTGAATGTAGGATGGATTTCTTATGTCATCACTAAGGATGAAACTGTAAAGCTGTGGGTAAAAGTTTACACCTGAGGAGAAGTAAAAAGTTACACACACGATCATGAATGGTACATGCTCTTATATCAAACATATTCTTGTTATCCATCTCAAGGTATTTAAAAATTCCTTGTCCCTCAACTGGAGTTGCAATTTTTTTAATTGTGTTACAGTAATTTACTTTAGATTGCCAATCATTTGTGCAAAAAATAACCAGAAATATTGTGTGAGTTCTTCTGGAAACAGTTGTTAAGTTCTGGTGGTCAGGATAAGCCCTTGACAGTCCCATTCAGATTCCTAATTTCTAGGGAAGTTTGGGTTTTCTTCTGCCTAGCTCTGTAGTTCCCTGACCAGTACTTGCAAGTTTTCTTGATTTCCTGTCTAATGTGCCTGAATCCAGATTTTGGATTTCCCTCAGAGTGCCAGGTGTCTGAAAAATGGAAGTTACAGGCTTTGACTTTAAGGCATCTGAGATTTTTCTGTATGTTTAGTTTTTCAACTTAGGTTTTAGATAAATTTATGTGTGTGTGCACATATTTGCAGAATCAGGGTATTTTCATATATATAGCAAATAATAGAAAGTTATTTTCAGGTATCAAATTAGAGTATTGGAAACATTTATCTAGCCTGAATTTACAACAGGAATGACCACAAGGACAACCATACCCGAGAAGTCAGAGACAGCTGTGCATTATATAAATAATGTATCAATTAAAAAAAAAAAAAGTGGGACACAAATTGTAAAATTATGCCTTTAGGTTTGGAAATATTTTCTGGCAAGTTAGGAAATCTGGAAAGCTACACAAAAAGAAGCAAACTGTGCTGAGATCTCAGGGTTCTTCTGTTATTTATTTACATCTGAATCAAATCCCATTGTAATGCTCCTGAGGGCAATAATTTTCAATGTGTAAATCAGATAATAATAAATCAACCAATACACCATACAGAGGCCCTTAAAATAGCAATGTGGTTCACATGAAAATAATTTTACTGAAGCCAAGACCCAATAAATGAGCTAAGACCGAAGTAGATACTGTACTTACTTTTAATTAGATAGAACTCTATGTCTTAAATTACCTCAACTACAGAATATCTCAAAGTTATAAATCATTTATAGCTTCCTCTGTCTTGGGTCACTGAACACTCACTGTTCATCAAAATATATAGCTGCATTCTTCTGTCACTCCCATAACATTTCCTCTCTCTAATATCCCTTTTTTCCATTATCACTTCAGGAGACATTCAGCTTTTTATTATTGAACCTAATGATAAGCAATGGATGAACAGAAAACATTAAATAAAATAAAAAAAAAAATACAAAGTTTTTTGCAGTTATACATTTGTAAATGATCTTTAAAAAAAAAGACACAACAAAAAAACCCCTTTTGTTCTCAGGAATGCTGAGCACAAAAACGAGGTGGAATCCTCATAACAGATGTGCTCTTGGCTCCAGCTAACTATTCACAAAGGAGAAATATATTTTCATTTTAAATGCAGGATATTGGGTTGTTTCTGCTTAGGGCACATTTAGAGTTTAAGTGTTTGCAGGATCCTCTTAAGCTGTGTTTTGTCTCAGCACTTGTTAGTGGCTGTTTTTCTCAACAGAAGACTGCAATGGAAATTAATGCATTCTACAAATCTGTAGTATGAGATACAAAACGAGTTGAATTTTGGGATTGATTTGTGTGTCCATAGTTTCTCAGTCCATGCATAAATGTATATGTTTCATTGTTTTTTTCAGATGGCATCCACAGATAAGACAGGCATTTGGAGTTTTTTGCTGTTAAAAACAATTTCATCCTATTGTATTGAATAGATTTCAGACACATAAGTCTTCAGTCCTCTACTGTGTTGCAGATCCTTCACACACATTGAAAAATGGCTCTAAAGGTAGCATAGCGATGGAGAGATTCCATGCCAGGGGGAATCCTGATATTTCTTGAAACTGATGCCACATGCTGTCCAATTTATTGCTTGTAAAAAGGGAATATGACTGGATCTTCCTTGCATTTTCAATAAGTACTCAGACATTGCAAAGGCTAAGGAGACTAAGAACATCTCTGGTAGTTTTACCCCAGACACCATACCTTAAGACACACTGTGCATTCTTCAGCTGCTGTCAGTCTGCAACTCGACAGTCACTTTCTTCAACTTTTTGAACCAATCCCCAGAAGATATGTGAAATTCCCCTGTGTGGGCATCAAGGCTCTGTATTAATTTAGCTGATGCTAACAATAGTTATGGGAAGTCACATGGTCAGCTCAACAGTAGGTACCATAGGTTAAATGTCCCCTCAATCCTCAAGACCTAATTTCCCATTTGTAATTGTGGGTATCACCTGGAAGACAGAGGCCCTGAATACTCTGCATTGCAAAGAAGGTAAGGATTCATATTTCACATACTGTAAATATGGTTTTGCTTACTTTCAACTGCAACAGAGTTCCTGCATACTGGTTAGTAGTGTTTCATAATGTACTTCGGGAGTGTAGAAACTTCATAAGATTTACATGAGATTTACTCTTTGTAGTTCATTGATATTTTATAAGTTGAATTTACATTTCTTTGAGACTGAGGGAACAGAACACATGTTTGTGAACAGTATTGCAGTGATTAATCTTCTCTGGCATTTGATATGAATGTAAATAACCAAAAAATTAGAAGTTCAATAGCCTAGCTGTAGGGCTGAACTCTAGCCTGTAACTTAAGTCATGTGTGTTACACAGGAACCAACACTCTGTTCAGATAGATTAGATAGATGGTGTTTAATATTGATGAAGTACAGAACAATCATAGAAGTGACAAAGTAGAAGGCCATTACCAGTACCACAAAAAATTTACAGACTGCTTTGTAGGACACTCATCATACTCAGAGTAAAACCTTGAAATTCATTTGCATTAGAAGATAAGGTATAAAGTGCCTGTCTTGATTTTAATCATAGTAGAAAGAATGAAAAGAGCACTTACTGTCACAAAATCTGGAAGACTGTATCTAACTGTTTCTACAAACAGGGTAACTTCACTTCTACTCTCAAATGGCAGTTTAAATATTTATGTCAGGTATATACACCATCATATTTAAGAGTTTTAAACCCATTTTCTGCAGGATTTAGGTCAGAAACTGGAGAATTTTAAAATTCTTTAACTTCCTTTAAATATGTTTTTTGCTCACCATCAATAAAATAAATACCCATGACACACAAAATAAATAGCCCTCTTATTATCTGACAAAAAAAGAAAGTAAACAAAATTATAGAATGAGGAGATACAGCTTTTTTTTTTTTTTTTTTAAATTTGAATTTCTTATTTTGGCTTTTTTATTATTGTCCTGAAAGTATTATAAAAGTTAGGAAATATGTGTATGCGAAATCTTACCCACCAGTTCTCCTTGTGTTTTCCTAACTATGTCTAAGTTCTGCCCTCCTTTTTATCACACTAATAAAGTCCTTTGGGACACAGGAGTAAGCCAAAGTGTTATGAATAGTTCTTGGCTATTACATTCAAGTCCTTTATACAATTCTGTTAATAAATATATTCAGCTCCACCCAGAAGCAGTTATGTTCCTCGTCTCCAGTTATCTTGGTGAAACACTGTTGAAGAATCTGGCTTCTCTCAAGATAGATAAAATCTTTGTTTAGATTTCTAGCCAAAGCTTAGTCAAGTACAGTTTATACTCATTCTTTTTCTACCATTATCCCTTTACTGTCAATATATTCAAGGAGAATAGCAATGTCATCTTTAAGCCAAATTCTCCTCTTTTCTGTTTATAGCTGTTCTTCAAAGACAGCAATTTTGACAAGTAACAACAGCTCATTCACTAGACATACCATGTGTGTTATTTTGACAGATTCATACAGGGTCAATCAACTTACCTTACTTTCTTGGCAATCAATGTAAGCTGAGTGGGGATGTAAATTCTATCATCACACAATCAAAGTTATAGTTATTAAGTGATTACTCAGGAGCAGGTTCATGAACAAGTGATATAAGCTGAACAAAATACAGTTTGGGTTTAGGTTCTATTGAAGATTTCATCAAATGTTGTGTTTGTATGGAAGCAGCCCATAGTCTTGGCTAGGGAAGTGTAGTAGAGCATGACAGCAATTTAAATTGAATTGTGATGGCTGACAGCTCTACTGGGAAAGGCACTACTTGTACATGAGCCTTCCTGTGGAGCTTGTCCTGTTTCTTTTGACTACTGTTTTCTGGAACAGCTGGGTGCTCTTGCAGAATCACAGTTTGTTGTTCTTGAAGCTTTGGAGTGATCTGAAAGGCTTTAGCTACTTATGTATGGCAGAAATGTATGTGTTCCAGCAGTATTTTTCTGCTTGTGTTATATATAATATTGCTTAAGGAGAAAAGTTACCTTGGGCAGTGCCATACAAAAAACAGCGCTGAAGTGAGAAGGCTGGAAAAAGAAGAGAGTTTGAAAGCTCACAGAATGGACTTGAAGAATGTGTAGAGCATATCACATGGTGGACAGAAATGACGGATATGGAGTTCCAAGAGTTTTATAATTTGATTTCTGGCTAGAAAGCATAATTCTACTGTCTCCAGTCCATTCAGGCAGAAGACCTCCTACAACAGTCTATGGAGTATTTAATTAATATCTTACTTTTCTTGCATCAAAGTGACTAACAGATTGGTTTTAAATAATAATTTTCCGAGAATCTACTACTTTGTAATTGTTTGTGACCAGTTCCAAACAAACAAGAAGAAGGGGCAAAAAAGTTTACTTTTTCTTAAAAAAGTCAGAGATCACATTAGGCTCTGAAACATAGCATCCATTTTTATGCTCCCCATGGTGTATTTAAATAATGAATTTTGCATTCCTTAAGTGTCCTTGACTCATAAGCATCTTTGATCCCCTTTTTTCAAGCCTTGTTAAACTCTGGATAACTTGTGACAATTCTACACTAGGTGAGAGTATGTATTGTTACAAATCTACATATCTTCTCATTTTGCCATCAGTCTGTTTTATAAAAAGGAAAAAGAATAAAACAAAAATCTGCTCTTTCTTTTCCCTATCATGTTGCATGTGTTTATTAAGTCTATTATTCATTCATACTTGATGAAAAGTATCTCCGTCTTTTTCAGAGTTTCTTCTCATGAACATTGTTCTACAGCCACAATAACTACCATGACCAGACTGTTACAGTGTTTGTAACCTTACCCATATTAAGGTAGTGAAGAACATAGAGCAGTATGTGCAGTGAAGATAGACTCCTGGTTTAAACAAAATGTTATAATATTCTGTAATTATGTTTGTTTCATTCTTCAGGCCTTCTAATGCTATGCTGGGTTTTTAAACAGTATTACACACTGAGAAGATATTTTCAGTAAACTGTCCATTGAACTGAATCTTTACTCTTTCTAAAATCCTTTTTGTTTGTTTTTACTGAGACAATAGAGATGGTTTACAAACCAGAAATGTCTGGTTTACATTATATCTGCTAATATATCTCGTTTGGCATTCACCAGCAGTGAACTTCCCCAGATCTTTTTTTACATTAGAATGCTAATCCTGCTGTTCTCCTTCTGTGTTTGTGCATTTGATTTTGCAACTATACAGTTAACAGAAGGCTACTGAAAATAACAGAGACAGCACTTACCTTTCTCTGAGCCAACTTTAGAGGTAGTTTATTTTAAGATGTGAAACATCTTTCCTGTGTTAGACATCCAGGTCTCACAAAATGTCTGCTTCTTTCTAGTGATTATAAAGGGTTTTTAGGGTGACTGATTCAGGTAAACTCCAAGTCAGATTTCAGATAATACCAGTATTTATTAAAAGTTATTTCTTTCTATCTTCTACTCTTTAGTTTAATAAAGAGTTTCGAAACAACTTCACAAGTTTTAATTGATTTTCTTGACACCTCCATGTCCAGTTCATTGGCCATCAACATCCACTTCTCTGTTGTTCTGCGAATATTTCTGGATTGATCTTCTTGAGTCTTGTGTTTATGGGCACAGTACAGGACCTAGATTTTCAGTAAAGTTAAATGTATATTTAGTGGGCAAACTTTTAAGATTGAACATCTTGAACACCTGAAGTGAAACCAGTTGTCCATCTACCCAGTATCCTGTTGCTGGAAATAGCTAGAAATAGATGTCTCAGGAAAAAAACAAAAAAACAAAAAAACAAAAAAACAGAGCTACTTCATCAGATATCTTCCAGGCTTCTCTGTGATCTAATTTCTTAGAGATTTTGGAAACAATTCTTTGTTCTCCAGAATTGAGATCTCTTAAAAAAACACCCAGACAATAACAGCTTCAAGCAGGCCACGTAAAAAAAAAAGGAAAAGTAAAAATCCAGCTGGCCACCACCATAGACTTTGAGGACACTTCAGGTCCCTTCTGTGTATAGTGTAGACAATAGCAACAAGGTAACAATTCTATGACATGTATAACTAGGCAAATTAATACTTCAATAATATTTCAATTTAACCTGTAAAACTTATTTTTCTTAAATACATTCACTAAACCTCAGTGTCTCTAATCTCTTCACCTTTAGTGACCTTGAAACATATGCTGGCACACTGTTTTCCAAACTAATACACAGTTGGAACTGTTTTTAGGTACTTTATGTGCACACTTCCACAAGACTCTTTTGGATTTGTAAGTAGACAGCACAAGGAATTATAGTCCATATACCTGATGCATTTCATTCTTTGTGAATATCTCTTTGAGGCCTCCTCAAAGATCAGATGATAACTTTGAGTATTTAAATTTGCTACACTTTTTTATATCTGAAAAAGCTGTTATTCAGCACATTATTGATTTATTCCCCTAACACTGTGACATTAACTTCTGAGGAAACACAAGTTTCTACAAACTGCTGTATTTTAAGGAATTTAAACAAAAAATGTATTTAAAACTTCAGGAAATAAAAATATTCTCATGTTTTTGTATCATGGCAAGGCTGCTTTTAGTTGGCTTTTTTGGTAAATTTTGTCAAAGTGTCCTTGAGAATCTGGACAAGATTTTACATCTGTGTTTCCAGGAACTATCCAATATTTCTTAATATCCAATTTCTGTGACTGAGGCTTCTGTCTGTCTTCAGGACATGCATATCCTTACAAGGTAATGTGATCCCTCACAAACTCACATTTGTTTTTTGAAGTTTAAACCATTACTCCTTAAAAAGCTTTAGAAGCCTTTCCGCTCCTGCCAGATGTTCTTCCGATGTTTTATGGAAACAAATGAAGTCATCTAAATACGTGAGGATGTTTAAAATTCTCAAAATGTGGCTTAGATCAGCTAGTGCCTTCTGAAAAGTCCCTCATGCACTCACAGTTTGAAAAGCATTCTAGAGGACTGAAATAATTGACAGGGTGTCATAAATATGTTTTTTTTGCTCTTAATCTTCAGCTACTTTTTTTTTCTTCCTTTCTTAATTTGATGGTATCCAGATTTGCTGTCAAAACTGGTAACATATTTTGCTCTTGACATGGAGTCTGGTGTGGAAGGAAGTCGGTAACTATCCGGCCCTGTCTATATATTCTGTTTTCTTAGGTCAGTACTTAAGATTGTTGGGCTTTTTCACAGTTACAGCTGAATATTTTCAAGGCAATGAAAATCGGCTAATCAGAACATCCTGTAGTATATAGTTTAATCTTTTTCTCAGTGCTATCTGGGAAGATTGTGGAATAGATCCTCCTAGAAGGTATGCACATGGAGGACAGGGAAGTGATTCAGGTCAGCCAGCACAGTTTCACTAAGAGCAAGTCCTGCCTCACCAACCTAGTGGCCTTCTACGATGGAGTAACTACATCAGTGGACAAAGGAAGGGCTACAGGTGTTGTCTATCTGGACTTCTGTGAAGCCTTTGACATGGTCCCCCACAGCAGCCTTCTCTCTAAATTTGACAGACATGTATTTGATGGGTGGACAAGGAAATGGAAAAAATTCTTCACGGAAAGGTTTGTCAGGCACTGAAACAGGCTGCTCAGGCAAATGGTGGAACCACCATCCCTGAAGGTGTTTAAAAGGCATTTAGGTGAGGTTCTTAGGGACATAATTCAGTGCCAGAGGAAGGTTATGCTTGGACTCAATGACCCTGAGGGTCTCTTCCAACCAAAACTATTCTATGATTCTGAACGTACCCTTAGGATCTTCTTTGATAAATCTTCACAATTTGACTGTTAATAACTATTATTTGTGTATTTTTTCAGCTAGGTGCAAATCCAACATTTTTACTTCTGATATGGAATTCTAAACAAAGTGTTGTTATATATACCAGGTCTACTGAATCATCTATATACAACAGACCTGTTACAGTATCTAGAAATGAAATTACACACCTTATACACGGCTGTTGCTTACTGTCTATGGTGTCTGTCTCTGGTTGCCTTATTATTGCTGATGTGTTAGCAAAGTGACTGTTCATTAAGTTACTCCATTGTATCTGTGAGTTCTAGAGTTGATTTTTTTTTTACTTTTTATTATCCTTTTCATTTATATAGCTTTACTTATTTTCTTTTAAATATAATCATGTCTTCCTTAGTATCCAAACAAGAACACTAATGTTCTGGATGTTGTATTTAGTGGATTCTTTAGAGCCAGAGAATGGATTTCATGAGTGATTACTTACTGACAATGAAACAAGTTGTCGAAATATTCCATGAGCCATTCTTTCCTTAATAAGTCACTTGTTTGTAACTTAGTTGTTGCCTTAGTCCTTTTTTAGCTTCATCCTTCAGTTCTCATGCTTTTCCTCTGCACCTAAACTTCGATACATATATTTATCATCTTCTTTCATTTTCAGATAACTTGAAGTCTCATTGGTGCAGTTATATTTGGTTTCTGTTTTGTTTGTACCAGTTCTTAACATCATGATAGCATTTGGCTGTACCTTTACTATTATCTGTTTTAGAAATATGGATATGCTTCTATGACACAATATCTGATTACATCTGTAATTGGGAATTTCAGTGCAGACAAGAGGTCAGTGTCAGAAGAATGCAGTTTTAGAGCAAAATCCACCTTTGTTACCTTATAAGTAATACAAAAGAGCATGAATAAAAAAAAAATGGAAAATTGATATATATTGATTTTTCTTCCTTGCAAACAAACTGAGCCAGATACCCTGATCTCCTACCCTGTTGTTAAACGAGAGCTATCTGGTGTAAAAGATGGTCACTCCTAATGGTTTCTTGCCTAAGACCTTTTACTTTGTGTCTGACTAGTTTGATAAGCATATTGTGATGTATGATCTACAATGAGCTACATTTGTACCATAGGCACTTCCAGTGAGGCCCGACGATAAAATTGCATGCTGTTGTCTTTTTGAGGATGTGTGTATGTGAGCATTGCTGTGGAACGAGAAGCTGTGGCTTTGAGAGAAGAAAGTGAGAAGAGAGCTGTTGGGCCAATGCACTGAACTCATCAAATGACCTGACAGTGAAGCACAGGGAGATTCTCTTTCTTTCCTGCAAATAATTCTCAGATCTACCTTTTTCCTTAGTTTTCTGAAATATCTCTTTATTATGTAAATATTTATATGCAAGACTTAGAGATCTTGTTGGACATTGTTTCCCTGGGTCAAAACTTTCTGAATAGTGATTTGCAAAGCTTTTTGAAATATTTAAGATCTGCTACAGTGCTCAAGTCAAATGATACTGTGTGACTGCATACTCTCTTCAGTAAAACTTAATGATTCACAAAAGTCTGGAAAATAATTAGTTAGGTGGAATTCTTTTTATCTGAGATATTGTCAGTGGTGTGCTACAGAGTATAACCTTGCAGTTATATATGAAGTGCTTGTTACCCTAAGGAACTATGAAAGTTTTAAATGAGATAATTTAAAGTAGGATAAACTCATGTACACCTCTTCAATTAGTGTAGATTCGCGATATACACTAAAGTTTGATTAAAATTTAGGAAGTGTCACCAAGAAGGAAAAGTAGCATTATTAGTGAAGGGTTCTTTGGACCAAATGAAGTGCTAACACAATTTGTCGTAATAATAAATAATATTTCTACACAATGGAAGAAGACTTCTGGAAATAAAAATCAGCATAGCTCCATTGAAATCAATATTTGTTTACTGAGTCCAGTAGAACAAAACTGATTTAAACCAGTTGAGATCCTGGATCGTTGTGTTTATAATAGAAACCAGTTGTAATACATGTTAAAAAAACTTACAGGTGATTGTCAAATAAAGGTTAGGCACACAAAACCACTAAACACATGATCACAAGCTAAGTTTATGCTGCCTTTTGAAAATGTACTCTTAAGAATATGTTGTAGAGGGCAGGTTGGCTAGCTTTATTACTTCTAGGCTGAAGCACTTCTAAAATACGTGAAGCACTCTAATAATTTTAAGGTGATCTTCCTGTTAAACTGGACATGCTCAGAAACTTGATGACTCCCAAATGGAATGGCACTTCACTCTGCACATCAGTAGTATTGAAAGTACACTGTTTTTTACATTTAGAAAACCAGTACATGTTCTTTAAGTACACCTTTATACATTTTGGCATAACAAAAGATTATATAGTTCAAAACTTCCTTCATTTTCACACAGGCTAATATTTAAAACATTGAAAAAATATTCGCTGCTGCTAAACATGTTTTATAGTAGAGATGGTAATGGAATGCAATAACATGATTTTTTAAAATTTTCTTTCAATTCTTTCATTCTCTCAGAGGAATGTACCTCCATGTATAAGGCACAAAATGCTTTTTTTATGTTTCCTTTAAAAAAAGCTCAATGAAACTCATAATAAACTAATTTCTACTGTATAAATTTGTAATTTTAAGGTATTAATAACTACATTCCTTCGATGTTATTTTATTAAAGGTATTCTGTTTGGTAAATATCAGGTGGGACCAAGGAGAATGGGGAAAGGATAATGATGAAATAAATCCATTAATATAGTGAATTGCATACCCATGAATAGATGATTATAAGCATGGATATAGGTACATTCCTTAATGTCAATATGCACACGCACACGCATGAACAAATTCATAGTATATGTTTACAGTGTGAACATGGCATGCCTGTGGATGAAAGGCTATCCAACCATCAGTGGGCTGATGACCTGAATTTTGACTTGGTAGGTAATGCCTGAAATTTGACACTGTCCTGTTTATATTAACGAACGAGAAAATAAGATATAATTTCCTTTGCCATTCTGTTTTCTATCACATTAAATATGGTCCTTCAGGCTTTAATGAGTATTTTCAGACAAAAATTAAAATCTCTCACAAGCTACTTCGTCAGTAGTGCAATACTATGTATGCAGGGAATCAGACTTTCCAGATGATATCAGGATCAGTTCATACCTTATCTTTTCTTTATTCTTGCTTTAACAAATTACTTGCATATGGCTCTCATTTTTTCAGAAAACATGTTGTTCCATATAACTTACTCATCACCAGTGCTACGTAGGCTTTCTGAAGCTAGTTTTCCTGCTTTTTGAAGTAAAGCACCAAGTAAAATCCACCAGAAAAGCTGACAATGTAGATATTTGTTTAAAGAAAGACCTTTGCCTTTGTACTAAGGCAAAAGAGGAGTACGAACAACATACATATAACTGGCTCTGCTCTAGTGTTGGGTAACCTTCAAGAGAGAGACCAAATGTACAGCTGGGGACAATTTTTCCACAAACCACATTCCCAGAAAGGTTTGTGTCTGTCTACAGGGTATCAGAATATGTTCAGATTATTTCAGCTGATCAAATTACTGCTGCTTATCAAATCATCTTCTGTGAATTGAGCCAAGGTAATTAACATATGTGTACCTTCTTTTCTCAAACCTTTCATGCCCTGCTGCAAATGAAATTAGATACCTTTTTTTTAAAATGGAGCTAAGCACATTAACCATTTTGAACGTTAAAAATCATAATTAAGCTGATCAATTGACAAATGGTAACTTGTTAAATTGCAATAAATTTATTGCTTGCAATCATGTGAACATACATTTAAAGTAATAAGATAGGAGTTAAGATTAAGAAGTTAGGCACAAACTAAACTAGCGAAGACTTATTTTTTTAAATGGTAAGGTAGAACTAACAAGCACAAGCATCTGGCATTAGCTTAGTAAATTACCATGTCAGTTTAGCTGGAGCAATTCTAAGTGCAGAGGCAAGTTAATCAGACTTAGCAATGATGGAAAGCTACACTGGGTTGTACCACCAGTTTTTAGTCTATAAATGAACAATAACTATGCTCAGCTGTAGCTATGTGTCATGTTTGTTTAAGAAAAATTGTTTTTCTTCAATGCTTTGTGATTTCATTTGCCACATACTTATGTAAACAATAAAGAGAACTTATGTTTTATAGTTACGATGTCATGGGAATTATTTTGGCTATCACAACATTACAGTACTCAGGCATGTTTATCAATGTGCAGGTCTAGAGAAAGCATTTTTAAAGCCTTTATTAGGATGAGGATTTTGAGGGCAGCAACCTTCTTCCAGTGCTTCATGGTTTGTATATCAAGGGACTTTCTGGGTTCTCTGAATGTCAGGATTTCTATATTCCAGCAAGGGATAGATGAAAGACACTCTTACTGCAGAACATGCTGTTGCTCATTCTAATAGGTAAGTCTAGATGCAGCTACTCTTTGTTTCATTGAAATAAATAAGTTTTCTTTTGTCACTTACGAGAAACTTGGGGCTCTACTCAGTTGCTTACACTTAGACAACTAGTGTTTTTTGAGATGCCTTTGAATACGGGGTCCATTTTCCATTTAGAGGATCATGTGTCGCTTTGTAGGTCCTGCATCATCTCTGCAAGATCTTTACAGAAGTCTTGGATACCTGCAGCTTTGCAAGTGGCAAGTTTCTTTTTAAACACTTTAGGAAGATGGTTCAGGTCTTGTCTGTAGATCCATGACTATATGTGCCTGTGTAGTGTGGAATGTCTAGCTCTCTCTATGATCAAAATGGAAATCTAAGTAAAGAAGAGAGTAGGGTCTGGAGAGAGATTCAGCTCACCCTAACAAAGACACCTAGATTTTGTCAACTGAATAGCTGTCTGTATCATCTACTATATTAGCTAGGTCTCTACTGATTTGATGCTTATGCATAGATATCTAATATGTACCTTTAGTCTGTCATTGAGTCCTACTTAGATTATCCTAGACTTCAATGCATGGAAAAAGATGCAGACAGAAACAGTTAGAAAGAAGGACAGGTTTAATTTAAAGGATGATTACACTACAATCTATTCTCTTACTGTAATTAATGCAATAATATTTCAGTTTTGATTCAAAAGAAGTTTTGAATGGACCTTGCTATTGTTATTATTAGAAGAGTGTAAGATACTGGACAAATGTAAAACATTTTTACAGTTTTATCATTTCCCTTAGTCCTTCTTAGAAAATACTCTGTTTACTGTCATGTTTGTTCTCCATGTAAGACAGAAACTTCTGAGATGGTAAAATCAATAATTAAACAAAAGTTAGTCTCACGCTTAACAGGCATCTCAGAGCCCTGGTGACACTATTATCCAAACAAGCAAACAAAGTCTCTGCTCCATTGTATAATAATGTGAGTAAATTTAACACCATAGCACATGTAATTGGATGCATTAGAATTTTCACATTTTAAAAAGAAAACACGTTACACTGTTTTAGAATTTACATTCACTTTATTTTAATTCCTATTTAAAAATCAGGAAAATATCTTATTTGCTCTGTTGTATTTGTTTATCCCTATGTATTTTATCTTACTATAACTTTATTATAACGCTATAAGAGTGTGCTTGTATTTTGGTTTGGGATTTTGTGCAAAAGAGATATCCACAAATAAGTGTATAAAAATATGATTCGTTGTAGTAAATATCATTCACATACTGCACAATAATTTTGAAACATACATATCTGTAAATGAACAGATTCAGAAGACAGGATAATATTAAATATCCTTCTATTGAAGACAGGATTATAGAGTAAATCCTTCACATAGTGAAAGTTTAATGTGCTAAATAAATTCCTCTACCTAAAATAGCAGCAAATCAAAAACACACTTGAAGTTTTTTCCTGCTAGCCTAAATAGATATGTTAAACTATTTAGTAACTTCTTCATAACAGGAGGGAAAGGGAACCCTCTAGTGCATGAAGTAAGAATTAAACACGGATGTTATCTGAAGCTGTAACTGTAAAAGGTGTATTCAAGCTAGATTTTACAAATTAAAGAAATTAAATAATGTATATGTGTTTCTTACTTAAAAAATATTTTGATTTTGGCACAAGCTCAAACGTCATGATTAGAAACATTAATGTGATTAATTTGATCTGTTTTTCTGGCCAATAATATATATGTGTATTTGAGTTTTATTATCTATTAGAAATTGTTATCAAGCTAAAAAAATGTTACTGGATCCAGCATGAACTCAAAAGTAATAAACATTATGAGGAGCATGATATCTTTTGTTTTCATTAAAATATTTTAAATTAATCATATCTAGAAAGTCACTGCTGTGATATTTCATCCTTCGTGAGTACTCTGTTGCACTGAAAAAAAAAGTCAAAATTCTCCCTATGGGGAATTTCAAATATTGAACAAATGCAGTATCAAGGCTTTAGTTGTTTCTGCTAATGAACACCTCTGTATGTTTCTCATTTTTATTGATTATATGAATCTTGAATGACTGTTGTGAATTCTTGTCTTTGCATACTCACCCTAGCATGTTCCTATTTCAAATGTTTCTTTCATTCCTCATGCTCCTTGATTACTTTAGTAATACTTTTCTGCTTTTCTTTGGTCTTTCTAACAAACATTCAGCTACAGGAGAACTACAGATGTACCAAAATAATCTAGCTAATCACTTGTTGGAATCATTATCAAACACACACATGCCCTCACAAATGAGTGGATATTTCTAATTTGATAGCTGATGTATACACACTTTGCATTCAGCACAGACAGCTGTCAAAGACAACACCAGACTCCAGCACTGAAGAATCATCCATCTATATTAAAGGTCTTAGAGCACTTTGTATTACCTTTTCACACTATTTTTATACTTGGACTTTTAAACTGACTTTAGTGAAGTTATCCCTGGTTCCAACAAGGTTTGTGAGATGCAAAATAGCCTTTGTTTCTGTCTGTTTCAGACAGATGACGAAATGAAATACAACCCAGTGCATTCTTCCTTCCCAGGGTGCAGCTGCATTCTATTTACTTCCCAGATTGCTAATAGGATATTTCAAAGGTTCTAGTGGTATAGTCTAGTTCACGACCTACCTCATTGTGTTGACTTCTAGATAATTTATAGACTTATTTTTTAAAAAAAAATTGTCACTAATCTCAAGTTCAGTGTAAATTTTTCCATTTGTAAAGTTGAGTTTAACTAAACTGGAAGCTTGTCATTAATTAGTGTATATCCTAACACAGGAAAATAGTAAAGGAAATGCATTTATTCAGAGATTTTTTTTATTACTTAGTATATATCCGCTCTTCTTAGTTGAGTTTATCTTTAGTTGACTGCACTTCATCTGAATGTTGATAGACACTATGCTGTTTTTCTATGTCTGAGTCCCTTTCTTCAGAGATCTCTGTTTTTATTTCCCTTCTACCTCCCTGCCTAACTTCTGCAAGTTATCCTACTCTCTTCTCAAAGCTTTTAAAGACCAGGAAGACTGGGAGCAAATATTGTTGTTGCCACATTTTAGTGTTGGGTCAGCTGATAATAATGCATCCCTCTCTTAATATGTTCCCTCTGACCTTTGGCTGCTCCCTGTCAAGGGACATGCTGAGAAGGAGATGAAATAAATGATTATGCTCAGTCATCAGTTTGAGAAATAGAACTAGGAGGAAGTTTTAGAAAGAGATCTCCTCAGCAGTTAAGAGAAGAGAACACCATACAGCAGAGAGCAGAGGTGAAACAGAGAGAAAAAATAATGAGGGCAGACGGCCAAGACAACCCTTTGGCAAAGAGGCCAGCCAGGGAGGTGGAGAACTTAGACGAAAACCTGAGTATCCAGCCAGAAGTCACGAGTTAAGCAATTCTTGTGGGAAAGCTTGACTGTTGGTTCTTAGTACTCATCAGGAGCCCAACAAGAAGGAAAGACAGACAGGTGTAGAACACTGAACCTCATAAGTCATTCTGTAACCACAGTCCAAAGAAAATAAAAAGTTCATTAGTATTGGAAAGTTTGACTTTTGCTGTGCTCACTTGACCAAATTAAGTACTCATACCAAAAGTATCAAGCTGTACTGGTCAAATGTATTGCATAACCTCATTCTGTGTCAAGTCTCAATTGGTGTAAACTTTGAAAACTCCATTAGCTCTGGTGAAATTATATTTACATAAGCCAGCTGAAATTCTAGCTCTCAAAATGCAAAATTAATTTGTTTGTTTTATTACCTTTAAGCTGAGTGCTCATGGGGTAGCAATAGAAAAAAGAATGTCGTAAGAACTCACTAATGTAACCACATAATGAGGAAATGTTGCATTTTTAGCATGCCTGAACAATCACTTACAGAGTGCTTGGTTAATGTGCATCATGGATTACTAAAGCTGATCACTAAGGGTGCAAATTAATGGGTATTTCATAGCAACAGATTCTCTGGCCCTGACAGTGGTGAAACACTTGTAACATTGAAAAGTTTTAGACCCTATTGACATGTATTTTCAATCAAAATCTAGACCAGAGAGGGTGGTATTAATATCACATAACTTCAGGGACTTAATTCATTTATCTAGTGTCTCAGACCAGAGAAATTAAAAACATCTCTGTGTCATCTCTTGTTCTCAAACTAAGTCCAAATAATGAGAGTGCCATGTAGGATTCTTTTGCAAAACAGTCTGGCTTCAAGCTGTCACTTCAGAAAGGCCTAGATCTTCTATGAATCATATATCTGTCATCCTCACACAAATATCTTTAACTTCAGCCTCTTGGGTAGCAGTAGATGCCAATGTTTTGCTAAACAAATCAGGCCCCAGATGCCTAGACTGTCAATGTCTAAATTTGAGCTAGTGATCTTCCACCCTCTTCACAGTAAAGACAAGTCAGTGCCTTTACTTCCCAATACCAGCAGTGAAATATAAATGTCCTCTTGAAGATAACTGCATCCAATAAATGCTAGTTCATTCTATACTGACAAAAGGAAGCAAAAGTAATCATCTGAGGTTATATATCCATATTTTATGTGGGTATTGCCATCTAGCACCATAATGTTAAATCTGTGTCTCCCCCCTTCCCTGCTGTCTTCTTTAGCACCATAAGGATTATGCCACCCATAAAACCAGTAGTACTAATACCAGTGACCACAAGTCTACCTGGTCTAAACTAAAGTGTAATTTTCTCCTTCGTCTGTGGAACGATTTACCCTGTGAGACACACATTATCTTTGTGTGCGTGGCACTAAGAAAGCCTTGGGGATAGCAATTGTTTAGTTCCATACAGGATATGGCCTTGCAGGAAAAGTATTTTGCTTTGTTTCTCATTGCACCTGGACAGTGTACTGATTGCAGTAACATTCTTTTGCAGCTAAATGTAACCACTTTTTCATAACAGGTCTTATTCACCTCATTATTTAGTAAATTATCTTTCTGAGGGACAGAAGGTCACAGCAATTTGAGCTGTTTGCCAGAGAATACATCTGCTAGTTTTCTTAATAATGCCTTTAAATGAACATCTGCAAACCTCCTGAGACTATTGACTGACTGTGTCTTCCAGCCTCTTAACACAGAGCAAATAAACAAACAACGCCCCATAATTTTAAACTTTAGAAGATTCAGCTTTGTTTCCTCAAGAAGAAAATAAAGGATGAAGCTGAAAGTGATCGTACTTTCCTGTACACACAAAAGAAGTTAAAACTGTGACTGAATCTTGATATTTAGTGTAACGGGAATACATGTGTACATGTGCACACATATGCACTTACACACACATAAATGTAGACGGTTGAATTCAGTGGATAATAGCGAATTGTTGAAGAGCTGTGTAAGAGTGGATGTATACAGAGAGATCAATATTCTTTCATAATAGTAAAGTCAGAAGGCTTTTCCACCTCTGCTTCTTAAAATTAAATTTAACGCAAATACATATAAATCAAAAAATGTATATTACAACAAAAAGAATATTCATACACTTTTGCAGTGTATGAATTACACAGTAAAAAGTTGTCTTCTACATTTTTGTTCATGTGCAGATGAAGGCATAACAATAGGACTATTTTTACAAATCAAAACATATTGTGATTTTCTGATTTTCCATTTTTTCTTTATTATTACATTTAATAAAATTTGTTGTAATTTTCAAGATACTTAAATTCCAGTAAATTAAAAGCTACCCATTCTTTCTGAATAAAATGTACTTGCTACCAAACTACAAAATATTGCGAGACTGCCAACACTGAGGCTGTAAAGAGAGTTAAGACATCTAGTTTTTATTCTTAGTGCCACGCTATATACTGCTTGTGTATTACTACACCATACCTATCAAATTGCTTATTCAAAATCCTGAAGTCTGTAAGGAGCATTCTCTTCCTTATTAAATTGGTTTTGGCTGGGATAGAGCTTATTTTTTTCACAGCAGCTTGCATTTGGTACTGTATTTTTAGATTTGTGACCAAAACAGCGTTGATAACACAGGGATGTTTCAGTTATTGCTGAACAGTGCTTACACAGCAGCAAGGACTTTTCTGCTTCTCATGCTGCCCCAACAGCCCTTAGGCCAGTGGTGCACAAGAAGCTGGGATGGGACACAGCCATGACAGCTGACCACAACTGACCAAAGGGATATTCCATACCATATGATGTATATGCTCAGTATATAAAGCTGTGGAAACAAGGTGGAAAGGGGAACATTCAAAATTATTGCATTTGTCTTCTCAAGTAACTATTACATGTGATGAAGCCCTGCCTTCCTCGAAATGGGTAAACCTCTGCCCACTGATAAGAAGAGAATTAATTCCTTCTTTTGCTTTGCTTGCACATGCAGCTTTTGCTTTACCTATTAAACTGTCTTTGTCTCAGCCCATGATTTTTCTCACTCTTACCCTTTCAACACTTTTTCATCCTGCTGCAAGTGAGTGAGCGAGCAGCTGTGTGGGGCTTTACTGCCCAACAAAGTTAAACTACAACACTTATGAAGAACAAGCATTATTTGGCCATAAATTAGACTTTCTATACATTGTAAATATAAGGTTTTCTCAGTGCAATTAACTGTTAAAATTATTTTAAATACTTCATTTTCTACCCATTTTGCTGCTGCTAAAATCTAAATTACATATTTAGAAATGGAAACAAAATCCTAACCAGTCTGAAAGTCCCAATGAAAGACTCAGTTTCTTACAGAGTCATTAAACCTAGTGGAAAGGGCACTCTCTGGCAAATGTAGGTTGGAACACCCTCAAATATAAGAATCTACTGTAGTAAAGAAGGCATGCCTTAGATGTGCCCTGAATTACGAATAAAAACCACAGTGCTTCACTGTTCACATAAGTCTAGAATACCTGCCCCTCCAGTAGATATTCCAGGCTGTCAACACCAATAGACGAAACCTGAACAAAAGTATAACAACCTTATAAAACATACTCTGAGTTGCCATACACTGATATTTCCTTTACAGAGTGGGGGGTGAGAAGGGAAGGGCAATAGTTCTGATGTTATATTCTACTGTCAACTTACTTAGATTTAAAAAAAATTAATGGCACCATAAAACTGACAGAGATAACACCACTGTATTTATAGCAGTCCATGGCTGTAATTATTTAGTTACTTATACAGAATTATTTAATAAAAGAGAGATAAGATTAGTGAAATCTGCAAAGTTCAAGTACCATGTGAAAAATTTCAAAAGTGAGTCCCTTCAGTTTAACTCCTTTTTTTTTGTGCCCACACACTCACAATCTGTTTTTCTAATGCTACACTGAGTGCAGCTTTTGAAAATATTGAGTTACTCAAGAGCTCAAGATTAGACTACCTATAAACAAATATTAATATTACCTAAATGACTGGATCTTTGAGTGGGACCCCATATATCTGCCTTTACCATCAAAAATGTATGCCTGAAGCCTACACTTCTTTTTTGTACTATTTCTACAGTAACTGGAAGGAGACAGGAACCTACACAGAAAGACAAAGAAAGACAAATAAACTGGTGAAGAGTCTTAAGCACAAGTCTTATGAGGAGTGGCTAAGGGAACTGGGGTTGTTTAGCTTGGAAAAAAAGAGGCTGAGGAAAGACCTTATTGCTGTCTACAACTACCTGAAAGGAGGCTGTAGCATGGAGAGTTTTGGTCTCTTTTCCCACATAGCAAGCAATAGGAACAGAGAAAATGACCTCAAGTGGTAACGGGGAGCTTTAGATTTGATATTAGGAAAATATTGTTCACTGAAACGGTTGTCAAGCATTGGAACAGGTTTAACAGTTATCATCCCTGGAGATATTTAAAAGACGTTTAGGTGAGGTTCTTAGGGACCTGGATTAGAAGTGAAATTGAGAGTGCTAGGTTAATGATTGGACTTGATGATCTTAAAGGTCTCTTTCAACCGATTCTATGTTTCTATGATTAATCTTATCTGTCTTGAACATTTATTTAAAGAAGATATGAATTTATCTTGGGAGACGCATACTTTCACTGGTAATTGTGGAATCAAGATAACTAACACAACTCAGACCTCTAATTTTTAGACACTTGATGCTAAGTGAAATGCATCCCACTACAGGTGATTGTCTGGTATAAAACTAGTGGATTTGTGTTATACAAATGTCAAAATACTGACCTTGCAAGACAAAGCTTATATGCAAGTAGTTCTTGTTCCTTCCTTTTAGTGAAGAATGAAAAGTAATAATATTGTCATCAAATTGCAATTCGCAAGTTTAAAATTATTTCTCTCTGTACATTTCTGAATTATATAAAAGAATAAAAAACCAGCAATATTTATTCAAAACTTAGTTTTTCAAGTGGTGTAAGAAGTAAGATTAAAAAGACTAAAATATAAAGTTAGATTTCTTGGCAAGCAAGATGAATTATGAGCACCCAACTGCTTTCATTAATATTTAACTCTTTATTCAATACACCTTTATTCAATAATATGTTCTTACAAAGATAAGGTCATTGCATTAAGAACAAATCTCTAGGCTCAGGCTGTCAAAGATACTAAAGGTAATTTAGCATCTAAGTTCTGTTAGGAAAGTTGGTATACAATATTTGGGAATCTGTGACAGATTGGCCTTCAGAAATCTCTCTCTTAGTGTTTAATTAATTTCTCAGTCTCTTAAAGCTATTAAAAAATAATTAACAACTGAAATTCTTTAACATAGAAAATTGTTACCTGCAGATTGCATTCTCCTGTGAAATGCTTTAAGTCTTCTAAATTCACTTAGTTTTGCTGCACTAATCATCATTTCTGTTGCATGGGAACCAGCTGTTTTGAATGAGCAATTAAGTTATTAGGTAAAATGGAATAAGATGTTAAAAGTATTTTCTTGTTATGTTCTTTTTTTTTCCTTCAATTTTTTCTGCCCCTTTTTAGCCTGCCATAAGGAAGTTACAACAACTAATGTAAATAGGTGAAAAACGAGGGACAGGTGAACCTGGTCAAACGTATTCTCATCTAATCAAGTCTTGTTCGCTTTGTCTAAGCAAAGACTTCAGTCACATGAAGAAGCCTGAAGGGACTCAGCATGAAAGTAATGATTAGCAACAATTTTCCAGTTGAAAATTCAGTTGAAACTTTCACATCCTCTTTTTACATAATGAAAAGAGAGAGTGTACTTGGATTAAAGGTTTACTTTGGATTAAAATCAAAATAATGGGTTTGTTTAGTTTGTTTGGTACATTTTGCATTGCCTTCCTTACCTATTGTTTTTGTTTGGTTTTTAAGAAAAATCTGTCATTTTGTGTCATTTATTCTAGTTTATCATGTAATTCAAGAATTTTGTTTCAAGGCTAGCTTGTAAACTATTCTGAGCTTCTATTCTTTTTATTTCAAACAATAACATTGCAAATGCAGAATTAGGACTTGTCCAGCCATAGCTCATTTATTTTCCAGGGACTCTCATAGCCTCCAGGCTAAACATCTGCGGTGATTACACCCTGTTCTAAGGAGTTACTTCCTCTTCAGAAGCAGCTATGTAATGTTGAATTGACATTATACTCTACAGCCTTTGAAGCATGCACCATTGCCAGAAGTGAAATCAAAACTCAGCCCAACAGAGTGTACACTTCGGAGTGTCTTGCAAATATATGTTTATATGGACACTGCAGAAGGGTAGCTTGCATCAGTGTAATGCATATAAACCTCTCTGAAATACCGAAATATGGTTATTGCAGTGGAGATTACAATGTATTCCTTGCATCTGTTAATCTAAATCATTGGGACTTTTAACAATCTCTCTACAAAAGTAAATGAGATTCTAACTAATGAACACTTTTTTAAAAAAAATCAACATCCCAAGTTCATTAGTGCCTGAACATTTCTTTGGTTTCACTTTGAAAAGCTAAACTAACTTAAGGTTTTAATTTTACTATTGTACATATTCTATATTTAAACCTTTTGTTCAGTGGAATTCATTAATTTATGGTGTTTAAAGTAGTATCAATTTTTTAATATACAGCATCACAATGCTATCTTTGAATAAAATGTTATAGACTACATCTTCAAATGACCCTGCAAAACCAGAACAAAAACTAACACAAGCAGACATTTAAGACATATTATCTTCCATGACTCCCAGAAAATTGGATGATTATTTGTGTTGTTGCTGAGTGTGGTGGAAAAAGGCAAAATCTCAAAGAAAGGAATCCTTTGTTATTTAAAATCTATTATATAGGGACCTCTAAAAACATATTGTCTGCCAAGTAATCACAAAGCAGAACAATGATTTAATGCACAGGTTATGGTACTATGTGGAACTGCAAAAGTTGTAAGGATAAATGAAGGATAAAAATAATTAATTAAGTGGTAGGAGAAGACAGCTGTGCAATCACATCTATCTATTCCACATTTTATCAGTCAACTGGCAGTGAGAATCAAAGATTCTCTGGTACCTTAATCAACTTCAGAAGGTATTAATTAAAGGGTTAGAATGGGGAACAGCAGGCAGGAAGAGCTAGCAGTAAATTAATGAAGTAGAGCCAAGAGAGGCAGAGTAACTGAGAAAATGATAGGAAACAGGAACAGATTAGAAGCAATCAGTAATTGGAAAGAGTAATACTGGGGAGGAAACTTTATTTGAGTGGTATGTGCAGAAAAAGAGCTGTAAAAGAACTACTGTAACCCTTGTTTTTTCTTTTAACACAGACATTTCCTTACACACAATTAAAGTAGATTTGAGGGATTAAGAAATAAATGTCTCTGAGCCTGTGGGAATAGAGTTAGATCTAGTGTCTTGGCCCCTTGCCAGTTTGGATATTGCCCCAATTTCTTAAAGCTGCATATGGCAACTCTCTGTACTTCCTGTCCTAAACTGCCAAGTAGCCTTGCTTTATGTTGTCAAACAGCTGCTTGTTCTTAAGTAGTTTGGGAGTCTTTACTGTGAAAGATGGTATAACCAAGAGTCTGGGTCAAATAAATTGCTTGGAGTTACCAAAAGGAAGTTTTACATGACAGAAGTTGTAAAGGTAAAGCCTTCCCAGAGTTCCTGCTGCAATGAGCATGTGGAGAGCAGGGAAAGGAATGTATTTGATGCGTTTGTTTGAATGAGCTTCTGGCAACAGGACTTCTATTCTGGTTCTCATTGGACTTGGTGAACTTCTCACTGGGACAAGGTTAGGATTTCGGAGTCCTTTTAATGAGTCCAAGTGGTGGTATTTGCATTGGTTATGTTGAGAGAGTGGATTTTGACAGAGTGACTTTCATGCCCTCAACAGCATAAGAATTCAGATTTAACATGTCTGAATCAAGGAAAAAAAATACATTTCAATGCTGAGAAAGAAAACTGCCTTTGTTAAGTCTTTTCCTGGGCAGTGAACTGGATAATGAATTATGATATAATCTTTACTATTGTCATTAACGAGAAATTAATCCTTCCCTTAGGAAATAAGACCTACTGGATGTCATTAGTCGAAGTTGATAGACTCGCTTGCCAGGACAAATTTCTCCTGGATACACTTGCAAAAACACAAACAGACATCTTGACTTCTGTGTCTGCTTGGCCAGTGCAATAAAATACAGTTGTAATCTTGGTAACTAAAAGGGAGGAAAGGGAGTAATAAAATAATTACCTCCTTTCTGTTTCTGCCCAAGGCCCTTTTATAGTTTATTTCCTATCTGTATTTAGCTCTGTTTCAACTAAAATGGTTTGCAGACCAATTATTCTTTTTCTGGGCCTTATTTGATTTCACTTTTTTCAAAGAAGTGAAAAAAAATCATTCTACAAAGAGTGCTGTGGCAAGCTCTTTTTTCTTTGTAACTTTCATTTTTGCCTAGTAGCTTTCTATTCTGCTTCATTCCTCCTGAGTTTGATGAGTGTTATAATGGATAGTTTTGAGGGTTACTGGGTGAAGGTAAAGTTCAGGCAGGTTGCCTTCTGGATGACCCTCAGTGACAGCTGTAAATGAGGCAAACCATTCTAATACAGATTTCAGACTTACAATGGTCCACTTCACCATTTGGGGGGTTGGGAAACGAGGAATGGTCTTTATTAGCTAGAAGAGATTGTGCTGTTAAGCAGCTTGCAGTTCACATGCTAACGGTTAATTTTAATGGACGGGTTGTGACATTATTCTGAAAGAAGTTAAAATAACATTTTAACAGCCTGAGGTAATATAAGAAGCCTTGCTGTAATAAAACACCCCATTGATACAATATCAGGAGAAAAGGAACTTTTACATTGTAGTAATAGATATACAAAAGTAAGGTAATTTATTCTCATGCTCTGCAGTTTCTGCTATTAGAGATATTCTAAGACTTTTGTAATACTAATGGTACATCATTCTATGGACAAAGTTTATTTAAAGCTATAGAGGCACTAGTTAGAATATAATTTTCCCTTGATTCATGTGACTGCAGGAAGACATACAAATGCTAACAGACTCTAAGACACTGTAAGTAAATGTTTTCATTTTGCTGCTTAGGATGTTTTTCTTGGTTGGAATAAGTATTTAAGATGAAAGCGATTATTAGCACCTGATTTTGTTAAACTAGTTGGAAGAGAGAGATTCTTTGAAAAATGCATTAAAATGTTGAAGCATCGGTACTGCTGTTAGCCCCACAGGGATTTTAGCAATTTCATGTGTGAATTGTTTCTAGTGACGAGTGTAAAATATCAGAACCTATGTAATATGAAAAAGACATGCCGTGGAAGCATGGATGGAAATGAGAGTGCACTTTTATTTCACATTTTAGTAGGAAGTATCCCAAAGGGAAAACTTTTATTTGTCTGTTTTATTTTTTTTAATGTAATTCAGTCTTCAAAAATAGATATAAATATAACCTTCTAACATCATACTTATTTTATGGCACAGGTATCATTGTTTGGATGCTGTACATTAGTATTTTAATGCCTATGCATATTTAAATTTCTTTTAAATGTTTTTTTAAAAGGTAGCATGTAATTGTATTTATTTAATCCTAAACTTTATTCAAACTTAGTCCAGCTTTTTTCACAGTATCACAGTATCACAGTATCACAGTATCACAGTATCACAGTATGTTTGGGATTGGAAGGGACCTCAAAAGATCATCTAGTCCAATCCCCCTGCTGGAGCAGGAACGCCTAGGTGAGGTCGCACAGGAATGTGTCCAGGCCGGCTTTGAATGTCTCCAGGGAAGGAGACTCCACAACCTCCCTGGGTAGCCTGTTCCAGTGCTCTGTTACCCTCACTGAGAAGAAGTTCTTTCTCAAATTTAAGTGGAACCTCTTGTGTTCCAGCTTGATCCCATTGCCCCTTGTCCTATCATTGTTTGCCACTGAGAAGAGCCTGACTCCATCCTCGTGGCACTCACCCTTTATGTATTTATAAACATTAATAAGGTCACCCCTCAGTCTCCTCTTCTCCAAACTAAAGAGCCCCAGCTCCCTCAGCCTTTCTTCATAAGGGAGATGTTCCACTCCCTTAATCATCTTTGTTGCCCTACGCTGGACCCTCTCCAGCAGTTCCCTGTCCTTCTTGAACTGAGGGGCCCAGAACTGGACACAATATTCCAGATGGGGTCTCACCAGGGCGGAGTGGAGGGGAAGGAGGACCTCTCTCGATCTACTAACCACCCCCCTTGTAATACACCCAAGGATGCCATTAGCCTTCCTGGCCACAAGGGCACAGTGCTGGCTCATGGTCATCCTGTTGTCCACCAGGACCCCCAGGTCCCTTTCCCCTACACTGCTCTCTAATATGTAATTTCCCAACCTATACTGGAACTTGGGATTGTTCCTGCCCAGATACAGGACTCTACACTTTCCCTTGTTAAATTCCATCAGGTTATCCCCCGCCCAACTCTCCAGCCTGTCCAGGTCCCGCTGGATGGCAGCACAGCCTTCTGGCGTGTCAGCCACTCCTCCCAGCTTAGTGTCATCAGCAAACTTGCTGATGGTACACTCAATTCCCTCATCTAAATCATTAATGAATATATTGAATAATATTGGCCCCAGTACTGACCCCTGAGGCACTCCACTAGATACTGGCCTCCAACTGGACTCCGCACCATTGACCACCACTCTCTGGCTTCTCTCTTTAAGCCAGTTTGCAACCCACCTCACTACTCTATTGTCTAGACCACACCTCCTCAATTTAGCTGTGAGGATGCTGTGAGGGACTGTGTCAAAGGCTTTACTGAAGTCAAGGTAGACCACATCCACCGCTCTGCCATCATCCATCCACCTTGTTACATTCTCATAAAAGGCTATGAGGTTGGTCAAGCATGACTTACCCTTGGTAAAGCCATGCTGACTGCCCCTAATGACCCTCTTATCCCTGATGTGCCTTGAGATGACACCAAGGATAAGCTGTTCCATTACTTTCCCAGGGACAGAGGTGAGGCTGACCGGTCTATAATTACCCGGGTCCTCCTTCTTGCCCTTTTTAAAGACTGGAGTGACATTTGCTTTCCTCCAATCCTCGGGCACCTCTCCCGTTTCCCAAGACTTGGCAAAAATGATGGATAGCGGTCTAGCAATTACTTCAGCCAGCTCCCTCAGCACCCGTGGATGCATCCCATCTGGACCCATGGATTTATGGACATCCAAACTACTTAATTGTTCCCTAACCCAGTCCTCATCGACTAAAGCAAACTCCTCCATTAACCTGGCTTCATCCGGGGTCTCAGGGGTACAGGGTTCCCCAGGACAGCCTCCAGCGGAGTAGACAGAGACAAAGAAGGCATTCAGCAATTCTGCCTTCTCTGTGTCTTCTGCCACCAGGGCACCCACCTCATTCATCAGTGGGCCTACATTGCCTCTGGTATTAGTTTTATCTGCTATGTATTTGAAAAAGTTCTTCTTGCTGTCCTTGACCCCTCTCGCCAGCTGTAATTCTAAGGAGGCCTTGGCTACCCTAGCTGCCTTCCTGCATCCTCTAACAGCAGCCTTATATTCCTCCCAAGTGGCCAGTCCCTGCTTCCATGACCTGTAAACTCGCCTCTTCTGCTTGAGCATACCCAACAGATCCCTATTCAACCTGGCAGGCCTTCTGGCTCCCTTCCTCGACTTCCTACATGTGGGGATGCTCTGATCCTGAGCATGGAAGAAGCAATCTCTGAATGCAATCCAGCTCTCTTGGGCCCCTTTTCCTTCAAGCAGTCTTGCCCATGGGATTTCCCCCAGCAATTGCTTGAAAAGGCTGAAATTAGCCCTGCCAAAGTCCAGGGTTGCAATTCTACTTGCTATTCTGTTCCTGCCACACGAGATGCTGAACTCCACCATCTCGTGGTCACTGCAACCCAGGCAGCCCTCGACCTTTGCTGCTTTCGACCAGACCCTCTTTGTTAGTGAGGATGAGATCCAGCAGTGCACCTCTCCTGGTCGGCTCCTCCACCATCTGCATGAGGAAGTTATCATCAATGCACTGGAGGAACCTCCTGGACTGTGGCTGGCTGGCTGAATGGTCCTTCCAGCAAACATCAGGGAAGTTAAAATCACCCACAACAACCAGGGCCTGTGACTGTGAGGCCACTCTCAGCTGCGCATAGAAGGCCTCATCAACTTCCTCAGTCTGATCTGGTGGCCTGTAATAGACACCTACAACAGTATCACCCCTGCCAGCCTGTCCCTTGATCCTGACCCATACACTCTCAACTCGTTCCTCATCCGCTCCTGGGCAGAATTTAGTACATTGCAGTTGCTCTCTCACATAGAGAGCAACTCCACCACCACGCCTGGTTGGCCTGTCTTTCCTGAAAAGAGCGTAGCCATCCATGACCACATTCCAGTCATGTGAACTGTCCCACCACATTTCTGTAATTGCCACCAGATCATAATCTCCCGACCGAACATAGGATTCTAACTCCTCCTGCTTATTCCCCATGCTGCGCGCATTGGTGTACAGGCATTTCAGGGAGCGAGCAGAGCACACCAATTTCTCCCTAGGGGCACAGGAGGCCACCCGGTCCTCATCTGTTTTAGAATGCTGCCCCACTGGGGCAAGCCCAACTACAACCCCATCCCCCTTCGAGCCCAGCTAATTCCTGCCCCAGCATCCTTTTGCCTCTGCGAGATAAGCCTTTCCTGCATAACACTGTCTGGACTGGAGTCTTATAAAACCAGCCATTATCAAAAAAACCAAAGCCCTGCCTGTAGCACCAGTCTTGGAGCCAACCATTTAGAGATTGAATTTTCCCATTCCACCCCACATCGTCACTTGAAGAGGGAAGGAGTGAAGAGAAGATCACTTTTCTTCAGGCACTGTATGGTGATTTCCTTGTACACGATTTACTTGGAGAGAGAATCAAAAATACATGCAAAGTATCAAAATTGGGTCAAAATAACAATGTTTAGCATATTTTGCTGTATGAATTAATAAGTAGTATAAGAATATTTGTGGGAGCTGTGTAATTACCTGTTCCATTACCAGAAGACTGAAACATTATTATCTGTATTGATGTAGACAGGAGCGCACAGGAGATATAATTAAGAAACACACACTATTTTTGTGATCTAAGGTACCGAGGAGGTGATCCATGCCAGTCATAAAGGAACAATTGCCATGACTTGTTTTCTCAGCCAACTGCATGCTGTTTGGCAAGTTAGCAGGGGAGAATTACATGGGTTATATATAATGGAATGTCTGAACAGCTGCCGCAGTGAGGGCAGTCGACAGGTTTGTCAGCTTTTAGAGTAATTAACCCAGCAGGAAATTCATTCCCAGGTGGCTACTGGAAAGAATCAAGTTTAGTGAGGCAATGACAGATGAGAAAATGAGAGTAGAGATGTGTACAAACATCTCTCTTTTTTTATAGAACAAAAACTTTCCTGAAATTTATGGGGTTGAAACATAAGAACAGAATCATTGGTTCAGTCCATTTGTCCATCTAGGCCCAAAGCCTTTCTTCAGCACAGGTCTCATAAGCAGATACTCACGGAAGAGGATGAACAGGACAGGCATGTATCTTCCTAATATGCTCTCAGATTCCAATTCATTTCAGCTGAGGAGATTTCTGGAGTCCTGTGTGTTTTCTCTCCTTGATCACCACCCTTGCACAACTCTTCCAGGTGGTCATCCAAGCTTCTAATGAACCTCGTGAACTCTTTGCAACTGCAAGACCCTTCAGCAAGGAGTTCCACAGCTCTTCTGCCCACTGCATGAAAAAAACACTTTATTCGCTTTGAACTTGCACTCTGCTGTCTCTGCTGATGGTCCCTTCTTCTTTCAATGGAAGAGATGAGCAATTGTCAGCTCCTATCCCTTCTCTTCCTCATACTCATCAGTGTATATACCACCCTTATATCTTCGTTTTCCCAAGCCGTATCTTTCAATGAAGTATCCCAGCCTATTTGAATATTCCACACATGGAAACAATTTCATACTATTTTTCATTTGATTTGCCTTTCTTTGGAGGTAGTTACTGAACAAAATTGCATTTGATTGTCTAAGTGGAGTGATCACAATTTAATCTTTGCACTCTTTATGTAAATTAGGTTGTATAAACTACAATAGCTGAACCAAGAAATAAAGATATGCCGGATGATCTCTTTGGTGATAAATTACAGAGAAGCTCAAGAAAAACAAATGAATCCAAATGCCTAAATGTAATCCCTTGCTATTCATTCAGTCCACATCAGTACACTGTAGAGAACCTATTTTTTCATAGCACCATAGCAATACAGTAGTGATATCTGAATTATTCAGATGACTAAGTGCAGGAGAAGGATTAAAAGGTGTACAGGAACTTATTTTGCAAGGAAGTTATCAAATATAGAAGTGAACGAGAAAAGGAGGCATTCATGAACAAGCATGTTGAAACAAACCAATAATTTTATATTATTCTTCAAATAAATGCCTAATCCAACTATGCTACCAGCTTGCACAGGAAACTGGAAAACAGGAATCCTTAGAGATAATTCAGGAATAGAAGCAATTTACTGCAGGTAGCAACCAGGGATTGGATTCAACTGTGCATGAAAAACAAGGACAACTTGGAGGTAATTTCAAAGAACTGTTGTTACCCACATTGTTTAATGAACTATTTAGTGATTAGACTCTTAGTCTCAAAACATTTACATATTATATTCTGGATAGAAATTATAAAGCAATGTCCACATTTCAAATAAAAGAGCATCATAGTATTTTCCATGGTCACACCTATGGAAATGGCAAGCATAAAGTGAAAATTAAGCATCCAAAGGACTATGTGTAATGATTTTTAATACAAAGTAAGTTAAAATACTTTCAGGGTTCTTCATAAAAACACTTCTTAATGGAAAAGCAAAACCTTGACAGATAAAGTAAAACCAACCAACATATTGTTCCATTTTATACTATGTGCATGTGTTCTGTTTATTTAAATATAAATACATGTACAAAGAATACAATTTTTCGTATGTTATTAATTACAATATTAATTCTTCAGAAAATGTTATAGAATAGCCACAAGAAATAGTATTAGTTTGACTAATAGGGTATTTCATTGAAATAAAGCTTTTAAAGGCTAGTTTTCTCCCTTATATACTGGATAGGTTCTTACATATTATACTTAGCCCTTTTTGTTTTACAAAATAAAATCACATAAATATTTCCATTGAAAGCTTTAGGTGAAACAAATGCCTTGATTTCAATGCCCTTTCATACTTAATTTCAGTAAAACCAATATACCTCTGGGCCAAATAGTAAAATGCAACTGTCATTGTAGATTAATTTTATAGTAGTCATTAAATAGCATTTCTTGAGTGGTTAGTATTGGCTCATGCACAGACAGTATCATGAATGAAGCAGAAGTTCAGGTACCAAAACTAGAGACTGTATTTTGTGACATTGAAGCCATTCTTCTTTCTTGAATGGTTTTTGCTGTTACTGTCGTTAATTTTTAATACTTCATGTTTATGTGCCTATTCTTAGGTACCTGCAAATTTATTTACACCATCAAACATGCATATTCATTATTACAAGAGTAATTTGAGGAAAAATACTGATGCATTTTTACTCCACGTGGAGTATAAGAATGAAGTACCACTCACTGTAAGAGAAGACCAGGCTTGAGACCATCTAAGGGAAGTGATTGTGCACAGGTCCATGGGACCTGATGAGATGCATCCAAGAGTCCTGGAGAAACTTGCAGATGAAGTTACTAAGCCTCTGTCCATCATATTTGAAAAGTTGTTACAAACTGGTGAAGTTCCTAGTGATGGAAAAGGGCAAACATTACTCCCAGTTTCAGAAAGGTAAAAAAGGGAGACCTGGGGAACTGCAGGTTGGTCAGTGTCTCCTCTGTGACTGAAAAGATCACAGAGCAGATCCTCCTGGAAACTATGCTAAGGCATATGGGAAATAAGGAAGTGATTGGTGACAGCCAACCTGACTTCACTAGGGGCAAATTGTGCCTGACAAATTTGGTGGCCTTCTACAGAGGGGTTACATAATTGATAGATAACGGGAGAATGATTGACGTCATCTACTTGGACTTGTGTAAAGCACTTGATACTGTCCCATGCAATATCTTTGTCTCTAAAATGTAGAAACATGGATTTGATGGGTGGACCACCTGACCAATAAAGAATTGGCTGAATGGTTGCACTCGAAGAATTTCAGTCAATGACTCAATATCTGGGTGAAGACCAGGAATGAGTGGTGTGCCTCGAGGATCCCTATTGGGACCAGTATTATTTAACATCCTTGACAGGGACATGGACAGCGGCATTGAGTGCACCCTGAGCAATTTTGCAGATGTCACCAAGCTGAGTGATGTGGTTGATACTCTAGAGAGAAGGGATGCCATATAGAGAGACCTTGATAGGCTAGGGGGATGGGCCCATGTAAACCTCATAAAGTTCAATAAGGCCAAATTAAAGGTCCTGAGTCTCAGTCAGGGCAATCTCAAACAGGCTGGGAGGCACAAGGAATAAAATCAGCCCTGCAGAGAAGGACTTGGTGTCATTGGTAAAAGAAAAACTGAATATGAGCCAGCAACGTGACCTCACAGGCCAGAAAGACAACCTTATCCTGGGCTACATCAAAAGAAATGTGGCCAGCAGGTCGAAGGAAGTGATTCAGCTCCTCTACTTTGTTCTTGTAAGGGTCCACCTGGAGTATTGTGTTTAGCTCTGGGGCCCTCAGCGTAAGAAAGATATGGATCCGCTCAAGCAAGTCCAGAGGAACACTACAAAGATGATCAGGGGCCTGGAGCACCTCCCCTATGAGGACAAGCTGGAAGAGTTGGGGTTGTTTAGCCTCGAAAAGGCTCTGGGAAGACCTTATAGCAGCCTTCCAGTAACTCAGGGGGACTTACAAGAAAGATGTAGAGAGGCGTGTAGTGATAGGATGGGGAGTAATGGTTTTCAACTGAAAAAGGGTAGATTTAGATTAGGTATTAGGACAAAGTTGTTTACTATGAGGGTGGTGAGACAGTGGAACAGGTTTTCCAGAGAAATTCTGGATGCCCCCTCCTTGGAAATGCTCAAGGATAGGCTGGATGGGGCTTTGAGAAACTTGATCTAGTGGAAGCTGTCCCTATCTATGGTAGGGGGATTGGAACAAGATGGTCTTTCATGTCTCTTCCAATCCAAACTATTCTGATTCTGTGTTTTACCATTCAAGAAAATGACTGATGATCATAAAATACTTAAATGACATGACCTTGCCAAATAGTATAGGATAAATGTTCCATATGCATTTACCAACCATTGTTTATATTGATCTATATAAAATGTTATTTGACATGAAACACATGTGTTTTAAGAGTGATTAAACTAAGGGAAAAAAATACATAAGAATAGTCAAAGCTATGTGTCATTATACTGAAGAAGGTACAGGTTAAAACATATTATTTGGAGGTAAGGACTATTTGCATTCAGCTTTGAAATTAAATAGATTTTACTTTTGAGAAGGACCTCATGATGCTCTGTTTGTTGAAAAGAAAAAAAGAAAAAAACTGAGTTTTTATCAAAGAATGATGTGGGACATGCACAGAAGGCTAAAGGCTGGAGACTGGGATAGGTGGAATCACTTTGCTATAGTCATGGTTCAAAACAGATTGATTTCTAAGAAAACTGGTTTCAAGTTCTTCTCAGATATATTTCTCTTAAGCATTAGACAAATGTCTAAACCAAAAAGGGATATGGTTACTGCAATACTGAATACTGCAAAACCTTTCTGGTTCCTGTCCCATAGCCACATCCGTATTTTAAATTAGATGCATAACCGAGGGAGAATTAGAGGCCTCAGAAACAGATCCAAAACATTTAGCATGCTAGAAAAAGAGTTTTGGGCCACAGGTTTCAGTCAACAGTATTAAACTACATGTTTTACAGACAGGCAACTTCCTTTCATAGAAATACTTTATACTTTTCTATTGTGCCATCAACAATGTCATGGTATCTAGATATTTAAGTGCATTATGTCATGTAAGTTCACCCTATGTATCAAATCAGAACTGAATACTCTGTTCGTTTTTTTAATCAAGAGGAAAAAAAACATGTATGACCCTTAGATAATTATTTGTAGAAAATGGCACATCACCATGAGGAGTCTTGAAGTATTTATGGACAGAAAATAGGGATACTGAATCAGAACATATTGTTTTCTTTTGTGTCTGTAGACTATTTTAATACACATTACTAAATATCCAGTACAGAAATGAAGCAGAAAGGCTTATTTGACTCTATATCATCCTGCTGGCCTGGTGTTCCTGTCAGAAAAGTAGGAAATGAAATGTTATTACATTCTGTGCATAAAAAGTACTTCAGGACCCTGGAGACCTGATTTATTATATTCTTTGCAGACCTTTGTTTTCTTACTAATTTTTCCATTAGCAGCTCAGCAGCTTTTTGGAGAAACTTTCTCAGGTTATGGGTGTATTGATTGCCACTTTACATGAAACATATCCTCTTTTCTGTTACCACCTTATCCTGTTGTGCTAGGCAATCTTTAGCAAGCTGTATTTCATTTCTCTTTTCTGCTTTATGCTGTGCCATATTTTACTCACACTTCATTCTCCTATTACGTGTCTTATATTTGTTTATTCAATAAGCTTGGAGTTGTCAGTATTTATGCCTCAGACAGTCGTAAACTGTATTCAATGAATTATTGGACTTCTAGTTTTGTGTTTCATAGAATCATAGAGTTATTTTGGTTGGAAAAGATCTTTAAGATCATCAAGTCAAACTGTTAACCTAGCACTGTTGAGTCCACCTTTAAACCATCTCCTTAAGAACCTCATCTACACACTCATTCCGGGCATAATACCAGAGTCTGTTTCTTTAAAAATAGCTCACCTCTAACTCTCTTGGCTGATTTAATACTAAGGAATCTGGAAGATGTAATCTCTGAGGATAAAGTGGGTGGAGATGTTTGGTGGAAAAAAAAAAAAATAAAAAGAAGATACTGCTTTGGAAGGAAAATGTACCAAATACTGGGGAGCAGGAAAACCTGACAGCTAATTGTAACACAGCAAGAAAAATTCTACAGAAGTTAAACTCTCTGTTGATTTGTTTGTATGACAGGGGTTTAGGAGAGTCTGGGGAGAAAATTACTAGGAAGAATGCCCTGGGCAGTAGTGTAATTTGGAAAACTGAGACTACGCATCATGCAATAAAAAAGTCACGAATATCCAGAGAGGGCTTACTGAGTTAGATGTTTTAGAGAAAATCTTTGACATCTGAGTATGAAGAACATTCTGAATTCTACACAGAAATACAAATTATTATTGAACATTTACCTTGGCACAGTCTCTCAGGAGAAAATACTGAGACTGAGGAGGTGCAACTGAGCAGAACTAATTGATGATTCAGGGCATAAGAGAGACTCGGATGACCTTTTTCATTTTAAATAAGATTCTCTTTTCACAGAAAGGGGAAAGATTTTAGGTCAGACAAAATGACTGGAATGTAAAAAGCACCTGGAGGATATATGTGAAATCATTGAAACAAGCCGCTATTGAAGAAGAGGAATTTAAAACAAAACTTGTGTGAGAATACAGTTCTCTACATGATGTCCATCTGCCTCAACTAGATGTGTCAGCAGTTGCCAGAAGTTTGGTGTCACTTGACCTGTGTTGCTGATGTTGTGGGATTAGTGGGATTATTTTAAATATTAAACAAATATTATGTACATGTAGCATTCTATTTCACAGCATAGAGAATTTTCAAAAACTAAAGACCTTTTCCTACTTGTAGGCAGTAAAGAGCTATGTTTTTCTAGATGCAGTCAGAATTTCGAATTTTTACCTAACCTAAATGCAGATGACCATATTGACATAACATTTGAACACAGATGAACTTAAAGGCCACAAAAGCCTTTCACTATGTATTTGGCATGTGTGGTCTCAAGTTCACTGGTATGTACCAGGACTCCATACATACTTGGCCATCCTCTAAGGATGATACACAAAGTCTCCATGTACAATAGGGAACACTGAAAATTAATCACTTAAAATCTAGGAAAATACAGTTACTTAGCCATCCCGTTGTGCTCCGGTAGCCATGAGGGCAAATCACGTTCTGTGGTGCATTAAACACTGCATAACCAGCCAGTCAAAAGAGGTAATAATCTTGCTGTATTTAGCATTGGTGTGGCCTCCCCTTTATTTCTGGGCACTGCAATTTGAAAAGGATATTGAGGTGCTTGACTGTGTCCAGGGGACAGCAAAAAAGATTGTGAAGAAGCTGGAAGGCTTATCCTGTAAAGAGCAGTTGAGGACACCACATTTTTCTAGTTTGGAGAGAAATAGACAGAGGGGCAACCTCAGTGCTCCAGAGAAGGAAGCTGAGCTTGAAGTCATGGTCTTCATGAGTGTGGTGAGAGTTGCATGTCTGAAATGAATTAATTTCAGGCTTCCACTGAGTTTTAGCCATCTGTTGGACAGAAATAAAACATTTTTAGTTTTGGCTTCTAGGTCTTTCTCACTGTGGGATCTGCATCTGGTGCACTTCCTTATTGTGTTGTCTTGCCCAGATTTTTGTTCCCCTTGATAGTGTATTTTGTGTGATAAATTATGAGTAAACAACGTGTATATGTTTTTGATGAGGCAAAGAAAAAATATTGCACTCCAAAATGACATTGCTTTGTTATTGTGAAATATAAAGAAGGTCCTCAGAAATGCACACTGATCTGATTCTACAAGTGTTTATTTTGATTTGTGAACACTCATAGAATTATCTGCACTTGTACATCAGTCCTGGATAAGAAAGAATAAAACTTTACTTAATGTGCAGGAAGGAAAAATTCTTTAAGAATCTTCCTTGAAACAGAGAACAGGAATAGGAAGAAGATGAAGAAAAAACATCAATCTCTCACAAAAAAAACCCGACCCACATTCATCCCATGAAAGTGGGACAGGTAAAGATCAGCAGAGTCCTGGAGCAGGAATTTGCTGTCTTGCATAGAAAGTCAACAAGAATCAAATGCTTCTGACAGGAAGAAATGTACAGAAGCCCAAGTTAAATGTAAGAGAAGGTCTACAGAATGTTTCATCCACGAAGCAGAAAGTGTGAGAACCTTGAAATTAGGAAGTCTCTTTTCAGCTTCAGTGTATGCTTTTTCAGTTCTTACAGAAAAATAAACCTAGACTCCAAATAAAGTAGAAAGAGTTAATAAGGATTTAGACTAACTTAAATTGCTAACTTAACTATGCGATCTCAGCAGCCTTAAGCAGAAACGAATACCTACAGGATTTTTCTATCTGATTAAACTTGGAGGTGAAGTCTCAGTACTCCAGGGTACAGAAGAGAATATTCAAGAAATTTAGCAATGAATAAAGAAAGCATGATAAATTACAAATTCTATAATGTTGTCAATTTTTAAAACATACACTCTATATCAGGGGTGTCAAACTAATTTTCACCGGAGGCCACATCAGCCTCACAGTTGGTTTCAAAGGGCCAAATGTAATTTTAGGACTATATAAGTGTAACTACTCCTAAATTTATACAGTCTTAAAATTACATTCAGCCTTTTGAAGGCAACCACAAGGCTGATGTGGCTTCCGGTGAAAATGAGTTTGACACCCATGTTCTATAGGATATGCAACTGTTCTTAATACAGAACACCTATTCTCAGGTTTCATGGTTCTAAACACTCTAATTTAAAAGCCTTATGACTTCTAGTGCTGAATATTCTCAACCAGTAAGTTAAGCCACTTAGATATGATTAAACTGACTCCTATTTATTGAAATAAGTCTAGACTATTTTTGTTATCGAGCTTATTCTAGAATATTTTTGTAGTGATGGGGTTGTCAGTGTGAGCTTCTTTCAAATGTGTCGCTTTATGAAATTGTCCTGCTTTAGCATGTCTTGTAGTAGCATTGCTCTCAGAACTTTTAAATTTTATTAAAACTCATTATTTGTTACCAAAAGATGAAAAATACTTAGTACTCAGCTGCATGTATTTTTGCTTTAGAAAATGTGAAATTTTTTCCTAGTTTGATAGACATTTCTATTTCTAGAAGACACAGGTCTTCTGTCATTTAAATTTTAGTCTTAACTCAGGACAAGAAAACCCTCCATAAGGAATCTGGAAGTCTAAGACTAACATACAGTAATCACTTCTTTTCCCATTTTTTTTTTTTTTTCAATACAATTCACTCTTTCTATTTGGTTTTAAAAATAGGAATATCTGACTATATATTTTAATAAAGTTGAAGAAAAGGAGGGAGAAGATTCTAGAAAATTTTTGTTTGGAAGTTTGTAGAAGTGTGATGTATCCATCATTAAAAACCCAGTATTTTTCTTTTTAAGTAATAAATATTCTGCTAATAAAACAGTATGTTAGTTGTTTATCACTAAGGAATATTAGAAAATTCAGAGATTATGTAGCTGAGGTATTAGTGTTAATGTATAATCTTCTGTTAAAAACTTTGTACCAAAAGACAAGGTGTGTGGGAAGGAAAAATATGGGGGAATGCAGGAAATTATATCACATTGAGCCTGACATCTGTATAGGGCAAATGATTTAGTAGAATACTGCTATCACTCCAATAAAAGAAGTAGTAGACGCTGGCGTACATATGATCCACTTAGATGTGAGTCAACAGGGGTTTCATAAAGGGAAATGCCGTCTTACAAACCCCTTGGACTTCTTTAGAAGGATATGAATCAGAATGATCCCATTGATATAAAGGGACTTCAGTATGTTTTGGGCTTAATCCCTCACTAAATGAATTTAAGGAAACTTTGCAGTCAGGAGATAAAAGCTAAGCCGAATACTCATTTAGAGAGTACAGATAAATAATAGAATCATAGAATAGTTTGGGTTGGAAGGGACCTTCCAATCAAAAAAACTTTGCCTTCCAAATAATCTTGTCTTTCTATGGATGGAGCCTGTAACTGGAGTTCTATCCAGAGCTGTGCTCTGGAATGTACGTCATTAAGCATGCTCATGCATGAACTGGAAAAATATAGTGATCAATGAAAAAACAAAGTTTTCTTATACCAAAATTATTTGTCATACTGAGAATGATGTCAAACTATGAAGAATTGTGCCAGAATCTTATGAGACAAGTGAATCAGTAACTTAGATAAAATTCAAAGACACAAATATAAAGTGGTACAAAAAAGAAAATAATCCTTGCTTCCTGGTTTCACACATGAAAATAAGAACTCTGAGGTGATCATAATTAGAAATGAAATGTTTAAGTCCTTCAGGAAGTGGAGATGAAGTCCACAAAGGATATCTAGAGTATTTCCCACAGATGAGATATCTAGAGTATTTCCCACAGATGGGTTTTACAGATGTGTTTTTGGCAACTGAATTTCTTCATTTGTCTCCCTTGACTTTGCCTTATTTGAAGTTTTTACATCTAGTTCACATGAACATATACAGATAGATGTCTTAATTTTGGTGTTTGTAGTCACATTGTATACGTCCCCATGTTGCCCATTTATTATATTTTGATTTTAATAAACATAAAGTTGTAGTCTTCTAGGCATGCCTGTGTCATCTTTACCTGTGCATCTCAGCCTATTTGTGTCTCAGTTAAAAGGAATTACCTCAAATGAAAAAGAAGTAACTCTGAAGTGCAAATGATCCTGTTCTGCATGAAATCCATTCAAGGTACAAAGAGAAAGTTGTTGACTTTTCTAAACTTTGTCAGTTAATCTCCAATCTTTAGCTATTTCTGATACCCCAAGTTGTACTGACAGTGATGGCAGAATGGTACCTAAACCACCAGAAAACACTTAACCTGAATGATCAGTTCATTTCAACAATGACAGTAGATTTCTAAGCTGTTCCTGAGACTTTTTTTCTGAGAGCAGTACCACATACCATCCCACCACAGATGATTTCACTGCAATAGGAGCTCCAGTATCATCTAATTGTATTGCTTGAGTTGATCTAAGGGACTGCAGAGTTATGAAAGGAAAGAAGATTAAAGTGAACTCCCATTTGAAATCAAGTAGCTATAGTACATGGCAGATAATCCTGTTGTCAGGAGATCTATGCCTGGAAAGGAAATGGTAATGGTCCTGCAACCAGTGGAATACTGAAAACATGTAGAAAAAGCAGTTTATAGGAGCTCCTAAGGTAGCTGCAAGATATTGCATGGAAAAAGAGGAGAAAGGTAGAAAATTATCTCTCCAGAAAAATTGCCCCATAATAAGAGTTACATGACAACATAAGCAGAAAAAGGTGAGTATCTAGTCTCTGTTTAAACCTGTAGTTCACATTTCTGGCTAGCTGCAGCAGATGGGGAAAGGCAGAGTTATTTTACAGAATGTCCTGATGGTAAGATGCTATGACTGAAAAAAAAAAAAAAATGTATACATCTTTTTCTGGGCTTTATTTTTCTATGTGCAAAATAGTCTGATATTATGTGTTAACTGCTTTCTCATTACTCTGTTGATCAACTCAGAACTGGAGGAACTTCCAGTTTGTGGAGGATGTTGTTTCCTTAGAATTTCAACTCAAATTTGTCTGGAAGCTTCTAGGCCTCTGCAGCCTCAAGGGCTTGCCTAATTCCCGTTTCACTGAACATCTGCAGCAGGACTGAGAGGCCCTCTTGCAGCCAGAGTACCATTCATACTTCTCTGACACTAACAAGTCTTGAATGTTTTTTTGTTTTCAAGAAACCTAGTTTCCATGCCCCAGGTCTTTAAGATAGTCTAAAAATTCAAAACATTAAGAAGGTTACCCAGAGATATGACTTCCAGGGTAATTAATGAGAACTCAAGAGCTGAACTTTATTTAGACTCTAGAGTCTCGAGGACCCTGGAGTCTTTATTCCATAGTAGGGAATATGAAAACTGGAGCTTTTATTGTGCCTAAATCACAGACACTGGCATTGCTATAATACATCTAGGTGGTGGGTATAACCCAGGATAAGAGGCAGCACATTTCAGTGTTCCCAGCCCTGGGACAAACCAACCAGCAACCCAGGGAATGCTTTCTTTGGAAACCTGATTTGAATTTGGTGAGACTTTATCAGAAAGTTTGAAAGTAATTCTTTTGGCCCAGTGCACACAGAGAAGCTATCTGTAATTTTGTCAGCTTGGCAGTTTAGAACTATATCCTAAAGTAACTGCTTTTTCTTCAGTTACAGTGATTTTATAAAGTGCTTATTTTTTACCTAATACATGAAAAGTTGTGCTAGATACTGTACGTTAAACAAGATATAATAAGCAGAAAACATGGGTTGATCAGCAGAAGCACCTCATGCTTCTTTGATCAGTGAAAATATGTATTTTATGTTGCATGCTAATTTTTTGAATTACCAGATTCTTCAAAATCTCCTTTTTATATAACTTCAGCATGAAAATGACAAAGCAATTTGTAAACTTTCCTTGTAACATAATCTTTGTGAGATGTAGTGATGCGATGGCTTTACAAACACCTCATCACAGAACTCTTCAGAGAAAACAATCCAGTTCTGTCTGTGTAGATTTCTCATCTCATGAACATGGCTCTGTTTAGCTATTTATTCAGGCCAAGACTACTGGACATCTTGGCTCAGAACTATACTGCAAGACAAAAGAAACAGGGCAACCTCTTAAGAAGCTTTCTTCCTTCTGGTATAAAAAGATACAGTTGAGTGGAAGTGAACAGACCTCTATCCTGAAAATGATTTTTCTTCATTTCTAGCTCTGTAATTTCAAATTTAAATATCATATTCCCTCCATATTAGAAAGACAGATGTGCATGCTTCTGTTCATGTTTACCTGAAAATATATCTGTACTATAAAGCATATGTTCTTTTTTTATTTGCAGCTATCTTTTCAGGGGCTGTCTGCCCAGCTATATGACTGCACTATGACAATGTTTGTTTCACCAGAAAAGGTTTACAGGAGCAGAATGTAGAACACTGTAAAAAGTATAGCTTTTGCAGCAAGTTTCCTTCCCTAAGAGGTCACATCTGTAAAGTTTTCTTTGTTTTCTTTTTTTTTTTTTTTTTAATTACAATGGATAACACCTGTTGAAACTTTTATGTCAAAAAAAGACATGAACTGGCAGGAAAAAAAGTGAAAGCACAGTTTTCTGCCTCTTTTGACCTCCATAAACACCAGATGCATTACAGCTGGAGCCTGGAAAAATCATCATGTCATCATAAGTTCCGTAATAAATGCAGTGCAAGTGTACAGCCTGCAGGCAATTCATGTGAACGTGATTTGGTGTCAGAAAAAGACGGTACATAGGGGAATGAATCTCTAGTTCATTAAATAAACTCATCCACTGGTGAACAGCTAGTCTAGATGTGTACAAGGGTAAGAAATGTCTATATGAGATAGAAAAGGGAAGATTTAATAGGAAACAAAGATAAAAATTAAAAATGTACCTAACTTTGTAATTTTTGAAAATTACAACATTTTGTACCTCAGTCTCTTATCTTTCCTCTTTCTTCCCTCAGATGGTCAGTGAATAAAAATACATACATGCTTATTAAAAAATGCATGTGATTATATGCCCTGACAAATGTAATCATGGTGAATGATATGTTAATCTGCTTGTAATAACATAACCTATGGATGTTGACTTTTTTTTCTTGTTACAGTCACTTCATTCAGAAACTCACGACTGTGCTTAGCTCATCACTTTGGGACCTATCAGGATAATGTGAGTATATAATTTTCAACCATAATATAATGTTAATGATGCTGCCAATTTTACAGTTCTCTTATTTCCCTCTCCTTCATCTCCTATCATCTTTTCAAATTATTTAATTATTGAGAAGGTTCTAAAGCTGTCTTCAAATGAAGAGTGTATTTAACGAATTTTAATTAATTAGAGTGATTTTTTTTTTTTAAACTCTTACTCCATCTGACCACTATTCAAATGCTGGAAGCTATTGCAAGCTTTAAACATGATATCCCTGTAAGATACATTAAATGCCAGTTACTTGCATGCTCATCTGTGATGGCTTGTGGCAATTTGTTTTGTTTGCTTTTTTTTTTTTTTTTGTTAGCTTTATCAGCTCAAACACCATCTGCACATGAAAGTTTTTTCCCAAATACAAAGGTTTTCTGGGAAAGGCAGAGAGAGAGAAGATGAAAATTTGCATTAGTAGCCAATGTATGAACAAGAGAACCAATGGGCTGACAGAGAGATTAAATTCAAAAGGAAATTGTTGGAGCTCATACTGCTTCTCTCCGGAATTTGTTTCTCAGTCCTATGCAAGTTAATCTCAACTTACTGACCTTCAGAGGTGCTGGAAGATTACACTGTTTGAAGAGTCTGGCCTTTGAGAGAAATTAGAAAAAAGGACAGAAACAGCTTTCTTGAGGTGATACATCATTTGGCAAGATTTGCATAGCCTTGTAAGTCCTGCTTGTTTGAATGAAGCTAGAAACTTTTCCATGTACAGTACAGCTAGCCCTGTAGAACAGTGAGATGACAAGACAGCAGAAACAGAATAAGCCATAATGAACTCTTGTGATTCTTTCGTTCCGTGCAAGTGATCATAGTTTGCTTAATATGTTATGTTATGAAAGTTTTTACACCATTTCCCATATGATTTGAATCAATGTGGCATGTAATTTGAATGAATCTAATTCTGGTCTCATTGACTGAGCAGAACTACAGGGCACATGATTTGACCCAGACTTTCTATTCTGCATATCAGCATATTCTTCCAAATAAAAGCACAGCGGACATGTATCTTCTTATATCCATATTTGAAGTAGAAAACTTTAGTGTGGTGGTGATCCTTTGTATGAGAAGATACCACCTCACAGGTGTTCTGTGGTTATACTCATGGCACTAGAAAACAGCCAGATCACTTCTGTCACCTGCTCCTGAATGCAAATCTATACCCACATATGGTGTTGTTTCTACATAGGTGTAATTTTATAGATACAGCAAATAGATCAGCCACTGAGCCTCTGATAGGATAGAGCCTTAAATTGGAAACAAACTGACGAATGAAGCTATGTGAAATTCATACAAAGATCTAACATTAATTGGTATATAAGAGTAAAGTTAGCTGTAAGATAGAACCATGCAAATTCCTTGTGCACAGAAAGCAGAACTACTACACAAAGTTTTCACAGGACAAAGAACAAGGGATAGCTGCTCTTCATTGTAAAAATAAGTGTCAGGTTCTTCTACTCAAGTGACATTGTTGGTAACAAGTGAAATCAGTACTTTTTGTGAGAATTAAAGGACGGATTTAGGAAAATCTTTCAACATTATAGATGAGGTGACGCAATAGAAAGACACTTTTTGGCAGCATCTGTCCTTTAATGCTGCAACACATGGTAAACCATTGTAACTCTTACCTGGAAGCTTTTGGATGTCCTTGAGGTAGAGAGGGTTAGAATTTGAAGATTTTTTTTTTTTTTTTTTTGTAGGAAGGATATAATTTACAGGGGTTTGGTGCTGGATACTTTTCATTTTTATTTTTGTTACTGTTTGATAAAATCGTTTTTTTTAATCTTTAATAATGAGAGAATATTTATAATCCTTTGACAATACCTGACAGCCATGATTGCCATGTCAGCACATCATTAGGGATGCAATAGCTAACATTTTTAAGGTCACTTTCAACCCTTGCAGGCACTAATAGTCCTGACTGTTCCTGTCCATCTACCCTCAGGCCTCTCCCCACCCTGCCCACAGTGGTGGGACAGGCCCTGGCTGCCAGGCTCTGCCCTGAGGGGCATCCTGGGCAGCCTCTGTCACTCCTGCTCCCTAGCCCAAAAGGAGCTGTTGTCCCACAAGACACCCAGACAGTCACTGCTGGTCCTTCATTGCCACAAGAAACTAATCAAACCAGAACTTGATATAACTTTGAGACTGTCATTTTTGTAGGAAAGGTGTTGTGTAATGTCCAGACTCCTGTCATGAAAATATCTACTCAGAAATTCTTAAATCTTAGTAGCCCTATCTGAAGTCTCACTTTATTTTCTTTTATCTTTCCCAAGTTCACAGAATGACACAGAATGGTTAGGGTTGGAAGGAACCTCTGGAGATCATCTAGTACAACCCACCTGATAAAGCAGATTTACCCAGAGCAGATTGCACAGAAATGCATCCAGGTGGGGTTTGAATGTCTTCAAAGAAGGAGACTTCACAACCTCTCTGGGCAGCCTGTTGCAGTGCTCTGGCACCCTCAAAGTAAAGAAGTTTCTCCCCGTGTTTAGATGGAACCTCCTGTGCTTCAGTCTGTGCCCATTGCCTCTCATCCTATCATTTGGCACCGCTGAAAAGACTCTGGTCCCATCCTCTTGACAACCACTCTTGAGATATATATTTTCCCTCCTCCTTTTCAAAATATATGGTTGTGTCATTCAGTCAGATTCATATGTTATGTTATGCATATGGCTAAAATGGGTTTGCATGGGAGAGGAAGGTCAGGAAGAGGCAGATTAATTTATTCCATACAAGAATTTTTAAAGTACAGTAAAGCTACTCATTGTTCAGAACTTACAATGAGAACTGAAAGTATTTGTAAAAACATTGTAAGTGTCCTTAACTTCAATAAAAGTACAAAGAGAGAGTCACTGTACAATTCAAAGGTTTCTTAATGTTTTTCTCATATTTCCTCTGAAAAAAAAATTAAAAAATGATAGTATAGAGAGCCTTTTCTCCTTCCTTAAATTTCAAAATGATATGGGAACAGAAATGTCTTTGATTTTTTTCCAGAGACCTCTGACAATTTTAGTTCTGGACACAGGAAATTTGCTTAATGGTTTGGCCAATATGTCTGTCATCTATAGTCATAGAAATTAGAACTAGAATTAACCTTGAGAGCCATATAAGTGATTCCTTTACTTTTTAATTAACTATGTCCAAACCGTTAGTATCAAATATTTGTCAAATCTGTCCTTAAGAACTTCCTGTAATGGAAATGTTTTTCTTATTCCCTGTGGACACGAAGAACAAATTATTCCCTTTCTCATAGCAACAAACACCCTTATTCATGCAAAGACTATGCCCTTAGTCCTCTGCAGACTAAACAGTCCTCATACCTACAGTCATTCTTTGTAGGTCATGTTTCCTGTACTTCTGCGTGTTCTTGTCACATAACCTCTGGTTTATGAGGAAGATAGATTTTTTTCTTTCTTTCTTTTTTTTTTTTTTCTTTCAGTATTATGAGCAACACTCATGTTTATACATCTCAGTGCTTGTCCCCCTTTCTGCTGCAACTTGACATTTACTGATTTGTGTTAGGATTAGAAACTGTCAAAGCTAGACTGAGGAACCCTGTGCAAAACTGTCTGTCATTTTGATGGTTAACCTGTGATTTAGTCATCCTGTAGAATTTTCTGGCAAGTTTTACTCCCACTCTATTATTTCTTCTTTGCTTTGCACCATGTGTCCTAATTGTTATTAAAAGGTCAGCCAAGACAATGCTAAAAACTAGAGAGTGACTTAGAATTCTCTCTACTCTTAAGACCTGTTTTTTGTTGTTATTTTTTGTTTGTTTGGTTTGTTTTTGTTTTTTTTTTTTTTCGTATTGCATTGCTCTGATGTGATTTGTTGTTAACACCATCTTTCATTTTCCAAAGGCTATAACTAGGTCACTCGATTAATTTTTTCCAGTACACTTCTGGCATCTGAAATTAACCTATAAGATCATAAAGCTGGTTCCCTCTGTCTATCCTCTCCCTCCCCCATTTTTTAAGGCTGCATACTATGTTCTTCCTTTTCTGCTCTGCAAATCCCAGCTGTCCTCCGAGAGTTGTCAAAGGCAATAGCAAAAGACTCTGAGATTCTTTTGGTAAATTATTTATTCCTTCAGGTGAATTTCATTACATTTATTAGTTTGAAGTGATCCAGTTATTAGTGTATGAGCACCAACGTGAAAAATGGTGGGTGGCAAACGCTACCACACCTCATGTGAGTATTTTGAATAGCTCTTGGGTAGTCTTGAATCTTAATAGGAGCTGGGAACCAAGGTGAGACTTTGCAACCTCAGAAGAGCTTTCCTTCTTCAGTGAGCACTCAAGAGGCATGGGAAACTTGAGGTCTCTGAATTCACAATGCTCTGGGGGCTGTAAGCCAGCACTGGGAGCATCTGAGACGAATGGTACTGCTCATCAGCCAGCTTGCCTCTGGGGAGCAGTTTCACAATTAGTTTCAGTCAGTTTAAACCACACTGATGTGAAAGAGATAATTCAGCCCTACCCCTATGTGTCTTTTGGGAGCAAGTGCAGGACTTCTCTTTTAGAAACAGCATGTTCTTAGATTGATATGAACCATATAAACCCAAGAATAAGAATGCGAGGCTCTCAAAACAGTATTTTCTGCTGTAAGGTAGGTGAAATAATTCTTACTGAATTTCTCTAGATATGTTGAATGCAGCTATCTGTCCTTCCTCTGTCTTCTTAGGTACTGTTAGAACAGTCATCTGCATACTGTCACACCTGGATACAGTTTAATGCTCAGTTATTAACTCAGCAGTGTGACGATGGCTGGTATGCTCACATCAACAGAAAGATTTTTGAAGATGAAGGCCACTAGCCGACAGTCACGACTTAGGTGTTCCACCAAAATCAGTGAATGCCCATTTAGTTAAAAGACATTCTCCAGATTGAATTTATTATGTGTTTAATCTATGAAGTGATGCACATGATGACCTGTGCATTTGAAGAGTTATGAAACCCATGTCTGATATGGATTTGTGGGAAGAAAAAGTAAAGATAAATTAATAATTCCTTTAAATATGTATCGGAATATATGATAACATTAGAATATGTGGTAACAAAGCTGATATATTTTTCCTCTTTGAAATGAATTTGCCAGTGTATACTGAAGCCACTCAGCTGGAAAACAGATTTACAGAAAAGGGCAAGGGAGTCCTGTTGGACACCAAGAAAAAATAAAACAGGAGTGTACCCTTGTGGCATAGAAGACTAGTGGTATCCATTAATTCATTAGGCACAGGACTGCCAGAACGTGGAGGGAGGTGATCCTTCCCCTCTACTCAGCACTGGTAAGGCTACACCTCTAGTACTGTGTCTAGTTATGGGCTCCCTAGTACAAGAGAGGTATGGGCCTAGTGGAAAGATTTCAACAAAGGACCACAAAGATTATTAAGATAGTGGGTTATTGATCCTGTGATGAAAGGCTGAAAGACCTGGGACTATTTAGCCTACAGGGGATAAGGCCCAGGAGGGCTCTCCTCAATATATATAAATACCTGAAGGAGAGTCTAAAGAAGACAGAGACAGGCTTTTCTCAGTGGTTCCCAGTGACAGGACAAGAGGCAATAGACACAAGCGAAAATGCAGGAGGTTCCATCTGAAACATTTTTTTTCTGTGAGGATGATCAGTCATTGGCATGGGTTGTCCAGACAGATTGTGGAGGCTCCACCATTGGAGATCTTCAAAAGTCATCTAGACATGGTCCTGGGCAACTGGCTCTAGACGGCCCTGCTTGGAGGAAGAGGACCATGTGTCCTTCACAGGTCCCTGCCAACCTCAGCCACCCTGTGATTCTGTGGTGTTGTGATTCTGAAATTTCTCTTTCAAAATGTGCTGTTGTGCATCAGTAGAAGAACAGGAAGTACTGCGAGTATTTTCTTTTATGTCCCAGTATGAAGAAAGGAAAAACCCTGAAGCCACAGGAATTGTTTGTTGAGGGCAAATTACTCTGCAGTGTCTCAGTGAGCAGTTAATTAAGGTCTTGGGCTTCTGCTCTTGAAAGTTAGCTTTTGTTTAAGAGACCCTAATATTTCGTGCACAGCTTTCAAAATAGTTCTGCTCAATATCCATTCATTTGAATAATTTATAACAAGTGCTCAAATACCATTTCAAATATTTGGCTGGAGTTAGCTGGAAATGAAGATTCACAAATATGTCAAGTGTTCATTAATCAAAGCACCAATGGATAGTGAGCGAATGCTGCTCAGCTCAGATGAGGTGGTGATTAAGCTTTTCACCACCTTTTCCAGTTCTAACTGCTGTGCCTCTTGCAACGTGTTTCCACTAGATGGCATGCTGTGCTTCAAAATAAATATTTTTTTTACACTATATAAGTAGGCTGGAATGATAACTTTCATGATAAATACCCACAATTTAAAGACTTAGAGTAGCAGAAAGATAGGTGTACATAATATAACCAACCATTAATGAATCAGATGTCGAAGTCATGGAGCTGTCATTATGGCTTAAATTTACACAGATACACAAGTGCAGAATCATTGTAACTGTACCACTTCAGTGCCAAGACAGTATCACTTAACTCAGTGAGGTAAAAATTATACTATTCTGTTGCTGCAGTGATTCCAAAGATTTCTTAGGCTTGTTATTAGTTAGTATTGGCCTGTTTAGACTGCATTATTTTACTGTTATGTAAAAATGACATGTAAAAATCAAACTAACATTAGATCTATCTAACTAAGCTACGTTGAACACACATTCTACTTGATTTCTGAACTACTTAAATTATGTTTAATTAATTTGTAATTCTGTTCTACAAAATTAAGAGCTGTAAATTGATTTTAATTTTTAAGCTGTCAATTAAATCAAGGTGATAATTTACTTTCCTAGTACATCTCAAGGTAATCTTTTGTTTTCTCATAAGTCTTGAAGCCCAAATTACTGCTGTTTATCATTTTACCATTTAAATTATGCAGTTATATAATTTCTGTAAAATGGATAAGATCATTCTTGAGTGATTACTATGCAGTCAGGTTCAGTATAGGTTACAGAAAACAGCCAGTGAGGTTGGAAGCACTCATATGAGGTGCAATCCACTCACACTGAGAGGATTCTTCAACATAGTGGGGAAGTGACTGGATAAATTATAACACAAGATAAAGAGGGCAAGGCTAAATTGAACTCTCAAGTTAGGAAGCCTAGGATCATGAAAGACTGAATATGTATGATAGAGGAAAGGCATGTATGACAACCCAAGAAGCAGGAGAGAAAAACGGAAGAATGTTTACAAAAAAAAAAAAAAAAAGATAGAAATGAAGATTTATAGGGAGCTTGCAAGAGGAAGCCAAAGGACTGAAAAATTAAAATTTAATTTAGAAGCCCCAAGACCTCCCTCTTATAAACAGCTTAGCTTGGGATGGAGTTAAGTCTTCTTAAATGTTCCTCTTAACTTGCAGGGTTATTTCAGAAAGGGAGCTTCCAATGAATCCTGACCATTCCTACAAGCCTATATCTTCCCTTTTCTGTTTCTGTTTCTTTGTTATTATGGTGCTACATTCAATATCAACATATCTTAGTTCAATTTCACTTATCCAAAAGGTAAATTCAAGGGAAATATCCAACATACTAGTCAGTCTTCTGGAACAACAACAAAATCTGCCTTTGCAAATGCAATCAAAACTTGAACATCTTTGACTTGTTTTTTCCTTCCTCTATTTTGCCACAGTCAGTAATAGGTACTTGAAATTTGGATGAACCTTAGTGTAATTTTATAGTTCCACTCGATTCAGTAACTTTGCATATATTGTATTGAAATCAACATTAACAGAAATTTGATTCTGAAAATGAATGGCAATAAAATTATTCCAATTCTTTACCAGCTCTAGGAAAAAAAAAAAAAATAAAAAAAGAAGAAAAAAAGTCATCATTTTTGAAAATAATGGGAAAAATCTATAGAGGTCTTCATTAAGCTTCTGTAGAAAAAGAGAAAAAAAACCAAGCTGGGTTCTGAATGAGGCTCAAGCAAACTGTCTGAAAATATAAACTATTTAATACTCTGTATGTCTTAGGGACATATGGATCTGTTTTTCTTCTGATCATATATTTTAATTATTTAGTGGAAATATCTTGCAGGGAAATACAAAAACCACTTGTTTCTGCACAAACAGCTACTTATTCAGGTATACGTATTGCTACACGAGTTAATTTTACCATAAATAGCACCACAGGATTTTGATGTTTGTGATATTTATCTTTTGTTTTTGCTATGAGTTGCAGAGTTCAGTAGCCTGATGGAGGCAGGCTGTAGCTTCTTCTTCCCAGGTCCAGCTAGAAGTGAAACTGAACACATCTTCCCTATAGGCATGCATGCAAACAGACATATAGAATACATATATACATATACAGACACCTGGCCACAAGAATCAGCTCAGAAAGAAAATATGTCACTCACATGAACATGAATGACACCGATGGCTTCATCATCTTCCCCTCTCTGGCTGATCAAGGTGGCCAGTCTCCGCAATAGCTCATCCCTAGGTCCCCTGTTTTTTTGTTACCTCATGCACAGATGCACACGCACACACCCACACACACATATGCGAACAGCTTTCTCAGTTGACTCCACCAGATCTCACAGGCTCTGCAGAGAAGTTAGAAAATAGAAATGGAGTTTAATGAGGAGACAGGACACAGTGCGGGAATCAGGTACAGGGCACAGCCACAAAAGCGCACTGACCAGGATCCCTTTATAGGAATGACCTCTTTTATCTCTTTATCCCTCTATTTTTCTATGTTTACTTCTCTCTAAACCACCTTGATCCCTCCCTTTTTTGCCTTTGATTCCTCTCCCAACATTCCCTGCTAAGTCTGGTGAAATCCAAAAATGCTGCTCCTTTGCATCTCAACATTAGCTTCGTAACACTAGACAGCAATACCCCTCTGTGATCTGGAGAGCTGCTCCTGCTGACTCGTGATCCATGAGGCCGAAGGTTTCTGAGACACCTGAGAGAGGGGCCAGGGCAGTGACTTCTCTCATTGATTAGATTATTGCTATTTTTCCTCTGCGATCCTTCTTGTTTGTGAATTCTTCTTGAATCTTTGATTGCATAACCTAACAGTTTCAACATGGTTCTTCCTTTAAGGGAAAAAAAAAAAAAAAAAGTGTTAGTCTGTTTAGAAACAAATGTCCTGTTTTCAGCACACCTGGAATAGTATGCACTATGGGGGAAGTTAAAAAAAAAATCAGATCACAATGACATATATTTTAGCATCTCTGTCTGCTCTTCTATTTGAGTCTCTTGAAATCTGTATTCATTCAGCATTCCAGTCAGGATAGTTTTATTGCAAGCATGGAGTACAATGTCTTTCGACTATTTCTTAGGTAAATAAAATTTCTAAATTTCATTTTGACAGTAATGGGTTCTAATTTAAGCATTTAAGAGTAAAGCTGCATTTTCTTTAGACTTCTTTATGGATTCCAGTGGACTTTTGTGGAGAGTCTCTGGCTGTGTGCTGTGAACAAGCCAGGGCTTGATGCGGCTGTGCTACACGGAAGGATTTCCCTGAGACACCAGAGACAAAAGGAAAGTGAACAGAGGCCGCTCTGCCCTCAACCCAGGCTGCAGGAGGGGCGTTGCCGCTGCGCATGAACAGTCTGTGAACAGTGCCCTGCAGCCAATCACCATAGTGGGGGGGGATGAGTGACTGTGAGTGTAACCAATTGTAGCCTGCACTTGCCGCATGGCCTTTTGGTATAGAGTATATAAGGCTTGGAAAAACGTGGTCTCGGGGACATTGATATTCAGTGTTGTTTAAGAGTTCATTAAAGAGTACGGATGGTAAATTCACATTGAATTAGACTCCTTACTCTCGCCCGGCCCGCCCGTTCGATCAAAGAGCTTATGCCGGCGTCTGGATTCGTCGAATTTGCTACCGCCACAATTGGTAGCAGAGGATGGTTCGTTAGCAGAGCATAACGCTTCGGATCTACATATGGTAGCAGAAGGATGGATCGTTAGCAAAGCATATCGCTCCGGATCGAAATTACTGCGGTGAGCAGCGTTCATAAAAACGGAGCCAAGCCGGGGTGTGGGATAGTGTGCTTAGTCCGGTATCAAAAGACGGGCACCAGTCGAGCTGACCACTCGCATCCTACGTTAAGACCGCGCTGATAAGATAATGGATATTGAAACAGCCGCGGCACTGCTGACGACTATTCTCTCTAAGAGAGGTATTGAATCGTCACAGGAAAAGCTAATCACATTGATTTTTTTAGCTCAGAAGTGGGGACACTTTGGGGAAGTTCCACTTTTGTTTTCCCCAACGGAATGGAGATCAGTGGGGGACACTATGTGGGACAAAACTATCAGAGGGGAAGAAGAGAAAGAAATTAAATCTGTGAGAGAATTGTGGAAAACCGTATTAGAATCATTAGAAATTATGAAATCGGAACAACGTGCCGCCCTAAGAGCCGCGGAGGCGCTTGTCCAAGAACAAACCTGGACTGATAAAACTTGTCCAAAAGAAAAGAGGGGCCTGTGGGCTACTCTGTGGGGTCTGCCTGCCGTTCGGGGTGGTCGCGGGGTCCCGGCTCAGCCAATACTTTCACAATCCGATCTGCAACGCGGATTAGAAACTGCGCGGCTCGTAAACAAAGAACCGGAAGTTTCCCCCTCCGAGTCTCTGGGACAATGTGCCAAGAAGGCGGAAGTGCAACTAGTCGACTGTCCGGATGTGGGAGGCCCTGAGTGCCGCCCTCCTCCTACCGCTCCGCCTCTGCCCTGCCCCGAGCCGGACGCCCCCCCTCCCTCCGAGAAAAGCATGGGGGCCGGGCCCGGACCGGCCGGGCCGGGGCCGCCTCAAACTTTGCCTCCGCAAGCACCCGCGGAAGTTTTTTGTGAGCCTCCTCCTACATCATTGGGCTCACCCCAAGCAGTAGAGCAGTTACTGCAAGTTATTACCAACAAGCTTGAACAACTTAAGAGTGTCAAATGTAGAGAAAAATAAGGAACAAATTGAGTTTCAAAAACCAGCTTGCCCTTCACAAACAATGCAATCAAAGGTGCCTATAGATTCTACTGACCAGCCGCAGCCCCGACATGGCAGATGGTCAGGGGTCATCAAAGATGCCATTCTAGAAGGTGATTGGTCTCCAGCAAAATTAGCCCTACCGGTAATTCAAAATATGAACACTCAGACAGCGGTATGGGAACCACACGATTGGAAAATTTTGCAGCAAGCAAAACAAACAATCATGAACTATGGTATACGTTCAGCAGCTACCGGACACAAAGAACATCTCCGAACCTGTATCACAATCAGCGACCAACCGTGAACCAGGCTTCTTTCACCTCAACAAGCCAAGCACCGCAGGAAGCCTCGGAGTTGATGTGGAGACAGCAGTAGATATTACATTGACCAATACTGCGATTCATAGAATACCAACTAATGCTAAAGGACCTTTATTTCGACAAGATAGTCTCATTGGAGGCCTATTGATTGGCCGTTCTTCTGCTAGTATCAAAGGTCTTATAGTAATACCAGGTATAATTGATGCAGATTTCACAGGAACTGTTCAAATCCTGGCCTACACTCTGCATCCGCCAATTTTTATTCCTTCTGGGAGTAGAATAGCTCAGGTAGTAGCACTGGAAAACTGCCTACCAATGCTTCCAGGAGTTCCTCCAGCATCCTCAACAGAAAGGCGTGATAAAGGATTTGGATCGACAGGTCCTGCAGTTTGCTTCACCTCATCAATGACTCAGCGTCCCATGTTACGTGTGCAACTATTTCAATCTGATTCTACTGTTGTTGTAGATGTAAATGCAATGCTTGATACTGGAGCTGATGTCTCCATCATTAGTCAATTCAAATGGCCACGAAATTGGAAACTTCAAAAATCAATCTCTTCCACTGTTGCTGGAGTAGGGGGTCAAACTACTCCAAATATAAGTGTTGATCCCATTTCGATTAGTTTCCCTGAAGGTCAATGTGTTACCCTTAGGGTGTATGTAATGGAATTGCCAAGCAGCCTTGAGGCGCTTATTGGCCGTGATGTCTTGGGGCAACTTGGTGCCGTGTTAACTACTTCACCTTTTCCTTAGTGGTCACTGGAAAGCAGTTGCCCAACCCTCCATTGACCTGGTTAACAGATAGCCCAGTTTGGGTTGACCAGTGGCCATTAACAGAAGAGCGACTGCAAAAGGCACGTGAATTAGTAGAAGAGCAATTAGTTGCAGGCCATATCAAGCCTTCTACTAGTCCATGGAATACCCCAGTTTTTGTAATACCAAAAAAGAGTGGAAAATGGCGATTATTACATGACTTGCGAAAGGTAAATGATCAAATGCAAGCCATGGGTGCTTTGCAGCCTGGATTACCATCACCTGTAATGTTACCAGAAAATTGGCATATTCTAATTATAGATTTAAAGGATTGTTTCTTTACCATTCCTTTACATGAGCAAGATACACAGCGTTTTGCATTTACACTGCCTTCAGTAAACAAAGCAGAACCAGCTAAAAGGTATGAGTGGGTAGTGCTACCGCAAGGTATGAAAAATTCTCCTACACTGTGCCAAATGTATGTTGCATGGGCACTTCAACCTATTCGTGCATCATGGAAACAAACAATTATTTATCATTATATGGATGATATTCTGTTCTGTCAACAAGCTGAGTTCACAGAAAGTTCCATAGTCCAAATTACTATCAAACTCAAAGAAAAGGGGTTGGTTATAGCTCCAGAGAAAGTTCAAAAGTCTGCACCTTGGAAATACCTTGGTTGGTCCATTTGTGATGCACAGATTCGTCCACAAAAAATTGAATTACATACTGATTTACAAACTTTAAATGATGTCCAAAAATTGTTAGGGGACATACAATGGATTAGAAATTGCGTAGGCATTACTAACAATGATATAGCACCTCTTACTTCACTTCTAAAAGGAGGTGATCCAGCTAAGAAAATAAGCTTAGAGTCCGTGCATCTCAAATGTCTTTCTGATATTATACAAAAAGTACAGACAAATTGGTCTAGCCGAAGACTTTCTGATCGACCAATTTCCCTCCTTATTAGCAATCTAGAACATCCGTGTGCAATCATCTGCCAGTGGCAAAACAAAAACGGGGAATTCCCCATAGATGTTGCTACAGATTCTTCCTTTTGTGCCACTGTCAGATTGAAAACAGAAAATGATTTGCGATTATTAGAGTGGATTTTTCTCAGTGTCCAACCAAAATTCAGTATTCAAACGAGACCAGAAGCAATTGGAGAATTGATTCAAAAAGGAAGATCTCGAATATTAGAAATTAGCGGTCAGGAACCAGATGACATCAGTATTCCGATAAATGGAGCCGATTTAGAATGGTGGCTGAGACATTCGATGCCTATACAGAATGCATTATTAGGATTTATAGGCAAGGTACATTCACGACAACCAAAAGGTAAACTATGGCAATTCCTTAGAACAAATCAGTGGTTAGAGAGAAGCAAAGTAAAAGCAAAACCTGTTGAAGGCCTTACAGTATATACAGATGCAGGAAAACGAAAACACCAGGCAGCATGTGTCTGGCAAGAGAATAGTCAATGGAAACAGCATTTAATTGAAGGTTCAAAAGAGGATTCATTGCAGACTTTAGAGCTCACGGCAGTAATATGGGCCTTAAATAATTGGCTGAAATCTGCTTTAAATGTTGTCACAGATTCTTTGTATGTAGCAGGTGTAATACCCAGAATGGAAAATGCCCTCTTAAGACAATCGAATAATCCTTGATTAGGAAAATTGTTTGTACAATTGAGAGCTATTTTAAATCAAAGAAAAGAACCCTGTTGTGTGATTCACATCCGCAGTCATCAATGGAATCTTGGTCTAGGTGAAGGAAATCAAATTGCAGATAGTTTAGTAAGTTCAGTACAGCACATGCCTCCAACAGATAAATTCCAACAAGCGAGACAAAGTCATGAGAGCTTTCATCAGAATGCCAGAGGTCTCCAAAGACAATTCGATTTGACTTTAAATGAAGCAAGAAGTATTGTACAGGCATGTCCTCAGTGTGGAAGCCAGATGTTAGGTATAGGAATCGGTGTCAATCCTCGAGGTTTAAAAGCCTTAGAAGTATGGCAAATGGATGTGACACATGTGCCAGAATTTGGAAGACTTAAATATGTGCATGTCACAATTGATACTTTTTCAAAAATGATATGGGCTACTGCTTTACCAGGGGAAAAAGCACTACATGTATGTAAACATCTTACAGCTTGTTTTGCTGTAATGGGTGTCCCAGAAAAGATTAAGACAGACAATGGCCCTGCCTATGTTAGCCAGAAAGTTAGAACTTTTCTAATGAAATGGGGAGTGAAACACGTTACAGGTATACCTCATTCCCCAACAGGCCAAGGAATCATCGAGAGAGCACATCAAATGATTAAAGGGTATTTGAGCAAACAGAAGCAGGAAGAGTTAGATTGTCAACAGCGTTTAGCAAAGGTGTTGTTTACCTTGAATTATTTATGTCTAACTGGAGATCATGAGGAGCCTCCTGTGATCATTCATCATTATCAGATCAGACTAGGAAGGAAAAACACTTTACCGGAATTCATGGTGAGATATCGTGATCCCACCACTGGACTGTGGAAGGGACCAGTACCTGTTATTTTTAATGGTAGAGGGTATATGTGTCTCTCCACAGATCAAGGTCCATTGTGGGTTCCAAGCCGAGCAGTAAAGCCGGAGTTGAAACAAACTCAACCAAGTCAACTCCCTGCAGCAGAACCTTTGGAGGTCACAGAGTGAGGTGTAACCTTTGCATTGATTTAGCTGTGACATGTATGCATACTATAGTTATATAAGTAGATCTTTAAACACCACTACCTCTTGAGTAAGTTTATCAACACCCAGCACATCGTTTGTTATAAGTTGAGTATCTTTAAACCAAAGTTCTTGGAATTTGTTTAATCAATCCATTGCGATATTTAAACGGCAATGGAATACCTCAGGTTTATTGCAAAGTGCACTGTTTACGTTGATTGTTGTTGTTATTTATATGTTATGTATAAGTTGTTTTTTTATCACATATCAAAAAAGGATTAGAACACACAGCTAATCAATCCTGGCTTGTCCAAAAAGAAAAAAAAAAGGAGGAATTGTGGAGAGTCTCTGGCTGTGTGCTGTGAACAAGCCAGGGCTTGATGCGGCTGTGTTACACGGAAGGATTTCCCTGAGACACCAGAGACAAAAGGAAAGTGAACAGAGGCCGCTCTGCCCTCAACCCAGGCTGCAGGAGGGGCGTTGCCGCTGCGCATGAACAGTCTGTGAACAGTGCCCTGCAGCCAATCACCATAGTGGGGGGGGATGAGTGACTGTGAGTGTAACCAATTGTAGCCTGCACTTGCCGCATGGCCTTTTGGTATAGAGTATATAAGGCTTGGAAAAACGTGGTCTCGGGGACATTGATATTCAGTGTTGTTTAAGAGTTCATTAAAGAGTACGGATGGTAAATTCACATTGAATTAGACTCCTTACTCTCGCCCGGCCCACCCGTTCGATCAAAGAGCTTATGCCGGCGTCTGGATTCGTCGAATTTGCTACCGCCACAGACTTTGCAAGTTCTGGCTTTTTATATGCACCATATTCTCCAGAGTATTTTAGACTTTATCATAGCAGCAGACCTTAAATTTTCACCATCTCCTAACACTTTATTACACTGAGTCTGTTTCTTAAGATGATTTCTCCATTTGCCACTGATCCTGTTGTTCACTGAACAGTAAAGAAGTAGTCTTATTCCACCCTGAAGTGCCTGAATGTTGCTTTAGTGATTATATAATGGATATTCTTGGTTGAATTGTCAAGTAAATTGAAATCCCGCTGGTCAACAGGTCTTTTTATTAAACCAAGGTCTTTCCTGCTCCTCTCAAATTACTTTTCAGATTGATCATGGCACTCTGTATATCTTTGCTTTGAACATCCTGTATGTTCTTCCACATTTCATGGTTACCATTATTCTGTATAGGACTTTCTGCTTTTGTTTCTCAAACTATGTTTTGTTTGTTTGTTTGTTTGCTTGCTTGCTTGTTTTCCCTTGTGTATGTGTTATAATATAGTAACTTACTAAGATATGTACATACTGTATGTAAAGGTATGTAAATGGTTATTTAGTCAGATTCCCAAGCTATACTGAATACTTTGATTTCTTTTTAGGGTAAACGAAGTGTTAAATGTTTCCTAGTTCTTTGTTTCAATACCATTTTGATAACAAACAGGAAAAAAAAAAAGTTTCACAATTGAAAACAAAATCCATTCTGCAAGGTCCTATTCTTCTTCTTCAGTGACAGAGAAACAATGAACCCATTAACTCATTTCCAGGACACTGGATTTCTTATTCTGTCTTGTTCTTTGGATGAGTACTCAGGTAGTCAAAAAGTATCATTTGTTAATGTAAAATTTTGGAAAGAAAGGTGCTAAAAAATAAATAAATTAATTTCAAATCTGTTATTGGGTTTCCCAAAATTTAGAAGTGAATTAGGGATAAATCTATAAGACTAGGTTTCTTTGCAGGGTAAAATAAGAGAAAGAAGACAGATGCAACTTCATATTTTTACATGAAGGAATAGATTAGAGGCAGACTGTATAAACAGAATTCTGGCAAAATGAAATTATCTGCCCATGGTCAAAGTTGGGGTTTGACGTAAAAATGAGCATTCAAAACAGCGTATTTCATGACTGACATTTTTAATTCCAGTCAGGAAAATACTGTCTCATGTCTCTTCCAAATGCAGAAATAACTACACAACTGGAGCTTGCTTTACAGATCTTCAAAGACATCTGTGTCTCTCCATTGATTTCACTGGGAATTTTATCAAACTAGTTCACTCTCATCAAAATTTCGGCATAATTGAGATTTCTAAGTTGAGCAGACTGAATCACAGCTGGCATTGGTACTTTACAGTATTCAAACCAAATGCTTTCTCCAGTATTCTGAACATGACTTCTAAAAGCTTCAGGGAAAATGGTGGATTCCCTTTCTCCTGTGTAAAGTAGTACTTTTCCTTAAATTGAAGGAGAACAATTTGAATAAACATGGCATGGATCAATAAACTAATTTTTAAGTCATCAACTTTCTCCACTTGAAATATTTTCACATTAAGATTGGTTCCTTTCTTCTGGATGGAGTAATTTCAGTCCTTGAAAGTAATCTCGTCTGAAGTACAATGCTCCTTAATTTTCCCAGAATTTTTGCTTAGCCTTTTACCTTTTGAGGACACAGTAGCTTTCCCAGAATCACAGAATCACTGGAGATAATCTAGTCTAGCATGCTTGCTCAGATCAAGATCAGCTAGAGTGGGTTGTTCAGAATCATGCCCACTCAGCTTCTGAATATCTCCAAGGATAAGGACTTCACAACCACTTTGATCAACCATTTCCAACATTTCACTATCACCAGAGTAAAAAGAGTTATTTCTTATAATTAAGTAGAATTTGTGGCTGTTACCTCTTACCCTGTCACTGGATACCACTTATTTAGTCCACCCCTCTTTTACATTTTCCTTAGTCTCCCTCATCAGGCATTTATAGACAATATGTTACTCCTGAACCTTCTTTTCTCCAGAATCAACAGTCCCATCTTCCTCAGCATCTGCCCATATGACAGTTGTTCCAATTCCTTAATCATCTTTGTGGTCCGTTGCTGGACTTTCTCTACCTCACTTGTCCACCTGTCTATATACAGTTTGTTAATGTAGATGTACTAAAGACAAGATAGCATTCACTGCTCTCCCCTTATCCATTGAGCCAGACATTTTTTTAAAGAAGGCAAAGAGGGTTAGTCAGACATGATTTCCCTTTCACTGACTTCTGCCAACCATCTTCTTGTCCTCCATGTATATGGAAATGGTTTCCAGAAAGATTTTCTCCGTTCCTCCATCACTTTTCCAGGGACTGAGGTGAGGCTGACTGGTGAGTAGTTACCTGGGCCCTCCTTGAATGTTGGAGTGACATTTACTTTCTTCCAGTCCTCAGAAATCTTCTCCAGTCACCATGATCTTTTGAACATAATCAAGAGTGACCTTGCAATAAGATCAACCAGTTCTCTCAGCACTTGTGGATGCATCCCATCAGGTCCCATGGACTTATGTATGTCCAACTTGGTTAAGTGTTTGCTAACTTAATCCTCCTTTGCTGAGGGTTGGTTTTCCTTACTCCAGACTTTTCCTATGGGTGTCAGGGGTCTGGTATTCCTGAAGGCTGATAGCAGGTGGTCCAGGTTCCTCCTCAGAAACTGCAAATATGAAGCTTCTTCTAGTTTTCTTCAGAAGGTCTCATTCACTTCTTCCTGATGAGGCAATCTATGGCAGACAGTAACTGCAACATTGGTCTGCTCTCTAGTCCTGACCCATAAGCTCTGAACTGGCTGTCCCGAGGCATCCATTGATGATGCATTTCTGCTGCTCTGTCTCTCTCTGCCTGCTCTCATTATCCTAAGGGATGAAGATTCAGATCTTCATTTCTCATTTGGTGCTTAAAGTAACAGAAAGCTTTTGCTTGGTTGGTTGGTTGCTTGTTTGCTTTTTGTGGCTATAGTTTCTTTCTTCATACGCATCTTACAATAACTGATTGTAAAACAGCATTAACAGCATTATGACTATGGCTGCTTCTTTCTTTCCCCATCCCCTCTCAGGTTCTCTTTAAAGCATATATATCCCATACAACTAGTTTTAATGGAAGATGGCTTTTTAAACATCTGATATTTCTATCTTTGAATTACAACCCAGCAGTCAATACTTTTAATTTGATTTCTAAGAAAGAGAGAGGAAAAAAAATGTCATTCAGGTAGCCTAAAACAGAATACAAATTCCTGGAGACTACTATTCAATGTTTTCCCACAGCCAATGAACAGATGGATAAATAAATAGAAGTCCTAGAAAATGCTGGCTTGGGATGAAACCACCCTCCTTTTTTGGGAATATCTTCACTGGTAACATACTTCCTATTACCATCTGTCTGTGATGAACTGCAGTCCTGCCTTTTTCCCCTTCTCATGCATTACTGAGCCAAAACTTCCAGTTGTGAAAAAATAGCTTACCAAAAACGATACATTGTTGTCTGCCAGTATCTCCCCCTTTTTATTACTACAGCAAGAGTTCATTCTCAAACAAGTTAATAAAACTTAAGAAGGTCTGTCACTTGACTTATTGGTCTTTTATCCTGGTGGAAATTTATTATAGATTAATCTGTTCAGAAAGACAATCTGTTCCACTTGGGCAACTACTTCTGTGACTGTAAATCAGCTGAGGTTCACCTGCAAACTTGTCTATAATTTTCATTCAAAGCTGAAACTTTTCTCTTCTGTGCTTTTACCAGACAGGATGAAGTTTTAATAAGGTTCATTTAATATGTTTAAGATTAAAATTTCTGTTTCTGACTGAAGATTAACGGGAAGAATAACAGTAAAAACTGAAGATGTTAGTCTGAAGCTAGAGAGAAATAAGAATGTTGGACAAACATCAGTTGGTATGTTTGAGATCCCTTTGTTTATCCAAAACACCACATCAATAAGCTCATTATCATGACTCAGTTGGAAACTCCTTTGATTATGTGTGCAAGAGAAGTCTGTGACAACAATCAAGTGTATGGACCATTCTCCAGCCTTGGAGCAAAGCATCATGGAATACACCATGTCCATATATATAAATTCTTAAAAATGAATAGTCACTTACTTGCCACAGGCCTTGGAAAGGAATGTTTCTCATAAGCTTTTCTACCTACTTACTGGCAAACATCTTTAACACAACACTCAAGTCATCTGCCTGCATCTAGAGAATTTATTGAGAGGTGGCAAAGATGGAAGTACAAGGCTGGGTTATTGTGTCATCAATGTCAGGTGGATCGTCATTGCATGCTGCCCCTTGAGCAGTCTTTCTTGTTAAGTCTCTCCAGCAGTCACGATCCAGAAGGTTTCAGCCCTCCAACCCTTGCACACCCAGAGTATAATTCACATACATAAGACCACCATGCATCTAGAGCAAGTTTTACCACTTTTCTCTCAAAATTTTACCAACTCATATTTTTTACCCTAGGAATAGTCAAATTAAAAAAAAAAAAAAAAGGAATCTCAATGCTCCTCATGTGAGTGGTTTTTGCCACTCCTTGCTGAACCTTTCCACTTTTTAAAGAGTTGGACCATGCCACTTGCTTGATGGGAAGGAAGCTGGTCAGCTCATATGCATTCACAGATATGTACAGGATCAATTTTCTGCAGATGATAATTTCTCTGCTGTGTTTAGTGCTGCTGTCCTGCATGTTTTGTTGGTGACATACTGATCAGTGAGTTACCTCATTACTGTGTAGATATACTCACTAGTGCTGCTACTTTGACATCTGTAGTTGCTCTGGGAGACTGTCTATGGAAAATATAACAGATTCTTTTTTTTTCTCTCATAGTACATTTCTCAGCTTTTGATGTGATGAGAAGACATGGTATGGGTTTGCTTACTGGGACAATATTAGAGGACTGTGCCAAAAAGAGCATGCCAAAGTAATATATCTTCATTTTTTTTCTACCTATTAGGTACATGATTTTGCCTATTGAAGTTCACAAAATTATGTCCAAATGTTGTTTGGGAAAATGATAGTTGAAAGAGAATTAAACCTTGCCAAAGATTGCCATCATCCAACGACATGGAGAGTGGTATTCCAGAAGCTGAACACATTGCCCAGGATTGTTTATTGTAGATCTAACCTCTCTAACCAAAAGTTAGATCTCTCACCATTATAAATGATCAAGTATGTTTTTAGAGTGGCTGAGCTTTGGACCATGGTTTTATCATCACAGTTGTCAGATTTTTGTGAAATGAAACACTACGGTGGAAACTGAAAACAAGCGATTTGCTAATACACTTTTATCAATACACATACACATGTATAAGTGGCAATTACAAGTATAAATCTTATGTTATTAATTATCTCAGTGATACTATGAGCTACTTTTCACTCATCCAAATTATGCAATATGAGATTACAGTCCTTTGCCCTGTAACAGGTTTTGATTCTTATGGTCAGAAAAGGTTCCAGCAAAAGGTCTTTGAAATGTCCCGTAGTTCTACTGCAACACTGCTTGCATGCCACAGCATCATCTGCAACCTGGTCTGGAGATTGGTAGCATTTTTCCTAGTAGAAACATGGACAACTCCAAATAGTAGCATTTTTTTCTTGATGAACATGGGTCATATCCAGCAAGATATGAAATAAAAGGTTTGTGGAGGTACTGTGTGTTCAGTTGGCTGCCTTATTAGCTATCCTTTTTGATGAAGATGAGCAGTCATTCATCACTGAGGAGCAAACCTATCCATGTTATTCTTGGGAGAAATTCTCAAAGATAACTGTTCCTAGAACCACTGGCAGGCTTTGTCTAACAAAGAACTAGAGTGACTTAAAAAACCAAACAAAACCCTATAAAAACTGAAACTCAGCTATGAAGTTATTAGGCATTGTGAGTGACCAAGGTTGCTCAATGTCATTCATTGTGGGTTTTTTTGTTAAGTCAGGCATGTACTATATTATTAAATAATATACTTATTTAAAAAATAAATATATATTTAGGGAATGGTAAAAGGAAGTTCCTTTAAAGTAGTGTAGACATGCCCTAAGTACTTAGATTAGACACTGATATTTTTTTTCAGATTAATCTCTTCTTCCTTTCCCAAAAAGTGTCATAAAAGCATTTACACAAAAGCATGCAGATACCTGATCTTTAAAAGAAAATCAACAAAGAAACTCAAAATGTGGGTTAACTTAAATGTTTTTTACCTTCAGAACAATGCTAGTAATCTAAGACCTTTAGATTTTTTCTGCTGCATAAAATTGCAGGATAAATATATGGAAGTTCCAATCTCCTTTTCCCACTCTACTAGTCTGTTGCGTAGATTTCAGTTTCCAGCCTGGGTTAGAAATATTTTTGGAGACTGGTGTGCCTGTGAATAAATGAAATTAGATTGCTTTTAAGCTGGAGGTTCTTAAATGTGCAGCTTGAGTCAGATTCCTTTCTTTGGTTGCGTCTCATCAGTGTAGAAGGAGGTATATCAGGTAAAAAAACCTTGTCCTGATTAGTATAGGCAGGAGTAAATGACTGCACAATATGCATGTAAAAAAAAGAGCTCAGTGCACTGTGCAGAAATATATTAGATTGATTTGCAAACTGTATTATATCCACTGTGGTATTTCAGTAACACCAATCAGTGATGGATGATAACATTTGAATTTTTTTTACCACCGTTTCTGGTATTTTCCATTACATTCAGCTCAAGTTTTATAATCCTCTTAAACTTTGTGGACGTGTTACCATGGTGATATTTTGAGGAATAGTTGTTAGGCCAGAACTCTTTTGTTTCTCTCTAGTTATTGGTCCCTGGTTCATCTGCACTCTCAGCATGCTCAGGACCTGTCCCTTGTGGGATTTTTCCTCTTGGTGGGGATCATGGTGTCAGGGAGCTGGACCCATTTGTTTTAAATTATGTCCTCTATTTGAGAAAATCTACAGCAATGACTGGCACTATGAATAGAGCACTGCATCAGGAGAGTGAAGAGAGCTGTTGGCCAACACAAGTAAAATGCCTGTTTCTAGCTCCTGCCACCCTTTTCTGCCCTGCTAGAACAGGAACCTGACGTCTCTGGCACCATTTCAGCTCTAGAGAGAGGAATGACAAAGCAAAGAGGAGCACGATACAGAGCAAATGACCAGCTCTACATTGCATCTGTGGTGGACCCTGCAGTTTTGTGATTTCCTTGATTGTTCTCACTTTACCTGTTTGATACTAAAAGGAAATCAGACTGTACATAGATTGATATCCTTACTGAGCTGGTGAGTGCTGGGAGTTTTTCAAGAACGCTCTCCTGAAAGCACAAAAACAGGTCATCCTGTTTAAAGGTAAGGGAAGTAGGTGGAGAAAGAGGCCCCCTTGGTTTAACAGTGAGTTCCTGAGTCTGCTTAAAACCAAAACAGAAGTGAACCAGAGGTGGAAAAATGAACAAATAATGCCTACAAGGGCACTGCCAGGGCATGCAGAGATGCAGTTAGAAAAGTGAGAGCTCACCTCAAATTGAAATTCACAAAGTTTCACCAGGGGCAAGTCATGCTTGACAAACCTGTTGTCCTTCTATGACAAAGTAACCTGCTTGGTTGATGTGGGCCAAATGGTGGGTTTTGTCTACCTGGATTCCTCTAAGGCTTTTGATAGGTTTTCCCATGGCTTCCTCCTAGAGAAACTGAGACATTACAGTCTGGTCAAGTGGCCTCTGGGTAGATGGGGAACTAGCTGACAGGCCATACTCAGAGGGTGGTTGTAAATGGCTTCTTTTCAAACTGGCAACATTTCAGTCAACATGTGGGGTCCCCCGGGGACCAGTACTGGGCCCAACACTGTTTAACATCTTCATAAGTGACCTGGATGATGAGATTTATTGTACTATTATGAAGTTTGCTAATAATACCAAACTGAATGAGGAAGTGGACACCCACCCTGCAGGAAGACCTTGATAGACTGGAAGAGTAGGCTAAAAAAAGCAGGACCATATGAAGTTCAACAAAGACAAGTGTAAGATTTTACACTTGGGAAAATATAATCCAGGAGCGAAGCACAGGCTGGGATCTACCCTGCTGTGAGCAGCTTTGTGGAAGAGGACCTGGGGGTCCTGGTGGACAACCAGCACAATATGAGTGAACAGTATGCTGCTGCAGCAAAGAAAGACAACAGCCCAGGATGCTGGGCTGCATTAGCAAGGGCATCACAAGCAGAGACAAAAAAGTCATTATTTGACTCTACTCAGCACTTGACAGGCCACACCTGGAATACTGTGTTCAGTTTTGGTCCCCGCTATACAAAAAAGATGCGGAGAGGATGGAAAGGATTCAGAGAAGGGCCATAAAGATGATACAAGGACTGGGAAGCTGCTGTGTGAGGAAAGGCTGAGACAATTGAGCTTGTTCAGTCTTGAGAAAAGGTGGCTTAAGGGGGAACCTCATCATGATGTTCTAGTATTTAACAGGTGGCGATGAAGAAGATGGAGACTTCCTTTTTGCAAGGAATCACATGGAAAAGATGATGGGTAACAGGTACAAGTTACTTCTGGGTCATTCTGATTGAACACAAAAGGGAAATTTTTCACAATGAAAACAATCAGCCATTGGAATAATATGTCCAGGGAAGTGGTGGATTCCCGAACATTGAACACTTTTAAGATTCAGCTGGACAGGGTGCTGGGCCATCTTGTCTAGACAGAGCTTTTGCAAGGAAAGATTGGACCAGATGATCCTTGATGTCCCTTCCAACCTTGTGGTCTATGATTCTATGAATTAACAAGTCTGTGTAATCTATTTGCATTTTCCTAATGTTATAGATGTGAACACAAAGTTAAAGAACTGTCAACAAATAATTTTAAGATCCTGTGGTTGTTCTACGTGGTTTATGCTTCAGTACATTTGTATGATTGCAAACACTAAGGGTTTGCATTGCATGTCAGTGATGTACAGACAAAATTAAATGAGAGCTAGCATGGTTATTACTCAATTATGAACACATGGAATATAATTAATATGAACATGCTTTTTAGCTGACAGGATATAACAAATCATGAAGTATACAAACAGTGCTTTAAAAAGTTTCATTATCTGTTTAAATTAAATTTATTTCCTCTGAAATTGCCTCATAACTTTACAGTACCTTTCCACAAAATGCTATCAGATTTTTATGTTTTGTGGTAGAAAATTCTGCCTTTCTTTCTCTTTTTTAATGAAGTGGCTAAATTTGCAATTTTATTCTGTGATGTCCATATGGAACTCAGTGTAAAATGAGTAACTAGCACAGAGACAAAAAATTTGTAAGACTGAGGAAAACACAGGAATGAAATTACAGAATTTAACACAATGCAGTAGTTTTCACTACCATATAATACAGGAATCTTGTTTATGTTTAGATCCAGAATAATCAGTTTTGTACCACAGATTTGTAGATGAATACTAAATGACATAATTGTTTCTCTCACATGAATTTTTTCATTCCTTTTTTTTTTTTTTTTTTTTTTAGTGTTATATCAGATGAAACCACTACAAAATTACTGGAATTACTTATTTTAAGGCAGTAATTAGGATTTCCTAGCAGGCAAGGAATTAGTGCATTTAGCAGGCCATCTGGCATGGACTATCTGAGCTACAAATTCTACCTTTTGCTTTTTTCCCCTTATGTAGATGTCATTACTCATCAGAAAACAGAAAATTTGTTTCTTAATTTCATTACACACTATGTTGCAGGCTACACAGATTCATCTTAGAAATATATTGAAATATATAAATGAAATAATGAAAATATTATTACGAAATATATCATTAAATATTATCTGAATAATGAATAATAATGAAATATATGTTTATAATGAAATATTTCACATTTCTTGAAATGAATGGCAATTAAGTATCTAGGAAGTTAAAAAAAAAAAAAGTATTCATCTGTATACAACCTTCCTCTAACAATGTGACCTATTGCTTTGAGATTTGACTTTTTTCATATTGTTAGTGATGGGATTGGAAAAATTAGTACAAAATGGCTACACAGCTTTCCAGTTTCTCAGTACATTGTGATGATGAAGACATTGAAGTGGTTGAGCAGTGCTTTTATGATGTATTAATAATACTTATCAATAACTAAGGCTTGGAAGTGTATTCTTGAGACTGGCAAAGATTATGCCTATGGTGATCCGGGCAATAGTATGTTAAAGAATTTATTGAGCAATAGCATCTATTCAGTATTATGCAGAGACTGTTAGCACTGTACCTGTGTTTGATTAGCTAAGGCTAGACCTTGTTCTTTATGTCGCTCACTTGTTGGAGGGATTTCTACTCTGTGGTTTTTTGTAGAGTGTAGAAATTTCCAAATTCGTTTAACCTGTCAGACTAAATGAAAATTCAAAGACAGAGAAAACTCATATTTAATACAGACAAGACCTGTTTTCAGAAGTGTTGAAAGTTTGCAGTCAAAGCAAATGGTCATGGTCAAGGAAAATAAGTAAATAAAAAGCTGATAATATTTAAGACATTTTGAATGGGCTTTTTCATAAGTATACTCATATGGTGGTGAAACAGCTAATTTAACTGAACTCTCAAGAGAGAGATTTACTTTGGAATGACAGTCTGCATCAAGATTGAGTGCAATCATGAATTTTCTTGTCACACAGCGTGGTGTTCTGTTTTCTTGTTTTCAGTCTTTATTGTAGTGAAGTACTTGTTTTTGGTGTTGTTTTTTTCTTTTTTAATTCAGTCAAGAATGATGTTTCTTAAAAAGACAGACAATTCGTAAAAGACTCAGAGAGTTGATGTTCTGCACATCATCTGAAATAAAAAATACTAACTAAAGAGGAAGGCTCTGATTATGCAATCAATCTTTTTATGCTTCTTAAAGCAGCTGTTTTGGCTGATGTAAGACAAAGAAATGCATATCCCTGCAATTCCTTCTGTGGGATTATGAATTGAAGAATTCACATATAGCTTTATTTTGGAATATTTTCTGTAATGAGAAGCAAATGGGCTTTCGTCTTAATTTAATGATATAATATTTTCTTAATAGCTATAAATGCTAGGAAACCTATAATCTTGAAATACACTTGGATGCTTCTCTTTATTATCTAGAGAATTATTTGTTTTCATTCCATTTCTGCTGTAGTGGTAATTCCCTGGTGTTATTCCTTCTTTATAATTTAATGCAAATATGCTGATTCTGATGCTGAGAAGACTTGCTCTTAAAAGGTATTTATGCTCATAATGGTGTATCCAAATATAGGAGTGTTCTAGTTTTTTTTTGCATTTTTGCTTTGTTTTGAAGTGCATCCATATGAAGCCAATTGAAATTTAGCTTCTTCTTTCATACAGGAAAAAAATGGTAATTAAAGTCCTCTTTACCAGTGCATTTTTTAATATTTTTTAATTTTTTTTTTTTTTTTTAAGAATATTTCTGTAATTGTTTCCATTCGGCTACCCTGAATATATTTTCCTTTTCACTCCTTGACTGAATGAAAATTCTGACTTAATTCCATTTTACCTGAGGAAAATGTTGAATGGGGTTTCCATTGAAGGACAAACAACAAAGATCCACTAAAGACAAAAGGATTTTGTAAATCATTAACAGCAGCAGAAACCCTTGGCTCCTTTCAACCTCTTTCCTAGTGTTTTCCCTTCCTAGGTGTCTTTTCCTTCAGTTATGGTTTATGAATGTTAATTTCACAGAATTTGGAGTGTCACAAAATACTTGTTGTGAGGAAAAAAAAAAAAGGAAAGCAATAATTCAGATCTTCAGATAATGTAAATTAATATTATGCCATCCGATTAAAAAAAACCACTGTTGATTTAAGAAATTCCTTCTGCACACATATCCATCACATCTAGAAAAACAAACATTAAGGAAAATGAAAGACTGGAAATGGGCAAAACAACAAATATAAGAGTCTATGTTCACAAGAATATTTTTCTACACTAGATTGAGAAAACAATACTAGCACAGTCATATTTTAAATGTTGAACAATTAAACTTTTTAATTACAGTAACAAATCATCCTGCTGAAACAGCATGTAACCTTCAGAGTAACAACATTCTTGCTTCGAGAGTAATACTTTATGTGTGGCAGTTTATGGAAAGCCTAGACCTAAGCACATGAATTTGTCTCACTGAGAAAAAAGAGGAAAGTGGATCAAATCAAGCACAAAAATATGTTTTTAAACTATGAATTATTAAGAAAGGGAAAAAAAAAAAAAGAGATATCACTAGAGTATTTCCAGGGGTTACCTGTGAGATATCACAGAAAACAAGTCTGTAAAAAACTTGAATAGGTCAGCAAGTTTACTTCCAGTCCTACAGTGAAATACACTATTCACAAGCGATGCTAGACTAACGTTGCCAAAAGGGAATGCAGAGTCTAGATATGCTTTCTACAAAGAATAATTTCTACAATCTAGTATAGTTTTAACTCGGACATGTTAAAACTTCTGAAAGCACTGTCCAGAAATGTTCACTTTATCTTAAGCTCATTATTTCTTGCCCTATACAAATATTTTCCATAACCTTCTCATCCACTTTGCATCTATTTCCTAAGTATTTCAGGACTTGTATTTCAGATTTCTCTTCCAGAGAACATGCAGCCTGGAACACTTGTGTTTCCCAGACCTGCCTGACTTTTTCTTCTGAACATTACTCCTGTAATATTTTTTGGAGGGTAGTGGGGAGAGGATTTGAAATTTCTAAGGGTGTACTTGACTTGAGACATTAGCTAATAACAAAACAAAACAAGAAAACCCACCTTCATCTTTCTGACAAAATGCAGTTTTGTCATTAGTTTCCCAAGATTATGAAGATAGATTCTATTCCTTTATCTTTTCCTCGTTAACTTCATTTATTTTTATATTTGCATAGATGATTATCTCTTCCTAGTTACTCTACGCTCTCCTTGAATTTGAATCCTACTTATTTTATTTTATTTAATTTCTTTCATTTTCCAAATGCACTTGAGTTTTATTCTGTTTTCCTATCTACTTGCAGGTACAAAGATGCTCAAAAGTCTTAAACCTAAACATCTGCTCAATAGGTAGGCCTCTTTGAGACATCATCCATAGTTGAACATTTGTCTCCAGGATGAGTAACTCATCCCTTTCTCTTACATGTGAAGATTTTAGAGAATACCCACTAAAACTTCTTCTTTTGAGGTAACTTTTAAATCATTTCTACTGAGGTGATCTATGATAGTGTTGAGCTTCTTCTGTTGACTGGAGTGATCTTTTTAATGTTACAGAATAGTAACAGGAAGTAAAAAATTTAGTAATCTGAGTTTCTGCCTATTTTCCAGCAGTCATCTAGATGACCATGCATACTGCTGAGTGCTAGTATACCTGTGAAGGTGCAATATGTAGCTGCCCATGGGCACTAGGGACTCTCCAGGGGCTGTCAGAGGAGGGCCTGGCAGCTGGGACCCATTCCATTGTCCCAGTCTGGGAACAGAGCAGCTGGGGAGCACTGGGACAGCCCCAGCCTCAAGTATCAGGCACCTTCTTAGAGACTTGATCAGGCTGAGGATGTTATCCTGTAGATCAGCCTGTGACATAGCAGAGACTGTATCTCAGGCCAGTCCCACTAACATACCCTCATTTACAAAAGAAGGGAGTCCTACCAAAATGACTTTCTTCACCACAATTCTCCTCAGGGTCACCAACTTAGACTCCTTCCCAGCTGGCCCTGAGCACAGGTCAGCAAACACTCAGGAGCAAGGAGAACTGTAACACTGGAACAGCCTCCTCAGAATGGTGGTGGCATCCCCATCAATGGAAGTTTTCAAGATGAGATTGGACAGCATGCTAGATAACCTCCTGTAGGCTCCCTTCGACACAAAAACTTGGACTAGATCATCTTCCAAGGTCCCTTCCAACCTGGACTACCCTATGGTTCTATGAATCTATGAAAATGTGATTTAGTTTCCACAGAGGCAATTAAAGGTGTTCCTTGAAATTATTGAAGGTGTTCCTTGAAAATCATCCAAAATATTCCTTTTCATTTGATATTTAATTTTAAAAAATCTTAAAGAACTATTGTGTTGGATTTATCCAAATTTTAGAACTGCATATATTAAAAAATACCTTATTATGTGGCCACAGTTTATGAAACATTTGAATAAATAAAAGACTCAGATTTTATGATTTTTTTTTTTTAATTGTAGTTGTAGCTTTTGTGTTCTGGAAAAGTTTTTTTAATACTTTTATTATTTATTTAAAGTTCATTGAAATCACAAAGTGCAGAAAAACTCACATGACGTTGCTAGACATAGTTGGTAAGCTTAGTATCTGGACTTTAACACACAAAATATCTGCACTTATTGATGCAAAACTAGCAACATGTGTTATAGCTATTATTTTGTAAGTGTTAATTATCTGTCATTTCTATTGAATAAGCCTTTGTTATGATTGCTTATTTTGTTTTCTAATTTCATAATTGTACCTCATCTGATTATACAGCACTGATTCTCAAGTTTGAACTTTAAATTCACATTTAAAAATGTCATCATGTAAGATGACATTCAATTAAAATAAAAGGTGTTTTATCAATATCAAGTTAATGAACTACAAAACTTTTTTTTTTTTTTTTTTTTTTTAAATACTGTGTAATGATGCTGGAGATTTCTGAAGAAAATTCTATCCTTAACTATTAGGCTGAATATGCTCCTACTGGACTTACCATATTTCAGGAAAGAGGATTTTTTTGCTTTATATCAATTTTCAGAACAGGGCAAAAAGTAAAGAACTAGAGGAAACCTCTCCATAATTATTTAGAGCAATTCAGAAAAGGATGAAGACTCTGCCTATATAAGGTAATGCATACTAACAGTTCCCAGTTAACAGTTCTTTATTAATTAAACATTACACATGGCCTTAAATCTAATTTTCTAAATAGCTATTATAAGAAGATTGGTATTTAACAGTAGAATTCTAATTATCTAGTATATTAAGGAACCTTTTGTTCTCAGGTATGTATTCATGGTTATTCACAAGTTTAGCACTATTGAATGAATCACAGCAAGTTTTTATGTAGATATGGGAGCAAGTTTCTAGAGAAGTAATTAAAGTTATTTCCATGTTTTTCAAAATATTTTGTAATAGAATCAGAAAGCTTCATGAATGTCAATCATTAACTGCTGTTTAGCATTTCAGAAGAACATGATGGGGTGAATAAATGGTTCTTTTTAAAAAGCTTTTTTTCTGTTTACAGTGATGGGTTTGATGGAAAATATGTGTCCATTATTATCTGTTCAACTTAATAAAACTAAATTAAACAAGGAGAAAGCTTTCCAAGAGATTGATTTTTTTTCTTGTCTGTACCAGGCACACAAAACTTTCTGAAGATTCAAGAGCTGAGGGAGACTGATGCAGTTCAAGTTTGCTAGTGAGGAAAAAAAAAAAAAAGAAAAAAGAAAAAGAGTGAGAAATCTTTATTTCAATCTTTATTTCTCATGACATCTTTTGTTTGTTTATTTGTAAATTCTGAGAAAAATATGTTGTCTGTAAGTATGTGTATATATACCTGGCCTGATCCTTATTAGTCCCAGACTAATAAATAAAACTCTTACAAAGGCTATGCACGTGAAAAAAAAAAAACAAAAATCATTAAACGTCTAGCTTCATGAAGCATTAGATAGCAGGCTATAAACATTACTAAACAGAAATTATTCTTTAATATTCTTTGCCTTTATATCTTAAATATCTTCATCATTTGTCCTGTGTGTGTCCATGGGCTGGAATGTATGCTTCATGAATTGTGAATAAAAAACATTACTTCTGTTGTTCAAGGTGTTTTGTGTTTGTTTCTTTTGTTTTGTTTTTTCTTGTATGATATGAATAAAATTCAGGCAAACTCTCTGGTTCCATTTCAAAAATGTCATTGATGGTAAATGGATGTATGTACTCAACAGACTAAACTATGTGTTTTTTTTTTTTTTTTTTCATTGAAGTAACTTATCAGGTATGGTTTATAGTTTACATGCTATATAGTTTGCGTTCACAAGAGTAATCTATGAGTGTTGTAAAGGTCATCTGATATCTTGACATGAAACGGATTTGTTAAAGTTTTTTACAAGAAAACTATGTAGCCAATTGGAATCTGTTTGTGCCTCACATAAAACTATAGATAAATTAAAAACAAAACAAAACAAGAACCTTCTCTCTCTCACTCTTTGGTTAATGTAAATGCCAATTTATTTTTAAGGACTAATGTATTTTGGAGTGTGTGATGGTGAATAACTAAAGTAATACATTAATTCTGTTTTAAAGGAAGAGTTGAGATAAATTCACCTGTTAGGACTTTTACACATCAAGGTTGTCTGTGAAAAATGCTAGTTCTAAGATCATACCTGTATGTTAAATAATTTGCAAAGAATAAACATAATTTTTTGTCAAAAAAAAAATTGTTGTGCCAATTCTCACTAATTATTAGCACTGTTCATTGCCTCCATGCAAACATATTTTTCTTTTGGTAGAGCACAAAATGTTATTCTATCTGTGACTCCGTTCATTGCCATAGTTCCTGATAATAGCCTCTGACTCAAAATGAAACTAATGATTCTCTTTGTTTGTAAACCTTATCATTACAACGCAGTAGAACTATTTACTAGTTAAGTATATTCAGTAGCTTCAAATTAATTTTAACCTGTTATTTCTTCCCCTAGGAAACCTGTGGCCATTATGAAAATGCGTAATTAGCTTTTCAAAACAATGTGTATCAACCTGCACAATCAAGTAAGCCTTTCTATTGCATGTTATCTTGCTTACATCTTTGCTCTCTCTTGAAAGTTACTGTAAATGATTTCACTGTAGAAGTCAAACTGTCTACTATGGCTAACAGGCCTGCTAAATTCCTAGTCTGCTATCCATTTAAAATTTTGGACCTGTTCTGTATGTCAGCATGAGTGTCTAAGGACAGATCTCTAGCTATACATCGTTATTACTTCTTTTAAAACGTACAATTCAGATGTCATTTAGAAGCTCACTAGTAAAGCACTTCACTATTCAATGTTTTCTTCTGCAGAGCTAAAGTTAGACTCTTCTTGACTTATTTTTCTTGACTAAAATAGCTGGTGAAATTACTATATTTCTACATTTCTCACCCTTTTTTTTTTCAGACCTGTTCACCCATAATGTACCCATTTTTATAGCCACATCAGATGGTCAGTGTCTTCTCCAATTCACTTAGCTGGAGTTATAAAAAGGCCTAACTAACATTTCAAGCCCCAGAGCTTCCTCAGATTCTAGATTAAATAAAAGTCTGATCCTTCTCTTTTGAGCACTTCCTTCTTTACAGAAAGTCAGACAGAGCAGTTGATTTTACTGGAAATTGCAGCACTTTCCATGGATACCTGATGTGAATAGTACAGTGAGTAGGACCCTTATGCACCTTAGGATAACAGATAAATGTAGGAACAGGATGTATTACTTCTTTAATTCTGTTAGTTTGCTTTGATTTTATTAACTCTTTCTTCCCCTTTTGCCCCTGAAATGATGCTTCAAACCTGAGGGGCTTATTAAGGTTTAAGAATACTTCATGTGAAATCAAATATTATCAGCTACTGAATTTTAGCTATTGCACTGTTTCACCTGTGGTGCACAAGGAAGATAAAGGGCGAAAAGGATTTGTATCCAAAGTGAAGCTTGCAGGCTTACAAAATGGCAGTATGAGAAAAGTCTGATGTCAAACGTGTGTGTGCGTGTATGTATTTGTACTTGCATATATTCTCTCGGCTGTCTGAGAATAATACTGAAGCTTCTAATATTCTTCACACCTGTTCTAGATAGCATCTTACAATAACATTAGTGAATAGCTTGGAATTTATAAAGTTCCTTCTAGCTGATGAAGAACAATTTACAAAACTAATTATGCTATACTAGTATAAAACAGACTACTAGCTGTTACCTACCCTATACAGTAATTCTATACACTTACTGTGTATGATTGTTTAGACTGTCACTCATGGCAGCAGTTTCTAAGGAAATTAAACTTTATTAAATTATTGACAGTAAAGCCTTCAACGCTTTTCATAAACTTGAAATAAATCTCAAGCGTAACTTAAATCTGTAAAATTACAGGTTTCTATACAGGATACAACAAAACAAACTCAGTTCAGAACTCAGACTTGTTGAACATTTTCAGTTCTAAATTCATATTACTTGTAGAGCAAGTACCATTAGAATCTTGACATTTAGTGTTGATGGTAGTTAAACTTCATATGGTATTTGCAGTACTCCCCATTCCAAGCATAGGGGAACTGAAAATGCCTCACTAATGGTAAATAACACAGTGTGATAAATGTCAAGACTTTAATGGTTCACTGTAATCATTATGGGATAGAATCTGCAAACTTATCCCAAAATGGGCAGCGTCTCCATGAAGGATCTCACTGACTTAAGCAGGACTGTTTGGTAGAAGAGCAAGCTCATATTTATAGTCATCTACTGCAAATGTAAGTCATATAACCATTCCATATTATTTCCTAACATGCCTCAGCTTTTCTTTAAGCTATTTTTTGTAAACCTATTCCTAAAACAGGGAAGTCCACTAAGGCATAGTCTAAGGTAAGGTCTGCTTGACACAATGTATAGGAAGATACGAAAAACACGTGAAATACATTAACACAGCACTGAAGCGAACTGAAAAATCTCTCCTGGAAGTATATATTTGTTTGGCCTTGGATACTGGGTGAAACAACCCATGTAGATTTTTAACTATTAGGTGTAAACGGCAAGGGATATTTTTTGGGGAGGGAGGGATTGGAGGCTGCAGGGTTGGGATCTGCCAGAGAAGGTTTGAGCCACAGCCAGTCAGGCCACAAGTTTTCTCATTCTTGTTCTTCCCATGCTCTCCCAATTCCTGCTAAGGACAGAAGCAATGAATGAGCGAGTGGTTGCATGGGAGCTTGTCTGCTAACCAGGGCCACTTCACTACAGCTAGGATCTGGCTAGTATTTTTTGGGTTTATGCTTGCTTCCACTATAGCATGAATACATAACTTTAACAAGGCAAAGAAAGAACTGTTGAATTCTCGTCTTTCAATCTGCCCCATAGGTTCTTGGGTCTGGATCTAAAATTATAGTTAACCTGATGGGTCTATCAATTTGGATTTAGCAAAAGTGCTTCTGAAATCCATCATCTGCATGAGCATACAAAAATTTTTCCAGCTCCTTGCTGCAAAAAGATGTAGAAATATGTTTACTTCTTTTGTTCTCTAATACTTCAAGTTCCATGCTAAGAAAATATGTAATTTCCATGGTGGGATTATTGGCTTGGCACTTAGTCCAGTCACAAACTTTTGTATCAGAAACTGTTTTCATAGAATGAATAGCACTAGTTCTTTGTGCATTTGCAAAAAGGGTTACAGTAGTCCTTGGAAGCCATAGGCTAATCTGTCCACTGCATTAAATTTAAACATGGTATAAACATGTATAAGGAAAAAAAAAAAAAATAGGTGTAAGTTTGCTTGCACTTCTGTCCTACTTTAAAATAAAGAAATAAAACAATGTAGATCATTATCATGAAATCTTGTAATGAAAGTTTTCAGTCACATGAAGCAATTTGAAAAGCATTATATTGAAGGAGAAGACTACTTGCTAAATATATAGGCCTTTTAGATATTGTTTAGCTATTGTGATGTAATATGAGCTTTATGTAAATTTGAAGTTATGATTCATTTTCTGACCCCCCAAAAAAGCTAAAATCACTGTTTGAAGAATATTGTACAAGTTCCTTTCTACCCTTCTGCATCTCTAACTTCTTCAGTTTATATGGAAGATGAAAACTAACAGTGCAGTGGTCCAAGGTAGATTCTGTTGTATGTTTTTATTAGTGAAATTCCCTAAAGCAGAGTGATCATGGTTCTGCATTTGTGCAGATCTGTAAGCAGAAATGATCTTTCAACTCCAGACTTGTCAGCTGAAAGGATAACCTCATAAGACTTGAAACTTGAAATTTAGTTTCTTGTTATCACCTTATGTCTTATCTTCTGCATGAAAATATTTCACAACATCCTTTCATTACACAAACATGCAGTGTGCTATTCAGCAAATACAATGCAATAGAGTACAAGATGTATTAATGCAAAATAATGGTTGACATTTAGCACACACAAAAGTCAGAAGTCAAAGTTATGGTTCCCAAAGAAAACATATTTCATGTCTCTTGCATAAACATATTCTTTAATGTATGTGCATGAAGTGGCTGAATTATGGTTTCCATGGGAACAATATCTCTGGACATATACATTTGTCATTTCTCTGCACAGAGCACTCAATAAGAAATTGCTTTTATTAATAACCTCAGTTTCTTGAACCCCAGCCAAACATTCATAAAAGTGGCATGAACATTGTGAACACTGATCTGAGTAATAGTTTCCCTTACACTTCTATTTAAGATTTTTATGACTGATAGTCTAAACTTCTCCCTTAGGTCTTAACTGATGAGCCTTTTGTTTAGTTGTTGGAGTTTACCTGTGATTCTCATCAGACCATGGAATTTTTATTATTCAAATATTCAAAGACTTCATTGTTAGATGTATGGTATCATTAATGGATGCAGCAAGATAAACAGCAGAGATATTCAGAGGCTTCAGAACTTTTGAAATGTAAACTGTGCAATAAAATAGTTAATCCATGGTTTGAAAAAACATGAAGATCCCTAGTTTCTAACATTTTGATTTTTTAGAATTAAGAGGACATGGGTTAACAATTTGTTTGAAATAGACCAAGTAACAAAGCATAGGATGTTAATTTCTTGCTGACAAGGAATGGGTAATAGTATGCCTTCAACAATAACAAGCAATTGTAATTTCAGGCTTGTTTGATATATTAGAAAAGACAAATATTACATCAGTATTCATGTCAAAACTTCATAATTATAATGTTTATTTCAGGTCTTGTTTTTATTTGCTTAGTGCTTTTTATAATTTAAATTTATTTTTATATAAAAGAGTATTTGTGAGACAGCTGTATGTAATCTGTTTCAAAATAATTTTTCCTGTATGGAAATATCAGTAGAGAATATAACAATAAACAAAATTGTCTTACTCTATTTACATTTGCATTACTCTAATACTGCTATAAAAATCCTAATGTAGATTTTTTTATTGTTTGTAGTGTTGAGTTTTCTTTTCGAAGTTATTGTGTGAGGAGTGATGACAAAGAGATAAAATTTTATATTTAATTCTCTCATATATTCTTCCTATCTGATGCACTATCAAATGTGATGGATTCATTAGAAGTTTCATCTGTAATACTTTTTTGTGCAAGAAGACAGAAGAAACTCTTGAGGAAGGTGTCCTAATTTGAATTTTCATACAAGTTTGCTTTTAGTTTTGCTTACATAATGAACTCATCCCAGTTTAATGAAAGATTCATAAAATCTCAGGAAACTGGTTTGATACTAAGTTTTTTCATAGATTTTTTTTTTTTTCTTTCTTAGAATTCTGGTCCTGAGTCATCTTTATATTTATTTTCATTCACCAAAAATAATATGCTCAAGAAGGGCAACAAAGATGATTAAGGGAGTGGAGCATCTCCCATATGAGGAAAGGCTGAGGGAGCTGGATCTGTTTAGCTTGGAGGAGACTGAGGGGTGACCTCATCAATGTTTACAGATATATAAAGGGTGAGTGTCACGAGGATGGAGCCAGGCTCTTCTCAGTGACAACCAATGGTACGACAAGGGGTAATGGCTACAAACTGGAGCACAAGAGGTTCCACTTAAATTTGAGAAGAAACTTCTCAGTGAGGGTGACAGAGCACTGGAACAGGCTGCCAAGGGAGGTTGTGGAGTCTCCTACTCTGGAGACCTTCAAGACCTGCCTGGACGCCTTCCTGTGTAACCTCATTTAGGTGTTCCTGCTCCGGCAGGGGGTTTGGACCAGATGATCTTTTGAGGTCCCTTGCAATCCCTAACATTCTGTGATTCTGTGATTCTGTGAATGAATCATTCTTGATGTAGGAAAATTCAAAGTAATGTATTTTCTGATTTTTTGTGATGAATTTAGGAAGGCTTTGTCAAAGGACTGAACACAAAATGATCAAAATTTTGGAGACTTACTCTGAAAAACAAAACTACAGAATTGTCCTTGAATTCCATGTTCAGTAACTTTGACAGGAATGCAGAGATACATAATACTTTTTGACTAACCGTCTGTCACATTTGTGTTGTTTTATATAACAATATTGTGAGATTGATATAACCATATGTAGATTTCTACATATGCACTATTGTTTTTAAATTCTTGAATAGAACAGGAGTTTGTAGGACTCTAAATCACCCTAAATAAGATATTAAAAATTTCAGAAAAATATTTCCTAAAAGAACCTATTTGTTTCCATTAAACACAAAGAGAGTTTACAGTGACTAGTTTAGATCCAGGTGTGGATCTGTAAACTTCTACAGCCTGGTGACATTGATTGCATTCTTCGTATTTGTTCTGTTTCCCTTGCAATCACATTACCAGCATTACCTCTCCTATTCTCTTAAGATCTTTTCATGCTTAAAAAAATGGTGTTGCTGCCCTTGAAAAAGTAAGATAAAAGTCAATAGGCAAGATCTTATGTATTTAGTATACACTATGTCTTGACTTAATTTGCTGAGTATTTGAAGGTCTTAGTAAAGCAGCAATGTAAACAGAAGAGAAAGAAATCCCAGAGAGGTCTAATAAATTAGCAGATTTAACGTTTGCTGTAAAGAATTACAGTATGGGTAAGATGATGAATATAGTAGTTTGCTTTTATAGAGAAAGACTGGTATACATTTGTGATAAGTAGAAACAGAGGATGACCTTGTATCAATGAAAGAATAGTCTATTCCAGATATCATTGTTTATCTCAACGAAATATACATGGACTAATTTATAGATTAGATTTGATACAGGGTTTAATGACAAGAAACATACAACATTTGCTTTGAAGAGGCAAAAGATCAATGTTGAAGTAATGAAAGTAATGATAAAGTAGTACCAGTGTAGATGGCATTTGACAGTTATATAAACACACTTTCTATGTCTAAATAGACATAGAAGGCTAATAAGTTAGGATATGAAATACAGTGTTTCAAGACACGTTTTGTAAAGCTGCTTTTTCAATGGTATTTTCAGCATTTATAGATCATCTTTTTCCAGGTCACAAACTCCTTAGTGTAGGTACATTTTTGTTTAGAATGCTGCTTTTAATTTTGGGAAGAGAAAAATGAGTTTCATCTTACTTAATATCTACCTGGCAGATATGACTTTTCCAGAAAGTTCTTTCATATAAATGGTCAGAGGCTTGAACATGACAGATGTGTAATGGTCTCTACCTTGACTTTTTGGACAAAAGCAAATAGTATTAAATATAAGTGGAAGAAAAAAAATAATCAACCATAACCAAAAGATTCAGATGGAAGTCTGTAACCACTGCCTGATGTGAGTCCACACCCCAAAATATAGGACAAAAATACTTCACTAAAGACCTAAACTGACAAGAGGTGTCAGAACAGTGCAGAGTACAACAATCCTGGTCTTCTTAATTTTCTTCATATTTCTGGCACAAGAGAGAGAAGTGACATGTGAGAAGCAGTAATTTGAATGACAGAAACAAAATTAATGCAAGTAAAACTCTGATCAAATCTCCAAATTGAAATAGTTTCCGAAAATAAAGGAAGGCTACTTCTGTTCCTCCAGTGTTGTTAGCATTTTCAAGACTACAACCTAAATACAATGAATGCTGAAATACCATTGTCAGGGTACAGAACATCAAATGTGCTTGTCTTGCAACAAAGAAAATACTCAATTTCTGAACAAAGATAGAGCTAAGCTTCATTGTTGGCATTGTCAGAGTTAAAGAATGCAAACTAGAGGAGAGAGGCTGGGACTGAAATGTAGTATCTGCAACTATCAGTGGTAGTAGACCTTTCCAGAAGTGCGATCTCTATGTGGTACCGCATGTAATGACAACATCACCAAGATCTAATGCTGGCTACGGACACTGGGTGAGATGCATCATATGATACTCACTTGATCATGCAGCATCAGTAGAAGATTGAGAGTAACCTCCACTCTCACATTCGCATATGTAGATGGTTTATATACATACAGATAATATATTTTTTCTTCACATTCTTCAACCTCAGCTACTGTCAGAACTTTTAGTAACTTCTGAAGTCCCGGAATGTATATGGATTACGATTGAAGTGTAGATGAACTTAGCTTAAATAAGTAGTCTGCTTAATATTCTTCAGATGTTTGCGGAATTCTCAGAAGGAATCTGTCCTGCTTTCAGCTAGGATAGAGATCATTTTCTTCCTAATAGTTGTTATACTGCTGCGTTTTACGTTTAGTATGAGAGTAATGTTGAGAACACACTGGCGTTTTAGTTATTGCTAAGCAGTCAAGGGGGAAGTAGTGAAAGAATTCCTTGTTTTGTTTTGCTTGTGTGTGGAGCTTTTGCTTTACTTATTAAACTGTCTTTATCTAAACACATGAGTTTTCTCACTTTTACCCTTCTGACTCTCTCCCCCATCCCAGCCGGAGGGTAGTGAGCGAGTGGCTCTGTGGTGCTTAGTTGCTGGTTGGAGTTAATCCTTTTATTCAGAACCACCTACTTTTACAACAAAACAACAATCAAAAATCAATACCTTAGTGTGAAATTCTTCACATTATGTATTTTCCTTATGGAGGATATGTAAGTGCAATACCTAAGTGCATGCCATCTGAAGCCTCTTCTAGCATAATATTATCTTATAAATAAAATTATGCAGTTATGTTTCTGAATTTTCTTGCCAATACCATTTTCAGGATGTTTTTTATTGTGGAATATTAAAGTTCTTAAAGTGGGGAAGGTGTGTGTCTTCCAGATACTGATTGTGTAGCTGAGCAGACATAAACATATAAAAAAACCCATAACTGCATAACTAAATGCTCTGAAATGGCCAGCTCTGCCAATTTCATACAAGTTGTTAGTAATGGAAAATGTCTTTTTATCATAATCAAATGAAATGATAGAACACATTGTGGAAAATCAACATAAACGCTCTCTGCTCTTGCACAATTGCTTACATAATTTATGGAGAAGGCAGACAGATTGACAGCAAATTGATACTTAGACAAATCTGTTTCACACACTGCAGTTTATCAAGTTGTTCTCCGGATGTGTTGAACTGAATGTTAGTTGTAATCCCTAAAGAAATTAAGAAACCAAAGTTATTTGAGAAAATGTCTGCCCAAAACACACAACCTCTTCCAAATGTTGTTTGTCTGAATACTAAAAATACGAAATCTTTCCTCTCAATATCAGGTAATAATAACATAGGGTGTCTTTCACTTTGGAGAGAATTACATCTCATTTATCTCTCTGTGCTAGCCCTTCATCCTAATTTTGTCATCCCTTGGAGAAATCAGCCTTGAAAATATCTGATAAAGTTCGAGGATCTTTCTTATTTTAATAAAATCAGAGGTTCACAGAAAGTTTAGAAGCAAATAAAAAACTTCCTTGAGCTTTTCTGAGCTAATAAACTCCTGGTTATGTTCTGTGAATAATGCAGCATAATTATTAAAGGTTTTTTTTTAAAATGGCTTTATGTATCAGTATCATAGAATCACAGAATCATTTAGTTTGGAAAAGAGCCGTAAGTGCATTGAGTCCAACAATTAACGTAACAGTGCCCAGTACAACACTAAACCATGTCCCCAGGTACCACATCTACGTGTCTTTTAAATACCTTCAGGGATCATGACCTAACCACTTCCATGGGCAGACTGTTCCAAAGCTTGATAACCCTTCCAAAGAATAAGTTTTACCTAATATCTAATCTAAACCTCCACTGGCACAGCTTGAGGATATTTTCTTTAATCCGAATGTCATAATATACATATTGAACTGTCTTTTATAATATACATATTGAACTGTCTTTTTCAGTTCAAATTAATATTTATGAAAGCATATATAGATCTCAGAATGTCATCTAAGAATCCAGATACAAAAATATTGAATCACTAATACCATGTCTGAGCTATGATTTAAATGACAGTTAAAAACCATAGTTTTGAAACTAGTTTTAACACTAATTTAAGACCATAGGAGTTTGGCAACTTCTCAGGAGTAGAGATACTGAGGACACCATCCTGAAAGTCTTTAAATTTCTTCTAATTCAATATTTTAAAATATGAATGTTCATGTTCATAATGAATGTTTCAGATGCATTGTAATTTTTTTATATTGTATTTTTTTAAAAAACTAAGTTGGTCTGTGAATGTGTAGTCTTTTGGATTTCATTAGCATTGGCTGTTTATCATTTCTTATGAGAAAGATTAAAGGACATGTGGGGTGAAACATCAGTCAACAAGAACTTTTTTTCTTGGCTTTGGAGGACTCTAAGAAAAACAATGAGAGTTCAAAGAAGCTAACAAATAGTTGCCTGGCAGATCTTTATCTGTTGAAACATGAGTGATTAGAAACTTGAATTTTAATTGAAAAAAAAAAAAAAAAAAAGTATTCACTGTTAATTGCTAGAGAAACCCAATCTTGAAGAGAATTCCATCTGTAATTATGTTATACGGTTCTTCAAGAATTTCGCAAATGACTTGATACTTAAAGCATAGATCCAGAAAGTGAAAGATTTGGATTTGCCTTTTCCTATCTGTTGGTTTGAATCCACAAGTCTCATGGAAATGTCATAAGATGCACATCAAATTAGAGAAAGATGTTCCCTCACCAGTTCTGCTGTTCCTGGGTTGCTGTGCACCTAAGATTGTGAAAATCCTAAAGGTAAAGGGAGGTGGTGAACACAGACCTGAATTTAGTTTGTGGTCCCTGAACAATTTTTTTTTCTGTATTACATAATAATTACTTAAAAATAGAAACAAAACTAAGTAAAATAAACCAAACATTTGCTTCCTCTGGTACAGCTTCTTTCTCTCTAATCCAATTTATTTTAACTGTTTTCATGAGAAGTCAGCAAATTCAGGTTGGGGAATGCAGTTCCTCTCACATTAGAAATGTACTTGCTGGTGCTGTACTTGATTCCATTGTCTATGTCATTGAGGAAGCATTGGTCCCAGTATGGACTCTCAAGGGACACCACTCATTGTTAGTTTCCACTTGGACACTGAGCCATTAACTGTAATTCTTTGACATCCAGTCAATTCCTTATCCATCTAACAGTCCACCCATCAAACCCATATTTCTCCAGTTTAGCAGTAAGAATGTTGTCAGTAACAGTAACAGTAACAAAGGCCTTAGAGAAGTCCAGATAAATGTGATCAGTAGTTCTTCTCCTGTCCACTGGTGCAGGGACTCAGTCATAGAAGTCCATTAGATTAGGCAGGTATGATTTGCCCTTGGTGAAACCATGCTGACTGCTTCTACTTACCTGTTTTGCTTATGTTTTGACAAATCTTCCAGGAGAATCTGTTCCATGATCTTAGCAGGCACAGAGGTGAGGCTGACAGATCAGTAGTTCCCAGGGTCCTTCTTTTCAAAAGTGGTTATAAAGCTTTCTTTTCTCCAGTCATTGGAGACTTTTTCTGACTGACATGACTTTACAAATATAATGGAGAAGCATTTAGGGACTACATCAGCCAGTTCCTTCAGGACCGTAATAAATTCAAACAACATAAACCAAAGCCTATCTTGTTTTCAGATGCCAGGATGCCTTAAGCATGAACCTAAACGCAAGACAATGAATGATCAGAGAATTTTAATGTAAAACATATTGCTACACAAACAGCATGATAATGAAACCTGGCAATCTATGAAAATGTGCTGTTTGGTCTCCAAATCTTCTACAGAAATAACTCTGTCTCTAACCATATTTGATTTGACACTCCTGACCAAGAGAGATATTTGAACTAGCCGCCATGTTTCCATGCATCAGTGCTACGTGCATGCAAACAACCCAGTCTGATGCTGCAGAAAGGTTTGCATAAAAATTAATTTCTGCTTCCTTTTCTTTCTGTGAAGGCACAGACTGGGATTTCCCTATATACTATGTTGTCATTTGTCACAGAACTTTCAGGAACTTAATTGCACTTAAGTCTTCTGGCTCTTTCCCAAACGTGATTGAAACTGTCCCAGAGATCAAAAATAACTTGAAGAAATAGAGCAATACTGAAAATTGTATTAGTAAATTTTCTTATCGAAAAGTGACACTCATTCAGTAAAGTGTCAGATAAGCAGATTTTTAGATTAGAACTCAAAAAGACATCACAAAAAAATAAGGTCATATATAGAACCTAAGGAACCAGACTGAGAAGAAAAATAGATGTTTATTACTAAAAAGAAAACAGGTAAGCTACTCAAAATTGACTGACAAAAATTCTGTGTACCACATACTTGATTTAGGATGTAAGATGCAGTATTCCCTTGACTTGTAGTAATACTTCCATTGATATAAGCAGTTCAGTTGTGTTCTGCATTATGCATTCTATTGCTTTTTGAAGCTGTTTATAATTTGACACTCAGTTTTCTAAATTGGATCAGCTGAAAGTCTTCTCTAGCCAGAAAATCTTGTTCATCTCTGTTTACTTCCTTGTTTTCCAAAATGCACCCCCATAGAATCTGACTAAAACAAAAGGATTAACTGAAATGGAGCCAACTCAGCAGATGAAAACTTGCAAGAGTTCTGGCAGAAATGGCATGAAACTCCCTGGGTTTGACAATATAAATAATGCTAACTGCTATGCAAATTTTGTCATGAAACTGCTGCTTATTCTACAAAAATTTGTACAATTCATGTAAGTAGCAGCTGGTAACCATTGTTAAAGCTCTTGAAAATCTAACTGGGAATATTAAAAAAAAATGGACTTAATGCATGAACTGATTCATGGATTTGTTTATTTGTCTGTTTTCCCTAAACACTTATTGAATAACTGCATTCGTTAGTGAATAAAGTGATGCTCATGAGTTTCTGGAAAAACACCTGAACTACTTAAAGGATGAAAATTCACAAATGGAACACATAAGACCTTAATGTATCTTGGAATAACAGAGGCAGTATCACATATTTACTCTAACTAATGATTGGCACACTAATGTATTTTAGGAAGAAAACAGAACAAATGATGACCTACCTCAGACAATTGCCTGACATTTGAGAAAGGCTTATTCTCTCATCTACATATTTTGCCAATGGTCTGTTTCATAATACAAATTCACTTCTCTGTCCTGCTGTTCCGCTAATTTGCAACATTTTTTTGAATTATTAGATGGGTAGTTTCTAAGCAAGTTACTTGGGAGGAGGACAGGAGGTGGGTGTTTTTTGAGAAGTGTGAGCAGTTGGTATATAAATTGTATAAGTGTCATGGATGTGTAAATGTCTGTTTATGATTTTCCTTCAAAGACTTTTACCATTACAAAGCATAGTGCCAAAAATACTGTGTGTATCTCCTATGTACAGCAGTGGGTGGAGTTGTGACAGCGACATATCTTTTTAGAAACACTAAGTCTCAAAATGTTGTCCATACATAACCACAAGAAAAGGAGAAAATAATTATTTCTGGTCCTGCAGGAGTCAGGATCAGAGAAGAGACTAGTAGGAGGGAAATTGTGTTGGGAATTTGTTGCAGACCACCTGATCAGGGCAAAGAAGTGGATGAAGCTTTTTTTAAACAGTTTCAAGAAGTTTCTGTTTCTCATGCTTTTGGCTGTCATAGGAAAATTTTCTCCCTCTGATATCTTCTGAAAGGGCAAAAACAGTGAATGTAAACAGGCAGAAAGATTTCTGGAGGTTCCATAACTGAACAGGGAACTCATAGCCAAGCTCCAATGCAAAAAGGCAGCAGAGACAGATCACAGATGATGAACGTAGAAACTCGCAGCTGGAGATGGTGTCAGGAAAGCCAAAGTTTGGCAAGAGACTTCATGGACAATAGAAAAGCTATGGTTACAACAGTAGTAAAGGTCTGAAAAATGAAAATATGAGAATATTGCTGAATGGAGCTAGTGATACAGGGGCAGCTGCTGGAGGGACACACTTCTACCTATGTACATACATGCATATTCTCACTACTAAACCTCCACCCCACTCAGCAATAGAGGGGAGCAAGATGGTGCTGTTGGTCTGCCTGTGTTCACATGAGTGTTCTGTGTGTCTGCCTGTGGTCTGTGAGGCTGGTGATGTGTATATGTGCATATGCATGTGTATATGTATGTTTCGTGTGCATGTGCCTGCTGGGAATACATCTTCAGCTTCACTACTGGTTGAATGTGGGGACATGGAACTGTGGCAGCTTTGTTCCTCTTGTGCTGTTGGACCTGACATGATGTATTTTCCTCTGCCATTGAAGTATGTCTACATTTCAATTTCTTAATTATCAGACATTTTAAAATAGCTAGCCCCACCTTGGTTGGATCTTGATGAGTGTTTTATATGGAATTAAATAATATCTTGATCTTTATTCCCTCATGTGGGAAGGTCGCTAGATGGCACAGTTGTACTCCTACAGTCACTATAACAAGATTTTCTTACACCGAAAAACATTTTGTGCATGGGGAGGGTAAAAGAAAAATGGGGCAGCTTTGTCGTTAGCTTTCTCCTTGAAATGAACCCATTTCAGCTAGGAAATGTATCTTGACCTGATGTCTTAAGATTCTCCAGTTTAGATTACACGTCTCAAAAAACATTCAATTTTTGTCCTGTATTAGCCCAATATAACAGCTTTCTTGGAAGCTTGCCATTTTATCTGCAAATAATAAAGAAAAAATTTGTTCTTGTACACATTAAAAATAAATGAGTATGCAGACCAATAAGAGAAAACTGATATTAAAAAGTCTCATATTTTGTTATTACTGCTTTTTTGCTCTCTCTGTTAACTCATGGCACAGTACCTAGCAAAAGGGATCATCAGTGTTGTGAGACATTGTGTGGTACTGTAATGCAAACACAAAACCTAATAATAAAAACATTGATTTAAATGTTCCCTAATCAGTAGTACCTTAAGGAGTGCAATGTAATTCAAATTTCCTTAATAGTGATACAGATATACTATATTTTATTTGCATGTGTTTATTTCTTAGACTATTTTTTAAGGATTATGGATAAGAAGTGTACTATTAAAGATTAATAGCTAGATCCAATGTTAACAGCACATAGTTTTCACCAGAGAACTATAAAACTTTGAGGAGGAGATTATAATGAGGTGGAGAGCTATTATGGGTATTATTTACTGTATGCTATGCGGTGATAGTACCAACCTTGTACATAAACAAAGATGTACTCATTCTTTTATTGGCTAGAACAAACAGAATATGTGCTCTTAAAGATTTTGCTGTATTGATTTCACAGTAAATTCAGAAATAGGTCTCCAATAATTTCAAATAATACTATAATCTTTTTTTTTTTTTTTTTTTTAGGTTGAAGTGAGACAACATAGCATTTTCAGATATTATAGCTGTTTCAACTAAAAATGAGTGAATCAACTTGGATAAATTGAGCTAACCTAGCCTTTGTCCAGTCCTTGAATTAGACTCCTGTTGACATTTGGAAACATCATAACCTTTTCATGTTTTCAAGTCTCTTTTTTTCTGGTCTTGACTACTGCTTAGGAATGGTCAGGCCAAGATATTGTGAAGGAATCTGACTTTAAAGGTTCTGTGTTCCTATACCCTGAAATAAACCCGTTGTCTCAAAAAGGCACAAGTAGAATTGAGCAAGAAAAAGATTTTTCACCCTGCAACAATCTCCTGCTGTGCATTAAGATGGATGCTACAACTTTCAAGATCTTATTTGGAAAAACAGACATCAGACAGGTCAAGGCATCCAGCTGGGAAAAATGGAAAGTTTGCTTCATGCCTCTGGGCCTCAGCCAAGAAGGCGTGTATTTGAAGCTAACTTTTTTTTAATCCCATACAATCTATTCCAAATGCCGAGGGTATCTTTACTCTCCTTTTGAATATAAATATTGTTGATATTGTACATGAAGAAGTTTCCAGTATTAACTACTTAAAAACCTTTCAATTTGATAAATTTATGTTTCAGATTTAAAATTATTTCATTGAAAAGTTCTAATACTTTCTTATCTCAAGAAAAAAACATAATATCTAAGGCATCTAAACCATCATTTTTACCCAGAGTTTTTAATCAATTTAAGTGACACACAGAATAATCTTCAGTATTTTTTCTTGGAGAAATAAATGAAATCATACAATTTAAAAAACAAAACTAAAAACTCCAAATCTAACACCCTCCCCCCTCTCCCCCCCAACTCCGAAGTTATTAGAAAAGGACTGATTATCATCAAGTCTGTTCAATGTCTTCCTGTCAACGCACATTTGAGTGTAGAGCTTCACCAATGCTTTTCCAAATCTTGGCTGCAGCATGGATGAGAGATGTGGTGTGATGTTTCTCCTGGGATAGCTGGAAAACTGGTTCCTACTTTATATAAGTTTTGAAAATAAGTAAGCTTTGTATAGAAGCTGTTTTTCATTATCTAGCTTTTGACACTGTCTGTTAGTTTGTTTGTTTAATTTGGAAGCAAGAAGAGACCTGATTCAATTCATGCCTGTGTGCTGCACACTAAGTCAAGTCATATTTGGTCTAGAGTAACATTATTTCACCCTGTATTTCACTTATTTTTGATTTTTGTTTGTTTGTTTTTCTTACAAAACAGTAGCAAATTAGTATTGTGTCGTAATATCTTCTTACTAGTAGCCCAAAGGGGCGGACACTTGGATCTTTACATGTTAGAAATTATCATCAGTCTTTCATGGTTGCAAGCTTTATTTTCACAGAAAATAAATGGCTTGTGGTAGGGAACTCTGAATTTGTTTATAATACTGAGCCAAGAATAAATATAAGAAAGAAAAAGAATCCAAATTCCTTGGGTTTTTTGCTATTATTTCTGAACTATGGGCAAGTGCAATGTCTTACAGCCAAGTTTAAAGGAAGAGAAAGAGACAATCTACTTATCAGCCTGAAGTAGAAACAAGCTGGAGAGTTTTATATCATTATGTTAATTTGTGGATGAAAATAATTGATAAGAACATTGGAAAATACAATATAGAACACATTCAGAGGCCATTTGATGCTCAAGACATCCTGAAGAGCATAAGTTTGTTGTGCTCCAACTGTAAAAGGGAAAAGGCTCTCCACATCCGTCAACGCTACCTGTGTATTCGTCTACTTGATCAGGTTCAGTCTGGAAGAATCGGAAGTGATAAGAACAATGCACCTAACTTCAACTCTATAAAATTAAACTATTACACAGTAGTTCTAGGTTACCATATAAAATTCCTCTATATCCAACATATTAATACTGCATTGGAAAGATGATAATTGATGAGATCTCTCTAAAGAGATCTTCAATGAACACAGTTAGGTAATTAGCTGATAGGTGACTAAAATGAATTGTAAAACTTTTTTGGGAAAAGGGAGTTTTGCACCATTTATGATGTCTACATTCAGACATGTCCTGACACCACAGATTTCTAAAAAGGGTTATTCAAACTTCAGCTTCTAAGAGAGATGAGTCAGCAACAGTCCTATGGCTAAGCATCTTTCATCACAATGAACCTGTTTGTTTGTTCTTTTTGTTCTTTTTGTTTTGTTTTGTTTTGTTTGTTTGTTTGTTTGTTTGTTTTCAGTGGCATATCTCTCATGATTTCTTGTGTTTGGGTTCAAATTTGAACTTTGTGTTGTACGAGTCCCTTCCATGACTTTAGTGCTGTCATTTCAGTGGTTTTATATGGAAAATACAAATGTCTTATAAAGCGATCTTTGAAGTGTTCAGACTCCTGTTGCTTAGCCCCACTTTTGTATTTCTCAGTTGTGGAAAACAAAACCAAAACCAAATCAAAAACCCAACAAGCAATTTGGATCTCTCTCTCTTGGCTGAAATTTTGACTGCATGCAGTTATACTACTCTGGCTTTTGCTGTGCCAGAATAAAATAGCATTGACTTTTACTCATACCTGGTTATTAATCTCTGTCTTTGGGGTATGCTATGTTGAATGTATACCTCAAACTTTGCATTTCCAAGATGATCTGACTTAAACAGAATACTTTCAATAGCAGAGTTTCTGGCAGAGTCAGGTATAAAACACCTACACAGTAGAAGATTTTAAATAGTGTATGTGATGATAACCTTTTGCAAAAAAGGAGTGAAAAGCAGGTGTCATAGGGCAGCAAGAGCCACCTTCTACATTGGTTCAGTTGCAAACACAGAAATGTGACTTGTTAAAAAGTTGTCTCAGGAATGACAGTTAGGTAAATAATGCACCCATAAAATCTGGCCATGAGTGACAGCACCTCTCAAAATGGATCGTGAATGACAGCTTAATGGTACACAGGAAGACCTGAGACCTTTGCTACAGTCAAAAAACAGCTGTAGGTTACTGCAGGTGCCTATAGTATATTTATACAAAAATTTGTGATAATCAGCAGAAGCACTGCTGACAGAACAAAAACTGAAAGTAAAACAGCAGAACATTTTGGGGGAAGCTTGACGTTTCCTTCTGCATAACAGAATGGATATTTCAAATACTGAGGTTTTGGTGGCGGTCAAGAGCTAGAATATTTTAACATGCAATTATTTCAACTTCAGAAAAGTACAGTTACTTAGAAGAACTTAGCTGAAACAAAAATTCACTAAGAAGAGAAACTGGTCTTGTTTTTAACAGAACCAGGACATTACACCAGTAATCTCAAAGGGATATTGCGAATGGGTGATCTGTTTTGCTTCAAAACCAAACAAACATTAAAGAAATATAATTAAATACATGTTCAGGACACTTTGCCAAAACAATTATGAATATATTCTGAAGTGTGAGAAGGTATTTAAGAATTTCTGTTATGTAGGATTGTCGATGCTCTATGCTACATGTACTCTATCTGGGAGATGGAGGCAGCAGAAGCTACTGGTGGTGCCATAGCGTGAGAATGGATACCCAGGAGAGAACAGCACACAACACAAAATCCATGGCTACTATACCAAAACTTGGCAATCATAATATGTAAGTCAAGTGTCAGTGCAGGAGAAAACAACCAACCAGCTGACCTCAGAATTGCCTCACCAAAGGAGAAGGCTATTAACTATGGTTATATTTTTGGAAGTTAATATGTTCTTCCTTTCTTTCTTCCTTCCTTCCTTTCTTTCTTTCTTTCTTTTTCTTTCTTTCTTTCTTTCTTTCTTTCTTTCTTTCTTTCTTTCTTTCTTTCTTTCTTTCTTTCTTTCTTTCTTTCTTTCTTTCTTCCTTCCTTCCTTCCTTCCTTCCTTCCTTCCTTCCTTCCTTCCTTCCTTCCTTCCTTCCTCTCTCTTTCCCTCTTTCCTTCTGTCTCTCTTTCCCTCTTTCTCTCTTTTTCTTTCTTTCTTTCTTTCTTTCTTTCTTTCTTTCTTTCTTTCTTTCTTTCTTTCTTTCTTTCTTTCTTTCTTTCCTTCTTTCTTTCTTTCTTTCTTTCTCTCTCTCTCTTTCTCTCTTTCTCTCTTTCTCTCTTTCTTTCTCTCTTTCTTTCTCTCTTTCTCTCTCTCTTTCTTTCTTTCTTTCTTTCTTTCTTTCTTTCTTTCTTTCTTTCTCTCTTTCTCTCTTTCTCTCTTTCTCTCTTTCTCTCTTTCTCTCTCTCTTTCTCTCTTTCTTTCTCTCTTTCTTTCTCTCTTTCTCTCTTTCTCTCTCTCTTTCTCTCTCTCTTTCTCTCTTTCTCTCTCTCTTTCTCTCTTTCTCTCTTTTCCTTCCTTCCTTCCTTCCTTCCTTCCTTCCTTCCTTCCTTCCTTCCTTCCTTCCTTCCTTCCTTCCTTCCTTCCTTCCTTCCTTCCTTCCTTCCTTCCTTCCTTCCTTCCTTCCTTCCTTCTCTTTCTCTCTTCCTTCTCTTTCTCTCTTCCTTCTCTTTCTCTCTTCCTTCTCTTTCTCTCTTCCTTCTCTTTCTCTCTTCCTTCTCTTTCTCTCTTCCTTCCTTCTCTTTCTCTCTTCCTCTGTCTTTCTCTCTTTCTCTCACTTATTAAATATTATTTGCTTATATAACTGACTTCTGTTGGGCATAAAAAAACCCTGAACATCACAAGGTATAGCTTAATCCTCTGATGTCTCTTAAAGCCTTGAACCAATGCTTTATCAGCTATACAAACTACATGGATGTTTTCCTCATTGCTGCCAGTCAAGTCTCAGAAGAAAGGTTTGCAATTCCTTAGTATGAAAAAAGATGAAGCTCATTTTTTCTTTTTCCATTTTATTTATTAGACATCATTTTATAAGTACAAAGCAGAGAGTGTACTTAAGGAAAAAAGTCACACACTATTGATAATCTATCTTCACAAAAATTCCTTTAGCAATGTTCCCAAAGGTCCTTTTTTTTTTTTTTTATATGTAAGAAAAAAAAAGTCTCTGGTGTAAGTAACGGATTGTCAGAGATGTGAGAAGAATAGACCAAAGTATAAATGAGAAGTAATTTTAAAAATCCACATATTTTGCTAATTACAAGAGAAACAGAATACTGTCAGGCCAACTGCTTGCTCCCTATTGCTGTGCGAAATAGTAGTGACTGAAACTGAAAGGAGGAAGATACTGTAAACGAGAAGACACACAAGTGGTGAAATGATTAATGTTGGATCTAAACAGTACAGGTGTCTAGCATTTCTTGAAATGTCCAGGAAATAAACAGGATATTTATTCTTCCTGACAAGAAGAGGAGAAGTGTGTGCTTGATTTTCCTCAGCAAATCGAGTGTTGAATAAACTGTTCTGTTGATTTATTATAGTGGTATCAGCTAACAGTCCCACTGAAAAATTTCCCTTGTTATTTTCTGTATAAGCCCCTATTTCAAGTATCTTCTCTCTGACCATGAACATTAAAATTTAAAATACAATGCATTCATTTTGGCAAAGCAGACAGATGTGAGAGATTTCCGACACAACTAATACTGCTCTGTCTTTGTCTCTCTCAATATATACACAGCAAAATAATCTTCCAAAGTCGGTGCATTTTCTTGTAATTTGTTTTTGTTATAATTTTATTTAGTTAATCTTGATCTTGTCCCTCTGCTGTATTTGTTTGTTGCACCAGCATATAATTGGTTTTAGTTCAGACCATATTAATCTTTTAACAATTTATCCCTGTGAATAGTTTTGCTTCTGAAGGTGTTTCACCATAAATGGCCTGGAGCTCAACCACTTGGAAATTCCACTGTGAGAAGTTAATCTGCACTTCACTTTCTAAGTGAATTATGTCTATTTTATCACAAGAGAAGACAAAACATATTATGTTTTCAGACTGAGAAACCTTTGCCAATGAAGTAAGATGTCAACAGAAATAGTGGAGTTTGTGTACTACTGAAGGAAAACTTTAATTTTACAAATGTAGTACTTCCTTCTGGTGCATCATTTTGAAAGTTCTAATTTTGTCATCTTCACATCAAAACTTCAGTACAAAACAAAACAGAGAGATTTATCATTATTCTACTGCATTTGGCAATTCTTTTGAAACACTGAACCCTTTGTGTAATAAAACCACAAGACAATTGAAAAGTAGAAAGGGAGAGGAGAGTTTTTTATCATCTTGGGAGGAGGAAGGAGACAACCCTGGATAATAGACTATACCAAAACAAAGACATTACCTGGACTAATATTTTTCTAACAGTACATTATAGATTAAACTTTTCAAGATAAAGCTGATAAGTAATTAACTGCTAATGGCTATCTTTAAATGTTTAATCATTAGTTAATCAACTTGGGCTATTATTGTTGTAACTTTTTGGGTGACATTCATCTAGGCTAAGTTTCATGCATCTCAAAATATTTTCAGTAAGAAATGATTTAACATATCATGAACTGTATTGTTTTTGTTTGAGTACTGATGTAGTTCTTTGAGTAGAGTTAGGTACAACTTGCATTGTTAGTGTCCTCTCTTTGATGAAACTTCTTGTATTTATTGTGGCTAACCAGTACAGTAGCAAAACAGTGGTAAAAACAAATAGATTAAAGTTAACTTGTTCTTTTGAACATTTTGTAAATAATCAATACAGTAGATACTATGAATGCCCTTTATAGTGACACTGTAGAACAGACAAAGAGAATGCACACACACACGCAAGTTTATAGTTAAGATTAAATGTGTTATTGTCATGTTATTCCATTTTTATAGTAAATTATTCCTAAAGATATCAATGTTCTTCTTTGCAGAAAGGAATGTAATATGAACCTGAATTACAATTTTTGAAGTTCTGTTTTTTTTTTCTTTAAGAATTAATTAGGATGGAAAAAGTTTCTTTATGCACTCAAAATTAATGTTTTTTTTGTTTGTGGTTTTTTTTTTGTGTGTTTTTTTTTTTTTTGTTGTTGTTGTTGTTGTTGGTTTTTTTTGTTTGTTTTTGGTTTTTTCCCAGGAAAGCAGACTTCATGATTAATCCGCAGTCCAAATTTTCTAAATAAAAATAAATTAGAGATAAAACACAAATTAATCTGTTTCTTAAAATTCATCTGAAAACAGACCTTTTGGAAAAATCATAGACAGCAATATTAAGGGAAGGGCTTCTGAGAAAATGTCATGATTTACCCGAACTTTAAAAAATTATCTGACATTGCATACATCCAAAAATTCCTTTTCTTCAGGAAAATTGCTTCATTTCTTGGTTTAGTATTCCATTTGTGAAGAGCAAACATGCAAATGACCCCCACAATATCCTTATGTAATGTACAGCTGCTTAAAATTTAACTCTCTGAGAAACAAGATACTTTGCAGATGTCGATATATTTTAAACCTGGCATCCGTTCATAGTGTGGTAGACTCACAAAAAGTATGCATTTCCCTTTTAGCATTCAAAACCATAATTTTTTTATCAGGAATTCCATTGCTAATGCTAAGAAAAACTAACCCTGATATTTATGCTTTGTCATTCACATGTTTAGTAAACAAATATTTCGACCTATTAGTATTTCAAACAAAAAATACTAGTATTTAGAGTTTTTTCATAAAGCATCTGCTTTCTTTTTGGCTAAACGTTTAACATGGAGGGTGATTCAGGTAGTTAAGAGCAAATTTATGCATTCCTGAAGGTTTACTTTCTATTTCTGTTCCGTTAATTTCTGTAAAGCATAAAATGAATAAAGAAAGAGTATTCAGGGGGTTTTTCAGGAAGATATATTCTTAAACATCATCATCTGAAACCTTTAGAATTTTTTGGTTTTAACTTATTAAAATACTTCATTTTAATATTTTGATATTTAAAAAAAAAAGTTCAAAAAGTTTGTTTGCAGTGTTTTCAAAGGACAAATCTTTCCACTCAGACATTTAAAATCGATTATTTTTCTAATATTTAGTATAATTTGTGAACAATTTTTGAGTGCACTTTTGTTTCTATATTTGCCAATACAGTAACTGCACTGTCTAGATAGTCTTTTTCTCTAACACACATTGAAATAAGAGTGTAATTTATCATGCCAATTCATTTTAATGCAATGTTAATTCCTTTTTATTTAAAAAGGCTCTCTACAACTTCCAGATTTTTGATGTACCATGTCACATACTCCTTGCTTACAGCAGTTCTGTGGAATACCTATTAGTGTCATTTATTTATAAGGATGATGAAATTGTCATCCTGTTATACAATTATATGATCTGTAAGTAGGAAGCTCTCAACAATGTTGCTGTTGCTAGTCTGATTAAGTATTGTCATTAAAGAACTTTAAATATAATGATTGACAAAAGAAACCTGTTGTGAAAAAATGACAGATGCAAACAGAACTTTCAAATAATACCATTGCAAAAGTTTAGTGCACCATCCTTTCTAGAATTGTCTATTCTTGGCTTTGATATTTGCTATCAGTCCCCTCTCATCCCTTCATTCCCCACCAGCAACAGCACACACCTCAATACTCTTATGCCTCACATTTTTGTTGTCACTCATCCTAGTTGCTTGCTGTTTCTGACAAATTTAACTGAACAGTCTATCTCCCTACACTGACCTTCTTCCAAGCCACTGAGCAGATGGTCTTACTATAACTTTGTCTAACATTTTCAGCCTAGAATACAAACATTTCAGAAAACAAAAGCGTCATAGAATCATAGTATGTCCAGAGTTGGAAGGGACCCACAGGGATTATCAAATCCAACTCTGTCCCTGCATATGACACTCCACAGTTCACACCATGTGTCTGAGGGCATTGTCCAGTCTCTTCCTGAATACTGAAAGGCTTGGGGCCACAACCACATCTCCAGGGAGCTTGTTCCAGTGCTCCAAAACCTTTTCCTAATGCTTAACCTAACTGCCCCTGATACATTTTCCTGCCATTCCCTTGGGTTCTGTCATTGGTCACCAGAGAAGAGTTCAGCACTTGCCTTTCCTCCTCCCTTTGTGAGGAAGCTGTAGACCATAATGAGGTCTTAGTCTCCTCTTCTCCAGGCTGAACAAATCAATAAGTTATTGTCCAGATGCTTTAGGAATCTTCTGGACCTGTTGGTGCCAGCTGTGTGATATTCCTAGTTGACATCTGGCAAATTGAAGTCCCCCATAAGGACAAAGGTAGATGACTTGGAGGTTTTGCTTTTAGTTCCTCAGTGTTGTCATCCTGGTTGGGTGGCCTATAGTACACACACACGACATCTGCTTTATTTGTCTGACCCTTAATCCCTACCCAGAGGGTCTAAACTTTGCCATCACCAGCTGCCGGCTCCATTCAGTCCAGCCTCTCTGCTACATACAATGTCAATCCCTGCTTCTCATACCCTGCTTATCTGTTCTGAATAGCCTGTAGCCATCCATCATGGCAAACTAGTCACAAGATTCATCCCACCAGGTTTTGCTAATGTGAGTTATATCATATCCCTGGGACTGGGCCAGGGCTTCTAGTTCATCTTGCTTTTTCCTCATGCTGCACACATTAGTGTAGAAGTACTTCAAGTGTGGTTGATTGTGCCCTTCACCTCATGGTGCAGTCTGAGAAATCTCACTGCCAAACATCTCCTGAAGCTTTGGTGTGCCATCCCACTGCCCATCACTGACCGGTCCTGTACTGCCCCCTCCCCCATTTCAATCTAGTTTAAAGCCATATCAATCAGCCTTGCTAGCCCCTGAGCAAACACCCTTTTCTCCTTCTGTGAGAGGCGCACTCCATTGGGTGTCAGAAGACCTGGCAAAGAACTGATCATCCCATGGTCGAAAAACTCAAAATTCCGTGGCTGACACCAATCATGTAGCCCTGTGTTGATTAGTTGGACCTGACTGTTCCATTCTGTATTGCTGCCTGTAAATGAAAGGATGGAGGAGAGAAAGCACTTGAGCACCCGAGTCGTTGACCAACTGCCCCAAAGCTCTGAAATCCCTTTTGATTTGCTTGATACTTCTTTTTCCTATCTTTTTGCCAAGGGAAAGGGTCTAATATTTTAGCTTTTCCCTCTCTTTTCTTCTTTTTTTTTTTTTTCCTCTTCTTTCACTGATTGCAAAATGCAAAACTAGTACAGAACAAAGAAATTAATTTATGTGGATGCTTCATAGAGCTTTAGTTTAACTCTTTATTCTTATACCTCTACTTTTCCTTCTGTACAGAGAGAGAAGGCAATGGTTACCTACTGACACAAAAAACAAGTGCATTTTCCAGTGATTCTCAGCTGTCAACAATGTTTCTGTACTCTGTAGGAAGATGACTTAATTATAGTTGCATTACCTAAACCAAATCCAAGTTCAGCCACAGGATTTCTGAGGGATTTGAGGAAAGTCATGTAGTCACAGATTCATCCCACCCAGCTTTACATACTCATTTTCCTTATTACTATGATCACACTCCACACAGACAGACCAGTTCTTTTCTTTTTGTGGAATATTTAGATGTCCATTAGTTTAAATTCTTTGCTGCAAGGTAGTCACTGTAAAATTACCCAAACAAATATGACCAAGTCTCAGTGCTATTGCTCACATAACAAGGACAACACAATGGGAGGTATAATCCCTCTATCATATATTTCTCTTCAAAGGATGTAGTGTAGAATTAACTAAGAATCACCTACAACTACAAATCTGGAGAATGAATTGATGAGATTGAAGTGCAGGATCACATAACATTTTTAGTGTCACTCCATCAGAAATTATAACTTGAGGAAACTGTGTAGGGTTGACATCAAAAGTTATCAAAACGAAAATCAGGAGCCAGAACATTAGATAACAAAGACAAGATCTGTAATTTTAAGTATTTTAATTCTTTTTTTTTTTTTTCTTTTAGGTTTCTGAAGGATGACACATTGTTCTACATGCTGGAATGACAGATTTCATCGTAAGCAGAGAACGGATTTGAGTGAGACATGATCTCATTCTCACCTTTACTAAGCTAAATAACGAAATAGTTGTATATTATTTGTATTGGGTGTACATGGGAAGGCTTTAGACTACAGGGGTGGCAGAGGGAACACCAACAGTCAGAGGGGAAAAAGGAAGAGGTGCTCCATGGCACAGGAGGTACCAACTGCAGCCCATGGAGACCCCATATTAGAGCAGATTTTTTCTGACAGGACCTGCAGCCTGTGTGAGAACCCACAATGGAACAGATATTTTTTTCCTGAAGGACTGCAGCTCATGGAGAACCCACACTACAGCAGGGGAAAAGTGTGAGGAAGAGGGAGTGACAGAGAGGAGATGCTATGGACCAACTGTAACCCCCATTCCCTGTCTCCTCTGCAACACTCAGGGTGAGGATGGAGGAATCAGGAGCAAAGGAATGAAGTTGAGGTTAGGAAAGAGAGGAGGAAAGATGTTGTTTTAATTTTGACTTTTTTGTTTCCCACTACCCAAATTGATAGTTACATTTTTATTTTAATTAGCAACAAATTAAATTTATTTTTGCCAATTCAAGTCTATTTTGTCTGCAACAATAATTAGCAAGCTGTGTCCCTTAGCTCAACTCGTGAGATTTTCATTCTTGTTTGTCCTATTTCACCTGCCTGTCTTACTAAGGGAGGGTGTGAGCAAACAGCCTGGTGGGCATTTGGCTGCTAGCTAAGGTTAACCCATCTCAGTATTCTATGGATTGTATAGCAAGCATTTAGCCATGATGTGTCTGTTAGCATTAAAAAAAAAAAGAAAAAAAAAAAGAAAAGCTAACCAAACTCAGAAACAATGCACCCTTTTGGAAATATGTAGCTATACAGTAATATATCATAAAATCTCCAGTTTTCCCTTGGACATATAAATTGTCCTGCGAAGTACAACCAGTATTGTAAGTAAATTTAAACATGTTCTAGGGAATTCTGAACACTTTAAACTCAGAGAGACTTTATATAGCGTAGATTGTCACTCAGAAATTTTTGTCCACATTTAGAAACTTTAGAGACACTTCTAGCCATTTTTTCCTCTTCCCTTTGTCCCCCACTTTTAGTTTTCAGCATGTATAATTAAGGTGGTGAATAACACCATCACCACTAGTACTACAAAGAACATTTTTCTAAGAACTTCCAGTTCTAATGCAGCTGAAACGATACATGCAAATCGTATTTTTCTTCACTGTCACAGATGTACGTCTGCTTTGAAATGTTTTATATATAACTTGCCTATAACCTATAAGAATACTAATATCTCATTAGTATTGTTACCTGTGTGTTAAAAAATTAAGTAGTTTACAACCTAGGCAAATGCATTGAGTTTAACAAGTTAACAGGATCATAATTTTTATAGCTACCTGTTAATGCCGCTGTGTTTGAGATGGTGTCAGCAATTCTGTTACAAATAATTCAAGGATTTGTAACTCAGTAAGAGCAAGGCAATAGACCTGCCACATTTTAAATTGACGATTGGTTCAATGTATCTTCAAGGCTCAAGGGAGCACATGATAAAACTTAATATTTTCCTCTAGGGGCTTTAGTAAAGAAGCTAGACATTCCTCTTTATCCAGGGAATTTAAAAAGGTTCCTCAGTACTACCTGAATGTAAAGTTTGACTAAATGTGATACAGTTACATGCCAGGATAGGATGATTTTGGGATGTATTCCAAGAACAGACACAGCAGTGACTAACACTATATGTCAAATAATGAATTATAAGAGTGATGTTACTCACTGCAGAGGACAACTGAGAGGTCACAAAAAGAAGATATTTTTTCTTACCAGGTTATCTGGGAATCCTGGGTATGCCTTAAGAAGGAGAAATACATAATATATTTCCAGGCTTCTTTCCAAAAAACACTTAAACATTCATTTATTTGTACATTGGTAAACAGTCTTGCTGATTTTGTATAAACTACTCAAAGGGTTGAAGCAGACATTTAAAGAATTGCTGGATTGTTACTGAAATGGAGGCATGCTTAGGAAGCAGAAGAGCAGCAATGAGGTTCAAGCCAATAACTCAATCATGTCACTATCATCATTCCCAATGTTTTTTTCAGCATTCATTTCCATCTTTCTTAAAGACTGGCCCCATCTGGAAGTCAAAATCAAAAGCAAATGGAGAATGAGTGAAGTGGTCATCTGACAAACACCCTTTATCCTGGTCTTTTTTTTTTTTTTAATAAAATGAGTCAGGAACTAGAAATTCTTCTTTCTCTTTAACTACTGTGGAGACTTCATTAAATATAAACAGCACTGTTGTGGTCATCTGAAGTTTGGTAATATGAACACTGTATTTGATCCTTGAGAACAACTTTGTCATTCTCTAAACAACGTATAGGTACTGCAGTAGGATTAATGGAGTTAACGTAAGAACTTGATGATAACTGTTGTGAAACAAAGGAGAAATGCTTTGCAGTGGATGTGTTACTGCTCACCAAATGCTACATGTAATTTAAAAAAAATACACTGACTACACCACACTATTTCTGATCTTTGTCTTGTCTTTTTTTTTTCCTTGTAAGTTTGAAGAGAATGATGACATAAAATTTATGTATATAGGTTTCTAAAGGAACAGCAAAGACTTCAAGTAACCTCAGCATGAGGTAAATACTAGGCAAAAAAAAAAGAAAAAGAGACCCATAGTGGACATATGTGATCATTAATAATGCCTGAGTGATTAGTACACTAGTCTTCATTTATATTATATGTTTAATTTCAGGAAATAGCAGAGGTTAGGGTTTTGTTTGTTTGCTTTCAGGCTTTTTGCCCTCTCCTAAAGAGGCACTGCAAAATAATTTTTAATTCACCCTTCATTTTGTGCTAAAGCACAGTTAGTTTTGTCTACTTGGTATGCCCATATCACTTGAAGTGCTATTGTATCTAAACATTCAAATTATTTCAGTCTCTTGAAATCGACAGGAACAGACAGAAGACTTTAATTTAAAGACTTGCTGAAGAGCTCATCAGGTATGCTTAGGAAAGCTCTTGAAGGACTTAACTATTTGAAAAGACCCTGTCAGGTTTAAAGCGTCAAGTTCTCTTGCATATGGGGCAGGTGAATCACCCGAGGAGAAAAAGATTCTGATACCACTTGAAGAACAGAAAGTCTTTACAATTTTCTTTAACTTTACTGCAACTAATAGAAAAAGCCTTTTGAAACTGTGGCTCATGGAGCAGCTTTCAGCATTTTGTGGAGAGTATTCAACAAGGTTCTTCAGGGCTGCCACTATGGTAAATTGCGATGGTCTCCCATAACACTCCATCAAGCCTTCAGAAATAGCTGCTGAAGCTGCTTTACTTTATGAGCTTGTATTTTCTCCCTTTGTGCTGGTCAGCCTTTGAAATGACATCCCCTGTGGATTTTGAAAATCTCTAACCATATTTCTTGTTTGTGAACTAATCATACAGGGCAGGGTTTTAATTCAACACTTTGCTCTGGTACATTAAAAACATTCCTTTTATTGAAATGTATGTCATTTCTAATCATAGTACATAGAGCTGTGCTTAAGTATCTACTCCCCATACAGGGAGATTACACGACTAGAATGTTAATTTGTCCAGTGCACAGACTATTTTAAAACATGAACTGCAGATTTTAATACCATTCCGTTTAAGCTGACTGGTATTTCACAAGAACCTTTAATTCTTCTGTGAAAATTCATGGGACACAACTTACTCCATCTCAGGAAGAATCTCTGAAGAAGATTAGAGGAATGTTCTCATGAGACAGGTCTGCAACTATATGAAACTGATAGACTGAAGCTATCTGGTAGATGCACCCACTGAGAGAAAAAAAAAAAAGGAAAAGAAAAAGAAAAATGATAAGTTTAATCAGCAGATGGCAGTAAGAGCTAGCAAGAGGCCTTAAGGCAGTACTCAAGCCTTTGCACATTAATCATCCATACAGCAAATTCCACAAAGTACAAGCTGACAAAGACCTTGCTTTGCCACAATCAATCTTTATTCACCATTAGATTACAGTGGTTAGGTACACTTGATTGCCTCAAGTCCAGCATAAAGCTTATAAATAACTATATATGTAATCAGCTTAATTTTTTGCCATTGTATTTTTTATTTTATTTTTGTTTTAAACTGAGATTGGGGTGCAATTCTTAGCTTTGCTATATCACCACCCAGTCCATCTGTCACCTTGACTGAGAAGTTGTAATTTTAGGGTTTGGTTCTGTAAATGTTTAAGGCATCATTCTATTATTTACAAAGGGAAGTATACAGCTAATAGAGTGTATTGAAAGAAAACTGTCTCAGCTCACTTGTCTTTACTCCAAGATTTTTACTGCCGTGTGTCTGTGTTTCAAACTGAAATGGCATCAGAATGTTGGAGTAAATGTTGCATTGTACTGCAGGAGCCATTTTGGACAGCTCTGTTTCCTAGCTCCCTTTTCTTTTTCAAAAAGTCACAACGTACAAAGGATGTTCTTTTTCTTCACTTTGTAAAGTTAGCAATGCAAATATTTTCCTAACATGCACTCAGCAACAGGGACTGTATATGTATACTCAAAATAAAAATAAAAAATGGAGTAATTACATGGATTTAATTAGGGTTTCATTATATATTGAAATAAATTATTAAGAAATACATATTTGTGTTTAAGTGCTTAGTTTATATACAATATTAATTCCATGCTATATTTCTCAATTTGGCTCCGTTTGTGCAATCTATGTATTTGTGCATCAGTCAGTCCCATGATGTTTTATCATTCAGCTTATCAGTTCTTTCTCCATGGAAGAAAATTCTGCTACTTTTCTGCTTCTCATTCAGCAGAGCAAATGTACAAAAAATCATGATAAACATAGAATTTATTGGAAAAAAAAATGTATTTTCATGGAGTGACACTTAGATAATACTATAAAAGATTTAAAAAAAAATAAAAGGGACTAAAAATGCTTGAATGAAAGATAAATTATTAGTGACCTTCAGTGATAAATACAGAGGTTGATATTAAGGACAAGAGAGAAAAGAATCAGCTCAAAAAGAAGGTCTATCATGACAAAGCGTGGAGTCAGGGGCACACACGCTCACATATATATACGTGAATGTAATTAGAGATATTGACAGAATAATCACTTTCAAGTACTTCTTCAATGTTAGAAACCACTACAGATCTTTTGAGTAGCTGCATTTTCTGTTGGATGCTTGCTTTGAGAAACTCAGCTGTCAGAGTTCAAATTTGGATACCAAATGTCAAGTACGTTGCTTAATAGAAATTACTACAACTCAGTGAATGTGTCCCCCCAGGGTACACTGATTTTTTATATTCTGCTGAAATCAGTTGAAGTGTGTCGCACTGACATTGAAAGAAAACAACAGGTGGTGATATCAGATTTCCCAGGTGAGGACTGCAATTGGTTGATCAAACTGCAATTGCTTTTTGCTCTGAGGTAAATCCAAATATACATAGATTGTTCTCTGTAGTCATGCTTCATTGGTGTCCAGTCAGCTTCCGACATCATCAGCTTAAGCAACATTTCATTTATAGGCAGATAATTTTATCCTTTTGCCAAGGACATTTGCATAAGTCACAACATTCTGTGTCTGCCTTGGCTGTAGGAGAGTCATCTGTTTCATGCCTTTTAGAAATAAATACACTTTACTGAGAACTTCTCTAACCTAGCATCTTTGTATCATTTGTTTTTATTTATCCTTTTACATATTGCCTTCTCATAAAAGCAAAATAAAGCATTCATTAAAAAAAAATAATCCCTTACTAATCAAGTGCCAAAGAATGCAAAATAGACTTTATTAAAAGCTGAGATTTACTCCTTGCAAGTATAAAACATTTAAGCAGCCTGTAATTTAATCTTCTACCCTTCTTTCTTTTTTTTTCCTTTTATCAGGTGATTGGTAGGGTCTATCCATTTTCTTGATTAATACAGCAGTACTCATGACACAGGCAATATCTCAAACAGAAGAAAAGAATGCTAAATAGAATACAGTATTTTTTGAGAAAACTTTTGACACGAGGCTGAAGAGGAGGCATGAAATACCATCCAGGTATTAACACTTAGTGAGAATAAATTTTCATTTTTGTAATTTATTTATTTATTAATTTATTTTACACTAGCAGAATGTCTGGACCCCAAATCTCTTAAAAATAAAGGGTCTAAATTTCACTAGCTCTTCTTTTTAATTCATCTTCACGGCCTGAAACTGGTTGGAATTGTAAAGAAGGTCAGCAGGTTAGAGTGCACTTCATTAACTTTATATGAATAAAAATAACCACTGGAATCAAAGTCTATTCCACCTTATTCATTCAGAATGTAATCAGATAAATGTGAGCTTAACAGCTTTGCCCAAATTCAGATGGCTAATGTGAGTTCTCTGAGTACCCTGTTAGTATGGAGATTGTTAGGAGCACTTCCCTCTCTATTGCAGTTTTTTTTTTTAGGGAAATATTACAACACACTAATATTTGTCTTGGGAAAGAACTATTTATAAAGTTAATTCACTTCTCATTAATATAATAACTTTGGCACTAACAGCAAAATGACATAACAGGGTAACAGTGTCTGAAAATGAACAACATAAATAATGATCTGCAGTTCAGGCACTATCAATACCTTTACAAATTAGAAGAGTAGGAGACAGGTAATGTGAATCTGACAAACCACCTTAAGTATTTGGCAATGAAGGGAAATACAGAGGAAACGAAAGAACTAGAGTTACAGAAAGTGGAGGGGTAATAAAGACAATACTGACTATGCAGAAGTGATTTTCAGGTAGCACTTCAAATTAAGGAACTGAACTCAATGTTCCTCTTTGTTTCAAAATATTGATATTTAAAGCAATTACTCCACTATGAAGAAAATATTTTTTTAAGAAGGTTCCAGTATTAACAGTATGAAATTACACAACTATTTTATTAAAGAGAAAAGATTTGAAGCTTTATTAGTCCTTCATAGAGATATAGAAACCCCTTTTATTAAACAGATCCACACAAGACAGTGATCTTACAATTAATGGCCTGCAATACTGTCTGTGATCTAATTGACAGCCCTTTATATATACAATTCTTTGTGTTGACTGTCATTGAAAAGGTAGGTAGATGAAAATACCTTTCTGCAGCTGTCTGCCAATGTACTCATCCATCATTTGCAAAATATACTGTCTTCACTTTAAATAGCATAATTCAGTGTAGAGGTAAATTGAAACTGCTGTAACTCATTAATGTGGCCAGCTAGTGATACCTCTCAAGGTTCAATAACAGGATCGGTAATATTCAGCAGCTTTGTTGATGACATCAATTAATAGAGAGCCTGTGCCCTCCACTAGCTTCATGAAGATACCTAACTGGGAGGAGCTGCTACCCAGGAAATGGTGAAATGGAAATAGAAAGATCCTGGAGATCTCCAAACATAAATGCAAAGTCCTACACCAGAAAAAGAACAACCCCATGTGACAGTGCAGACTGGGGACTGACTGTCTGGAAAGCCACTTTTCTGAAAAAGACCCAGCCTCAAAAACAAATTGAATAAGTCAGGAATGTGCCCTTACAGTAAAGTCGGCCAACCACACCATGGGTAGAATTAGCAAGAAAGCATCTAGCAGGTCATAGAATGTCATTATTCCCTTCTAGAACTTGTGAGATTGCATCTGGTGTGATGAGTCTGCCTTCGGGCTTCCCAACCTGACAAAAACATTGGCACACTGGAGGGAGTAGAGCAAGAGGTCACCAAGATCAGGAACTGGAGCACACACTGCACACGAAGATGGAGAAATTTGGTTTGTTCAGCCTTAAGAAGAGAAAGGTAAGAGGGGGACCGTATTATTGTCTTCAAACACCTAATGAAAATGTGTGAGAAGAACAAGGGGCAACAGACACAGATGGGAGCATGGAAAATTCTCAGGATTTAAAAAAAAAAAAAAAAAAGGCATCCTATAACAGTGATCAGTCACTGGCCTGCATTGCCCAGAGAGGCTATGGAATATCCATCCCTGGGAGATACTCAGAATTTCACTAGAAAAGATCCTAAACAATGTGCTTTAGCAGTATGTTCTTTGAGCAGGAGTTTAAACTAGATCTCTTCTGGAGGTAGATTCTGAGCTTTACAGTGAGAAACTTTGCATTTCCTCATTCTATGCATGAAAACTTGGGATGCCGGGAAGAGAGAGATTTCTTCTCTGAACTTGAAAGACCATTGCAAGGATGGTGTGAAATTGTCTTCAGGGACAGGGTTTTAGCAAAGCCTGGACAATTAAGCTCATTTTACCAAAAAAAAGTGTTAACTGTTCCTGTGAAAAGGAACCAGTTTCTCCTGTGTTGAAACAACATATTTACAAGTTGTGACTCAGTGTGGCATAGGATATTTTGGTTTTCCTTTGAGTTTCATTTGAAGAGTTGCCTGTCAAAATCACACTTTTTTTTTTTTTTTTCTTTTTTAACATATTACTGTACTGTATTCTTACAGCTATTTCAGTGAGATGTTATTGGTATCTGTAATAGCTGTAAATATTCTGAGGGCATGTCTGTCTCACATAAAGCAGTACAACATCTATGGAACTGACCTACTGTTCAATGTGCTAGCTTCAATAACAACTAGTCTACATATGACTTCATATTCACATGACAGTTCTGTTTCAAGATAGCTGTATAACACTTCATTGGACAGTTAGATAAATTCTAAGGAAGGTCATTCAGTCTAGTTGATGTCTGAAGATATGGAGTATGTGCTATCTGAACTGACTTCTTGGGAAGTATACTCACTAAATCTCTTTTTTTTTTTTTCCTGATATCACAGTCCCTCAAAAGTTATTCAGATTTGGGTGATATTTCATAGAACAGCAAAAACTAGAGTGGGGAGAGTTGAGAAAGCTTATAATAGTGATAAAATACTCCTATCTAGAAGGTGAATGGACCAAATAGATGCAAAATGGAAGAGTGAAATGTTTTACTTATTGTTTTCAAAGTTAAATCCACATAGAAGTAAATAAGTTTTCACTTCAAAGAACTTTCTACTCTTTTGTTAAGGGTTTGGATTATCTATTTTTATTTTACTTAAAAAGGAAAAAAAAAAAAAAGAGTCACTAAGTCCGTTTACACTAAAAGTATCAGTTTATGGTTTCAGAATTCATATTTAGAAATTTAGCACATATCACAATAGAGAGCATTCCTTCAAATGGGTTCAGCAGGTATCTGTAACTGCCCATTAATATTTTTATTTCCTGGAACATATTAATTTTCCACCTGAAGTTCTTTTTTGATGGAGCTCTCCCAATTTATACTTGTGCCCAGCATTACTGAATCCTAGGTGCAGAATCTGGCATTTGGACTTGTTAAATTTCATCTCATTAACCATTACCCAATTCTTCAATCTATCTAAATCCCTCTGCAAGGCATCTTGTCCCTCAGGAGAGTCAACAGCACCTCCCAGTTCAGTGTCATCAGTAAAACTACTAATGGTGCATTCAACTCCTGCATCCAGATCATGGATAAAAATATTGAGCAGAACTGGCCCTAGAACTGACCCCTGAGGAACATCACTGATGACTGGTAAGCCAGTCAGATGCAGCCCCATTCACTACAGTCCTTTGAGGTCTGCCCTTCAGACAGTTCTTCACACAGTGCACTGTGAACCTGCTCATCCTACAGCTGGACAACTTGTCAGAAGGCTACAGTGAAGGAGAACGTCAAAATCCTTACTAAAATACAGAAAAACTACATCCACCACCTTTCCTTCATCCACTAGGTGGATGATCTTATTATAGAAGGTTACCATACTAGTTAAACAGGACTTTCCCTTTGTGAACTCGTGTTGACTGTGTTTGGTGATTACATTATTCTTTAAATACCCTTAATAGTACCCAGTATGATCTCCATAATTCTTCTAGGAACTCAGTTTAGAGTCACAGGTCTGTACTTCCCTGGGTCTTCCCTCTCTCTCTTCTTGTAAATCAAAATGACAGTGACTAGCTTCCTGCCAGCAGGGACCTCCCCAGACTCCCAAGATCTTTGGCAGATGACCAAGAGGGGTCTTGCTGTTAAATTCACTAGCTCCTTCAGTACTTGGGCATGAATTCCATCAGACCCCATGGACTTGTTAAACTTCAGCTGGTATATTCGGCACCTTGCAATTTCAGTGTCGGTAAACGGAAGGTTGCTGTTCCCACACCCATGGTCCCCCAAATCAGGGGACCAGGCAGCCCAGGTCTAATAATATAATGAAAGACTGAGCCAAAAATATCGTTGAATCCCTCTGTTTTTTTTTCTTACCTGTTAGTCAGATCACAACTTAAATGTCAGTCCAATGTTTTCTTTAGACCTCCTCCTGCTATTAACGTACTTTTACAAGCCCTTCTTGTGATCTAACACAACACTGGTTCATTTCAATTGAGCTTTGGCCCTGCATTTATGAACCACAGCTCTGTACTCCTCCTGCAAAGCCTGATCTCACTTCTAGAGATCATAAAATTTATTTTTCCTCTTCAGTTCTAAGAGGCATTCCCTGTTCAGCCAAGCTGATTTTCTTCCCTGCTTGCTTAACTTACAACACATTGCTCCTTACAACACACTGCTCCTGTGCTTCTAAAAAGTTGGTTCTTAAAAACTGACCAGTACTTGTGGAGTCCTAAGACCTCAGAAGCAGATTCCCAGCATATTCTGCTAAATAGTTCCCTGAATAGCTTAAAGTTTATTCTCCTGAAGTCCAAGGTAGCAACTCTGCTGTCCTTTTTTCCTCTTTACAATTAAAATTGTATACTCAGCTATTTCATAATCACTGTGGTCAAGATAGCCACCTACTATCAGATCCTCCATGAGCCCTTCTCTATTCATAAAAAGCAAGTCTAGGAGGGCATCTCTACTAGTGGTGACAGCTACTTATGGCAATAAGTTATCTCCTACAAACTTCAAGAATTTCCAAGATCTCCTTGTTACTGTAGTATGACGTTCCCAGTTGATGTCTGGGAAGTTCAAATCTTCCATAAGGATGAGGAAGATACTGAAAAATTTCAAGAGTGAATGGCAGAACTTTGGAAACTTACGTGCTCAGCTTTCTTGGTTTTTTTCTGTTTTGTTTCCATTGATCGTTGTTATGGGTGCTATTTATTTGCATAAAATAGGCACTTAATGCCATGTGAGATCCCTTAGATATATAAGATATTCACACAGGGCTCACAGGTATGAGAGAAGGCTTAGAGGAGACTCATATCTCTCTAACCAGCAACAACTAGAAGTCTAGAAGACTACCACCTAGTGTCTAAAGCTACTCCAGATAACTACGCTCAGGTAGCTGACTCCCATCCGCTTTCTATACCTTGTATTTTATTTTAGGTGTAAGTTTCTTAGAGATTTTGGCTATTCTTTCAACTATTACCATTAGTCAATGCAGTGTAAATATCTGAGCTAAGCAATACAGCTGCACAGCTTCCTCACCAGATCAAGCTTGCTTTTGTCCATATTAGTTTGAAAAATCTCTAAGGCAAGATAATGTCTGTCTATAAAACACACTGTAGCCTGTAGGTGCTGTCCCAGCAAACATTTCTAACACAATGGTGGGAGATGAGACTTTAGAATTGGTGTTTAACTGAAAGATATGATCAAGATAATTCGGTGACTACAAATCACAAGAAAAATTTGGAGCAGCAGTTTACATTGCAGGGGAAAGGTTCTCCTTTTGATGCAATATATGCTGGTACCATAAGGAAATAAATCTGATCCTGTTACAAAAGGAAAATCAATGCCCTCCAAATAAACCATATATAAGACTGGGAGTTACGCCCTTGTAATCAGCTGGATCTTAATTTGGCTCTCAAGCTCTTAAGGTTCTCAAGGGTGGGATAGCATTCATCAAATGCATCAGAGGAAAAATACTGAGGAAAAGATGAATATAAGTGCAAATTAGTTGCCTCTTTCAGTAAACACTTAGGGATTTTATGTGTTCTTTGCATATTTTCTTTCAATAACCTTTGGACAAATCACAGAAAAAATGCAGGGAGAAGAAAACACATTCTCTATTATGGAGCTACACCACTTGTCTTTTCTCTCTTTCATCCCTTTCTTATGTCGTCTTTGCCTTTTAAGTCTCAGGCTAGAGGATATCCTTGTTAGCAGTATTCTGGTTTTATATTCTTTCTCTGAGAAATGTTTTCAACCTGAAATTCCCACTTTCTGGGCAAGAAGTGTCAGCTAGCTGTAGACTTCATACAAAAATTAGTTAGCAATCTGTAAGTAGGTTTGTGACTGCTGTGTATCATACTGAACTCAGTGTTAGCATGTGTTGGCATACTCTTCACATGTATGTTACATACAGTTCCTTAGGGAAAGTGGTCAGGAGCACAAAATTTTGAATGGATGGTGTGGTGGGTTGACCTCAGCTGGCTGCAGACACACACCCAGCTGCTGTCCTCAACAGGACAAGAGGGAGAAAATAAGATGAAAAAGCTATAGGATTGAGATAAAGACAAAGGAGATCACTTAGTACTGTTAGGGACAAAACAAACTTGACTTGGGGAAAATTAATTTAATTTATTGCCAATAGATTTTGATAGTGAGAAACAAAGACAAAAATTAATACATCACCTTTCTGACCCACTCATTCTTTTCAGACTCAGTTAAACTCCTTTATTGCCTATTTCTTTGCCTCTTCCCTCCTCCTCACTGAGTAGCACAAGACGGGTGGGGAACTGAGAGCTTACAGTCAGTTCATAATGGTTACTCTCTGCTGGTCATTCTTCCAAGCTACAGTCCTTAAATAACTGCACCAGTGTGGGTCTTTCAATGGGTTATGTTCCATCATGAATTCTCAATGGACTACAATTCCTTCAGGAAATCTCCACCTGTTCCAGTGTGAGGTTCTCCATGGGATCCAGTGTAGATATCTACTCTGGTCTGGTCCTCCCCGTGGGCTGCAGGGAAATGCTTTCTACACTGTGGTCTCTTCCATAGGCTCAGGGGAATCTCTGCTGTGGTCCCTGGAGCACCTCCTCTTTCTCATTCTCTGACCTTACTGCTTCTCACACTTTTTTCCTCACTCCTCAGTGCTGTGTGGCATTTTACCTTTTCTTACCCACATTTTCCCAGAGATGCCACTATCTTTGCTGAAAGGCTCGGCTGTGGGTCTGTTGGAGCCATCTAGAAATGACTGTGTCCAGCGTGGGGCAGCCTCTGACCTCTCCTCTCAGAGACCACCCTGTAGGCCCACTTGCAACACCTAGACACCTGCACCAATACAGATATACCTGCAGATAACTGTCAGTTTCTCCAGTTCTTGAGCACACACAGCTGCAGGTCTTTAAGAAACTTAAGAAGAAACACATAAGGCAGCAATGTCTCCTCAGGCACTTAAAAAGTTATCCATATAATATGTGGATTTTGCTCTTAATGGCAGGATCTAAGTGTTTCTCATGAATTTGAGTTTCAGTCCATAAATCTCTATACTCTTAACAATTGCTATCTCACTTTGGGAAGCAAGTGAAGGTAAAGAAATGTCAAACACCAGCAGAATCCTAAATTTATCGCTAAAAATTAAGTCTGCTTCTTGGATCTCAGTCTTTTGTGTTCCCTACTGCACAGATAATAAAGTGATGGACATTTCAGAAATCCTAACTGACAGACATACAGGGTCTTGGGAAAAAAAAAGATTTTCAGTTTGCACTGCTTCAAATGTATGAAGTAATCAGCTTATTCCTTCTGAAAAAAAAAATAAATAAATGTATCACATATATAAGTGATTTATCCACTGGACTAAAGGCCTAGTGCTGCTTTGAACAGCAATAGTTTCATAACAATGCAATTTTGAATTTTCAGCTTAGTTTGATTTGCCAGAACCCAAGAAGTCCATAAGTCTTTATATTTTCTGTAAAATATGTACATCTGCTTGGTATTCTCTGAATACGACAAAAAAGTATGAAGTGTTTTTTTTCTCTGCCTTTGATGCTTGCTGTGAAGTGTACAAAATGTTGTTTCAATGCAATAAGCATGTTTCTAAAGGCTAAATTTAAACTCAGTCTGTCATTGCCTCTTTTGACATTTAGAGTATGAGACACTTCTTAGGGGTTTCTCTGTACAGATATGTATAGACACCATTATGTAGTCTTTCTAGATGTTTAAGGAACTGATTATCTGTGAAGCAAATTCCTACCTACACTGTCCTCCCCTCAGTCCTCACAGTATTCAGATTCAGACTTTTATGCTACTATCTACTTTCTGCCAGGCAACACAACTTAGCTTGGAAAATTAGCTTATCTCCCAAAAATGGCAGCCCCATAGGAACTCCTAAAATTGGAGCTGATGAAAAGGTGGGTAGTTCTGTATGTGAATGTGTTTTCTCCACAATGCTGTTTTTAATGAACAGCTTAAATTTAAAGTCTACTCTTTCTGCAAGTATCAGCTATAACTTTTTTGTCTGAAAAAGAGCTGACAAATTAGCAGCTAAAGTGTCATATACTTCAGAACACACATGGCAGTTATTAAAATTCATAAGAACTGCATAGTGGTCACAGATCATGTGTCTTTCATCTGTGCAGTGCTCTGCGTAATTTTTATCAGACATTAGGAGAAGCATTTATTCACACCTTTCCCCTCAGAGCTCATGCTTTCTACCTAAATTCTGGAAAGTGATCCTATATGGGCTGCTGTGACACACTGTAAAGTTCAGTGAGGACGTGAGGAATGAATGTCACTCGTGGAATGATTTGAGTTCTTAATGAACTAGCAGGAACAGGCTCTGTGCTTATCAAAGTGTGATGTTTTCTCTTCCTGGCTTAATCAGTTTGTGTATTAATATTCCTTCCTGACCTGTCAACCTGACATCTGCCTGGTGTTCTCACCTTCCATTGCAATAATCTAATCTTGAAGTACAAAAGCATAAAAGGCTGGTGAAAACATTACACAAAGGGAATTTATGATAGATTTTTACACAATGAAAAAGGAAAATTAAAAGGAGCTAAGAGAAACGGCCGTAAAATACTGCATCAGTAAAAATCTACCATATTTAGTGTTCTGCAGTATTATGCCATTGTTGGTACCTGCTTTGGTATTTCATAAATCTGCTAACATTAGCTCTTTCTGTTGTCATGTGGGTAATAAATTAATATTTTTTTAGTTTCACACAACTTTTTCTAACATCATAAATTCATCTCCAGGAGGAATACTTTATTGCCTAGTTTCAACTACAGCAAAGTAAATTTCGATACAGGGACCACAGTGATGCAGCTGTGTTGTATTCAGCCAAACCTTTACTTCTGAAAAGACTAATTTATTTTTTGAAAGTTGTAGGAAAAGCAGAAAGTAGTATTTCCCCTAGTATTTTTTTTTCCATTGTTTGTAGCATATGATTGGTGATGCTGTCATGCTTTTTGCCTGTCTGGAAATATTTGGGTGACTATGTTGTGTCATTAGTGAATCTTCTAAAAAGGAAGTTTTCTACTGATTGCTGCATTAGTAACATTCTTATTCTTTACAGTTTCATTACTTTTGTTGGATTTTTCCCAACATCTTTCTCAATTATTACAAATTTCAGAATTACTTGATATGACATGATATGACATACATCCAGCCTATTTCTATGTGTTGAAGAAAAATAGAATTGCTTCTTACTGCCTTTGCCTTGCCTTGCATTGCCTTACCTTGATTTCACCTTCTATTTCCTCTCCAACTTCTTCACTTCTTTCTTCTTTTTAGTAACATTTTAGTGTCTGTATAGTAATGGTCTCATTCTGTTTGGGGACATTAAGATATTTTTCCTTCTAAAGTATTTTTAAAAATATTTCTGTATTTAGTTCTGCCCACCCTGGTTTCCACTTCATGAACATTTTTTTTTCATACACAATCCATTACCAGAATTCTTAATATTTAATTTGCCTCTTAACATCTCATTTTCTTTTCTTGTTCTTGCATTTTAAGTGCTCCCTTCATTTTAAAATTGATACAGGGTTGGATTTTAGTGAAATTAGCATGTATATGCTCTGTTAAATGAATCCATATTAATTTTTCTACAAAAGGAAAAAGATAAGTATAATATAAAGGGTGAGTGTCATGAGGATGGAGCCAGGCTCTTTCCGGTGACATCCAGTGGTAGGACAACGGGTAATGGGTTCAAACTGGAACACAAAAGGTTCGATTTAAATTTGAGAAGAAACTTCTTCTCAGTGAAGCTAACAGAACAGTCTTCCCAGGGGGGTTGTGGAGTCTCGTACTGTGGAGACCTTCAAGACCCTCCTGGACACATTCCTGTGTAACCTCATCTAGTTGTTCCTGCTCCAACAGGGGCATTGGACTAGATGATCTTTTGAGGTCCCTTCCAATCCCTAACATTATGTGATTCTGTGATTCTGTGATTCCATGAATTTGTAAAAATAAGTCTTGGGTAAATTAATAAAACCACTTTAGAAAAACAAACAAAATAACCCAGCAAAACCCACAATATTAATTCCTATATTGGGGTATCTTGTTGCACATTGTAGGGTAAATAAGTTTGTGGGGTTTATTTATTTCATCAAGAAGACACTATGGCAGGTAAATCAGCCAATTATCAGCCAGGAACTATTTTTTTTTTTTCTTCCATAATGTTCATATATTTTCCCTAAATAAATAAATAAATAAAGACGACCCCCACAACTATAAGGGATCAAATCTGTCTTTACAGAACTTCACAAATAAATAGAGGGAATTTACACTAAATACATTATAAACTAAATGCAAATTAACTGTTCTCTGAAGCCTTATTGAACATTTACAAAGATCAATTAAGCCTGGGCTAGAAGGAATAAAATGCAAGAGCACTAATGCCTAAAAGTATTTGACCCTCTTCTATACAAATACAAAAGCTAGTTGAGGACAAAAAGATACTTAGAAACTTAGAAAAAAATATCATGGTTATTTAAAGATAAAGACTTAAGGAATCCCACAGAAATTATTTTTTAAGCAAACTGAAGCATTGTATTGTCAAAGAGGTCAAAACTGCTGAACAACTTTAGTTCTGCATGATTTTATTGATGTTGGCAATCTCTATCAAATGAAATTTTCCTATTAGTATGTTTTACATGCTATACATGAGAACATCATTCAGATGGCCTAATTGTTTCCTTTTCAGATACCGTTATAGCTACAACTATTCGATAGATTATATATATATATATATTATAAAAATATATGCAGACCAGACATTTAAGATTAAAAACCAGTTATAAAATTACACTCCTTCTAGAAATAGTGAGCTGTTCTGTGCTCTAATACCAGCCACAAATTTAACAAAACAAGCACAGCAACATCACCATAGGAAAATGTATTTGTCATCTACCAAGACTTACAGAAAAACTAATATTGGAAGGGACGTCTGTAAGCCATCTAGACCAAACTCCTGCTTGGAGTATGGCTATATTGGAGTTCTTCAAGGTTGCTCAAAGCCATGTTTTGCTCCGTTCTAAAAATCTCTGGGTAATTTGCACATAATGACTTTTTTTTTCTTTTGTTTTACTTACATGTATATCACAATTTTCCTTGTCACAATTATGAACATTGACTCTTGTCCTTTTACTGTATACCTCTGAGAAAAATCAGGATCAGTATCTTTCTTTCTGAAATGGACATGTGCAGTGAGATCTTCTGTTTTCTCCCCAGTCTGTGTACATATGTCCAGATGCTTGAAAAAGGACCCTGTCACCCTGCTTTCTTATGGTTAGTGAGACATTCTTTCTTGTAGTCCTCTCTCAGACGTATTTTCCACCATTTCTTTGTTTATCCATGAGATAACCTAATGTCATTACATATCATCCCACAGCATAAAGTAGAATCTCACAGTAATAAAAAAATATATATATATTATAAAATTGGATACAGCCTACTAGGCTATAGTCAATTCACCATCTATTAAATATTCTGTTTAACGTTCAAAACATTATTTTAGGTAGCCTGTGTGCACCTATGTATTTAACTAAAACACAGAAAACACACTGTTACCTAAATATTGACTTAGACAGGATAGGGGAGATGACAAGATCTATTAATTTTAGGGTAAGAATCCAGAGAAATAAGCCATTGAAAGATAAAAAAAAACACAAAAAAAACCCCACAAGACATAGATTTTGCAGATCAATTGCCTTTTTTTGAGGAGGACGGAAATGTCTGAGTAAATGTTGAGTTGTTCCCATATTTATTCACATATCAAATGTAATGTACTAGAAGAAAAGCTGAGTAATATCAGTCATTTGGTAAGCACTTTGACCTAAAGAAGATATCAAGTGGTACCAGAACAACAGAAACTACACCTTAGACTCAGTCTAAATGACACTTGTTCACCCTTTCACAGGGTAATATTTCAAGTCTGTGCTATTTACCTCTTGAGTATTTCTTCAACATGAAGAACAATGAATGATTCTTGTCTTTTAAAATCAACTTAAAAACCTTTTTAAGCGTAATCTCCTGTGCAATGAAATGAATAGTACAGTAAGAGGTAGAGCAGTAGGAAATATAGTCTATGAATTTCATTTCAGCAATAACAGCCTTTTTGAATTTACTGCAAGTAATATTCATCTTAACTCATGTAAACCACTTCTGAGGAATGCAGTTTGTGGATAACATTAATAACAAAAATAGCCAAACCAGTCTTTGATATAAAGCAGCTGTTTAGCAACTGGAGAGTCATTTCCTATTTTGAAGAACAAAAATCCAACATCTCTCAATGGTGTAGTTACTATCTCTTAGACTTTAGACTTCCTTAAATTATGACAAAGTTAAATAGTGATGTTTTTGCTCTTTCTTATTGGAATAACACTAAAATAACTATTTTTGGTTCTGAAAGGAAGTGAATATTTACATCTAGCATAGAAGAATTCAATAATTCTGGTTATCAAAACGCAAGTTATTTTATCATACTTACATGGGAAATAAGTGTATAAAGGAAGAAGAAAAAAATCTACTTAGTTTAAAAATAAGTAAAATGAACTTTATTTCTGGTTCCTGTTGCAAAGAAAGTTCCCCATTTGCCCCATTTTAAAGTTTTATTTGGATCAGAATATTATTTTACTAACTTTACCAAAATGAACATTGATTTATGAAACACAGATGTTGCAAAACATTGTACATATTTACCTAAATTTTCATGACTATCTGAACATAGTCTTAATGTTTTTCTACTTTAAATTGCTATTGAAGCTGCCAAAATTGTACCAGTCAGCTGATTTTTAGAATCACCCACAGTTCATAGCGAAATGCATCTCTCTCTGTCTTTCAATCAAAACCTTTGGCTTGCCTTACTAGCAGATCTTGTCCACCTGTGAAAGAGATGGGACATAAAACAATTAATTAGATCAAACATGACTAAAACTGAAGAAATTTGTCTTCACCTTACGGACATGTAGAGTACCACACTATCCACATGATTTCCCTACGTTTTATTTTGAAGAAAAAATGGAATAAAAATATTTCTAGTGGCATCTATCAACTTTCTTTAATGTATCTTTAGGTGCAAGTTAGGAGGCTGATACAACAACAGCATTTATTGGTTTTTTGAACCACTATCTCTCATACATATTTCTATAAAAGTTAGTCTCCTTGTTAGTCTCCTCCATTCACAAAATCGCAGAATTCACTGGGTTGGAAAAGACCTCAGAGATCAAGTCCAACCCTTGGTCCAACTGCAGTCCATTTACTAGATTATGGCACTAAGTACCATGTCCAATTTCAGTTTAAAAACCTCCAGGGATGGTGAGTCCACCACCTCCCTGGGCAGGCCATTCCAATGCCTGACCACTCTCTCTGTAAATAATTTCTTTCTAATATCCAGCCTAAATTTCCCCTGGCAGAGTTTAAGCCCATGCCCCCTTGTCCTGTTGCTAACTGCCTGGGAGAAGAGACCAATTCCCACCTGGCTATAACTTCCCTTCAAATAGTTCTAGAGAGTGATGAGGTCACCTCTAAGCCTCCTCTTCTCTAGACTAAACAACCCCAGCTCCCTCAGCCTCTCCCTGTAGGTTCAAGTCCCTTCACCAGTCTTGTTGTTCTTCTGTGGACCCGCTCCAGCACTTCAATATCTTTCCTGAACTGAGGGGCCCAGAACTGAACACAATACTCCAAGTGTGGCCTCACCAATGCAGAGTACAGGGGAAGGATCACTTCCCTTGTCCTGCTGACCACGCTATTTTTGATACAGGACAGGATACCATTGGCCTTCTTGGCCACCTGGGCACACTGTTGCCTCATGTTGAGCTTCCTGTCAATTAGTCCCCCCAGGTCCCTTTCTGCCTGACTGCTCTCCAGCCACTCTGTGCCCAACCTGGAGTGCTGCAGGGGGTTGTTGTGGCCAAAGTGCAGGACCCAGCACTAGGCACTAGGCCTTGTTGAACTTCAAACTGAAAATTCTGAAAACCAGGTAAAATATCTGAGAATTGGCTTCCTCTGAGATTATACTGCAAAATTGATATTGAGAGGATTTCTTCTCTTGTAAAGTATTCACAGACATACTGTGTCTATCTGCCTGTGTCAGAAAGTTACATACTATCCAGAGGTAACATAGCCGGTATTTTCACCAAATTACAGAAGATGATTTCTCAGTTCTTCTAAAGTCTGCTTCAAAACAGAATTTAAGTTATTTATTCCTATTATACCATTAGCAAAAACCAAAACAAACAAACAAACAAACAAAAAACCCGACCCAAACAAAAAAACCCCGAACAAACTAAAAAAACAGGCAAAAAACCCCAACCCAAACAACAACAAACCCAAACAAATAAACAACAAACTTGTTTGTTTGTTTGTTTGTTTAAAGTTTTTTTTACCCATAAAATATGTAATTTGAATGGGAAAGAAAAAAGGACTCTTAATAACAAAGAAAGCTTAGAACTCTTACTGCATACTTTTCATTGGTTTGAGATAGAATGGGTTAAAGTACAAGAAAACAAGGAACTGATCTTTTATGGCAACATACGAATTGTAGTTTCACCTCTGTGCAGAATATTATCCCTTAATCCTATCTTCAGTTCTGACTTAATCAGGGAAACATATCAACTGTTTCTACGGTGAAAAAATGTTGACTTTCAACATCACAATCACATAATAACGTAATGCAGTCTCGGCAAACCTTCCCTTAGATGTGCAGCATCCTGCATAGTTACTTAACATCCTGCTATTCTTACATGAAATCACCAACCTTCTCAGTTCAAGAGGGTGAATTCAAAAGAGGGTAAGATAATATAAATGAGATGCAAGCCTAGCAAGTTTTCAGAATACTATCTTTTCTGTACCTAGCTAGATAAAAGCCTGCCTACATATAATGTCATGAAATATGGAGAGTATGCAAGAGGTATCGGATCTTCTAGACCTCATGATACTGACCCCATGATATTCTTGCTCCTAAGGTTTGCACATAAAACAAACAAGACTCCAGTTAACTGTTATGGAGGTCGATAGTGCAATGGTGAGGTCTTATTCATTTTCCATATCAGTGATACAGTTTTCTAGCTTTCCTTTTAAATGTATGGTTTAAATAACAATTTAGATTTTCCAGTGCTATGTGTCTACTGAGAACTTGAAAAGTGTTGTAAAAGTCAGTCAAAAAGTAAACCTTTAATGTTGCTAAATCAAAGCTATGTTGAAGTCACTTTCAATACTTTCAAGAGCTTACACGTACACAACTCCTCCCCTCCAAAACACATGTATTAAAGAAGCAAAATTTAGATTGAGTAATATGGCTACCTTCAATATCTGTGAATAACATCTTATTGAAAAAGATGTCTCAGAGTGAAGCTATTCAACTGAGTAAAATGCAATATATGTGATGTTTATGTATTTTTAATAGGCTGATCATTAATATTTCAAACCTGTTTCATTATTGTACTGCATAAGCACAGCTATCATATTTGATAAACACTGAGACTTGCTTTATTGATGATTTTCCAGTAACTGGACCAAGTAAGTCCGGTTTCCTTGATTTTGTTATTATATTTGCCTTGCTACTGAAAAGGAAAAGGTTATTCACATGGCTGGAATTGAGGCCCTTGCAAATGCTTTCCTCTTTCTATTAACTCTATGATATTTTACTGTAAGTATTTTTCTTTATATCCAGTTAGATATCTAAATGTGGTCTAATGCAGACCATATGAATATATCTCCCCAAAATGTATGCAGCAGTAATTGTGCAAAATAATTTCCAAACAAGGCAAGGCCTCTAAGTTCTCTCTTAGACTAACCCTGTCCCAGGTCTAGATATTGCAAAGATTGGGTGTAAGAACAATCTTATTTTTATTCTTAGAAGCGATCTGAATTCTACAGCTAGCCAATCAAAAAGTGTTTGTTAGCTGTATAATTAAAAATGGCAATATATTCACTGCAGAAAATAAAGATCCTGGCAGCAGAGGAAGTGAAAAGTAGAAATAGATAACCTTAGAGAACAGAGAACGTACAGAGGAGAGGGATGGTATTTGCTCTTCAACCTAAAACCTTTGAATAATTGAGAATTAAGTTACATTAAGAATTAAATCACATCAAGATTGTGATTTGGATTGTATTCAGTCTCCGCTGAGAACACCTTATATCATTGATAGTGTGAGTCTATGACATACAACTGGGTGAATATAATGTGAACAGTTTATTTATTGGTTAAACTATTTTATTTTTCATTGGGTTTTCTTCTGTTTTGTTGGGGTTTTTTTCTCCTTTTCTTGAGGTAAAGGGTTAAAACCTTGCAAATACTTTTGGATTCTCTTAGATTCCCAAGTAGGAAGAAGAATAGTAAGGCACAGAACAAAATTACTTGAATCCTCAGCTTTTAAAATGTCTATCCAGTCTGTAGGATAGATTACATTAGATAATAACAAATGTTTACCCCAATGAAGGCACATATCTGAGGCCACCAGAATCCAGGTGGCTTACTTTGATCTCTCTTTCATATTTTTTCCCGTAATTCTGTTCTCACGGAGGCACCCCGAAAGTCAATTTTAGGCAGACAACGAGTTCCAAAACAGACTTTATTCTAGCCAGAAAAGTGTAGCAAATAAACTGACTAGAAACAGGGTTTATACAATTATTTAGCCCTCCAACAACATGATACACAGGTTGGGATATCATTTGAGGATATTATTGGGGTACAACAACATAAGAATTATGAGGATACACAATGTACACGCATTCTCTCACAAAGAACAAAAGTAGAGGCCTCTCACTTGAAGGTACCCACAAGAAATAATCATTCTCCTGGGTTAGGCGAGGACTCTCACTTACCTGGGTTAGGCAAGGACTTGTTCAAGGATATATCCAATAGACAAAAATAGCCACTTACCACAGGAGGAGGTGAGGTGCTCTCAGTCCCGGGAAGTCTCCTTATATGGCTTCCCAGTCTAAGGGGAGGGCTCCAGTTCACAGACACACTGTCCTGAGACACCCGATTTTATAACCTGGTCAAATCTGGCTGTGGGCATTATAACATGGTCCAGAAGCTTTTCAGCTTCTCTGCACATCTCCTTTGGTGAGGACCCTGTCAGTTGGCTGAGGGTCCCACCCCTTCTGCCCCATCATCTGGGTGGAGGTGAAGTCACCCTGCCCTGGGGTAGGAGACGATGTGACTGTCAGCACCTTGGCACCACCCTGGGTGTGTGTGTTGGGACAGGCACAGTGGGGTGCAAAAGATGCTAAGGAACCATCATCTGTCATATAGAAGGCTCTGGATCTCATGGGGATGTGTAACTGCCACATCTATCTTGTAGATATGAGTGGAAATAAATATCTGAAATTGAGAGGATATCTAGTGTCTTAAACAAGACACAGGTATCTCATTCTCTAAGTCCTGCAACACGGCACAGTCTATTATGATGCTGTTGCTTATAGTAATATTTGCAAATGGCTAAGCTGCTGTCTTAACTGTTTGTTTTTGGCAGTTGAACAACCAGACAAATAGCATGAAGCTTTTGATCCATTGATGTTTCTCTTCTGGCTCTCTAGGAGCTTCAGATAAAAGAATATCTTTTAACTCTCAAAAAAATGCCAGAAACCCACACTGTGCATATAGATAACACACATTTGTATTTACTAAAACGGTACAGGAGGAATTGCCTTTCTGCTGTTTCTATTTCATCCAGTGCATTATAATTAGTTTCAGACCCCATCTTAGGGTAAATGTACTGCAGATCAAGTCTCAAGTCTCAAAGATGTGGAAAAAACAAACAAACAAAATTCGTCCCCAAAAAACCAAAGAAACAACGAACACCCAAATCATCCTTTAGCCATCAAACAATTAAGAATGATAACAGCTTCTGTGGTGATCTCACATAAGCATCATAAAAACAATATAATTATGTAGAGACAGATAGACCAATATTAATCTTGAATGACTCTTTATAGCACAGTAAATCGAATGTAACTAGGTATCACAATTTGAGTTAAAAAAAAAAAAGCAATAAAATGAGAACTTAGACTGTATATCTTACTCACAGGACTCACAGAATCACAGAATGGCTGGGGTTGGGAAGGACCTCTGGAGATCATCTAGTCCAACCCAACCTGCTAAAGCAGGTTCACCTAGAGCAGATTGCACAGGAATGTGTCCAGGTGGGTTTTGACTGTCTCCAGAGAAGGAGACTCCACAACCTCTCCGGGCAGCCTGTTCCAGTGCTCTGGCACCCTCAAAGTAAAGAAGTTTTTGCTCATATTCAGATGGAATCTCCTATGCTTCAGCCTGTGCCCATTGCCCCTCACCCTGTCATTGGAAGACCTGCCTGTAAACATTATGCATTGTTGACTTTACATAGTTATTAATTGCTGCTAGCTACAAGAATTTTATTCTTATAGTACAGGTTTTTTTTGTGAATAAAATTAAGTATCTCACAAAAGCAGCAGGGTTTTAGTCTTTCCTTAGAGAATCAATTGAAATTGATGTGCTCTCAGTTGAGATACTGTCTTGTTTTCAAAAAATCTCCTTTCCTTCTTTCTTATCCCCCAAAATGTTGTCATTTGCTTAGCCTTGCTCTTGTTTGCACTTCTCAGAGTTTTCCAGGTATTTCTGAAGTATTTTTCGTACTTCCTAAAGACACAAATAATGCCTGGGAATCCTGAACCTCCTGACACTCCTCCACTTTTCTTCTCAGCACCCTAAAAGAAAGTACTCTTTATTAGTTGTTTTTATTTTTTTTTCTTCTTTTTCACCTCTACAACTGAGAAGCATGTGCGGGGGTTTGTTTATTTGCTTGTTGTTTTTGTTTTTGTTTGTTTGGTTGGTTGGTTGGTTGGTTTGGTTTGGTTTGGTTTTACTTTGAAGTGAAACATGGGAAAATTGGCAAGGGCTTTACTGCTTCAGCATCCTCTCTCAGATTTGCTTTGATTTCTTGGACCTAAACAACTCTGACTATCTTAAAGCATATCTACATGTATAGATGCAGGCATAATAAAAATCACCTGACCACAATTTCATTCTGAGTTGTCCAAGCTGTTTGTATATGGGAAATATATTAGTGCAACTAACACATGTTGTATCTTCCTGACGTATCAGTAGCTCTGCCCTGACTAGCTTGGTACATACATAGAGTTCCTGTGTGTGTACACCTGTCTGTCTCCTTCCATTCAATAGGTTTTTGTTTCTTCCACTTATCCCAGTAGAAATTATCTGCACCACTTTGGGCCTGACTTCATTTTTTTATGCACATGAGTGACCAGCCTTGTGCATGTTTAGATGTTTAAAAACTCCTTTTGAGAAGCCATAATACAAAAATTAAAAAATATTTTCACAGAAACTGGAAGAAAAAGATTAAACTAGATCTTTCACCCATCATGCTGATCTAAATTTTTTTTTATGTCAGTGCAATTCTTTGTTTATTTGTTTAATTGGGATTGTCTGTGTTTGACATGCAATAAGGAAAATTAGAATCAAGTCTTCTATTAAAGGAAGCTCAAGTAGAAATTGATTTTTTTTTTTTAAATTAACCTATTCCTTAGGAAAATATGGCCTTTGCAGAGCAGACACGAGAGGATTTGAAAAGACTCAAAAGACAGAAAATGTTGCCTTTTCATGGGTATAATTTTAGAGTCATTTTCCAAACTGTTGGCGTTAGTTTGAACTTGCCCAGGAAGGAGGATAGTACACTAATTTTCTATCTGTTTCTTTACACAGTATTTAGTTTTATACTGTTCACTAAACAGGGTAATTACAGCACCAACCTTCATAATACACACATGCTGTATGTGTGTTTTGGAAAACACTTGGTTCAACATCAATATTTAACATAAATATTAAGGATCTCCAGTGAATAGAAAAGCTTTTTTCCCTTGAAATCAAGCTAGCATCTTTCAACATGCATATGCACCTGTAATATTTCAAGAAAACATTGCAAAACTCACTTATTTTTGCTTTAAATAACTACTTATTAGGCATAGGAAATTAAATGCAGAAATTGAACATTAAGCTGATAGATTTATTCATCTAGGTATAAAAGCAGAGAAAACGGTTTGTAGCAGTGCTTGTATGTCTGTATGTATTTCTTCTATGATATACCACCTGAAAGACCCGTGGGACATTCCATCTTGCTGTGCTACAAATGCAATGTCTTTTTGAAGTACGCTGTGCCATACTTCAGCAGCAGGGATCTTCCCGATGTCCTCCAACATAGAAAGAACTGCACCAATTATGTGCCTGAGGTGATACCTAGGAAGCTCTTGTTAAAATTCCGTCATCAAATTAGGTGGATGCTTGCAGACATTTTCCATCCTCTCATGCAAATTGCAGATTCATGCAGAATGTGAAACCATCTCTTCCAGAGATGAATTATTTCTAGAGCTTTAGTACAACTAACTTTGAACAGCAAATACTTTGCCTGTTGGATAGGGCCAAACTGCATCAAAGAGCAGGCTAATATAACTGTCTTTAAGCTTTCATACATTACTTTCATTTTCTTGATACTGTAACTGTTGGATGGTATATAATTATTGTGTTTTGGCTGAAATTTGTCTGAGTTTTTGTCAGCTCTTTAAAAATTTTGGTGAATAAAATACATTTCAATGAAATTGTGCATTCTTAAAACACCTTTGAACTTCTAACACACTCATTTTATATTAAATAAAAATATTTTACAACATAAGATGACTTAGTTGTTACAGGTAAATGGAAAGGAGTTAATAGCTTATAGCATGTCTTTTCTATGAAAAATAGAGTGCCTAATGGTTTATAAGGTTGGATGGATTCTTTTAAGAGACAGACAACAATGCTGAGTGTTTTTTCTAATCTTTAGATGGCATTTTCTGTGTTTCAGTTTTTGCCCATTCCTTCTTGTGCTGCAACTGGACACCACAGAGAAGAGTTTGGCTACATCAACTTCACAGCACCCTCCCCCATCAGTTATTTAAACACATAAAATCCACCACCCCCTCTGCCCCCCAGAGCCTTCTTCAAACTAAATAGTCTGACCTCTCTAATGTTACTTCATATAAAAGACATTCCAAGCTCTTAATCATATTTGTGGCTCTTCCCTGGACCCACCATAGTATGTCCATGTCTCCTTTCTACTGGGGAGGTTAGAATTGGACCCCACATTCTGATTGTGTCCCACTAGTACTGACTAGAGGAAAAGGATCGCTTCCCTCAGCCTGCTGGCAGTGTTCTTTATAATGTAGCCCAGAAGGTTGCCGGAATTCTTTTCTGCAGGGACATATTGGTACCTCATGAGCATCTTGCTGTCCACCTGGAGCGCAGGGCCTTCTCTGTAAAGTTGCTTCCTATCCAGTTTGTTCTCAGTCTGTACTGATGCATAGGGTTATTCTTCTTTAAGGTCAGGACTGGTATTTCCTGGTTTTGAACTTAAAGAGCTGGCCCATTTCTCCAGTCTGTTCAGATTGCTTTGAATGGCAACCTGCCCATTCGGTATACCAGTCATTACTCCGAGTTTTCTAGTACTTGCAGACTTGCTGATGGTGCACTTTCGCATCCTCTCATCCAGGTCATTAACTAAGATGTTAAACAGTTCTGGACAGAGTACTAGCACCTGGGAAACAGCACTAATGACTGGCTTCCAGCTGCAGTTCATGTTGTTGATCACAACTATCTGAACACTGAAGATCAGACAGGTTTCAGTCCACCTCACTCTCCATTTGTCTAACACAGATGTTATCACTTTGCCTACAAGGATTTTATGTGAGACAGTGTCAAAACCCTTGCTCAAATGGAGTAAAACAAGTGATGTTCACCCTGGACTGGTTTTGACTGGGATGGAAATAATTTTCTTAACAGCAGCCCACATGGTATTGCTTTGGATTTGTAACCTAAACATAATGATGTTTAGCTATGGCTTAGCAGTTCTTACACACTGTCAAGGCCTTCTCCGTTCCTCATTCTGTTCCTGCAGCAAATAGTCTGGGGTTGCACCAGAAGTTGGGAGGGGACACAGACAGGATGGCTGACACCAGCTGACCAAAGAGATATTTCATACCATAAGATATTGTTCTAAGCAATAAATCTAGGAAGTTGGTGGGGTGGAGAGGGAGTTTTCCCAAAATTGCCATTGTTGGGCATTGGTCTACTGGTGATGAGCAATGGCTTTTGGATCACTTATTGAGGTTTTTTTCTGTTTTATTTTCCTTTGACCTTTGAGTTTTCTTGGTTTTGTCCATCCAATTCTCTCCACTGTCCCACCGTAGGGCAGGGGTATTCATGTGAGAGAGAGGCTGTGTGGTACATAGCTGTCTACAGGGGTTAACCCACTGCACGCCTTCATCCACTAAGTCATTCTGTAGTAGAAAACCACTAGTTTGGTCAGGTATGATTTCCTCTTTGCCAATCCATGCTGGCTACTCTGAGTTATTGTCTTGTTCTTAATATGTCTGGAAATTTTCTCAGAATTATTTGCTCCATCATCTTCACAGGGATTCAGGTGGGGTTGATCAGTCTGTAATTCCCTGAACTCTCTTTGGCTTCAGATGTCCAGACGCAGCTGCTGATGTCTTATCAATATTGAAGAAAAAAAAAAATAAAATAAATAACTCAAGTTTGATCCCAGTAACAAACTGATCTCAACTTACTCTTTCCTTACTCCTTTTGAACATTCTAGGCTTGGAATATCACTTGATCCTTCTTGTTATAAAGAAAGTGTTTTGGTTAAATGGATGAGGAGAAAAACAAACAAAAAAAAACCCTAACACACACACACACCCCCTCCCAGATAACCCAATAATAAGAGAGACAGAAATTTGCTATTTATTTTTTTTCTGATTTGATGACTCCTTGATGACTGCAACAAAGAAATATAGGACATGTTTTCTTACCATCAGAGAATGTTTCAGACTACATATGACTAGATTCTGAGAAGACAGTGAGAAGTGAGAAGTGGTGAATCTGTGATCGGGAGAACTGGGCACTTTAGTGTCATTTTGGGAATGTTTAAATGCAAGTAAGGGTGGAGGCTACAGTTGGTCTAATCAGGTTTAAAAGATAATGACTTTACTATATTGCAATGGCACAAAGAGTCACAGAAAGATATGGCTGGAATATTTCTAATGAGAGTACTTATCCAAATAATGCACAAGGCAGGATAAAATATAGTTATGATAATCCTACTGGTTTTGCCTAGAAACATTTTAAAAGACACCTGCTGATGCATATTCCACAGAAATATACAAATTTTCAGCAGAATCTTTAGCAGATCTAGTTAGAGGATATAGAAGTTTGTCTGGAATAAAGTAGTAGCAATAGCAAGAAAATTGTGATAAATAACTAGCTCCTTGACTAAAAAATCCCTGTCCAAATATATTTTACACATACAATTTCAAGAACAACAAAAAATCCCTCTGATATCAATTAATAGACCCCATTGACTTCAATAGATCTGAGACAATTTACAATAGCTGAGACTCTGGCTCCAGATTTCATAATTCAACTCACCATAAAACAGGGAAGAGAAACTTAAGGAGGCAAACAATTCACAAAATCAAATTGATGTGCAAATGTGAAGTATTTCTCATCATAAATTAATTTGTCAGCAGATACTGGCTTTTATCAAACAGTTTCAAGAATATAATTTAACAGTGAAGGAACTGAAGTGGCAGTCAATCGTGATTTGTATGTTTTACCCTTCAGCATCCCCCATGTAAAGGTCTGAAAATAGGTTTTCTCATGGAAAATATGCAAAATTCCCATAACAATAGCAGAATAAGGAAATTCAACCTCAGTAAAACAGTATAAAGAAAATTTAATAGAACAATATGCAGGCAGTTCATCATCACAACTGTTGCCACATTTTAAGTAATAGGATGTCTGCTCCCTGAGCACAATGCAATTAGAATGAGTTCACAACAAATGTGTTCATTAAGCTGAATCTGCTCACAACAAGAATATAAGAAGAGCCATCAGACAGATGACTTCCATGTAGTTTCCTTTGTTTATCTTTTTCCTTCTCTTCTCTTCTCTTCTCTTCTCTTCTCTTCTCTTCTCTTCTCTTCTCTTCTCTTCTCTTCTCTTCTCTTCTCTTCTCTTCTCTTCTCTTCTCTTCTCTTCTCTTCTCTTCTGCATTTGAAGGCAAGATAGTTTTTATTTATAAACACCCACTTTAGATGCTAAATTATGGTCATTGTATTGATTTTTCCAACATAAGCTTGACATGGGAATTTGTGTTTCCCCTGTTAAAGTTCATATTGCTTATTCATTGGACTATATTATGGAAACAGCACATGAGTTAACTGTAAGTATCTTGTGTTTGGTTTTTATGCTAGCTGCCTTTTTGTCAGATGTGAGGGATGTTTTCTGCTAGTTGCATGATAAAATTTTATTACTCTGAGAATGAAAAACATGTCACAGGCATTTAAAATCTGTTTAGAGGAACTGATTAATCTAATAGGGAAGCAGATGAGCTATACTTTCTTTCTGTTTCTTTCCCTTCCTCTGCCATATTTCCTCACTCACTAGTGGCTTTTATTATGGCAATTTGTCTAGATCTAGCAGAGCTGAAGGGGAATAAGGAGGAAGAAGTGCTTCTCTGTGTAGTTAATAGCTACACTATGACATGAATGGTTGTTTCAGGTTACAGAGGAGTCATGAAGCTGATACAGCTTCTAATAATTGAACTAATTTGAACTGATTTTATTCTCACAGATAAGTGATGTAAATCAAGTGTAGCTCTTGTTGCATGTGTGAAACTGAGGAAGGTTTGCTGAAGATAAGGACCAGATGCTATCTAAATAATAAACCACAAAATGGAGTGTTTTATTCACAACTGCAAAAGAATTTGGCTATTTTTATAAGCCTGTGGAAGTTGTAATTATTTAATATTATTGATAGCCAAATCTTTGACTGGACTAACTGTTAATTGTTGTTATGCTTTCAAAAAAATGCAGCTGTGATCTAACAAGAACTATGAACTACAAAGTTTCTGAATAATAATGCTGGAAACTATGTTCCTACATCAAAAGTTTAAAAAATGATTGATATTGTACTCATTCTTGGATGTCTAAATTGAGACATGTTTAGACATACATTAGACTTTCCTGACATTTTGCACCTCTGAGAAAAGCTTGGTTGCATATCTTTATAAATGACCTTTACTTCCAAAATACTAAATATGTCATAATTCTTATTGTCAGAAAAGGGGAAATAAAAAATCAAAGCAGGTCTGTATCCGATGGAGACTAGTGCAGTTCGAGCAAGTATTAAGTGGAGCTGATATTCTGAAGTCCCAAATTTCTGTCTCAAAGAAAAAAGGAAATTTTGTTCAGTAGCTTCATAATATATAAAATTTCTGCTTAACTTGAACGTTTGCTTAGCCATTGCAGTTCTGTCACTGCCTGTACCCAGAGAAGCTTCGTGGTCAGCATAAAACTCAGTGTATAGCCAGAAACTTAATATCTTCACAACACACACAATACAAGGTCACCTGCTCACACAATGCAGACATTGCTTTTAGGTTTGCAGTTTTCCTGCATAGTGGGTGACCCTGAATAGATGACAAAATCCTGGGAGATGAGTCAATGTGAATTTGAGTAGATCTAAGGAAGGCAGCTTTTGAAATTATATTTGTACTTTCTACCAGTGTTTTATTTTATTGGACATCCAAATCGGGTAATAATCACCTCTGAATACACTCCTAGCATTAATTTACAACAGTTTAGTCGTCCTTGACCACATCTTTGAGATATGAGTATCTGTGAATTATCCTTCAGAGAGGATTTTCTCTCTGCATCCCAGGTGGATAGAAACCATTGTTGATAGCCTTGAGTATATTCTTTCATACATCTTTGTGTTTACGGTTTTCTGATGACTCCAGACTGGATTCTTTCATAGAATCATAGAATCATTTCAGTTGGAAGAGACCCTCAGGATCACTGAGTCCAGCTATGTCCCTGACAACCTCATCTAAATGCCTTCTAAACACCTCCAGGGATGGTGACTCCACCACTTCCCTGGGCCTCCTGTTTCCAAGCAACTCAGCTTTTTGAATTGTTGCTGTAACGAACCAGTCCTACAGGTACTATAGAAAAGACTCAGAAACCTCCTGTGGTTCTGGATTCCACTTCAGGGAAAACTTGCTTTAAAGTGAGAACTTGGTATACCTAACTTATGGGAAATGTTTTCCTTTATGTAATACAGATTAGTGTAACTTAACTTTGGATAGTACAGCATGGAACCTGGAGTCCACAGTCAGGCTTATAGAGTCGTGCTCTTAGCAAGTGTAAAAAGCTAACATTATTGGGTATTGTTCAAGTCAAATAGTACACTGCACATAGTGAAATAAAAAATACTTAGCCCTGACTGAAGTTTTAAATCCTGTCCCTAGTTATGGCATGAGCTTATGTGAAGAACTGCTAGACATTTGTGATTCACGTGAGAGATCCTTTACTTGAAGGCAGGTAACAGTGCTCTTTTTTGTTTCTTTCTTTTTTTTCTTTTTTTCCTATCCTCCCAAAGAATTGCCTGAACTTAAGCTAAAGTGTTGATTTCTTTTCTGACTGCAAGGCTCAACCACATCTCCTGCTGTGCTGAAGCAAGCACTAAATTCTGACTGCAGGCTGATTTTTATGAGAGGGCATTTCCCTCCCTTTGTGGAAGTTATCTCGGTTGGAAGAAAGAAACTTATAGTTTATTTGCTCTAGTGAACACAACACCTGTCCAGGAAGGTTGATTTCTGAATTCTGATCTCTGCTACAAGGTCTATTTTGCTATATAATGACTGCATTATATTGCATACTAGTCACCTTGGCCATTAATGGAAAAAGACCTTCAGCTTGTAACATACACTTACCCAAAACTCTCCATCTTTCCTTCATTCTCCTGAGTACATGGAAGAGGAACTTTAAATTCAGGAAAAAAAAAAAAAAAGTTTGATAAACTATAAATAGAATATTAACAGAAAAAAAAGTTAGCACTTACCAGCTGCACAGTATAGAGAACAGGTAGGTAAAGCAAATGTGCACATGTGTATTTATCTGGGGCGGGTGTGTGTATGTGTATAGTTTAAGAAAAAGTTGTTTTATATGTAAAAATGCTTAGAAATTTGTGAACAGCTGAAATAAAAATTAAAGAACACTTCTAAAATTATTTTTAGCTATCAGACTTTATCAATGACTTTGGTATTGCTGAATATAAAACAAAATAATCGAAAATCTGCCCACTCCATCTTATAAGGAACAAAACCAGCCATACAGGCAAATACACAGCTTGTTTTTTAATATGTCATTATGCAATTTTCTCTTCCAGTGCTCAGTTCTTTAATAAAGTTGTTTGACTTTTCCCTTGTGGCTTTACATAATTAAATGTTTCTAATTATGGGCCAGATATTTTCTCCTTCACAACTGATCAAAGTAAGATAGACAAGTATTATCTAGCCCTGAGTAATCATTGTTTGGAATAAAATATTAAAGTAGTCTTCCATCCAATTGGAATGGAACAGCTGTTTTCCTAGCTTTTCATGCTGTGGTTGGCAATCTGGAGATGACTACAAAAATCAAGTAGTATAATACTAACCTTGACCAAATTTTTATACTGTAGTACCTTTTCTTTTACTGTGGGCAGCCAATCCACCTACCTTACACATGTATTGCACTTAAGTTGTTTGTGTTCTTTCTAAACAATCTTTTCTGAAGTGAATACAGGACTTAGCTGCCAAAAACTAGGTATATGCATGCAGAGCATCCAAGACATCCACTCAGGCAAGGCAGGCAGATGCATTACTCCTGCACACTCCTGCCCTACTGCTCTGGGAGGCCTATGCTTCTCTGAAGCAGCAGTTGGTGATCAGTTGTGGTATTGTACTGCATTGAAAACATCACAAAAGATCCATGGGTCAGTGTACTAGCCATTGAATCTTGTCATACATGTCTCAAATGACTGTTGAAAGTCAATAAAGAAGTCTTTCAGAGGGTGATATAAACCAACAAAATAAGTATTAGTAACAGACTATTGTGACTAGTTAAAAATATATATTTACATGTAAGAATATTGGAGTAGGAAATAAAAGGATAAAAAAGTTAGAAGGGATAGAGTAGAATTACTAAAAATTTGAGGGAACAGAAACAACTGTCTGTGCTAATATAGGTTATATTCCTTTCAGTTTTTATGAATGGAACAAAAGATCTGTGATTCTTGCAAATCCTCTATGTCTATGTGTGTACTTCCCTCTGCTGGTGCAAGAGAACTACTCCCTGTTAGCCCTGTCCCTCTTAGCTCAAATGTTAGAGATCTGTGAAGGAGATTTGATGGTTTCAGTTGAGAATGAGTTGTGGTTGAAAATATAAATGGATGTGATGAATTTTGTGGGAGACTATTTAACCAATAAGAATCCATTAGGAAAAATACTAATTTTATATTCACGTGCATTGCTGGAACCAGATGCATTAAAGGTTTTCCACTACACATTTACTGAGAAAATAAGATAGCAAACTATTGGTTATTAAAAGGAATCCTCTGTATTGTGCAATGAGTCAAATTTATAGAAAACCAATACAATATCCTACATTAAAGAATGAACTCTAATGACTGCACATAAAGGGTCTGAATTAAACTTGCATGGATTCCCTCACTTTTTCAATCAATGTTTTGACTGACTTCTTCCTTTTTGTAGTTGCACTTATCTCACACAACTACCTTCTGATTTTAACTTGTTTCTTAAGAAGTGTATGTAACAAACATAGAGTCTTTGGGTAAGTAAGCTCCGAATCTCAGTTTCAGCTAATGCTCAAGAGTCGCTCAGAGTCAAGGTATCTGAAAGGTTTCTTTAAAAGACTAAAGATGTAAAGGGATGAACTCTACATGACAACTGGTTTCAGCCAGCTTTTATGGGAATTTTCTTGAGAGCAGCACAGTTTTACATTTTATCTGCTTACAAATTACACAGATACCTTCTAGGTACCAAGGCAAGAAGAACTGCTGCGATGGTAAACCCTATATGGCAGAAATGCACAGAAGTATATAAACACCTGAAATTACAAGTTGTGTAGATAAGAATCAAAAGACTGTATTAAGTAACCAGCTTTAAAGCACTGCTTAAACGGAAAGAAAATGATGATCCAGGTCAAGATGACTGTAAAGTGGGACACAAACAAATTCGCAAATAGAAGATTTCTTCACACAATGGGGTGAAGTTTTGGAACAAAGTTGCAAAAGGAGTAATAAACTCTTCCAAAAGGAAAACTACAAGTCCTGTCTTCCTCTGGAGTTGTATGTTATTTACTTAGAAAGCTCTCTGGTGCATAACTTTACAGAAACTGGGAAAGCAAAACTGTATAATACCTCCAATTAATTTCCAATGCCATATTACTCACCAAAATCCTAATTTCCCTTCCTTGTTCCCTAATTACTGGACTGTATGAGCAGTGCTGCAGCTGTATCAAAATTGTACATATGCTGACTGATTTCCAGTACTGTATACTCTAAATGAAAGATAACTGTCATGATCTTAGGTAAGCTTTTGTGTCACTGAGGATGCTTAAAAGACCACTGTCCACTTTCAAGACAGTTTTTACTGAAACTTGAGGAAATTTTGTATCTTTGAAGACTTAAATATTAGTTTCCATTTGTCAATGAGCTTGAAGGTATCAGATGATTGACTGACAGTCACACAGTTAAACATAGTGTACTAGAATGTCCTATTTCCTTAGGAAACCAAGCTGAAAATATGTCAGTGTGAAGATGAACTTAAATGATTTGGAGAAGAAATATTTTTTTCTGCTCATATGTTTCTGTTGATTATACATCATCAAAAGTGAACCTGTGTGCCAGACAGCAAAAAAGAGAAGCTTGTTTAACAGTTAATAAACTCAGCTCCAATAGTGAAAACTGAACATCTGTTAAAATATCTATTTTAGTACATAATTGCATATAACTTTTTTTTTTTTCCTCACATCATTCAATATAGAAGTGTCACCACACTGCAGTTCTGTATCTGAAAAGAAGAACATAAAGTTACTATATGGCTTAAAAGCAATTGTGAAATTGAAGTCCAACAACCTCACAAATCAAACTCTGTATTAAAAATCTCATTTAAAAGAGAAAGATAGACAAAAATTGACCCAGGAAGGAAATTGGGAGACTTGCTTCCCCTATATCAGCAGAAAAAACATACAAAAAGTACATATGAGAACTTGAATTTTAATTGAATAAGCTCAGAGGCTGTCAAAGCTGAACTTTATGCTTGGAACACATGTATTCTAATCTTCTTGGTACAATGACTGAATGTTGCACTGTGATGTTCAAAATAGGTCCTCTTGTATTGGGATCTCTACCTACAACAAGAAAATTGACATCAATTAGCCCATTCCAGATGAATACACGCATGAAGGGACTAATATAACTGTCTCTCTCCATCTATTTCCAGTGATCAAGGTATAAAATACCTTGTTATGAATCTGAGCAAAATTTAGTGAAGAATAAAGTGTGTATTTAGAGTGGATTTTAACGTGTGTGATGCATATTACTTCACTAACTAAGAGCTACATTGAACATAGTTCAATTGTTGAGAACGAATAAAACACTGACATAATTTACAGAGCATGGAAATGAGAGTCAATAGGGCTAACTCTGGAGGGTGTGTCAGAGGAAAAGTTATGCCAGCTTTCAAAGAAAATATGATTCTCTAGAAAATGGCTATCATCTCTGACTATAGAGGTGAAGCTGGATTAGGTTTTGTGTGTGCAAAATTATCAAGATCAACACAAAGTGGACCCATAGCACACAATGAAATTGGGCAATGTAAACAATCTTGTCACCAGAAGTGAGATGAAACAGAATTTGTACTGCAGACAGCAGAGAAGGAATTGGGAGTTAAAATATAACTTTGTTAGAAATTGAAAACAAACCAGCCTGCATTTTCCTCACGAATTATCTCAGTAACATCAGAAGCTTTCAGCTACTTCCCTCAATACTGTGGATCAGACCTCAGTGAAAGGGGTCTGGCTTATTGAAGGAACTGGGCCGGGGAACACTCACACCCTTGTGCAGCTGTCAGAAGCATTTGGTATCAACCATCATTTGTCCTGAGTGTGTTTGAAGTCAACAAAGCAAAAACCAAGGCATTGATGTTGAATTATATATAAAACTTGTGGAATTTCTGCTGCTTGACCCTAACATCTAAGACAAAAAGAAGTATAATTTTCGTGTACTTTCTCTTTGGTAGTCTTTCTTGGTTTCAGTGGTTGTGTTTACTTTCTCAGGAATAAACTATGATAGTGATGTAGACTGGATTCTCACTGTCTTCAGCATGTATTAACTTCATCCTACTTCTGCCTCCTTTGATTTCCTTCTACTTTCTTAGATAAGTTAACATGGGCTATAGCTATCCTTTACTGAAGTAAAGAAATCATTGAAAAAAAGAAAAGAAAAAATAATCCCCAAAAGCTTTGAAAAGACATAACTGAGCATAATGGGATGTACCAAACTGTCATGAAGGGAGCATCTGGAACTGTCGTCTTGCTATGGGACAAAATAACCTTGAAAATCTCAGCCACAGAATCACAACCAGGTTGAATCTGGCAAGATTCTCAAAAACATTCTGCAAATGATGGAGTTTTTCAATGCAATAATTTTAGTATTAAATTGTCTTAGAGGCAGAAAAATTCTTCAAGAGTGCACTCTTTTTATTTACTTACTTACTTCTTTATTTATTTATTTATTTATCTATCTATCTATCTATCTATCTATTTATTTATTTATTTATTTATTTATTTATTTATTTATTTATTTTCTTTCACTCACCTGTCCTAAACAGTAAAGAGTGAGAATTTCATTTTAAAAAGTTTCTACAACTCAGCTTAACAGATGCTTCCAGTTTGGCTTTTTGTTTCTATCTGGACATATATTAATCTCAGCCTTTCTCTTCATACTGTATTCCAGAGAATATCATAAGGTAATATAGATAATTGCATGCAATTTTAGAATCAAATTCTACGAGGCTTTTAAAATAGTTTGTAAATATTTGGAAATGTCTTACATAAAACTCAAAAATTTATCAGAAGGCTATAAAACAGTATGCTGAAACTCTTTATGCTGGTGTTAGTAAAAGGAGTTGATGTCTTCCTTTTGAGCTACAATCATAATTTTTAAAAATCATTAAAATAAATGTCATTAATTTTGCTATGCAATTGAGTGAGTTTAGAAAACCAATACATCTAGGTATTAGGGTGACTTGCTCTGAATAAAAGTAGAGTACTTCTCTGAGTAAGAAAAAAGATAGAGGACTGCAGTAGAAGCTTTCACAGTCAGCACAATCTAGCCAACCAATTCGATTTACAAAAATGAGAATGCAGCTGATTGTTTCTGAAGTATCAGCTCATCTGAAAGAAACATACAAGAGCAATCCAAATTATAGAAATGACAATGATAAGTGTAAAGTTAGCTTTTTCTTGACTATATATTATCATATTGAGCTGAGATTTAAGTTGCAAATTAGACATGAACAACCTGTAGAGAGTATAGTCAAATCCTCCACACTTCAGTCTACAGTAGAACAGGCAAGAAACCAAAGAAATTGTGAGCATGAACATAAAGAATCACACAGGTATTTGAAACTTTGGTACTCCTTAATGGTTTTGAGAGGGTCATTTCAATCTGCTTTTTTACTGTGAGACATAAGCAGAAATCCTTACACAGAAGAAACTGATTATGAATGGGTATGAGAAGTTCGTGACTAATTCCAGCTAAGCTCCCAGTCCTGGGTACATGTATCTTAGAATATATGTAATAACATTGCTATCAGAGACAATATTTCACATGACAGAGAAATAGAAAAGGAGTACAATGTTTGTGAATTAAATCCATCATGAAATATATACACGCTGTACTTGAATTATACTGTAAAATCTCAGTTTTCTCAAGTCAACCACAGAACTTTAATGCACTGTGAAAAAAAAATCATTTGATGAAACTCGTAAGAAAGATAATATTCCCTTTCTAGAATTTCCTTTGCTGAAATTGCTTTGAGTTTTTGTATGTTGGCCTTAATATGAAAAGGACAATTCATCTGAGAACAATAACTGATTTAATTTAGAATGTGTTTAGTTTTATTGTGATTGTATAGTTTTCTTGCTGAAGTATTCCTAAATCAATACCTGTATCTGGTGTCAGGGTGTTTTCATTCATTCTTTTAGCTCTCCTGACATCAATGGACTTGTCCTATTTTTTTTTTTTTGGTCTTTTTTTTACAAGGAATTTGAAACAGAATTGCCTCTATCAAAGTAAAGAAAGAAAAATATATATTCCCTTCTTTGCATTTATGTGCTAATACAACTTTCATGAAAACTTTGAAGATACAGTTGTGATATATTGTAGCAATTATGCAATACTGCAATAGTGTACTGCACAATAAAAGACCTGAAACAAAAGCCGGAAAACTAAGTCATCCACTATGTTTTTCTTCTTTTCCCAAATAACCTCCAAGTATAAGGAGAAAATTGTTTCCAAAGGTTCAGTGCATCACTAAGACACCCATTTTAATAGATTTTATTTATATTTCATAACATTGTCTATGCAAATTTTAATTTCCTTTTAAATGGCCCAGTTGTTCAAAATAAGACAAAATTTAAAAGAACAGTGTATCCCAAAGACCCTTCAAATTGCCAGTGTTTTCATATTTGAGACTTTCTTTTCACAAAGAAAGCACAACTGTTGGTTCTCTGCTGACAGCACTCAGAGTTAGCTCACCAAAAAGTGGAAGTAATATCAAATGAGTCAGTAATTGCCCAATATGCTTTAAGAAAAGCTTTGTTCATTTGTTAGATTCAAGATTTGAAAAAATAAAATTCAGTTCTTTTTGCAACAACTCTGAGAGAATTATTGTTTTGCTTTGTTACTTTGATAGAATTATCATGCTCAAAGTGATAATTTGCCATAAGGAAAAGGGATGAGATCCTCATGATCTCCCACTTTTATATGAAGTATCACATGAATGGGATGGTATACTCAGTTGGTCTGTTTCAGTTCACCTCCTGCTTGCACATCTTGCGAGATGTATCATTATCAATGATCTTGCATACCGTTACTATGTCTACCAAAACATGTATCTAGCTTTTCAGGAAAATGCAGCTCATAAGAAGGTTTTAGCTGACAGGCAAATTCACCAAAAGAGAAACTTGTTTTAACAAAAACAGGACAAATAAAAAGAAGTAAACAGTGAAAACGGTGAAGAATATAGTGAGCCTTTTATCCTTCCAAAGTGTATTTTACTTGTTAAAACAACTAGAAGCCACTTAAGGAAAATAACGTTTTATTTTCCAAGGAACAGGGAATGAGAGTTTGTATTTGTTTAGTTCTCCTGATTTTTATGTCTTACTACAGACAATCCTCTCTAAGCGCAAAAGTTGTTTTATGTTCAATAATATGCCTAGAAGATCCCATTAAAAATCAAACCAAACCAAACCAAACCTAAACCACAAAAGAAACCAACTCTAAAACTATTCTTTTCCCAGATTATTTGTGCTAATCAAAGTTATGCCTGCCCTTCTAAAATTTCATAGCAGATGGATATTCTTAATTTGGACTTCATTTAGTTACTAATGATGACCTACTACAGGTCAACATTTCCTTTCCTAAGCATTTAGCTCTAATTCTGGAAAATTTATCTTGATTTCTCCCCAATAATATGACTCTATAAATTCCATATAACCTTTTCAGAAGATGAAGAGGCAATGTAAGCACAAAAATTCCTGAAATTCCTCAAAATACTCCATTTGAGGCAAAGAATAATTTCTTGTGACAAGCAAAAAAGAACATAACTTTGACTGTAATAATCTCTTGACTACAGAGTCAAGGACTTAAAGGAACTCCTGACAAGCCAGCTACAGTCAGCACAGAGACACTGGGCTACAGCTGCCACCACGCTCACATCATGCTCCTTGAGACCCTCCTGGGTATTCCAGCCTGTCCTGCCACTATCACTGCATCATGGGTCTCCCCTTAAGCCCATCTATCACATCTGTCAGCTCTGCACAGTGTCCCAAAAGCCTCTAGAAGCCTATATGTGGACAACTGAGTCTTTGGTCAGCTGTATAAACCCTTGGGGTCCCTGAGTGTGATTAGTGCTCAATATTATAATCTAAGAAAAAAACGTATATAATGTCATCTTGATGCCTTAGTATATGCTGCCTGGTCTCTGGTTGTCCATCTACAAGATCAAGCACCCTTGGTGGGTTCTTGTTTTCAAGTTCACTTGGCTGTCTTAGGTGTGGCAACTAGAAAGGACGCACGCCAGGACACAGACAGAGATTCACACACAGACAGAGATCTTGTTTAGGAAAGAGTGCAGAGCCAGGCAGAGCAGAGAGCTGAGCCAGGCTGAGGCCTCCTTTTTTAGTCAGTGACAATTTATAGGATTTACAGATACGGACCTGGACTAAGATGTTACATAAGATGTTTTTCCAATAATTGTTATTAAAAACACACCACACTGATGTTATCTTTGTTTCAGTTACGTTCCCACTCATTCACAGACCAGACCCAAGGACATTCACACATCATACATATGGGAGCTGTTTTCCAACCTGAGATATCATTCTCACTGGCCTGAACTATCACTTATGTTTATGAAAACCATACTTCTGTATAATCCGTCCAAGGCCCTTTAGCTGGAACTGCTGTTCCCACACCTAGGTCGTCTCAAAAGGTATTAGATACTTAGGTGTAGCAAGTGACTTGAATGCTAGAACTTACTTTATTGTTACACATTCCTAGACTTTGATCTTGTATGTGGACACCTACTGTAAAGACACCTGAAAGTACATCTCCCAATCTGAAGATGAACTGTAACACAAGACCGTGTTCAAATATAATACCTCCTATGAGACAGTTGTATCTTTCTAGACAGAAAACTGGAGTCCCAGCAGGATACTGCTAAATGGCTCACATACATGACCAGGTAGGAAAAAAAAAAAACCTGAGAGCAGAGGTGACAATATTTTGAAGTTTCATTATTTTTATGAAATCTTTTATGACAATTTGTTTCTCAATCAACTCTTCCCTAAAAGAAGAACCCTTTTCTATTCCACTAGGACACTCAGCTAGTTATGAAAGGAAGGCAACAGCTAACCCCTGCCTTGAAGTTATTTCTACTTTAAAAAAAATAATAGAGGGAATATTTAGAACTGTACAAGCCAATCAAACAGATCAATGGCCAACTTCAGCAGAAAGAAAACCTTGCAATGAGTGTGACTATAATACAATATGTAAAGGGACCTGGTTGAAGTAATTGCTAGAACGCTTCCCATCATTTTTGCCAAGTCTTGGGAAACGGGAGAGGTACCTGAGAATTGGAGGAAAGCAAATGTCACTCCAGTCTTCAAAAAGAGCAAGAAGGAGGACCCGGGTAATTATAGACCGGTCAGCCTCACCTCTGTCCCTGGGAAAGTAGTGGAACAGCTTATCCTTGGTGTCATCTCAAGGCGTATCAGGGATAAGAGGGTCATTAGGGGCAGTCAGCGTGGCTTTACCAAGGGTAAGTCATGCTTGATCAACTTCATAGCCTTTTATGAGAATGCAACAAGGTGGATGGATGATGGCAGAGCGGTGGATGTGGTCTACCTTGACTTCAGTAAAGCCTTTGACACAGTCTCTCACAGCATCCTCACAGCTAAATTGAGGAGGTATGGTCTAGACAATAGAGTAGTGAGGTGGGTTGCAAACTGGCTTAAAGAGAGAAGCCAGAGAGTGCTGGTCAATGGTGTGGAGTCCAGTTGGAGGTCAGTATCTAGCGGAGTGCCTCAGGGGTCTGTACTGGGGCAAATATTATTCAATATATTCATTAACAATTTGGACGAGGGAATTGAGTGTACTATCAGCAAGTTTGCTGATGACCCTAAGCTGGGAGGAGTGGCTGACACGCCAGAAGGCTGTGCTGCCATCCAACGGGACCTGGACAGGCTGGAGAGTTGGGCGGGGAATAACCTGATGAAATTTAACAAGGGAAAGTGTAGAGTCCTGCATCTGGGCAGGAACAACCCCAGGTTCCAGTATAGGTTGGGAAATTACATATTAGAGAGCAGTGTAGGGGAAAGGGACCTGGGGGTCCTGGTGGACAACAGGATGACCATGAGCCAGCACTGTGCCCTTGTGCCCAGGAAGGCCAATGGCATCCTTGGGTGTATTACAATGGGGGTGGTCAGTAGATTGAGAGAGGTCCTCCTTCCCCTCTAGTCCGCCCTGGTGAGACCCCATCTAGAATATTGTGTCCAGTTCTGGGTCCCTCAGTTCAAGAAGGACAGGGAACTGCTGGAGAGGGTCCAGCGTAGGGCAAGAAAGATGATTAAGGGAGTGGAGCACCTCCCTTATGAAGAAAGGCTGAGGGAGCTGGGGCTCTTTAGTTTGGAGAAGAGGAGACTGAGGGGTGACCTTATTAATGTTTATAAATATATAAAGGGTGAGTGCCATGAGAATGGAGCCAGGCTCTTCTCAGTGGCAAACAATGACAGGACAAGGAGTAATGGGATGAAGCTGGAACACAAGAGGTTGCATTTAAATTTGAGAAAAAACTTCTTCTCAGTGAGGATGACAGAGCACTGGAACAGGCTGCCCAGGGAGGTTGTGGAGTCTCCTTCCCTGAAGGCATTCAAAGCCCGCCTGGACACATTCCTGTGTGACCTCACCTAGGCGTTCCTGCTCCAGCAGGGGGATTGGACTAGATGATCTTTCGAGGTCCCTTCCAATCCCAAACATACTGTGATAATGTGATACTGTGATATTTATATAGTATAATTTAAAAATATTTCAGCATAGCTTGTTTTAAATAATAAAACTTCATGTGATTATTTTTCCAATGCTTAGAAACCTTACACCATATATAAATAATTTTTTAAGAAATATTTACAAAATGAAATAAGCAGAAGCTGAATGTTACTTTTGAGTTTTGTGTATGAACTACAAGCAAGGTATATATTATTGGAGCAACATTTTTACAGCTCTTATTAGCATAAAAGTGAATGTTTCGTTCATTACTGCACATGCAGGATTGTAAAAACCCAACATGATCTCATTGATTTTTTTGAATGGACATAGCAGAGCTTTTCTGTAAGATGCATTTGTAATATAAATGATTCATATGTCATTTTTTCAGCATAACTGTGAAAAGGTGCTACTCTTCAGTGCTTTTATTGGAACCTTAGAAAATTTTATCTTCCCGTACAAATATCACTTTTGCATTTATCTGATTTACCCCCTATTCTGGTATAGCTTCCTTAAGATTTTTAAAAATAAGTTGATTCTGATGAATAGAATTTAGTAAAACTTAAACAATGCTTTTACAACAGAGAATTTTCATAATTAAATTCAATGTCAAGGCAGCCAGAATCTGCCCCATGAGAATTAATTATATAGCTTTATATCCACGCGTAAATTTATTTACAGTTGTCAGTAATATATGAAAAAAAAATGAAAATATTTCAGAGAGATGGAAAAGGGGAACTATTAAAAATTTATTTAACTTGTATTTATAATTTATATGCATTCTTAAAAGTTTTTAATAAAATTAAATATAGTCCCATTAAGTTGGTCACTCAAGTTGTCTGTCAGTATTCTGACAAAGATAGCAAACCTTCAGTCACATTTCCTATGTTACATCTTGTTCACGGTTATTCTGTCTCGTTTGTGAAGACCACAATATTGCCAAATTTTCATTTTGTCAGATATCAAGGTTCTGTTTCCTGTATCTACACATAAAAAACATAAGGACAACTTTTTGACCTGAAGTTGTGTTCATATTATAAAAATGAACCAGAAAGCTAAAAATTTAACTGGGAAGTGGTGGATATTTTATTTCTTAATGCAGAATGGTAAATATCTTGTAAATATTTTAAAATTCCTCTGCTAGAATCATACATGTACCCTTGAACCAGATAAGTCTTAGTTGTGATTTGGATATCTTGAAAATTTTGGTCAAGTGCTAGAAAACTTGTAAGTTCTCTTCAGATTATTTGAAAATATTCATTTCAAGGAATCACAGAATACTTGAGATTGGAAGAGACCTATGGAGGTAATATGGTCCAACTCCTTCGTTCAAGTAGAGACACCTGCAGCCAGTTGCCCAGGACTGTGTCTAGATGTTTTTTGAAGATCTCCAAGGATGAACACTCCACAGTCTTCCTGGGAAACCCATTCCAGTGCTCAGTTACCCTCATAAAATGTGTTTTCTGATGTTCAGAAAGAACTTCCTGTGGTTTTGTTTGTGTCATTGCCTCTGGTCCCATCACTGAGCACCACCGAAAAGAACCTGGCTCCATCTTCTTTGCACTCTCTCTTCAGGTATTTATGTACCTTAATAAAATCCCTCCTGAGCCTTCTCTGCAGGTTTGAAATGTCCCAGCTCTCTCAACCTGTCCTCATACATGAGGTGCTCCAGTGCCTTAACCATCCTTTTTGTTCAACTCTCTTTGGTATGTCCATGTCTCTCCTGTACTGAGAAGCCCAGAATTGGGCATTACATTCCAGGTGTGACCTCATCAGTGTTGAATAAAGGGAAAGGATCACCTCCCTCATCCTGCTGGCAACGCTTTGCCTAATACGGCTGAGGATACCATTGTACTTCTTCGATGTAACAGCACTTTGTTGACTCATATTCAATTTGGTGTCCACCAGGACCCCATGGTCTTTTTTTGCCAAGCTGCTTCCCGGCTGGGTGGCCCCAGCATATATTGGTGCATAGCGTTGTTCTTCCCCATATACAGCACTGAGCATATCCCCTTGTCGAACTTCATGAAATTCCTGTCTGCCCATTTCTCCAGCCTGTCAAGGTCCCTCTAGATGGCAGTATAGCCTCTGGCGTATCAGAAGTTGAAGATGAGTTGTTACTTTTGCTGGTTACGTTTTGTATATGCATAACGCTGAAGAACTAAATCTTTCCAGTTAATTTAGTTCCTCTATGGGTTGCTGGCTTCTCCCAGTGTCTGTTTCCTTCCACTTATTCTGACTGAAATGAAGCAGAGCAGAAATACAACCCAGTATTTATTCCTATTCTATCTTCTGGAGACCTGACACATTATGCAAATGCATTGCATGGATTTTGGGGAAAGAAATGTGATAGGCTTTCATTTTTTTTTCTTTTAATTTTTTACTTGCTGAGAATATTTTGGGGAGATTTCTTATAACATAGTTTATCCTAAATAGAATTAAGCAGAAATCAGATTTTCCATTCTATGGCAAAACTGAAACAGAATGCTGGACTATTTCAATTAATTACACCTCTTTTAAAGAGCTTATGATGCTGAACATCTGTAATTGAAATTTGAGTTTCACTTGGCTGTTTAAGCTGACACTCCATGTTATTTCAGCCTGACAGTCATTTTCTTGTAGAGCTACATTATCGCTGAATATCTAGACCTAAAATGTGGAATTTTTAATGTTACAGAATGCCACAAATCAAGATCTTATAATGAAGTAGCTTCAGAATCTTAAACTTATGGATCAAGAAACAAATTAAAGAAAACATAAAACATTCAATTGATTATTGAATCATGTTAATGAAATGTAATTAAATATATAACCCAAAATATTTTAAATTACATTTCATTTCACTTTGTGTCTGTATATAAATAAGCATACATACATTTCACATACTGTGCAAATTATAATAGAGTATAAATGTTCAATTATGATAAAGCAGTTGAAGTATTTTATTCTTGAGAAAGGAGTTGTAAAATAAATTAAATTAATTATATACTTGTATCTTCAATGTTGGGACACACAACACAGCTATTATCATGCAGTATCATGTAGCTATTAAGTATCATAGTATTGAGACGATTATCACCATCCTCTACTGTGTTAAACAGTGAAATATACCTGTTTGGAAATATAAAGAATTATTTTAGTTAACCCACAAAAATTTGGCATTCAATGTAGCAGCATTTCAATTAAAATGACTTTTAGAACTTGAAGTTGTCATGATTGGTAAATAAAATATTGCAGGTTAATTTTTCTTTACAGTAATTGTATCTGCATTGCTATTATCTGTATTACTTATTTGTAAACATGACCGGAGGCTGGTCATTAATGTGCATGTTGCAGTGAGGGATAGGGGACAGTAGCTAAATATACATTTCTCTTCAATGATTATGTGTAAGGAGGTATTTTCCATAGCTTCACAAGCTTTCTGTATATAGACTATAGAATTTGTGTATTCTTTCTTCCACTAGTATGAGGGTGTGTGGAGATCTTTTTTCTCTCAAATGATTTATTTCTTTCCATATTATAGCTGTTTTAAAAACACTGAATGTGAAGTATAGAGATTAGCTAAGATTCTCGCTAACATATTGCCATTCACAAATTCATAATACTTGAAAATAAATAGAAAATGTAAGATTCATAGGGAACTACGACTCTCCTATTTACTAGTACCATGTTTCCACAGGTCAGAATGAAGTTTGTAATTGGCCAAATTGACTACCAAAGAGTAGAGACAGGAGGGTAAACAGGGTCTTTCTTTAGAGCAGACTTACCAGGGCCATAGGTTCCAGAACACCCAAATATTGTGATGCATAATAGCAAACATGAGTCATTAAGCCTCTGCAGTGAAATATTCCATATTCCCATTTTCTTATGTCTGCTTTCCTTGGCATATATACTATTTTTTTTTTAATAATTGCATTGTGCATACCTGACATAGTTGTAAAAATAACTGGATTTCATAGTACTTAACTAGGAGTTTTTAGTAATCGTATGAAAGCACGTGGCTTTTAACGAGAAGTTGATGCTGGTTCTTCAACTACATCTATTTGGAAACTTTTATGAGGAACTTATTGTTTTATATAAAGCAGCACAGAGCTTTCTTGAGGAAGAAAGCATGAGAACGGACCAAAGGCAATTTCAAACTCAAATCAAACATTGAAATTGATATTTTGCAAGTGTTTATAGACTCAATGTATATATCTTTCAGATTACAAGAAAATACAGTAACAGACTGAGAAATATAGATGCGAAAAATGCTTGATATGAATAGGTAGAGATAATGAGCTCATGTTGCTTCAGATGTATTTGTTCATGCTGTTCATTTGTACTGATCGAAGTTAAATATAAAATCTGAGCTCTGGATAGGTAATTTTCTACCCCAAGGCTAGAAACTGCTAAGTTTTTACTGAAAGAAATATGCCACCTGGGTAATAACTTAAAAATATAGATACAAAGTTCCTGTCTTCAATGAGGTGATATCAAAGTCAAACTCATTGTTTTGACAGTACATCATGTATGGTAGCTATAGATCTCAGTTCTTGTGTAATTAGCAAGTTTATGAGGAAGTAATGGTCCATTATTCTCTTACTGAATTGTTTGAAATTTGTCCTGTCTTTAGAAAGGGTAACTATCAAATTCATAAGTATATTGGTGTGTATGTCTTGAATTAAGCTGTTCTGAAATCAACCAAGGTGATAGCAGTAACAGTAAAAAACACAACCAAACCCAATCTACAATCCTTGCAATAATTCAGATTTTTAAATCTTCATTTAAATTACAAAACTTTCAACTCAACATAGTCCCTTAAAGTAAATTAAACTTTTCTTTCTCTCTTTCAAGTTTTACTTTTCTAATTTGTTTTTTATTTCCATTTTCAGAAATTGAAAAAGAAACACATTAAATTGCAGTGATTTTGCCAGATCTACAAAGCACCCTTGAGAACTTACATTAACATAAAGCCAAAATGTTTTTAACATGCGGTGAAGAAAAATCCTATGGTTGACATGAAAACATGCAAACAGAAACTGGAAGTAGGGAATCAGTTTTAAAGAGTAAGTGTGATTAAAATTAAAAATTAACATGCCCAAAGACTGATTGTAGTCTGTAAGCAGAAATTGTGGGGTTCATTTGACATAATTAAATATAGCTTAATTGACTTATATTAACTATTAGTGTCACCTGACAATCTACCCATAGGTATGTTATTCACCCATATATGTTGCAGTGCATTCAATTTTATCTTTTTTTTTATACTACAGAGCAAACTTTCACTGCCTTTGCTATCTTCATGATCATATTCTCATAATTGTTTCTTTTTCAGTGCCCACGCGTGCTAAAATGCCTAATATATTTCTATTATTTCATTCATATTGTCCTCAGGCCAGATCTAATTATTTTTGAACTACTAGAGAAAAAGAATGTCAAAATCAAGATGAAGTTTGCCTATGTGTTAATTAAAAACACATGAATGCTGTTCAGCTATGTGTATCACATTCTGTTACGAAGTTCTTTTATTTTCAACATACTGTAAAAATCAGACTGAACAAAGCATTCAAATATTTTATGTATCCTTTCCTTAGTGCTTTTCTCAATGGACAGTAGAAACATTTTTGCTGCTTTTGAAATTTTGCTTAATTACTTTTTTGTTAGAATTCCTGTTTGGTTACTTAATTCAAGCAGATTATTTCCTCCTAAAAAGCTTCTGTGATTACTAGAAACAATCTATCTTTACAGTATATACAATACATTTCATTTCTTCAGCCTGGAGAAAGCTCTGGGGAGACCTTATTGCAGCCTTTCAATACTTAAAGGGGGCTTAAAAGAAAGATGGAGGAAGACTTTGTATCAGGGTCTGTAGTGGCAGGACAAGGGGCAATGGCTATAAAACAGGAGAGGGTAAGTTTAGATTCAACCTTTTATGATGAGGGTAGTGAGGCACTGGAACAGATTGCACAGAGAAGTTATGGATGCCCCATGATTGGAAGTGTTCAAGGTCGAGTTGAATGGGGCTTTGAGCAACCTGGTCTAGAGAAAGATGTTACTGCAGGCAGATTGGACTAGATCCCTTCCAACCCAAACCATCCTGTGATTCTAAGATTGCAGTGTCACTTTCTCACATTCTTCAACTGTGTGGTTCCATTAGATGATTTCAACAGATTGGTTCATGAATTAAATAAACCAGCTGTTTTCATACATAAGCAATTCTCTGAATGGCTATGAGTGAGTATTATACGTGCATATATATTAATATTATTCTTCTCCGAGGGCAAGATGTGACTTTTCCTGTGGCTGAACTTCATGACATTCCTGTTCAGCCATTTATCCAGTCTATCCAGGTCCCTCTAAATGGCAACATGCCCATCTGGCATATCTACACTGAGTTTTGTAGTGCTTGTAAACTTACCGAGGGTGCATTTTGTTCTGTCACCCAGGTCATTTATGAAGATGTCAAACTGTGCTGGACAGAGTGTTAGCCCTGATGACTAATGTCCAGCAGACTTGATGCTGCTGATCACAACTGTCTGAGCCTAGCAGTTCTGACAGTTCTCAGTCTACTTCACTGTCCATTTTTATATTGTTACATCAATTATGCAAGCCAACAATATGACACTTCTTCATATTGATCTCCTAGTTTGCGACATTTAACAATGGTTAGGACAACAGTGCTGTTGCTAGAAACTGGTCTTGGCTAATTGGGAATATGTCTCAGTTAAACCCCATTTGCATGATGCAAATAGAAACACAATGGAAACAAGTTTTATACTGATTAGAAACTTTTAAATTATTTTTCTATTGCTTTACAACTATGTTTTCTTGAAGACTTTTTTTTTTTTTTTCCCCAGTAATTTACCTAGTAGTTATTCAAGGTTACCTGATGAAGATTTTCTGTAGATATGAATTTACAAGTAAACAGTGTGTTTTCTGACTTTCAGGTGACAGATAAAAACTAAGCCAAGAAGAAGTTCCTAACAGTAATTGCATCTAATTTTAAAATATTCGTGCATCAGTTTGTGTATGTGGCTCCCTGTATATTTTGTTCTCATTAAAATGCCCCAGGGAATCAGATTTGAATAAAACTAAGTAAATAACAAACCAATACTTGAGATTGTCCTGGTTTTGTTTAAAACAAGACCAATTCTCTTTTAGTGAATTTTCCTTTCAACTAAGTTCTTCTAAGTAACTACACTTTTCTGAAGTGGTTGCACGTTTCTCAGACAGTGTTCTCTCCAGAGCTGATAAGAGTAGGAATGGTATGCGGAAAAGGCCCGGGTTTGTCTTATTGCTATGGTAGCTAAGGTCGTTGATAAACTTTGCGCATCCCGTAAGTAAGAGAGGTGTACTGGCAAGGAGGGGTGGACAGAACACATGAACAAAATTGACCAACTAAGTATCCCATACCATCCATGTCATGCACCATATAAAACTAGGAGATCACAAGAGTCTTGCTATCTACATCCATGGCCAGCATCTGAAGAGGACCCTGCCTGTCGTGCTTGTGATCCTAGGCCTAGTTCCAGGCCCTGCATCCCTGAATGCAGTTCCAGTTTACTGCGGAGGCCAGCTCGGGATTTCCAGGTGCCTGCCCAGCAGCTGCTGGAGTGATACCAACTCCGCCCCAGGCCACGGCTGCACTACACTGGGAAATTCAAGACTGGTTTTGTGTAATTTACTTTATTTTCTCTCATGATTAGTATTATTAGTAAATCTTTTTTAACTCCCTAACTTATAAGTCCCTCTTCCTTTGCTTCCTATTACCTTTCCTTAATGCGGAGAGCAGGGGGTTAAAAGAGAGCATCTGCCACAGCTTATTGTTGCCTTGCGATAAACGATGACAGAGATTAATAATCCTTTTTGAAGAAACACTTAAATTTAAATTTACGTATTTAACTTTATTAGTAATTTAAAACAATATGCTTATAATATCTGAGAGTTCTGACATTAATTTTAAAAGATTTTTTAAATGTAAAGGGCTTTTTAAAAAAGTTTTCTTTACACAAATATATATATAAAAGTATTATTTATACATACATACAAAGAAACATATGCATGCTGTCCTGTTAGACCTTGACATCATAGTAACTACGGTGTTTTCACTGCATAGCCATGCTGCTAATGTCTACTCTGCTACTTTCCCTGGACTAGTGCCCAAGTCCCAGTACCTTAACAGGTTGAGCCCTGACCATGGTAGAAAATTGTGCATATGGCTGAAATTGCAGTCTGGATGATTAGCGAAATCTGGGGTACACTGCAATACTTTACAAGAAAAATGAACACAAATGTACCAAAACAAGAGAGGTACCATCATTTAATCTCCTGTTCTTCTAAAAGTAGGGCACACCCCATAGGACACTAGTGGTCTGAGCAAACTGGCTTCTGATAATTCAACACCAAACTTCATCATAGCAGGCAAATAAAATACAAATATTACCTCCAGTGTTAAAATGCACAAGACACTTTAAAGGAGTCTTAGACTTATGTCAACAAAGAGAGTTTGGGAATGGAGGTTTCCTTACTCTAGGACGACATAGTGATGTCATAATAATTTCTCCTATTTTTTTCTGATTGAAGATAACATCTGTGATGTGCATCTAATATTGAACCCTTACTGATTATATTTTCCAAGGCAAGCTGGGCACCTTGTTCTTGGACCAGTGTTACTGCAGTTTGAAGCAAAAAATCCTTTTGGTTACAACCACTCTCAGCTTCAATCCTGTTAAAGAGCTGTGATGTTTTACAATTGACAGTTCTCTGCAGATACCCAAAAAGTTCCAAACTTGGTTCAGTGTTCATGCAGAACATTTTTAAAAGAAGTGATAAATAAAGTAGTGTATTTTATTTCAAATTCCAAGTGAATCTTTTTCATTAACAGGAAACATTTAGAAACATATTTATAAAAGGAGGAAAAAAAGGACAAAAATAGTGTGTTATGACTTTATTTCCTTTATATAGATGAGAATCTCAATTACAGGGTGATATTGAAGCACCTTTTTTAGACTTTAGGATTCTTACACTTAAGTAAAGTTGATTCTTCATACCCTGCTTTGTATCCCAATTAGCAAAGATACAGCATGATGATACAGATAACAAGGCAAGACTGAGGACATCCTGACATTCACAGAAAATCCATTCAGAGTTTTTTGGTTGCTGGGGGTTAGGGAGGTGAGGGAGGGCAGGGAGTTTGTAGCAAGTTATTTGTAAAAACTAAACTGATGTTTAGTTAACAGGTTATCCAAAAGACACTGTAGATGATGGGAAAATTCTGCGGAAACCAGTGGACAGTGAGGATCTTTACATGTATTTACCTTTTTAGTTATGGTGATAATGATCATTGAGCATTTTCATTCAAATGTGGGCTAAAAGCTATGTAGTCCTTTAGGATCTTTTCTCAGAAAGAAAATCTATAAACCATAACTAAAAATGTGCTTGTTAGCTACTTTTGACAATGTTTCTGAATAACATAATTTGACTTTATCTTTGTAATACAACAGCATTTGTATTTAAAAAATAGTGTCTGAAATATATCATTAAGCATATTAAATATTTTAGGTAAAGTTGCAAATCTGGAACAATAAAAACAGGAAAGGAGAAGCAAGAACAAAAGTCAAGATTAACTAATCTTAGCTTCAAAACTTTCCTTGTTCTTTGTATCTCTAATTCTTTTCGCTCACTGTGTCAACACACAAAGTGCCATTAGTTATAAAAAAATCTTCACTGATTAAGTTTTCTTTGCTAGTGTACATAGAAGATAAGTTTGTTTAAATAACTTTTTACTTCACACAAAGCCCTGTGGTGGTCGTCTGTGAGCTCTGTTTCCAAGTAGCATTCAAGTACTTACTACCTTTCCCATATGTGTGTAGAAATGATGTTTCCCTCTTGGAACTGAGGCTTGATAATATAAAAGGCAAAGTCTCTCTCACACTCATCTTTTCTAGCCTAGACTACCAGAAGACAATCAGTGTGAGAACTGTTGTTTAAGAACCATGTGTTGCAGGTTATATATATATGTAATATAGATAGATTGGGGAATTGTGATCACACTTAAAGGGATAGTTACATGCCCTGTCCTCCCTTCCTCTCCTTTGAACATAAAGTCAACCTGGGTTGATGAACTCAGACCCAGACATGTAATTACTATGTGTTGAAGTTTGTGCTAGTGAATCCCCCCATTCATTACCTGTCTTTTACACTTGTCCATGCGCAAACTCTTTGGGCTTCACTGTTATGCTCTGTTGTCTTGTTGTTGAAGAATAAATTGACTTTAAGGATCAAGAAGTTTCTCTCCCTATGTACAACTTTGACCATAATGACTCATGCCATCTGTGGAACTACTTCCTTGTTTTTCAGCTGTAGGAGTACACTTGTCATTCTCCAACCACATACACTTTGAGAATAAGTGTGTCCAGGATCTCCAGATTTCTTTAACAGCTTATGATTAATCTATGCATATTCAGTAGCTGATTCCCTGAGAAGATCTAATTTTGCTTATTGCTCTGCTTTCCAGAAGTGTGAAGTGTGAAACAAGGACATACTGCATCTAAGAGAGAGTGTAAAAGAAGCTTTACTCACTGCTATATGGCTGAATTTTATAATACAATGTGTAAATAGTTTTAAAAATTACTAAAACTAGAAATTAAAAAAAAAAACAAAACACCACCACAACAACAACAACAACAAACCCCCCAAAATCAACAACGAACAAAACAAAACAAAACAAAACAAAACAAAACAAAACAAAACAAAACAAAACAAAATAAAACAAAACAAAACAAAACAAAACAAAACAAAAAAACAAACACAAACAACCCTCCCCCTGTCCATAAAAGGCACTTAGGAGATTTCTATTAGAAACATAACTACGCTATTTATGCTACTAGATTGATACACCATGACACAAAATGCGTTTCACACAATGGATTGCTTCCTTTTTATCACTGAATATTATAAGATGAAAATTCATTCCCAGACAGTTATAAGGTTTTTCCAAGATTTGGGGTTACAAAGTAGTTCTGTTATACTGCCTGTCATGATCCCTCAGATCTTGTAAGTCTATTTCAGACCTCTCAGGCTCCAGTTTGTAGTCGAGAGTATGAAATGTTCCAAAAGTCATGTTTCCCAGAACCTTGGGCTCCAAGTTCTTAATGATCATAGGTCCTCGAGTTTGGTACATCCAACTAGCATTCATATTTGACTTCTGAGGAGTTGAATCTTTGTATTCAGATAGTTTTAAGCTAACTAGCTACTTTTTGGATGTATGTGAATTTTATACTAGCATGTTTAGCAGTTGTTCCCATCCTAGTTGGTGTATCTACTTAATCCAGTCATTTGGCAAAGACATGACTACAGAATAGATGCACTTTTTCTTGTGCTGTGTAAGTTCTAACCAGCTCTTCCTAAGAACATTCGTATACTCATATATTGAATACTGCAGCTTTGAAAAAAGCATAAAAATAGCACAACTGAAAAAGAGATTCAGAGTATAAACTTGGTCTTGCCCTTGTCTCCCCTTCACCATACTATTCACTTTCTCCTAGTTAAAAGTGTTATACAGTTTGCAAAATCAAAGACTCAAAAGATTGGAAATGCTGAAACTGAGGCTTGCTGTGTATTCATTATGATACTCTCTGTAGCTGCATAATTTCCTGACATTTTTCCAAAGAGATCTGCTATTAAATGTGCATAGTAAATGAAAATGTAAATGCAAAAGTAAAGTTTATCAGTGCTGTACAGTATTTCACTTTTTAATCTGGATGTCATACAGTATAAAATTACAGATCCTAAAAAAATATAGTTTTATTTTATATAAATGTAATATATTTTATGCATTTATGTATTTATATATTTTTATATTTTTTTATTTTTATAAATATTTATATTGCACCTGCATAGTTTTTTTCAATCAAGCATAATTGTAATCTCATTAAAGAATGAAATTGTGTTTGTACAGCATATCATGGTATTAAAAAAACCTAGGTGACAACCCCTGTCTAGACTTTAAACTGGCATCTGAACCTTTCTTCACCGGCTATCGAAATAGTCTACAGTACTCAGCACGTCTTTTTAGGCAAGACTGAAGTTACCATGATATTCAGGACTTTTGGGGCTTATGTGAAATTATTCCGTCTAGAAGCTCAAGACAGGAATGCTGTCCTGAAATAGCTTGAACTGGTAAACTCATTTTTCTAGAAACAGAAATCAAATCTGCTTGTGCTATTTCAGGAAGAAAATTAACTATGCTGGCCGAAACCAGGACAAAGCTCAATAAGTTAGTCACTGAGAGATGCGGAGTGATAGCATTAAAAAGACTAAGACAGAAACATTAAGATGACACTAAATTAAACATTAGAATGCAGAAAAAATTGCAAATGATTTAGCAAGCTAGGAAAAGAGAACGTAAAATATATTCATGACGAGACAGAGTAAAAAGAACAAGAGAAATAATATAGCTTATTTTATTTTTCTATTAATTTTAGAATTTGATCTTTGAATAATGGAAATCTCTTGTCTTAATTGGCTCTTGGTTTACATCTGCATTATGTGTATGTTTCTGTGTGTTTGTGATTAGCATAGGTAAGGTAATTCAAATGCCACTTTTCTGAATTCTCAGAGAGACAAAAACACTGACAAAAACACTCACAATCCTCAAGAAGCATACAATAAACTCTCCCTCAACAAAAGGCAGTTTGAAAAAAAAATAAACAAAAAAACACACCTCCTCAACCCCTATAGTCTATTCTGAATGAAAACTGACATAAAAGTAGGAATTTATGTCAGTTATTGGCAAGCAGGGACTACGAATGTTCATTTATTTTAAGACATAAAAAAGTCAGAGAATGTAGCATTCATATATACTGAAATTCACAAGCATCAATATTTGCCAATGCATCAAGAAATATTGCTAAACAAGTACAAAAGAAGACAAACCAATTAGAAATAAAACTATATTAAATAGATATTAATGCATGGATCAAATGGAACTAGTTGCTATTTAGATAATAGCATTCAGTATGGGAGGAAGTTTTTACAAGCGTATGTGAAATACATGCATTTTTGTTTCACTTACAATATCTCATGATTTGCCTTTGCCGAGAACAGAAGCCTCACTGCATCCTGTGGTATCTACAGCACTACTATAATGGTGCATTGTGGGATATCACAAATGAACAAGGAAATAGCAAAGGAATTTTGCAGAAAGAAAATCAGAATTAAAGAAAAACTATATCTTTGTTTCTTTCTGAGTGCTCCTAAAGACTGTTTGTTTTTGGTTTTTTTTTCAGACTTTTCAACACAGAAACAACAAAATAATTAAGGTTTTTATTTTCCATTTTCAATATGTTTTTAAGATCAATAAACTCTCTTCTTCGAACATTTAAATCTTGTCTCCTGGATACTTGTTCAAGTCTAAATATCTATATATCACACACTAACTAGTTAAAGGTCTATATTCTGTTAATTTGTGCTGAGCAGAAATTTTCAAAAAAACTGTAGCAGAAAAAAAGTAGACATTTTTTAAGTTGCGTGGAAACCGAAAATGTAAAACACATAATCACAAATTACACTTTTAATTCTGTTCTTAAATATTTTAGTAACAAGTAGAAGTCATAGAAATGTCCAATCAGAAAGGAATGCTTTATTCTTGTTTTCATTTTAGGAACAAAACCAACCTTAGCAATGAAGTCCTTGACTGAATTAAATTGTAATCATAGTAATTAAATCCACTGATTCCTGGGTAAAATTGATATTTCTCAGCTATGCTTTCAGCAATAGTGCAATATTGCTGGTCACTGTTAATGGAAGCACATACTTGTCTGTTTCATATATACAGCAATTCTGTGGTACATTTCAAGATAAAAGATTTCCTGTGAATAACCTTTGAGTAATACAGAAGCAAAACTGTAAAATAGTTGTGTTTTGATATATAATATTTCAGCAAGTCCTGCAATAAAATTAGGTTGTCTACTCAAAGACACATATTAGTGAATATTATTGATTAATTTAACTGCCTATTTTTTCTTCGAAGTAGAGATCGTGAAATTTTTGTGTAACTTTTTCTTTTTTCTTTATGTGACCAAGAAATCTCTATATAAACATCTGATAATTAAAAATATTCTGTACTTCTCGAAACTTCAGTGTGGATAAACTATTCTTAATTTGTGATATTCATGGAGAAAATTGTAATGTACGAATAGCCGTCTCCTTGCTTTGTTCACATAAACACCGCTGTTTTCTATGTAACTATGGGGATTAATATTATAGTAGATCAGGATTAAACTTTTATTGTATTTGCTTTATGTTTTATTATTTTTAGTATTGCAGTGTGCAGAAAAGCTGTAAATACAGTTCAGATTGACATGGAAACTTTAGACTTGAGTGTACAAGAACAATGTCTGAAATGCAGAAGAAACCTGAGCAATGTTTTTATCATTGCAAAAGTCAGGTTACGTGGCACTTTTGCAAACTACCTTTTTGCTTTTATTCTCCAAGTTGCCTGGGGTGATCTAAAATGAAGAAATCCAAAAAAAAGCAGGCTCTTCAGCAGCTCCCTCTTACTCAGAAAAATAGATGTTGTGGAACAGAAGCTGTTTGTACAGTGGTGTCTTGATTTTTGGCAATTACACTCTACTGACTTCCATCAGGGTACTGAAACTTCTACTACAAGTTGGACTAGGTTTGGCATGATGTATGTTTTAACCGGTTACTGGGTCCTGAATCTCACAGAATCATGTTATGTTTAATCCAGTGATCCACGTTGATCTGGTTTGGAATACCAAACTAGATGAAACATTTTAAAATAATCACAGCAGGTGATTTCAGAAGGTTAAATCTGCCAGAAAATCAAAGGAAAACAACTTACTTCGTAAGCTTCTATTAATGCCAAAATGATTCCTAAATCCCAGGAAACACTTTCAAAGTGCCAGACTCTTTTTTTTTTTTTTTTCTGGATGAAGAAAAGCATAAAAATATGTAAAGCTCTTATAACCACTTCTAGTTTCAGCATCCAATCTAGCACAACAGGAAAATACCCTGAAATCATTGGTCCTTTATATAAGAATGATGGAAGAAAGGTATCTGACTTTCAGAATCCATATTACAAGCCATCTTTGTATGCTCGGAGAGTATATAATATTATAGGGATAGCTGAAGAGGGAGATTGTAGCAGTAGAACAAAGAGGTCCTCAGCATCCCAATTTGATGGAGCTTCCAAAGGGAAACAATACAAAGAGGCAAAAAAAGCAGACCATAAATAAAAACATAAAATATACAAATAATTTTAGGTCCTACCTCTCCTATCTACAGCAGAAAAATGTCTGCCACGTTACTTTAGTGCTGATGTGGCCAGGGGGGTGAAGGGTGGAGAAAGAAACAGAAAGAGACATTTCTGTTGTGTTCCAGTTTCCAAAGCAAAACAATATAAAACAAAACAGTAGGATGTTGTTTTATGTCTGCAGACTGGTAAATCTAGATTACCATTACAAGTAGCAGATCTGTATTCAGTTGTAGGTTCCCATAAGGAATTATCAGCTGCGTTTTGCCTAATTTGTGAAAGAGCTTAGAGTTCTTTTTACCTTTTTTTAACAGGATTAGCAATTTTATGACAACCAGAAGACTGATGATTTTTGCCTAATTCATTTTAGTTTTGCTTAGTTTTAAATGACTGTGGGGTGTAACATGTTCTTATATTGATTTTAATACAGTTCTGTATATTAACTGATAGTGAAATAGTACTCTTCTGTGTAGTTCAAACAGTGATCCCCAGATAACAATATAATTTGGAGGAGTACAATCACAGAGTGACTGCAGAGGCTTCAAAAGCATGGATGTGGGATGAAACAAAGGCTTCAAGGATATAAACTGATCACTAATGCTCAGTTACTGGTTTTTAAAGGAATACAACCTTGGGAGCTGCGTTAAATTTATTTTATGAAGGACAAAGAGAAATTAAACAGGCAACACATGTAAAAAAGATAATGTAAATTCAGATATAGCATGGAATTGTAGACTATTACCATAGTACTCCTCCTGGTGAAGATCTCTAAAAGCTCATGACCCACTATAACCTTCCTTCCCTTCTTTTTGAGGAAGAGTACCACCATCAGTCTTAGATACACTGAAACTGGAGGGACACTGAAAGGATGAGAATAAAAGCAGAAAAAAGGCTATGTACAGCTTTTTCCATCCTGATCAGGAATTCCATCCATGACAAAATCGACTTTTCCATTTCCACAGAACATTCTATTTTTCTGAACAAACACTTAGAGAAATAGATAACCTTCAAAAGCTCTGCATAAACAGTAAGCAAATAATTTATACATAGAAAATTTCTTGGTCATCTTTAGTTTTCGGTTCCACCCTATACCTTCAGGATACCTAGGAAAAACTTAATAAACTCTTTGTCATTTTTCCCCTACTGTATCTTCAGTGTAGACATCTTCTTATAGTCAATAGGAAGAAATAGGCACAGCTAAATTATGATCCATCTCATGTCTTAAATAAGACAATTGAATTGTATCTGAAAAATACCTACTGTCTATTACTGGAAATTGTATCAAACTAAATACATTTCTGAATTGCAGACATTCACAATGATAAGAGATGACTTTTAACCAATATATGTGTCCTATGAAAGAATGTACAGGGAATGATAGTCAGAAATATTGTATCCTGACAGAGCAGTAACAGTTTGCATGTAGTGTCTTATTTCAAAGGCTTGACAGGTTGTGAGTGTAGAGAGAAGCTTTATTATTTTCTTTTCTTTTCTTTTCTTTTCTTTTCTTTTCTTTTCTTTTCTTTTCTTTTCTTTTCTTTTCTTTTCTTTTCTTTTCTTTTCTTTTCTTTTCTTTTCTTTTCTTTTCTTTTCTTTTCTTTTCTTTTCTTTTCTTTTCTTTTCTTTTCTTTTCTTCTTTTCTTTTCTTTTCTTTTCTTTTCTTTTCTTTTCTTCTCTTTTCTTCTCTTTTCTTCTCTTTTCTTCTCTTTTCTTCTCTTTTCTTCTCTTTTCTTCTCTTTTCTTCTCTTTTCTTCTCTTTTCTTCTCTTTTCTTCTCTTTTCTTCTCTTTTCTTCTCTTCTCTTCTCTTCTCTTCTCTTCTCTTCTCTTCTCTTCTCTTCTCTTCTCTTCTCTTCTCTTCTCTTCTCTTCTCTTCTCTTCTCTTCTCTTCTCTTCTCTTCTCTTCTCTTTTCTTCTCTTTTCTTCTCTTTTCTTCTCTTTTCTTTATTTCATTTCATTTCACCTAAAAATGTGCTCTAAATAGTTTCTGGGAACTATATTTACTGGTGTATACATATCCTAACTGAGTAATTTGATTCTCAAAGGAACTCATTTTTTAATGAGTTTAGTCACTCTACAAACCCAAATATCCAATATATGGACAGGTGAGGCATCACAGAACAGCACATGAAATAATCAATAAGAAAATACACTCATGTAGATTTTTATAGTGAGGACATCTGCAGCTGAATTAGTCATTCTAGGTGCTCTTCGGAGACAATGGAAAGAAACAAGTACTTTAAGACTTCTACTTATTTCAAAGTATATGTTAAAAATAGGTTAATTGAGTCTTAGTCCAGAAGAGACATTTCTTTCCTCTTTAAACTAGAAACAATATCTAAAGTGACCACTGAAAAGTGGAAACTTACATTATAGGTGGTTGAAGTTATTCAAGATGAATCCTGTTACCCTTGATTGCTAATATTTTCCCAAATCTTCTCTATGCTTTCTGCAGTGAACAGACAAATAACATCTTGCTACTCTATGCCAGCAGATCATACAATTTTCGACTTTCTGCCTCCATCTGTGTGTGTTTTTCAAAGACTAGGGTTAGAACCCAACCCTTCCTATGAACATGTTTTATTATAAAAAGAGTTTAATTTAGAACATTTTAAACTAGCACATCTTGAGGGAGAAAAAATACCACAACCCATAAAAATATTTTTCATTGTTTTTGTAAAGAAGGAAGATGGGGAAAACTGAATTGCAGTAAACAAATAATCCAGTTGTTGCTAGAGTATTAAAAATCATCTGACTTTAAAAGGTGAACAAAAAATAAAATCAAACAAAAAATATATCAAATCATGCCTATAAAACATTCATAACATAAAAATAAAAAAAATAAATATGAACATAACATTAGAGAAAAAAAATTATATGTTCAAGAAAGCAAATAATAAAAAAACCCATGGTGTTGTCCTTCTTAATAGTTTCTTATAACTATCCAACCATAACAACAACAACAGGAATAATAACTAGTACTAGTAGTCTTATTATAGAAAAGCACTGAGGTAGAAAGCTACGGTACAGTAAGTAAGAACATGAGAATGGTCATACTTTTTCACATACATGAACCACTTCAATTAGTATTCTGTTTCCAACAGTGACCATAAATAGATGCCAGGAAAGAGGAAGTAACCATAAATGGATGTCAGGACATACCTCTCCAAGGAATACATCTCCTAGGAACATTCCAGACTTCATCTAGCTCAGGTGATTTCCACAGATGTAGTACCTACTCAATAGGTCAGTAAAAGTGGGTAATCTTTTTGTTTGTTCTGACCCTGATCTATACTACTTTTGTCTGACGGCCCATAGTTCTGTATTTTGCTTCTTGAGATGACTTCTGGCTTCTCTGTAATGCTCAGATTACCAAAACTGCTGTGGCAAGAAGTGGTAGGCATTTTAAAAATATAACCACAGTTACATTGCAGCTGCCGATCTGAAATGGCTGCCCAACATGACTGATGTGAAGACAGACAGCAGAAGTATGGAAAAGGTAAGGCAAAAAATGCATGGTATTGTGAGTTCTTAGATGAGGTATTATAATACCAGCAAATGTCTGTATGTCATACTCAGCGTCTGACGACTTACTTGAAAGACTGTGTATCTTTGATTTGCTAAGATTGCAGTTATGTAGGGACCAGAGCTCTTATAAACTAAAATTTTATGTCTGAAATAGCTGCATCTTTCAGGTACAGAATAAATTAACAAAGTTATATAATTTGGTAGATTTCAATAATATCTCCACATGTATCTTAACAAACTATGCTCTTCCCAAAAGCTACTGATACTTCGAGGCTCTGCAGACACTGAGACAAGAGCGCATTAGAGATCTCCTGAATTGAGTGGTTCTATGGCAATGGGGGAACGTTGTGGTTTTACCTTTGTAATTCCAGTTATTCAATACCCAAACTCCCTTGGTGTTTTGCACAAGGGTGTGCTGATCCATTATGATCCATTGATTTCCTGATCTTATGGACTTGAGATTTTACAAGAAAAATCACCCTTCCTTATCAAAGAGCAATAGTTTTATAATCCGTTTGGAAATACCCAACCATGAACTGAGTTTAGTATTATTAACACACTTGAACTAAATATTTTATTTCATGCTATAGTACATTCCGTAGAATTGAAAAAAAAAAAAAATTGTAAAAAGAATTGTTTACAAAATTATTAGCACTAATTTTACTGATCATGCATATTTCAAAGGTTAGGAATTTCATTATAATGCTGAAAGAACTGAAAATTTTTCACTGATGTATTTTTCCTGTGCATAGATGCTTTAATGTGAAAAGTTGAACCTTATTGTTGTTCTAAAAAAATGTCAATGGTTGTAGTTGGTTTAAGTTCTCTTTCATCCTGTCAAGTCACTCAGCAGTCCACAATAATAAGAAAATTATGAAGTGAGAGAGAAGAATAACTGTCTTAAAACTACAGTTTGATGAGAAGAAAGGAATAATAAAAGACAGAAGATCTTGAGTAGAACAGCAGATTTTAGTAAATTTTCTTTAAAGCTGAATTTAAAAAGTCACTTATATTATCTATATAATAAGACAGAACGTTCCCTAACAGCATGTTTTTCAGGTGTGAACAATGGTTGAAGATGAAGTTTTCCTGGGCATAGAGAGTATCTGTTTTTGAGACGATTTAGTACCTCAATGAAATAAATAATTATGAACAGAACTGCAACATAAACAACTGATTTTCAATTTATTCTAGTTTACAAGGCTATCACAGTGAGGTAACTGCCTGCAACTCTAAAAGTAATCCTCCATCCCCCCTCTTTACATGAGTTCATTCATTCTGCTAATATTCTGCTTTTACACTTATAAAGGCTGACGCTCAGATTGGATTGTACTAGCTTCTAAACACTGTACAAGTGCATTTCATTGTATCATTTCAGCATATTAAACTGTTTGTCAGACATTTTAGGAACCTCTAATAAGCCACAGGGAATATTTTATAAAGGCTACTATAGTTAACCATGGAGTTTAAATGTTATTTGTATCTGTATTATATTAATCTTGAAACTTGTCAATGTATTTCTGTGTGGTTGCTCATTGAACATACTGAACTCGGTATATCTTAAAATATACTCAAGATGTCTGTGAGTGAACTGGACTGTTAGTGGTGTTTTTTTGGTTTTGTGGTTTTGTTGTTGTTGTTGGTTTTGTTTTTGTTTTCTCTTCTCACCACCTCTATTTCTTTCTTTACACAAATTTATCATGCAATAATCTCAGAAGTATGACTGTGAAATTCGAAAGATTTGAGCAACCTGTGGAAATATGCCTGTCTATGGACAGTGTATTAGATAACATATGAAGGCATGGTAAGTTTGTGCACACACACTGTCTTAATTTACTTGTAAAAATCATGGTCTTGTCCAGGTTAAATTAAATTTGGTATAATTCATAGTCTATACAAATGAAAATATATTTGTGGTAAGACCCTAAGAAGAACTGACTGTGTGAACAATGACCCATTGTAATGCTGTTCTGAAATATATAGGAACTATGTTACTCTCTATGTTAAAGTGTGTATTCTCTGTGATTTAAGTAACTTAAAATACTCATTTTCTTGCAGTATTAAGACTCAAATTAAGAGAGTGTAAAAACAAATTATTAGTGAAAGCCAGTTGCAGGTATTTGGATCATAATTTTTTTTAAGAGAAAAAAATAAAATTAAAAAAAAAAAAAATTTGTTTTGTAGAGTGCAAATGCACGTGCACTTCAAAGAAGATTGAACCGTAACATTAATTTCTTACTTTATGGATCTTATTAATGATAAGAGGCTATTGCTATAAAAAAAAAATGTGAAAAATGTAGTGGAAAAATTTGATAAGGATGAGTAGGGTACCTTGTGCAATGGAATAACAGCACTCTAAAACAGAACCGATAATTGATCTCAAGCAACAGTACATATCACCAGTTACCTGTCAAGACATCCACTGACAGATTTCTGTTATGATTTCACTGTTGAGCTTATGTAGTCCATCTTCTTTGAAATCAGTTGATTTCACTTTATGTCTGGTCCTCACCAAAACTTCAGACTCAAGAGACCAAGTCATTTGTCAAAGCTTTCCAAGATGAGCAAATTAAGAACTAGTGGGTAACAAAATTTTAGTTCAGTGGAACTTTATGTAGCCTACTACTGCAAACTTTATAAATCTGAACATTAGTAATATTTTTATTCAATATCAACCCATAAATTTCCTCTAAATCTCTTGGATGTTTCCAGGAATCTGAGCAGAAGGAATGCTGGAACAGAATCTGACACAGAACTTTAAAAGACAGCTCATGGAGAAAAAACAAAGCAAAGTAAAGCAAAACAAAACAAAACAAAACAAAACAAAACAAACAAAAAAAATCCCTGTGGGCTCTATTACACACTGAAGCATTTTATAAAAAACCAAAAACAAAAACAAACAAAAACAAAAAACAAAAGCAAAAGCAAAAAATGAATAAAAGTCAGCATGTCACAGGTGCCCCCCAGCTCACTGACTGATGTTAGTAGTCCATAACATTGAAGACAGTTGAGAAGTGTACTTAATTCACCATTGATAAGAACAAGTAAATCAGAGTTACCATTAAATAATAATACATAGGTCTGAAAATAGATTGACTAGATAGATAACTTGAGGGCTCTGGGTACTCCCAGAGCGGTTTGTTACAAACCTCTCCATATATCTCTGCACTCCCAAAAAGACTGATTGAACATTGAACATAGACTATAAAAATAACTCCTTCAGGAGATGAGATTACATTATAAGAATATGAGAGCAACTGGACTGGATGACAATAGGATTAAACACATATATCAGTAAATGTACTAGTGCAGTAGCACAATTTACACTCTTATTGTCAAAATAGAATGGTCTTGTCAATATTCCCTGCTTGTAGCAGATACCAACCTAGGTTATTTCTTGAACCAAGTTTTGATATCATCGAGAAAGTAACTTGGACATCAAAATAACACAACGGGGCAAGTTAACAATTAAACAGTGAGGATGACTGTGGACTGTTGCTTGGACCATATCAAGTTGTGGCTTACTTTACAAATACACGTATACCTAAAACCATTCCAGCTCATTATGCCCAGGAGTGGATGCCCTGGGGAAGAATAAAAGGACATTAAATACTATCAAGTAGCTCATCTGGTGATTAGTGGCTCTGTGGCTTTCTCAGCTTTACTTGTCTCTTTGTACTTGATAACACATTAAAGATTTCTTCCATAAATTGTTCAAACGCTTTTTTCAATTGGTGCTGTTTTTCAGTATCCACAGCTCCCATGGCAAGCCTAACTCCAGATTGCATCAAGAGCTCCCATCTCCTGTCTGTGCCGAACTAATGATCAACCTGTATAGTCTGATACACGCTACTTCTACTGTTAGAGAAGGGAATCATGTTCCTCTGTTCATCTTTCTCCACGGCACTTAGCAGCTGTCATGAGCTGGTCTGGGTTTTGAAAACAGAGGAGCAGTTTAAGAATAAATATCTGAGAGAGCATTAGAGAAACTTCAAGAGAGACAGACTATGAGCATTAGTGATTGTGACAGCCTATTTTAGATGCTAAAGATACCTGAATGAGCTGATCAGAAACATTTTTTTTCTGCTGTGTAACTGATAGGGTCTGTAGTCGCTTGGGGAGAGATCTGGAAGAGACCCTAAAAGAGACCTTGTATAAAGAACAGAGGGGACATTACAGGCTGGCCCCAGGACCACATTTGGCACCTCTGTGCTGACCCACCTGATCATGTTGTACCCCCTTCAGGACAGAGGAGTCATGTCTCTTCAGAACATTAAACATACTTGTGAGTAAGTGTTTTGATATCTGAACACCTGTACTCTTCACATTGTCAGTTTAGTCCAATACTGTGACAAGGACTCATGATTTCATCATCTCTTTTATAACCCTCTTCAGTCATCAGTTTTCCATGCTGAAGTGTCCTAGTCTGTTGCTGTTACATATATGGAACAATTCTACCTCTTTAACCATCCTTTATGACCTTCTTTATGCCGCTTCCATCTTAACAGCTCTTGAGATAGACTCATGGATATATCAGGGTTTACACAATGGTTTACTTCCTACTTTTTTACCAATAAGTATGCCTTTTTGCTGTTTATTTTTTTTTTAATATACCTTGATATTGAACCCATGATTCACAAAATTATCTATTACAGTCCTACATTGATCTTATTTAAAAATGAGCTCACAGTCCAACACTGTGAAAGACATCAAATTTTTGAAAACATTTGCTTTACATCTCTTTATGCATCTATTTATTTAAGCTTGACTATGTATTGTTGATTATATCTCTATCCAAAGATCTTAATATCTCAGTTGAACTTTATCAATTTTGTCTCCATTCTGTTTTCCATCAACATGCAAAGGAAACATCTGTTATTCTGCTATATAGGGTTAACAGTTCTGTACCATCCTCTATAGTAAAATATTACAGGATCTACTTCAAATATTTTGAAACATGTAATCTGTGGTTTTCTGAATATTTAAGTAGAGATATTTAAAGCACTCATAGTGTTTTATCGGAAAAAATGTCTACTATACAGTCAAACTAATTTTTAAATTTTAATTCTTTCAAGTTCAGCTGTTTCATACCAAATAAATAATTTGGCATTTTCTCTCACAATCTTGTCTTATCTGTTTATCTTGATGTCTGGTTATGTCAATGTACCCAAAAATCAAGAAAATTGGACTTCTGTAACGAACAGCAAAAACTCTTTTTTTTTCCCACTTTGCATTGCAGTATATATAAGATATACAGAAGATCATTTTACTCTAAATTTAGTTCACATTATGCAGGTTAACTCCAGGGTTTTGTTTGTTTATTTGTGGTTTTGCTTGTTTGTTTCTTTCTTGTTTGGTTGGTTTTGATTTGTTGTGCTTTTAAGTGAAGTTTCTTACGGAAAGCTAACTGACCTAAATAGGTCACTCATACACAGTCTATAATCTGCTTGTAGCCTATAATCTTGCAGTGTTAGAACAGAGTTTTTGACATTTTCTAATTATTACTGAAAATTATTGAGTGTAGGTATTAGGTAAACTAAACTATTTACAAAATTTGTAATCATAATCATATGCACTATGTTTCATTCATTGTTTTCCTACTTATAATTAAATTTATTTCCACTTGGGAGCTGGCAATAGGCACAAATAGCATTTTGCTTTACAATATATAGCTCTGATTTAAAGATTGGTTTTTTTTGGTTTTTTTTTCCCACTCTTAAAATAATAGTAGCATTTAATTATTATTTAAACCTATTATCTCTGAACTATTAAAATAGTGTATACTGAATAAGTGTTTAAAATGCCAGCAGTAAACTCACCACTGCAAAAAATGGATATGTATTCTAGGTTCTGTTCTAGAAATCTTGCTTCAAATACTAAAACACAGAATCATGAGGGCATGATATCATACTTTATTATATACACCTAGGTTATAGTTTTGTGACTACTGTCACTGGCACAAATGTAGATACTTGGTTCCTCAGTGTAAAACAGAGAACAATCATCGTCATATAATGAACGGTCACTAATGGTTTGGTGTTCTGGACAATTATTTTCACTAATATGGTTGAAAGTAATCAACGACATGCTTGAAAACAGAGTAATGAGTCAGTAATATAAGAGATGGTCTTCTATCTAAGCAGGAAAACTCATTAATAGCTGAAGTAACCAAAACTGTAGAGACAGGTAAGATTTAGCGACCTAATTATCACAGATTTAGAAGGGATTAGAAATGAAGCAGCATAAAATTACTCAATTACTTGGAATTGCCTATTTGTGGCTGGATTGTAGATTGACAATGTAATTGAATCAATGGTGAGTTCAATTTGATTTATATTCATACAGTAAAGAAGGATTTTTAAAAATCATCCTCTTTGACTTAAAATTTGCATCACTACATCTTATAGACGTTTATCAAAATCTCCCATATTTATTTCATTGATGATTCCTACCCTGTTTCCCTGAAAATAAAATCTACTCCAAAAATAGGACCTAGCATGACTTTTCAGGATTTTTGAGGATGCTTGAAATGTAAGCCCTACTCCAAAAATAAGCCCTAGCTACAGTTTAAATAGTATCCAGGCAGCTATACATGTAAAAATGTTAATAACTTTTGGAGCAAAAATTAATATAAGGCCCTGACTTATTTTCAAGGAAACAGGATGTTCATAGTTGCTGTTTAATCTAGAAAACTTCCATGTTTCAAATAGCTTCTACTAATTATTTTTATATTACATCCTTTTTCAAATGCATTGTATCGATGTTACTAAAAATATGGTTTTCTCTTTATATAACACGCTGAGAATATATGGTGCTTTAAGAATAAAACTGGAAATAATGACCCTACTCAGAGAAGCTTATAGTCTAAATTAGATGGAAAACATAATGAAAAATGGCAGCAGACCATGGAGGGAATGAAGAAACAAAATGGAAGGAAGAAAACTGAAATGACGAAGTGCCCTTGGGAATGTTGTTAATGAAAACTGAAGAATTTTTTTTTTTTTTCCCCTTATAATATTTTTTTCATCTTATTTTGTTATTGTCTTTTTAGTCTCAGGATAAAAAGGTCTCATACCATCACTGGAATGCTTCCCTACCATCCTTGCATATCATTAATCTATCTGCTTAGAATAACTTATTGTTAATATTTAGAATAATGGAAATATAGCTCCAACATTCCAAGGAAGAGTAAATATTACACAGATTTGGACTTAAAAATAATGCAATAGGTCCCGAGAAGAAGAAGATAGCAAAAATCCTGTCCTTCAGTTGAAATGTACACATTCTTTTATATATATATATATATATATATATATATATATATATACCACATGATGTCATATATTAAGAAGAACTACTTCAGCCTTTTTCACTATGTCTTTTCAACCCTTTTCAAGAGGGTTGACTCATTAAGTTTTTTGAAATGAGGGTAATGAAACAACAAGTAGATCAAAGAATACTTATTTGAAACAGATATGAATCACAAGGAGAAAGGCATAAAATATTCAGCTTCTAGAAATAATCATAGAAAACCCTCTTTCTAATCACATCAGATTAACGAGAACAAAAAAATGAATTTTATAGTTACAACTGACAACACATCTTACCAGGTAAAGTCAACATTTCACTTCCTCTGTTGTTTCTGTACTGTTTTTACCTCTATTATCATACAGCCTTTTCTTATTTCACTTTTCTTTTTGTCTTCTTCTAGACAGCTGCAGAATCCTAGTTCACAAGAATACGTCCATGGAAGTGACTACAAATACATACACCATTTATACAATTTATACTTTCTTGTTTCAACATTTCACATCAATTAATTGCTGATTTCCTTGTTCTGTTGTCTGTTACACTCAAAATTCTGTTATGGGCAAAAGGGAAAACTTATCATACATATGCAAAGACAAGAGATTATTGTTTGTTCAATTAAAGTCTTAGAATTCTAATCAAAATACAACAAGCAGTTATTATTGGTTTAGTTAAAATGATACTAATACTCGTAGTCTACTTGATACAGAAAAAAAAATAATCAACAATACATCACAATTGTTGCACAAACACATCCTAGTGTCTACTTTTTTCTTGGGGTTTATGATTCTTCTAGAGTCTCACTAAAGATGGACTGAGGTTGACCATGCCAGGCTTCCCCAAGAAGTCTGTGAAGAAAACAGGTCGTGATGATTTGTCATTGTCATGAGGTCTTTATTTGGAGGAGTTTGGTGCTGCTTGATTGCTCTTTTTCATCCTTCACCTTGGAATCCACTTAGGATTATTTTTTCAAATTTCCTTAAAACAATCTGCTTCTCTTCTAACTGGTTCTTAATTTTCCAGTTTTTCTGTCCTTTGATCTCTGTAAAAAAGTTATTACATGATTCAGAAGGTTGTAGGCCTGTAGTGACTAGTGACTGATCACTGTGATTTTTGTTTCCTGTCTGTGACTTCAGATATTGTCCTTTGTCATTCATACCACATTTTATTCTACAGTCACAGACAGTTCATTCTACAAAGAACAATTGCTTGGTTTTGAGATCTTTTAACAGCAGGCTTCATATCACACAACTGCACAAAGTTAAACATAATCCAAATCAAATTAAGAAGCAGTTACCTGACCGCTAGGCAATTGCAACAGCTAAAAAAAAGGCAAAACCAGCTCAGGCAAGGCAAGTCCAGATAAGTCCTAAGACTCTATCCTGTCAAGACAATGCAAAGCCTAGCTTTTTACTGGTGTTAACACAATCATATTTGCAGAGGTACATGTCTAGTTATGCTTCCTTATTCATTTGAATGTCCTCTCCTGGTAAACTGAAAGATGAAAGCTGAATGGTGCCAGAATTTCAGATCAAATAAAATTACAAATTTGCCAGCAAGTCATGAACAGGAGAGTAACTGATCTTACATCCGAGCCATAGTCTTGATTTGACCCAATGACTACTAATAGTTATTTCTGGGCAACATTAGTAAGAGCAACAGGAATAAGAGGAGGGACAAACAAGAATGAAAACTCAAACTCTTTTATGTATGTCACCAGTACTAGTGATATTTCAGTGTTAAAAAAAGTAATGACTTTTATTGACATCTATATAGTTGGGCAAGAGAAAACAGTTTTGTAAGAGTTCATGCTTACTGATATAATTTTTCATTAGCAACACTATCTGCCTTGTACACCCTTCCTAGAGTTTGTGTTCCACGAGATACGGATGACTGAAATTGGTTTTCCTGACACTGCTCTGTCACCACCTTCATCCAGCCTTTGTGGTTTTTTCTAACAGAGCTAGAAAAGACCTTTCACATTTGATCAGGAAATTGCCTGGCTATAAATGTATCACTTCTACTACTGAACTCAATTCAGCTAGGGTAGGAAAACAGTATTTCAGATCATTACAATTTGTTTTCAAATTCAAATGAAATGTTGTTTTGCCCTGGGTTTTGTTCTTCAAATGAAGTTCTTTCACAGATAGAAACATACTGCATGCTTTTCTGAAAACGTTTACCTTGCAAATCTCCTGTAATTTACAGAAGATATTATTCTAATAATTGGATCCCACTATGGTAGATAGTATATATATATGCAAAATGAAACATAATTGTGGTCAAAGAAAGGTCTCAGTATGAATGGGTAAAAAAGATCATAAACGAGAGACTGAAAACTAAAAAAAAACCACAAACAAACAAACAAGTAAACAAAACCATCAAAAAAACTCCAACAACAACAACAACAAAACTTGTTCAGTTTTATACAGAAAATCAATGGCTGAGGTAAGGAGGGCATCAGAATTTCTTGACTGCTCTGTAGATGCAGTCTGGTATGTCCAGAATTTTTCTAATTTTCACTGTATTTTAATCTGACACATAAGAATTGGTTGATTTACGTTTGTTTGAAAATTCAGTCATGGTTTTGAACAATATAATGTAGGACACATGGTGTCAGTTTTCACTTTATATTTCTTAAAAAAGTTATAATAAACAAAAAAGCAAACAACTCACTTCAGTAAGTAATTAATTTCATTCTTCAGATATGGTGGCTTGGTTTATCACTCCATAAAATATTAAATTTCTTCCATTCAAGTATGAAAATTTTTTAACCTCCATTATATTAGATCTCTTTTCAATATTGATTCTATCCTTGTCTGTATTTTATCAATAAACTTTTATTCTGAGTCACTTTTTTAATTTCTCTGTAAAATCGATGAAAAAAAAAAATATAGGGGAACATTTTTTAGTATTCCTCTTCTGGTGTGTTCTATTATTCTCAGTTGAGTCCACTCAGCATAACATATCTCCATGTCATGGTTGTACCTAAATAATGGGAAAAAAAAATATTGATCATCTGAAAATCAAAATTATATTGAACGTTCAAGGCCATTAGCTATCTATTTTTTTTAATAAATATATCTAGAGGGCCCTTACTTTTACCAAGATCATAGGAGTTGTCAACATTAAAAAAAAACCAAAAAAACAAAACGTAAGTCAACAATGTATTTTTAAAATAGAAAATAGAAAAATAAAATACAAATGAAATACTGATTCTTCAATTTAAATTATCTTTGTAACGATTACTTAATGAGTGTACATATTCTGTACATAGAATGTTTTCCAGATATGCCAAGACGTAAATAAGATTGTAGAAAAAAGGGAAGGAGGGAAGGAAGGAGGGAAGGAGGGAAGGAAGGAGGGAAGGAGGGAGGGAAGGAGGGAAGGAGGAAAGGAAGGAAGGAGGGAGGGAAGGAAGGAGGGAAAGAAGGAGGGAAGGAAGGAAGGAGGGAGGGAAGGAGGGAAGGAGGGAAGGAGGGAAGGAAAAGAAAGAAAGAGAGAGACTGGTTCCTATTTTCCTCTACATATAATTATATTCCATTATTTATCATCTAAGCTTTGAAATTCTTCTTCCATTCTTCAAAAGAAAGAAACTGTATTATCTTTTCTTGGACACTTTCCCAAACTGAAGATGATGACATCAGAGGGACATTGACTGAAAAAGAAAGGAATAAATATATGTGGGCGAAAAAAGAGTAACTTTCCAAATACAGAATAATTGCTAGGCAAGCCCCTTGTCTCATACTTCTTACAGGTGAGTAGCCTGGGATGGGCTGATGCATCGTTCCCAGGTCTTCATAGATGCAGCATGTGCATCAATTTCATTTTATCAGACTAGAATCAGAATGTAATTTGATTTGATTTGAAGCTTTGAAGACAGTGAAAAATGTGACAAATTAAGGAAAATACAGGGAAAAAATATATAAGAAATCTTGAAGGAAATATTATCTTAAAAATAAAGCAATATCAAACAAATAATAATAAATATACCTTAAGGAAACCTAATTTCTTACCTCATCCTTTGGTGAAATTTCTTCTACTTCCTAAATACAAATTTTGAAATCAGTAATGCTCTGACATAATGTAACATTTTTCAGCTTTTTTGACTGTTTCTACTCAAAAAAAAAAAAAAAAAAAACCAAAACCAAACCAATCAACCAAAAAACCCACAATAAAAACCAACAAAAAAACAAACAGGCTAGTAAAACAGTTTTTCTTATCATCTTCATTTATACTACTGAAATAATGTTAAATTCCAGTTGTGATAGATGCAGACAAAGTACAGAAATCTTATCTGGTAAGTAGAAGTATCTTCATGTCAGTTATGGTGCATTGATGGTCTGAGAACTTGTCCATGGAAAAGCTGTTATAAAATGCTAGATCCTTTTCCAAGGGAAGATTGCTGAACCTACTGTACCTCCCACTCCCAAAGATGAACAGTTTAGTACCTTATTCCAGTGACTGCACAGTGACTTCCAGATCACACTGAGATGCTACAGCCACCTGGTATACATAGGTTCATCTTTCAATGTGCATCTTTAGAGAAGACTGGCCCCTGTTGTGAAATCATGTTCCATCATAAACAGCTATTTCTTTTTCTACAAACTCTGAGTGCAAATTAACAATGTTTTGCCAATTCCAAGATTCTTGAAATTGAATTAAACAAGACAATAAAAAGAGAATTTATGACCTTTGGAAGAAGGGACAGGCTACTCAAGAGAACTACAAGGCTGCCATGAAGTTATACATGGAGAAAATTCAAAGAGCCAAAGCCCAGCTAGAGCTAAGCCTAGCTACTGCCATAAAAGGGAATAAAAAATTGCTTATATAAATACATCAGCAATAAAAGGAGGGCTAAGGAGAATCTCCAACCACTGGTGGATGTGGGGGAAAACACAGTGACAGAAGAGTGAAAGATTGAGGTACTAAGTGCCTTCTTTGCCTCAATCTTTAATAGTAAGTTGGTGAAGCCCCAACTTGAATATTGTGTTCAGTGTTGAGACACTCACCATAGGAAAGACATTGAGGTGCTGGAGAGAGTTCAAAGAAGGGCAATAAAGCTGGTGAAGGGTCTAGAGAACAAGTGCTATGAGGAGTGGTTGAGGAAACAGTGGCTGTTTAGCCTGGAGAAAAGGAGGCTCAGGGGAGACCTTGTCTCTCTCTACAACTACCTGAAACGAGGGTGTAGCAAGGAGGGTGTTGGTCTGTTATCCCAAGTACCAAGTGATAGGACAATAGGAAATGGCCTCAAATTAAGTCAGGAAAGGTTCAGATTGAATATTAGGAAAAATTTCTTCATGGAAAGGGCTGCGAAGCAGTGGAACAGGTTGCACAGGGAAGTGTTGGAGTCACCATCCCTGAAGGTGTTTAAAAGATGTATTCATGAGGTTCTTAGGGACATGGTTTTGAGTTAGAGTTATGGTTGAACTCAGTGATCTTAAGGGTCTCTTCCAACTAAAATGATTCTATGATAAAAGGCAAAACCACACTGTTTGTATGAACATGACAATAGAAAATTTCTCTTATTTTCATAACTGCACAGATGCTTGACGTCTCTTAATGTGTTAAGAGTTACCTTCATTTGTGCCTGATAAGCACAGTATTTGTTAAAGATTTGATATTCTTGCTATTGAAAAACTCCAAAGGTTATCTCTAGATACAGTGACTTGTCAGCAATACTCTTTAAAATTAATATTAGTATTTACCTCTCCTAACAAGAAAGGGTGAGAAAGTTGGGTCTGTTCAACCTAGAGATGACTCTCAGGGGACTTTGTTGTGGTCTTTCAGTACTTCAAGGGGGCTTGTGAGGAAGATAGAGAGAAATGTTTTACCATGATTTGTAGTAACAGGACAAGGGGCAACAGTTTTGAACAGAAAGAGCTTTAGACTTGACATAAGGAAGAAAATTTGTATGATGAGGGTGGTGAGACAGTGGGACAGGTTAGCTAGAGAAGTTGTGGATGCCCCATCAATAGAAGTGTTCAAGGACAGGTTGGACATGACTTTAAGCAATCCCATCTAGTGTAAGATGCTCCTGCTCACAACAGGGAGGTTGGACTAAGTCAACTTTAGTGGCCCTTTTAAACCCAAACTATGATATGATGCTATGTATATCTAAGTTGAATGAAGATACTTAATAGATTCCTTATTCTTCATCTTCTTCACTGGCACTTCTCTATGAAATCAGGAGATAAAATAGTACTTAATACATTGCAGTGACAACACAAAATGACTTTGAGAGATCTAAATCCTATTCATTTAAATCATAGACCCAGGAGTCACGAGTATATTAAGGAGTTCTTTGGATGACAGGACTGAGATTTAAGATAATGACATTTACATTTAGGTGTCTGCTTCCACTATCATAAGTTGAGATCAATGGTACCCACAGAACCAATGACATGTGATGGTTAAGTCAGTTGTTTGGACATATCTGTTAATATTTTTTGAGAGGCACCAGGATACATGAGAGATCCATACAGGGATAGCAGACATGACACTCAGAAGACCAACATCACAGTAGAATGGCAGTTGGATGACAGCCAGGATTTTCTAGGGCATCACTAATCTTCCTGGACAACCCTGTTGAGCCATTCGAACAGAGTTCAATGTATTTGTTAAATTTCTTCATGGAAGGCCTGGGAAGAATTACAGTTGTCAAAACTGAACTTTAAAATTAATTTAGTGGTTCAATTGCAGTTATGGGCAATTTTATTAATGAAAAGTTTTTACTGGTCAGCATGACCGGACATCAGAAAGGCATAGAACACAAGAAGAGACATAAAGAAAATAATTAGATGCACAAAGAACATTCTTGAATAGAAGAGTCCGAAAGAGCAGTCTTTGTATTGGTTCACATCTCCAAAGGTCCAAGCTTGTTCGCTCTTGCTTACTGCAATTGTTATTTTCAAGGATAAGGCAGAAGCGAGTAGAATGTGCTGACATAACTTTATGATGCAAAGATAGTGTACCAAAATCAGATACCAAGCACTTTCATAAATACAGCCAAGTCTAAATACCTGCTGATGGAGAGTTCCTTATTGAGAGAGAAAAGAAAAATCTTATGCCTTATGCCTTAGAGCTTCTGTTACTCAAGTAGTTTAATATTTTGTGGCTTCACTGAAAAGGCAGAAAATTCAGTATTTTAACTCATAATACATGTAGATTATAAACTTCTAGAATATCAGATATATGCTACAATATTAGTCAAACTGTGGTATTTAGTTCCTTATCTACAGTTTAATTTTTCTTTGTATGTTAATTGGCCAAATATGCCACCAGGAGCAAATAACTTTCACTGTAAATACAATGGATTGGTAATTTTATTTACCTTCATCATTTTTCATGGTAACACAAAAATAAAGATCATGTTTCTGATTATAGCTTTGACATAGATGTAATTATGTATAATAGTTTATTGTTCTTCCCGAAGATGAACTTTACCATGGTAATTTTAAATGTTGGTCAGATATTTTACTGTAAGAATACCATCAAAATTTGTTAATAATTTAATCTTCACATTGTATTGAAGCAAAATTAGTTAATCTGATTTTTTTTTTTTTTTTTACACGGGATGTTGTTTAAATGAAGATCATCTTTCACAGAATGGTTAGGGTTGAACGGGACCTCTGGAGATTATCTAGTTCAAACCCCCTGCTAAAGCAGGTACACCTAGAGTAGATTGCACCAGAATGCGTCCAGGCAGATTTTGAATGTCTCCAGAGAAGACTCCACATCTTCTTTGTGCAGCCTGTTCCAGTACTCTGCCACCCTCAAAGTAAAGAAGTTTCTCCTCATGTTCAGATGGAACCTTCTATGTCTGTGCCAATTGCCTCCCATCCAATCATTGGGCACCACTGAAGAGAGTCTGGTCCTATCCTCTTGACATTGACCCTTGAGATATTTATAAACATTGATAAGATCCACTTTCAGCCTTCTATTCTCTAGGCTGAACAGACCCAGCTTTATCAGTCTCTCCTCATAAGATGCTGGAGACCCCTCATCGTCATTGTAGCTCTCTGCTGGACTCTCTTGATACTATGTTTTTTAAATGAAAGATCAGAAAAATCTGGTTTGTTTGTTTGTTTTTTTTTTTTTTGTTCGATTATCAGTCTTGAGAAATTCTGAGATAAAAAGCTAAAAATTGTGAAAACACTTCCTAATTTTCTGATGTGATTTTTTTAATTTTAAATACTAAATTGCTGTCTGATTGGAAGTTATAAACTAAAATCAATAAATTAATGTTTCAAGATAGCTGAACCATCCTCTAGAACAAGTTTTTAATAACAGTTAAGATGTGGGTTACTTCAAAAAATCTCATCTGGAACAATTTTACAGAAATTAAGTCTTGGTTTCAATTATTATAAGGGTTTACAAACAGTATACAATTAAACATTGCTCCAGTGAAGACTAAACCCCCAAGTTTAACAAAAAAAAAGTTAAATTATAAGCACAAAGTTTGAAGCTCATGAAAAAGAAGACAATGAAGGTCAGACAGCAGTGAGTAAACCTACAGGTCAATAAATCTGCTTCTTTGTGTTAAGCAAAAAAAAAAAAGTTATTTAAGTCTTTTCTGCATGTCAAGAATATACTGCAGTTTTTGGAAGGTTTGTGCTGATTTTGGTAACTGGCAAGTAGCAGTTTCCAAATACGCTTCTGAGGAAAATATTCTGCACTTTTTTTTTCTAAGGATAGTGAGGCTGAAAATGCAAATTAAGAACAGCAACATTCATATACCAGGATTTATCTCTCAGCAGTTATAATCAATTCAAATATGCTTATCTGGTAATGTACATTTCCCTACAGAGTAGTAGTAAAAAGCTTTTTCAAATTACTTCCTCCCCCACCAAGTTTATTTTGTGTTCGAGCTACCTAGTATTTTTCCTGGCAGATTTCTTTGTTTTCTTCATCTACAGGAAAAATTATTGTCCAGATCCCCTGCAACTACAAACAAGTGTAGTAATGCTGAACTCAGTGGAGAGCTGAGAAAAAAAATCCACGAAAAAAAACCAACAAAGAACCCAAACCAGTAATAGCGAATATGCAAATCTCCTGAAGCTGGTCCTATTTTAACAGATTCATCATTCTTTTCTTCATCTCATCAGCATCCAGTGATGTGAACTAACATGGGTGTTGTGTGAACACAGTTGTAGGTGTGCAGATCTGGTAAAAACACAGTTTTTGATAACAGATCCCCAGTGAGAAAGGATTCCTATTGTTTATAAGTCTGATCATAAGGTACAGAAATTAAATTACAGAAACAGGAATTGTAACTAAAAGGAACATAAGTCAACATATGAAATTTGGAATAAAGCACAAAATGATAAAATATGAAAATCACTGATATGCAGGGAAGATTATGCCATTTTGATTAAGCTCAATGAGGGGAACAGGATGCTGTTCTACTGATGGTAAAGAAACCAAAGAAAGAATAGTTGAACAGATAATATTTACTTTGTTGTCCTATCTGCAAAAAGAGTATTTCTAGGGATGATGCAATATCAGCTTTAGATATCTTTTATAGAGCTAAACTTATAAGTACATTGCTTGAGTGATTACTTAAAGCAACAGCCTATATTCAAACAGGGAGTCTACTCTGTGGAATGCTGGTTGTATAGTCACTGTATATATACAGCATTAACAATTTCTTAAATAACTAAATAAAGTCCCTCTTTACAAACTTCTAAATACCTCACTCTAACCAAGAAAATACCCACTGTTCTCTGATGTAAAAATAACAGTGTTGTGGTTTAACCACAGAGCCACTCACTCTCCCTTGCTGGGATGAGGGAGATGATGAAAAAAGTGAGAAAACTCGTGGGCTGAGACAGTTTAACAGCTAAAGCAAAAACCATGCATGCAAGCAAAGCAAAACAAGGAATTCATTCGCTACTTCCCATGGGCAGGCAGGTGTTCAGCCATCTCCAGGAAAGTGGGGACTTCATCATGCGTAATAGTTACTTGGAAAGACAAACACTATAACTCTGAACATCCCCCCCTTCCTTCTTCTTCCCTCACATTTCTATACTGAGCATGACCTCATATGGTATGGAATATCCCTTTGATCAGTTGGGGTCAGCTGTCCCAACTGTAATCACTCCTGTTGGAAAGTAAAATGTGGGAAAGCAAGATGTGCCAGCCATCTGGATGATAAAGGAAGATCAATACAAACATGACCATTTGGACAGTAGAAGACATAATACTAACGTAATAATATATAAAGGGCCTTGGACAGATTACTTTGAAGTACGTTTTTTGTAATTGTAAAAAATTATAGCCCAGACTCATGAGAATGGTATCTCGGGCCAGATAACCACCCCCAAGTGCATGGGATGTGTGAATATCCTCAACCTGGTCTGTAAATGAGTGGAAAAACAAGTGAGACAAACATCACATGAGTTTAGTGTGTTCTTAATAACAATCAGTGGAAAAGCACCTTTTTGTAAACATCTTAGTGCAGGCCTGTACCTGTAAATCCTATAAATTGTCAGTGGTGAATAAAGAAGGCAGCCTAGGCCTAGGTCAGCTCTCGGCTTGGCCAGGCTCTGTGCTCCTTCCTGAACAACATCTCTGCCTCTGCGTGAATTTCTGTCTGCGTCCTGGTTTGTGTCGTTCCTAATCGCCACACCCTCCCAACTTTTCTTTGCTCCCAGCCTACTCACTGATGGGGTGGTGTGAGGAGTGGAAAAGGTCTTAAAGCTGTGTAAGCACTGCCTCGCGATAACTAAAATTTCCCTGTATTATCAACAGTTTTGGTCCCAAATCCAGAGCACAGCCTCCATACTAGCTACTATGAAGAAAATTGACTCTATCCCAGCCAAAACCAGCTCACAAGGTTTGGCTGCAATACCCAGACCTTCACAGTTATGCTAACGGCATGCTTATCACTGCTATTACTGATTTCAGATCATAGAACGACTTAGGCCAGAAAAGACACCTAAGATAATTGAGTCCAACCATGCACTTAAAGCAGCCAAGTCCACCAAATAAAAAAATGAATTTAAATTACAGTCCAGATAAGGCAGATAGAGTGTGGTCTGAAACTGAAACAAATAAATAGGTAAAAGCTGTACATTGTAGAAGTTTAAGTTACTAGCTATCAGAAGAGCATGCCACTGAGAAAGATTATTACATGGAAGAAAAATAATCTAGACTGGAGAATGATATTCTTTTGTGGCAAGACAGATGAGTTTTAATCCTAAATAAATTTTCTTCACAGCAGTCACTTTGCTACTGCAGCTGAGTACTGTCAAACAAAAAAAAAAAAAAAAAGAGAGATATTTAGATATTCGTTTTATTAAGCCAGAGAACTTTGCTTTTAAGAGATGTATTAATCTCTTCACTGGTGTATTCTGTTTTACCCTTTCTTTCTTCATGTTTCCATCCCAAATCTTTTTGTTTTGGAAAATGCACAGTTACTATGCTTGTCATTATTGTTAGGTCTATAATTTAATTATCCGGCTTAAGTTAGGGATAAATTTCAGTTTTATATTGATCATTACATTCAACATTATCCCTATAAAATAGGCATTAAGTAGCCTCTCCTTTTAGTTATTAGTCATTTAGTCATATAGTAATTTCCTTGTAAGTCTTAGCATTGGAGGCACTAGAAGCCTGATACTCAGAAGAAGAAAAATAATAAAGAATCACCTGTGGAAATGTCATTCTTATTTAGGATTTAAATCATAATTATATTACTGTATTGTTCATTCTTTTCCATGATCATATGCATTTGCCCAATTTTTCTGTTCAAATACTCTTACAGCTCCTTTATGTGACACCCTACTCATTTATATGACAAAACCGTCCTATACCACACATTTACCATGCAAGGAGGCCATTGAATATATTTGGATCATGTCGCACTTCTCCCTTCTACATTCAGGTTTTTTCCCTCCCATTCCATTCTTTTTTTCATCATTGAACAACAGAAATATTTTCTTCATCAGACAGCTATTCTCTTACCCTAACTTAAAAAAAATATATCTTTAGTTTATACTAGCTGATTTCATTCTATTTCTGACTCTAGTGTGGGATCGCAGTTATATAACATTACAAACATCATCAGGTTTTAGTATCAGCTCTTTCCTACAGGCACAGTTCTCTCCTCCTGTCTAGTTAGCACTACTTTTGTCTTGGTTCAGCAGAATATATGTGCATCTATACATATACTGCACATATATACACACCAGTTAGGGACTTAGAGATCACTGTGATGGGAAAGTTTATCAGACTTATAAGTCAAGTCAATTGACTTTAAAACAAGATCAGATTGACATTTGGCGGCAGCACGCTTTGCCCTAATGGCCACATGATGACTACTTATTACTCCATGTGCAAAACTGTTTGTCTTTAGTCCTCACGCTCTACATAAGCTGTGATTATACAGTGTCATGTAACTGGTCACATGTAGTTTCCTTGATGGCTAGAGTGTGTAGTCACCGAGGGCAAGATGATCAGGTCAGAGAGATATTTCACAAGAAAAATCAGAACTGAAGCGAGCATTTTGCCTTGCTTCTCCACAGTTTCTTACTCTTCCATGGTATGTTACTTGTCACCCTTCTGAAATGTCATTTGGTCCTTTTTTTTTTTTTTTGCGAGTCCAGTGAAATGCCTATACGTTGTGTCTAGCTGTGCCATAACAATGTTACAAAATGCTTGTATGTTGTTGATTACAGTATTTTCATATGCATCAGTGGTGCTCAGAGACAGTACACAAAGCAATAAGCAAAAAATGGAATACAATATAGTGAAATCTACTCATCCATTCATTTCACTAGCTAGAAAACTGTCTTCCCTATAAAATATTTTACTCACTTATTTTCTGATTTTTTTTTTTTTTTTTTTTTACCTTTTTTGTTGTATTGCTCATTAGGTTCCTTCATTTACAAGTTTTGTGGGGTGTTTTTGTGTGTGTGTGTGTGTGTGTTCATTTTGTTTTTGGTTTTGTTTTTTTCTTCTGCCAGGGATCTCATTATGATTTGTACTTGTAACTGGAATGAATAGCTCATTATACTTGCTAAGTGGAGTGGTGCCCCTAACCTGCAGTTTCTAATTCTATGTATTCAGAGCTGTCCATTCTATGAAGGGCAAGATTTTTAACACACAGCAGGGAGACTACTTATCAGATCTGTAGGTTTAGGGTTATTGAAGAAATTACCTACTAATTCTTCAGCAAGTGCTTTAATTTTGAAGGTACATAGGTCAACCACTACCTTGCTTTGAGAAAGTTTAATCTCATGAAAATTCAAGGAAGGAATATTTCCCTATCTTTATGAAACATATGATGTATAAGTATGCATGCATTTAAATAGTTATTTTTCTTTCCTGTAATTCCTTGTCATATAAAGGAGTTATAGAGCTAAAAGAAAACCCAAACAACTCAAGTTTTGATCAATACTACTATGCTAGATATTTATGTCCCTGAGGCACTAAAATTTTCATAAATTTCATTGGAATGTGATGAAGAGGCTTAGGCAAACACAAGCAAAATGAATGTTGGAAACTGTTTCCTTTTCATTATGAAGCATTTTTATTTTAATATTAGTACAGATGACAAGAAAGACAAAATTAAACAGTCAAAAAATCTGAAATAAATATATTTCTTATACCACAGAACAGTATTGATTAAATAAAAAGTAAGTTTCAATGCTGTTTTTTTTTTTATTTCTATTTCAAAATTCTCTTAATAGTCTGAATGAAATCGGTTTCAAGTCCAGCAATATGTATTTCAGCCTTCTCTGGATATCTGGAAAGAGTAATTACAGAGTTATTACTCTGCAAATGAAGATTTATTTATTTACTTACTTATGTGGGATTTACAACCTGTAAGGTTTTTCATCTTATGTTCTCCTCCTTGTTCTCTTGAGGAGGTGATGTGGTTTAACCTCAGTGGGCAGCTAGGAACAACACACTTGCTCCCTCTCACCTCCCCCCACCAGTGTGATGGTGGAAAAGTAAAGGAAAAATAAAAGCAAGGAAAGTTAAGGACCAAGATTAAATAAATAGTAGTATAAGTGGAAGAAGAGAGAGGAAAACAAAAACAAAAACAAAAAACTAAAAACAAAAACAACAACAACAACAACAAAAAACCAAACAAAACTAAACAAAACAAGTAATGTAAAGACAATCACTCATAATCTCCCATGTGTAGATCAGCACCCAGTCACTACCAGACCAAAAGACAGTTAACTCTCTTATACTCCCCTCTCTTTCCTTTTGTTGCTGAGCATGAATGTTATATGGTATAGAATAGCTCTATGGTTAGTGTGAGTAATCTGCCCTTTTGTGTCTACACCTAACCTATTGCACCTCCTCTCCCACCTATCTATTCACTTCAATGGTAGAGTAATAAACAGATGAGGCCTTGCTGCTCTGGTAGCACTGTTCAGCAAGAGCTGCAACCTTAGTGTGTTATCAGTACTGTTTTGGTCAAAAATTTAAAACACAGGGACATTTGAGTCGATATGAAGGAAATTAACTCCATCTTAGGCCTAGTACAGGAGGTAAAGTGAGAGCGTGGCTAGGTAACCATCTGGCAGCTGGCCAAGGTCAACCCACCACAACCCAAAACCCTCAAATTGGACCCTATGTTATCGCCACAAAGCACTGGTGGAGACAGTAATTTAATGAAGCTTCTAGACAATTTTGTTACTAATGATGATTAGATGATTATATTGATTGCTTTGACATATACTTCACTACATCTCAGTTAGTATAGAAAATGAAGGATTAAATGAATTTATACTACTATAAACAAAATGTACAAGTGGTTTAGAACAAAATGTAACAATGTAGGATGGCAATAACAGATCTTTTTTCAGCACAGGTTCGAAGGAACAAAAATGAGTATTTCTCACTGGATCAGTGGTTCAGTACGCTGATGTCTGGTGAAAGGAACACAGTTTTGGCATTAGTAACTGTTGGAACGATAAAGGACTCAGCACTCCGATTCAATGTGAATCACGCAAAGCCATTTATTACAGAAACATGTCTCCTTATATATGCAACTATTCTCTAATCACAAATCCACGCTCTAAGCATGGATTTGCTAAATGAACATCATGGGCAGTCCACACGCTGGAGCCCCATCAATGATAGGTCCGACGACTCACGCCATGCTGAGGCCCTGTTAATGAAGAAACGCCCCTCTTTCTCACAGCAGATTCTGTTCTCAGCTTCTCGAAGTGACCTTGAGATTCCTTTGGGCCTGACTAATTCAACAACATATCTCCACCTAACGAAACCCCTCCACAAGTAACAATTTATAAACATGTAACCTTTTGCTAAACAACAGAAAATACAGTTCTGGGGGGTCTTTTAGTCTGCATTTTCTCCTTTTCTGTGACATTTAAATAATTAAACTTTAAAAACAAAATAATACTGCTTTTTAAATCAGTAACATTCTTGCTTATCTTTTTTTTTTTTTTTTTTTTTTTAACTGGGAGCAAAGGATGTCATTTTAATTACAATTTGCATATATTTATGGATAACAGGAAGGTAAATGAGGTGTTCATTAAATCTAACTTAATGAAATACCCTGAGCCTGAATTCACTGCTGCATACCCAAATATCATTTAAACTTGTCATTTAAGTTTGTTTTCGTTTCACTTCAGAGCTTGTTTACAGCACCTTCCTTCTTTTTGTTGTTGTAATAACTCACTACTGTTTCTGATTTTCCATTAAAGTCATAGAAATAATGCTTCCATAAATCAAGCAGCACTTTCACTTTTGGCATATTTCTAAACAGTTTTAAGAATATTTCACTCACATTTATCTTAGAAAACTTTTCTTGTGTATTTGTGTGTCTGGGAATGAGATTTACCATGAAAAGGACCAAAAAAGCCTTCTTTCAAATTCAACAGACAAATTTACCTGTTTCTAAGACATGCTTTAAATCCGACACACAGATTTGCATTATTTTGAAATTCTCTATCACGTCTCATAATACTGCATATTATTATTTTTGTTTGGTTTATTAATTTTACTGTTTTTAATAGATAATTTTACAGGCATGTGGAATTCTTCCCACAGAGGAAATTTTTGCGGTTGTAATCCTGAAAAGCCTGGTCTCACCATTTGAGTTCAGAGAAGTGGTAAAAAAGGACATTTCTGAGACCTAGATTTGAAACAGTATGAAAAAAAGGAGACACAAAAAGGAATAAAGCTGTTGTCATACTTCCTGATGTGTCAATTAGCAGTTGAAATTTTTGTCATTTCTCACCTTAATTAAGCATTGGGGTTGCTACCTCTTTTCTGAGGGGTAGGAGCAAATATTTGTTTTATAATGTAGTCGGTCACATCCTCGGGTTGACTCTATTACTGTTGAATTTCCTGAGGTTTCTCTTGGTTTATTCTTCCAGTCTGTCACCACCTCTGTGAGGGACAGAGGTTCCGTACTCATATTGAGAGGTCACTTCACTTTGGTGTCACCAGCAAACTTGATTAGGGTGAACAGTGTCTTCTCCACTAGATACTTGACAAAGATTTTAAACAAGATATGTTGATGTCTTCAGAAACATTGCTAGAGTTAAATGCTAGCTTTCTAAAATATTTTGCAAAAAGATGGAACTACTTTGTGTAGTCTATTTTTGTGTAAAGTGATGTCTAAAATTCAGAAATATGAACATATTTTTAATAGAAAATTCCTAATATAGTTTAACAAATCATAACATTTTGATTTCAAGTATGAAAATGTAAGTAACTTAATTCAAAATGAGAAAATTATTTAAAACATGCTAAGCACTCCTAGGAGTTGCTCAGAATGTAATGATGCACCATTAAGACAAGTCAGCATTAAAGCTGAAGTCTGTGAAACAAATATCTGGAAAAGCATTTGGAGTCATTTGTAAAGAATCTTTAGATATTATACAACTGTTATAATTTCCTGGCTTTGTGGGCAGTAAGTGCTTGTGAAATGAAGATTGTTCTTAAGAAGACCGGCGTACAGAGGGAAGGAAACAAAATAAGAATAAAATATTGTTACAGTTTGATCCAATAATTAACTGATATTCCTCCTACTTGCCGCTCTCTAGACTCATTCTGAACCTTTGGTAGTCTGAGCTCCTCACATATGTAATCACCTCTCTCCACATGGACTGGTGTTAGTATCAGACCATTAAATCATAATGTAGCTGGGGAAGATTTTTTTTTTTCTTCTCCCAGATGGAAATTATGCTTTGTTGTTGTTGTTGTTGTTCTTGCTGTTATTGATGATGTTGTTGTTATTGTTGTTGTTGTTTTAATTCAAATCTGACACTTCAACATCTGTAAATTACTCTTTGAATATCTGAACACATTTTTGTTGATGTAGACAATGCCAATCAACAGTGTTGCTGCATAGTGTTTTCCTTAAGTAATCTATCTCAGAGAGGTGAAAAATGTCTAAAAAGATTTCAATTCCACACAAAGCTCTTAATCATTTAAGTTTTTTTTTAATTATTTTAAATGTAGAATAATAATAATCATCACAATCTGTAAATAAAAAAAAAAAAAGCTAATATGTGGTAATACAATATTTTCATGTATCAGGATACTAATACCAGATTTTTCTAGTATACATTAATCAGTTACATTTCTAAAATGGGCAGTTGTCCTTTCACAAACACATGTGACTGCAGGTGTTATCTTTCTTCTCAATAAATGGTATTCTAAATCGTTCATTATGCATTTTATCTAAAAAAAAGAAAATTTTCAAAATAGGTAAATTCATTACCTTCCAACTTTTAGCAGTTAATTAAAATTTGTTTCCTTTGTTTGTCACTTTAGATCCACCGTATTTTAGTACTTTATTCTGTTGTAACTCCACTATGTTTTAATACTTTATTCTGTTGTACTCATTTTCCCAAATTTTTGCCCTATATCATAAGTCATTTAAAATCACACCACTGTTTAATGTCAACAGAGTTCAAAAATGGGAACATTGACTTAAAAGAAATAATTTCGGGATCATTCATTCACAGAACCAGACACAAGTTTAAAAGATGTAAGAGAGTATTAATATGAAATTCTTCATACTTGGTTATTCATAATCTAAAAGATAAATATTGATCATTTATAATAGTTATGTAATAAATTATGCATATGCAAATATAACAGAAGAAAGAGGAAAATAAAGTCATCTAAACCATAAAATTAGAAATTACATAGAGTGACACAAGCATAGGCTTTGTGACTTAAGGCTCCTGTGTAGAGTGATGATTGCAAGAAAATTCCATATGAAGCCTCCTCAGGTTGTTTTTTTTGTTGTTGTTGGTTTTTTTTTGGTTGTTGTTGGTTTTTTTTTGCCTTAACATAGTAACCTGAAAATGGTGATAATCCGAAAGATACTTCAGAATGAAAAATGGCCATAAATTAGGCAGCTGGGAACTGTAGCAGTTTTCACCAATATTAAGTCACAGTGTTTAGAAATAATGTACCCAGGAAAAACTGTTTATAAATACCACAGAAGAAAACAGTTTCCAAAAATTTGTCATAATATATGGAAAATTTTTCATTATGTATGTACATTACATTTATATTTCAAAGAAGGCTGATCATATCTTGGGCTGCATCAAAAGGAGCATGGCCAGCAGGTTGAGTGAGGTGATTCTGCCCCTCTACTCTGCTCTGGAGAGACCCTACCTGGAGTCCTGAGTCCAGCTCTGGAGCCCTCAGTACAGGAAAGACATGGACCTGTTGGAGAGGGTCCAGAGGAGGCCACAAAAATGATCAGAGTAGATTTGATATCTACTCTTATGTATAACAACTATCCTGGTGAGGTTGTGCAAATGAAAAATGATAATATTTTTCATAAACTACAGCTAATATTTTTAAATGTGAACCAGATAATTATGCTTTACGGGTATTTCAGAAACAAAACAAACTGAGCCAAGAATAGTCATAGATACTTACACTCAGTTTTGACTGCAAAAGATTTTGATTTTTCTGATAATGGAAGGCTTATACTTTTATCCACTAATTCCTTATAAAACACATCGAACTTCTTGATGAGTGAGAACACATTTAATATAAAAATATCTAAACTTGTTTTTAAAATTTTATATTATATTTCTTAACTACCTTGGGCACATTTCCTATTTTTTTTCAGACCCCAACTTAACATTTTACTATGTCATCACTGAAATAGAAATCTTAACTGCAACAAACATTTCAGTTCTAAACGGGCATTTGTTATTATTACTCTTTGAAATATAGCAAATATGGTCTTGATCTCATGTCTGCTATAAGACGTAAAGCAGAAAGTCTCCAGAAATGATGTGTGCAAATATTTTTCTATCCTAACAAGTACATCGAATCAAGTCATCTTCTGACACTATGAGTGCATCAGTTCCGAAGTATACGTATCTCCATCTTCTCTGCATATATTTAATCTTATTTTTCTGATCAGCTGGGAAGCTTTGACAGATGTAAGAGAAGAGAAAATATAGTAGTTTCTGCACAAGGCATGGTTGATTTATTTTTTGATATAACAAGTGAAGATGGAATACCCACTGGAGAAGATCAAGATTTGGTACGAGATTGAGTTTTCAAAAAGAGCAAACATCATTTCTCTGTAGACTACAGAGAGAAGCAGAAGAATATGGCAAGTATAGCTATGTCTGAAGTATTTCTCATGCAGCTAGGAAACCCTAATCTAATCTGGCTCAAGCTGCTCATCTGAATCTAGGCTCTGATTTCCTGACATAGGTTTAACCAATCTCAAATGCAGAACAGGACTGACGCTGATTAATCATTCTGTCATTTATTATGAGAGATTTTGAGGCCTCTTACTCCTAAAAATTTAACATCCCCACTTTAATTTGTATTACTTTAATTTTCTTTCTTCTTTTTTTTTTTTTTTAATATTTTTCTTGCTAACATGATTACATGTGACTGTACTTTTTCATGGTTATTGTGATACTCTTCTGTATTGCTTAGTTAAGGCTTGGCCAATGTACTGACCTTTAAGTATTGCTGTTAATGATGCTACTATTTAAAATGCGACAAAGCTGTGTGAAACTGTAGAAAGTAGAATATATTTTTTACTATATAAATGTAAGGCAGACTGTTTGAAATATGAAGGAGTCTGCCTGGCAGTGTTAGGATAGAAAATATTGGACACATTTTACTCCTTTTTTTTGTTTGTTTGTTTTTATCTCACTAATCTTGTGAGAGGTAGGACTAAATTGTTCACTGAACAATGTGCTATAGAGTTTTAGGACCACCATGTTAAACAGCTTCCTAATTAATTTTATTTTTTTTTCCCCAAGCCAGCTATGTTAATCAAAGTGCCTTGAGTGTTCTAAGGTCCATGCTCTCTAACAACAGAAAGATTCAAGTAAGAAATCAGGATGTTATTAAACATTGGTTTTGATGGGAAACACAGGCCTCTGCCCAGCTGCAAATCCATACTGCAACCCCACAGGGACTGTGTGGTCTGACAGAGTTGTGCCTCCTGGTTGCTATAAGGAGCTGCACTTTCACAACTGCAGTTCACACCCAGGCTAACTCCAACAGGCAACTTTTTTGATTGTGTGGTAGATATAAGGAATGATCAGAAGCAATCATTGCCATTGCAGCAGCTGAGCAATGTGGAAAGAAGGCCTAGGTCAACTTATAATCAAAAGTTTTCAGGTAGCAAGTAAAAGTTTCTTGAGGTAAACAGTATTGCTCTGAAAATGGAACGAAAAAATATATGCCTGTCATTACTTTAATCACTTTGCTTATTTGACTTCCACTTGCCAAATAATTCATTTCAATGCATTTAAATGCCTTTAACAAAACCTTTCTCTCACGTCATAAGATAAGTGCCTTTTAGACTGTGAGCTCTTCAGGGCATTTTGTTGTGTGTGATTGTGGGGCTTTTAACACCATGAGCCTCCTTTGGAAATTATGTCTTTAGTAAGCAATATAATGCTGTCCAAATCCTTAGAGGTAATCTTTACTGGAAAGTTTCCACTACAAGGAAAATGACTGGTAAAACTTTCTCTGATGAATAGCACCAACACAGGAAAGCATCAGAATAATTGCAATGGCTAAGTTCTGCTGGCTGCTGTGTTATATAATGAAGTTGGTGCCTGCTGTGGTCAAATAAATCAAGTATTGCTTCATAGTATGCAGCTGGACATTTTAGTCAGATTACTCACAACAGTGGTACTCCCATCATGGCCATTAGGAACAGCACATTCAAAAAATAAATAAATACACAATATGCTAATGTAATTTTGGGATGATTTAGTAGCAGCATGCAAAATGTGCTCAGTGCTCAGTTGCTGTTGTACTAGGCAGAGGAATTCAGTGCTGTGGCCAGAAAGTAACGATCTAGTAATCTTATATTTCAGTCACCCAAGGTCGAAATGAGAATCTTATCAGATTTGTTTTTCTTTCTCTGATCTTTGGACTCAATACCCAGAAGTAACAAAGTTTTTGGTGGTGTTCATAGTGCAAATGAAATAGTGCTTTAGGTGTCGTAGGAAGACTACATGCATTTTAGCACCCCTGGAGGCTTTGGGCACATTCAGAGTAAATGAGTACATTATACAGAATTCTCAAGGCACAGTTTACACTAACTAAGGCAAATGTCCTAGTTTGTGATAATGGAGCTTAGAGTCAGACATAAATTTCACATCTATTTAGCCTTGCTCTTATTTGGGTCTAGGATTCTCTGACACAGCAATGAAGATAACAGGCAGAATACGGTGTCAGGTAAAGATGACCATACTTAACTATAATATAAATGTGTGTGTATTGAACAAGAATCCTAAAGAAAGGAGAAGAAAGAGGAAGGGAGGACATCCAGAGTTACAACATTTTTCTTCCCAAGTAACCGTTATGTGTGATGGAGCTCTGCTTTCCTGGAAATAGCTTTATTTGCTCATGCAGCTGTTGCCTTATCTATTATAGCTATCTTTATCTCAATCCATTAGTTTTCTCACTTTTACCTTTCTGATTCTCTCCCCCATCTCACTTCCAGGGAGTGAGTGAGAGACTGTGTGGGGAGGTGCTGCCTACTGGGGTTAAACCACAACAGGTATCTACATTCATACGTGGACATACACACACACACACTGTGTTTTGCACTCCTAATGGATTTACTAATGTGGATGTGTGTTTTCCAGTAAGTAATTTCAGGTACATATATACAGGTCTGCAAAGACTAGATAATAAGCATTATTTTTGATAACTGGGGACAAAAATGTCTCAGACAGAAAAAAAAAAAAATTATTTATTATATGATACCTTTGTGGAGTTTGGGATAAGAGTTTAGTGTCTGTCTCCTGCTTCAAAAATTTATGGAAAGCTTTAGGAAACCTTACGTTCATATAGAAAAAAAAAAAAAAATACTCCTGATTACGTGTCATTACTAATCTGTAATTTAGTAGAACCAAACCAAACAAACCAGTAAATCATAAATTCTCAGAAAAAAAAGAGTAAAGGAAAAGACCCCAATTTAGTTAAGAACAAATCGTAATTCAAAATATTTGAGTCTCCATACAGAAAATCTTCTATGTCATCCATATGTATCCAATACACCATGTACATACAAGGTTTTTATTCCTGAATGCCCTCATGCATCTACATATCTGAAAGACTTCTACCTTGTTTTATTTACTGAGTAACAGTAAACCACAGAAAATCTTTCAGTAAAATGATTACAAACCTTTGTTGTTGTTGTTGTTGTGGTTGGTTGGTTGGTTGGTTGGTTGGTTGGTTGGTTGGTTGGTTGGTTGGTTGGTTGGTTGTGGGGTTTTTTGTTTGTTTGTTTGTTTTTTAATCACCACTGTATACATAATATCCTGGCCAAAAACCAGACAATTTGGTGTATGTGGAAGAATACATGAAATATAAGGATAAACAAATTAAAATCTAGGGATCTCAGGCAAACTTCATGATGTGGTTCTAGATGTGTTGGGACCTGAAACTGAACTTCAGGATTGAATCTGACCTAATATTTAAACATTTTGGGTAGAATTCTGCTATCTCCTTTCTGCAGGTTTGGTACTTAATTGCCTGCAAAGAGTTGCCTACAAATACCTATCAATAAGTCTCCTAGAGGAAACCTGAGCTCTTCTGAAGCAGAATCAGTGCTTACAATGATTACCAAATAACAATATAAAAAAAAAAAAAAAAAAAAGACACAATAAATGCCTGCTTTCCAGTACCCAAATCTTGCCCCAAACCCACACACAACTAACAACTAAATTCCTTTATTTTTTTTCTTGTATATCACATTTTGATCAGTTGAGATATGCAGATTAATTTATCTTCTAATACAAAGTAAATATTTAGTAAACGTAAATATCTTACAATCCGATTAATTTTATTACTACTAAATGTATATTTTCAGAAAATCTGAAATTTATAAATCTATCAGCTAAAAGGAATTATGTTTCAGTGTTCTGTACCAGTAAACTGTATTTCATATAAAAGATTCAACCATAAAGAAAAAAAATTGTATGAAGGAATTATTAATATTCAAATATATCCTTATTCTTTCTTGTTGTTTGTTTGGTTTTTTGGTTGTTTTGGTTTTTTTTTAAGGAATATAATATTTTTTTTGTGTGTTTTTTATGTGAAATATGACTGTCTGGCTTTATCAGAAGTCCAGTGAGTTAATTTTAGAAATTTTCATTGAAACCAGTGAAGTTTGGCTCAAGTAATAGTCTGCTGCTGAGAAGACTTATTTTGTGTATTTGTTTTCTTTTGCTACTAGATCTGTTTAAACAACTGTATTCATATGGACTTCCAGTGCTGTGTAATATTTAACCAAATGTGAAAAGAAAATGTCATGTGCTTTGACATTTGTGACAGTTCAACAGGCATATAGGAGATGATTAGATGATTTAGGTCTCGTCTCTCACTCTCTTTCTTTCTTTTCATTTTCACTTACATTCGTCCTGTTTTTGACTTTAAATAGTTGTTCTTCTGTTGGTTATTATATGGGTTTTCCCTCTTTCTGGGACTAAGTTGTGTTTGTTTGTTTAGATGTGATGTCTGTTTGCAAGGAAAAAAAAGGTTTATAAAATTACACAATCCATCAGCCTGTCCATCTGTCACTATGACTAGTGGGTCCATCAGCCACTTGCAGCTACATTTCACAAGAGTGCTGCAAGTCTAAGAGTTATGGAATTCCGACAAGCTCTGTGACACCGGTAGACAAAAGCAAGTGTTTTCAATACATCCAATAAAAACTCGTTTTTATCTCAGTTTCTTACCAGACATGCAGCAGTCAGATGACCAGGCAGAACCTGTTTCTTTTTGTTAGGCTAGTACAGGCATATATCCACAGTGTTCACAGCTTATATTGCTATTTGTTCAAAACGGGAATTTGAAAAGAAGAATTTTTTTTTTTTTTCTCTCCTCTCAGTTTTGGTAAAAGTGTGGTACTTCCTGACATCTAAAACAGAATCAGGGGTTCATTGTACTAAATCCTGTCAGCATACTCTTAAATTTAGATAAAGATAATCCCATTAGTATGGTTTGTGTGGAGTTTCCTGTGTTGAGGTCTGTAAAATGATGGAAATCTGAACCTTTGTAACTTCTTTCTTAGGATTTAAGGAGGAAAAAAATCAGTGTAGCGTAAAACACTCCTTCTGGTTCTAATTTAAGCATTGTTATTTTTATCTATTTTCTTTCACCCAGTTACTAAATGAGAGCTAGTTCTCTTCCTGTGGTTATCTTTATAGCTCCAGGATCTCTACTCTAATATTTTTCTTTAAAAATTAACAAACTTGAGCAGTCCTAAATCACTTTCAAATAGGTAGAAGAACTACATTCCTTCCACAGACATCCTTAAGAGCTCATGCTTGCAAGTACTGTACATATTATAAAGAATAAATGTTTTGATGGGAATAAAAGGAAGAAGAGAGCATTGAATGTGAAAATTCAACCAAGGATATGCTTATTCTGGTGTCAATTATTCTCCCTAGCTGATAAAGCATTCTGAGAGGGAACCTTCCTTTTCTTGAACCTCTCACAGCCTTCCTTTTTGCTGAATTTGAGTTTCATGGAGTATCCATGACTAACAAGATGCTGATATACATAAATACCCCTTGCTTATCTGCAGGAGATGTTTTTTCTTGGTGCATTCTTGAACTGTTGCTTCATTTCACTGGGTGATTTTTCACTGCAGCCGTTCCTTTTGGATCACCTGATGACTCACAGTCTCCTCTGTGCCTATTGAGTCCTGACCTCCATGTGCTTACTCGGTCATAGAGATTTCATCTTGACAGTACTGAACAAAAGCACAAGTACACGTAGCTCCAGAGTTCATTCAGCTCTGTCATTGATCTGTGAATTTTTTATCAGCAAGGGCCCAGTTCTGAATGTTGTCTATGTTTCAGTAGGATCAGACTGATTTTTAGATCCAGACTTGGAACTATGTCAGTGCAGCAGTAAGAATTATCAGAAGCTGAAGGGTGTCAAGAGAAGGTAACAGGACATATACTGCAGAGTATGCAGAGAAGGCGTTGGTGATCATTATCAGTTGATAGAAGGATGGGTAGAGGGGTTATTCTGAATAAACAGAGGAAGTGTTACTGATATGAGAGTAGTAATTGTCTTTGTTGAGCCCATCAAAGTGCTGGACACTATATTTGTCCAGATCCTGAGAAAAGGCCTCTTTGAAAGTGAAAAGCTTTGAGCTCAGAGTGCTTTGTTCTGGTTTTCCTGAAGCCAGTCTTTATTAGGTGTGAAGTTTGTTTGGAAAGAATTTTCCCTGTGAAATTGTGAAATATCACAAATAACACTGCTTTCTGCAGTATGTTCAAGGTGCTTTTCTTTGACTTTGTCTCTGCAATTTACATTGGATCTCCATTATGTGCAGAAATAAACAGATGACAAAGTTCATATCTGTATATAAAATTCTGAAAATAATAGCTCCAAACAACTGCATTGCAAACATATCTGAGAAGAAGATGAAAAGAACTTTCACAGCACAGATGTTACTCCTGCCTTTAATGCACTGCTACTGGAATGCAGCAACAATGAGTACCATATAAAACATTGTGCGGGATGGAATTAGGATATTCTCAGGTGGAGTGAAATCCCATTCAGAAATGCAAAGCAAAATCCATACTCCATTTAAACTCCAGTAAAACCTTTCAAATACAGCTGAACTGGAGCTTGAATGATATACATGAAAGTTTTTCAGCTCTCTATAGTATACTAAATTTTACTCATGGTGAATCACTGATTGGTCTAGCTTATTGTCCCTCACAGTAAAGTAACTAATAATTTCTTGATAGCATTTCCACTTGGAAATAAAAGTGCCTCTCACTCACAAAGATAAATAGGAAATCATAATCAAGTCATTGGTTTCCACATAAAGAATATACATTTTCATTTGGTTATTTTCTCTTTATTTTTTGATATAAAGAAAAGCTATCTTATATACAATATTGTTATGAGTACTTAATATATTTCCATTTTTTCTGACTTTGATTTTCATTGCAATCTGTGCAAAGAGACAGGAAACATCCAGAGAGAACTAAGACTCTTTAACCTGCAAGTTCCTTTAGTGCCACAAGGCAATATAGAAGATGGAGACAGTCTCCCACTTTTTCTCTATCTTATCTTTAGTTATAAAGTTATCCTACTTTTTTTTTTTTTAGTTGAAGTACATGGAAAAGAGAACTCCTCTCTCCTTGAGTGTACTCATTACTGACAGCATATAAAGTGTAGCAAAATTCATAATTTATCTGTAACCTCTCTAGATTCGATCCATCTCTTTAGATGGATCACCTTCACTGGTGTGGCTTCACCTGCAGCACTGTGTGCAGTTCTGGACACCACAGTACAAAAAGAATATGAAGCTACTGGAGAGTGTCCAGAAGAGGGTCATGAAGTTGGTGAAGAGTTCGGAGGGGAAGCTGTATGAGGTGCAACTAAAGTCACTTGGTTTGTCCCACCTGGAGGAGACTGAGGGGAGACCTCATCATGGTCTACAGTTTCCACACAAGGGCAGAAGGAGGGTCAGGCACTGATTTCTTTTCTCTGGTGATCAATAGTAGAACCCAAGGGAATGTCCAGAAGATGTGCCAGGAGAGGTTTAGGGTGGACATTAGGAGAAGGTTCTTCACCCAGAGGGTGGTGGAACACTGGAACAGGCTCCCCTTGGAGATAGTAATGGCCCTAAGTCTGACAGTATGATTCTTAGGGTCTCAAGCTCTTTTTTTTTTTCTTTTTTCTTTTTCTATAGACTAATGCTTAATAGTATGAGATGAGCTGAGTGTGCATGATGAAAAAGAAGATTCAAAACTGATCTTCTTTTACTTTCCAGGAAAGTGACTAATCACAAGTCACAGATTTGCAACTCTGCTTCGTTTTGGAACTTGTCCACTTCCTGTAAGTAATTAATCATTTATTGGCGCAAACATGAAAGATAATATAGAAATATAGATCTGTAATTAGATTGGTCCATTTACTAATGAATGCTCATTTTACATATTTATTACACTATAAGTGGCTTTGGTTCTGGTACTAGTTAGACAATTAGTAGCATTTCTATGTCCTTTCAAATATGTTGTAATTCATATGTAAATGCACTGAAAAAATATTTCCTGGATCAACTGATGCAATGAAGCTGTAAAAAAAAAAAAAACACAGACACACAGACACACAGACACACACACAAGCCAAACAAACAAAACCAAAAACAAGCAAGGCCAAAACATATCAAATTAAATGAAAACAAAGCATAACCAAACCAAACCAAACCAAAATTGTTTTGTAATAATTAACCATCAAATTTCAGGGTCATATCTACTCAGAAAGTGAGAAATCACACAGAACGCAGGGTTAGGCCTTGAAAAACAATAATATTGTAATTAAATAACAGTATGTATTAAGGAGCTTATTTAGAAGAGTAACGAGAATGACTTTAAAAAGAATGCCTCACTACATCACATTAGAGCTTGGTTTACTTTTCCATGGGACGTCATAAAATTACTCCTTCTATTAGAGAAGAGTTTTTCTCAGTGTCGTTTCCTAACAGAATATTAATGTTAACAGACTGTAAATATAAAAGGCATTTCATGATCGTCCACAAAAAGAATTATACAGAAGACTTATTACTGAACATAATACCACAATTTAGGCAGAGGAGTGCTTTCAATGGGTAAAGAAAAAAGAAATAAAAAATGTTTAATTTACTATGCTACATCTTACTGTAACAGAAGCTTTGTCATATATGCGTGATAGAAGGAAAATATATAAAAGTCTAATCAAAGCTTTTATGCAAGAAGAAATGATCTATGTACACTAAAACTAAATTAAGTGCTTAAAAATGTTTCCTCTGTTAAATTTTTCAGTGATCATTATTGTTCACTGGATTAAGGAGATATAATGTGTAGGCAGTGAGTATAATCCTTATTTGAAATAAAAATATATTATTTTCTTCCTTAATTGCAAACTGTAAAAAAACCAATATGTTATTATAGTTTTGAATTTGAAAAATATTTCAGTAACTGTGATTTAATTTCAGAATTAGCACTGAGTAAAAACGTAGTCACAGCTATTAATATTATTTCCTGTGCATCCCATGACAATTTGAAAGGTTAATTTGACTCTATTGCTCAGAAAATACAGATCTTTAAAAAGGTCTTGTAAAACACAAAAGTGCCTTTCTATCCTGTTGATGATGAACCTTTCACTTCTTAGTGAAATTTTCACTCTATACTATACTGATTTGCTTTTTTGCTATATTTACCACTTAGACTTTATAGCTATTCTCTGATCACTGAAATCCTTTCTCCTTCCTCTTACACGAAATATTGGATGACACCATTTTTTGACTTCTTTTTCTGGATGTGGTTCTTTTCTGGAACAGATATAATTCATTCACATATGAAACTTAAGAGCAGTAGCCAAAGCAGAGACCTGTTGAAACCTTAGAATAAGTTGCAAACCTTGAGTAAGATATTGAAATATTTATCTTGAACCCAGGCATAGGTGTACTGAAGTGTTGTAATGGAAACAGTGCAGAAGCATTTTATAACATTACAACACTGCTAAAAAGATAATTATGCAAGAATGTATTAAGATTTTATCAGACAGTTAAGCATAGAGAAAGAAATATGAAGTAATCACAAAGGGGCAAATGGAGATTCGTGATACAGTTGTATAAACAGGAGTACAGGAAAATGTGCAAGTGTTAAGATATGACAGATCAGATTTAAGGATGTAGAGGAGCCAGGAGAGGTGGCTGTTGGAACTAGAACTGACAAGGTGCCTGGGGAAACCAGAACAAGTCCTGCTCCTCATAAAAACATCAAATATGTCAGAAGTGTGTGAGATCACCACCCTGTATTTTGGGGAGAGAGATGATGAATATAAGCCACCATTGATGGTTGAGAAAAATTAGAGGATGAAAGAAGGGGCCTAATTGATTGCAACTTTTCTCCTCAAATTACTTTCAAGTTTACCACCTCAGCCTGGGGAGCTAATGACTGTCATGGACTGCAGTCATGAGAGATGACTGCACAAGATAAACATAGGAAGGAAGAAAAGGAAGACTGAATAAGAACCATGCAAGATACAGGGGTCCCTCTGTTCTTGCCAGTGGAAAATTTGCGATTTACAATTGTGAACATGAAGTTTTTAATCTCAAGTGTAAGACATATTGCCTCATGACACTTTAGCTTAAGTTAGCAATAAATCAAACTGTCCTTATCATTGGAATGGGCTGAGATGTCTTTTTACTATTTCTGTCACCCCAAGATTTAGATGAGGAAGGAGAAGATATTGAGGTCTTTTCCAACCCAGTGGATTCTGTGATTCTGTGTGATTCTGTGATATGGCAATCCTTTGTTCTGACTCATCAGTCCCTGGAGAATGAGGAGCACTGAAAGGAGGTGTGTAACACCATAGGAAGGTGTAAATACTAAAAATTTTCTGTATAGAACTTCTATTGTCTATAGTTTGAACTATAATTTTTAATGTAATTGTAACTGTACAAAGAGTAATTCTTTGTTCTGACAGTAAGACTTAAAATTGACAACTGAGAAATTTTTCACACACAAACTCAGAAGTCGCACTAAAACAAAATGGTGGAGAATTTTGTTAACCTACTTTATAACCAGGATGCAACAAATCTGTCAGATTGGGAGAATGCTTACTATTTCAAAAACTAATGGAAATGACCACTCTGCCTTCTGTATTGCAAATACACTGCTTAGTGTAAAAAGGAGAAAGATGAAGGCTGAATCATTCTTACAGAAAGAAGGTGAATGGTTGGGAGTAGAAAAAATTGTTTTAACCAATGTTAACTGCTTCAACAGCATTGTCAGAAGCCAGAAATCAATTTCTGGGTTCCAAATTTAGACTTCTATATTTTTTATTTTATATTACAGATTATAATAAACCATTGGATATAACAAATCTTTTTCATCACTGCCCAAGGTGAAGAGTCCTAGGTTTCTAAGTTTCAATCGTTATCAAGGGAAACGTAGAGATCAATTCAGTCATCTACAGATAGGTGTCTAGTGTCAGTATAAATGTCTTACAATATTCAAGACATCTTCAGTGGGCTAGCAAAAATTCTATAAGATCTACAGGAAAATTGTGCCATTCTGGACCAACAGATATGGTGAGGAGGGATATGCTAGCACATCTTAAGTGTCGCTGGACTTCTGTCATTAGGTAACAGAATTCTGTCCATCTGAAACAGAAGGGTTGTTCAACTCCTTTAACAATAAATAGAGGCATATGATGAGCTAAAGGGTTTCTCAAACTTTACAGACTGTGATACCTAGACATCTGGCTTATACAGAAAAATGAGATATAAACAAACAAGTGAAAACATCTTAACCTGTGAATCTATTTCTAGCCATTGAAATACCATTGTGTTCAGAGTTTTTTTGTGTGTTTTAATAGATTGGAACTCAACTGAATCCTTCTCAACTCTGTTTCCTCCACAGGGCTAGCAGGATCAAGTAGTTATAAATATATATTTAAAAGCTTGTGTACTCTAGAAACATCTTAGACAACAGAAATATTGAGCAAAGAATTGTATTTTACACAGTCACTTTTTTTTTTTTTTCTGGAAAGAACAGCTTATTAATTCTTTAACACTCAAAGTCTGCAACACTATATACTGCATCTACCAATGAAGTGAAAAAGATCAAGTTCTGGTATAGTACTGAATATAATTGGAGACTGGCATATGTAATGTATTTTCAATAGTAGCCAGTGGCCTGGTTAGATAATCATACACATGTATCTAAAGGAATTTCTAATTTCACATTTTTTTTCTGCTATATCAATTTATTACTTTCTAGCAGAGTGTAAAATATTGCTGGAGTGAGCTCTTTGCCAATAATCTATGTGAATAAACCCTTTGAAATTTACCTGCTAAAAAGTTTTTCTGTAACTTTGTTTTTTAGAATACTTAGTGTGTGTTACTCTGTAAGAAAGAGTGGGAATAGTAAAGAAATCATAACACTGTGTTGTTGGTCTGTCTATAACTCTATTAAAAGAGTTCAGATTATGTTTCTATGGAAGTTTATATAGAATCAAATTCAAAATTCTTGCACTATGTCAAGTCATTTTGAGTTATGTCAACAGTGTCATATATCATTACATCATGGCTTTGATATAATCATCATCAGCACAGTATGAAAAAATGTGCATGGGTGGCAAAAAAAAAGAAAAAAGTTTTCTTACATCCCAACCCTACCTCAATGCTAACACAATTTCTATACAGGTCTTTTTTAATGAGTTTAACTGGTTCAATTGCTTTTCAGAGACTTTTGTGGATTTTATTACATTTCTCTGTACTGAAAGAAAGACTGAACTATTTGGACCATTGAAGCAAGTTTTTTTAGAAAGGTCAGTATTCAAGTCCTCTTCCTGGGTCTAAATACCCTGAAATCCCTACTGGATTCTGAAATAAAAGTCCTTCGCATTATTGTAATCTTATTGCCAACTCTTTATTGGAGTTTGGACTATTACTATAAAAAAAGGTAACAGAAAGCATTGGCTGAGTCCCATACCTGCATTCCCCTAAATAGAAAGGGTGAAGAGAGATATAAAAAAGTTGTCAAGGATTAAAACCATAGGAAAAAAAAAAAATCCACAAAATATGATTCATGACACTTCATAATATACTTGGAAAGGTGACATGAAAGAAATAGTAATAATGTAAAACAAGATAAGACTTGATGACATTTCTGGAGTGATTCTTGCTGCTACAATACTTTCTGACAAAAAGTAAGCCAAAAGATGTAATAACATCCTGGATGGTAGTCAATTGACTATTTAGAATGGCTTTGGAATTGTCCAGATTTCATCTGGCTGAAGTTTCAAAGCATCTTCTGTATTCTGGAAGTACCACCAGTCAACTGTTGGGTTATGCATACCATTATTTCAGGAGTGAGAGAGGTGAGGATGGAGTATGAAGAATACTAAAATGAATTTAAATGAGTAATACTTTTATCCACAAAATTTCATCCTGCTCTTTCTTTTACATCTGTCACTGTGTAATTGCAGGGAGACAATGAACCGCGGCAGATGCTTTGTTAACTCCCTCCTCTTTCCCCCACAACACCAGCCCCCCCTCCCCACTAAGGAAAGGCAATAGGAGTGCAAAGAGAGGCAAAGAGAGAGGACTTGCAAGTTGGAAAAAGTTAAAAATGTTTTATTAATGCTACTAATAAAATAGAGAAAATAATACAAAATACACAAAACCAATCTCGAAATTTCCAGCACAGCTCAGCACTGCTCCAGCAGCTGCAGGGCATGCACCCGTAAGTCCTGGGTTGGACTATGCAGCAAATCAGAACTGGATTCAGGGATACAGAGTCTGTCACTAGGCCTCAGATTGCAGGGACGGCAGCCAGGTTCCTCCCCAGATTCCTGCCGTAGTCGAAGAGAGCAAGACCCTCGTGATCTCCCATTTTTATATTGCGTTATGATTTGGATGAGACGGAATACTTAGTTGGTCAATTTTAGTGACCTGTTCAGTTCACCCCTCCTTGCAGACATGGGACGTGCATTCTTATCAGCAATGTTGCATCGCATTGCTTCATCTGGAAAAACATGTATCTAACTCCAGAAAAGTGCAGTTTCTTAGAAGAACTTAGCTGAAAGGAAAATTCACTGAAAGAGAAACTGGTCTTGTTTTTTAACAAAACCAGGACAACACCATTGTGCACTTTAATAAGGCAAGTAATATGAGTTGCTTCTGGGAGTTGTTCTCCTGGCTACTTTTTGAGAGAATTGTATCTGAGTTAATAAAGTGTTGTTTTGTGTGCAGATCAATAAAAATTGAGTATTCCCATCACAACCTTGAGAGAGCTAAAGCAGAAGAAAGCCCACAGGGAGAGGGAAAAGACGCTGGTGGATCTTGTGGTGGTGGACATAATCTAAGAAACCTTATGCAGTGAACACTTGAAAACAACAGTATGAACTTCATACTTCGAATACATGTTGATATCTGAACGTCTGTGATATCTGAAGAGCAACACATGTTTAGTTGATAGGTACAGATGATGAATTGAAAGCTGAGAACATGGTTGTTAAGAAAGCAGTATTCTAGAGACCTGACCTTGTATCGACCTTCCTTGCCAATTTTCATTCAAGTACTATTTGTTGTTTTTAGAACCACAGACACTTCATAAAGAAGATTCATGCTATAAACAGTTGAAAGGCGTATCACCAATATGCACCAAGTAATGCAAAGAAAATTAAAATATAGCTTTTATGACATCAGCAGAAGCATGTTTAAAATATCCAAAACTCAACTTTAAAAGGGTTGATATAACAAAACATACTTAATATATTTGAAATATCTGCATTGTTGCCCTTATAGACATTTCTGGATTATAAATTACCACTATCACTGACCTTTCTAGCTTCATAATACGTTATAGATACTCTGAATCTATGAGGTCATTTTATTCCTCATAAGACACTAAACTAATAAAGAAATTACAGACTTTCAATGTTCAAACTTTAGTCCTCAAAGATTTTTATACATAATATGAAATCTTTTGAGATACTGGAGTAAACATTGTAAGATGAGGCCCTACTGAAGATAGAATAGATGTTTTGTGTTCTTCTTTCTCAATGCTGTATCAGTACCATTCCACGCAGAGATCTAGTATTCTGCTAACTATGTCTTAGAGATTTTTCTCCTTCATGTGCAATAAAAAATAAGTTTTATTTTTTTTTTGCATTATGATTAAAACCATCTACAGATTATGATGTACAGCCAGATATACCAATTTAAACATCTAGCTTGCACCTGGTTTTCCATTGCTAGTGGATGAACTTGCCTTTTGAAAAAAGTTACTAAATTTCTTTTTAGAATAAATGATCAAAAATGGGCATAAAATGTTTCCATTGATTCAGTAGTAATTAAAACATTTACTTTAAAATGCATCCACATGTGTAAAATAGAAATATAAATTCCCAAAGTTAATGGTCTAAATCTCATTGTGTGTTCCAGATAAGTCTGAAGGGCTACTTTGACTAAATATTTTTACCATTCCTCTTTATGTCAAGAAGGTTTATGTCATGTGTAGTCCAAGCTTACTTTTCTGGAGATATATTTCAAGTTTAGGTAAAATGACCTTTGAGCAGTTAGTTTAAAATTCCTTCATATGTTTAGGTCTAGTTCCTTTGCTTTATAAGAAGCTGTCTAATCTCTGTTCTATGATTTAGTTGCATTTGATGAGACAAATAAAATCTGAGGAAGGCAAATGTCTTCATCTTAAGCTGACTGTTCCTTCTTGTGATGTTGTATGAAAAAACTTTTATCTGAAGTAAAGTATTTTTTTATAAAGATTGTTTTTTTGCTTCTCCATATCTATTTTTAAGTAAATTTCACTGAAACTATGCTTTCATCCATAAGCTTCATTCTTATAAGTGATATTTTAATAAAGTAGTTATAGAACAACTACACTGTGAAAATACACATTATAAGATGGAGTAATACATATCAGCTAGTTAGACTAGTGTTCATAATGCTTTTTTTCTTCTTTTAATCTTAACAGAAATAACAGAAAAATTGGTTAGTGATTAATAAATCACTCCCTAAAGTCTCCAGTGAAATGAAAAATGGAAGTAATTTAAGTTGGTGTCCTTTGCAGACAGCACTAGCAGGTAAAAATCTGGGAACAGTAATTAACAGGACATGCAACAAACAGATTTTTTTATCTTTTAGGAGGTAATGAAGAAAACTGAAAGTATTGATTTACCATTGAGTGAAACAATGCTTGAATTTTTATTTTAACCTTGCAATTATGTTTTTGCAGTAACATTGTAGATGGATTCATAGACATGGTTTAAATTAAGTTTCATTTTCAATTGATTGTTAAATTTCTCTGTAATCTTTTGATTAACTAGGATATTCTAAAGTCCCAAATATAGCAGCACAGAGTTGGAATTTCTAGTTTTTATACAAACTGAAATCATACTTACTACTTGAAATTCATATTGATAGTTCAAAACAAATCATGTGTTTAATGTAAATTTCTGACATTCTGTATGAAGTCATGTTGCTTTTTGGTCAGAAAATGTCACATTGTGTCAGGTCACAAACTGTCCTGAATGGTATTACTGTAACAAGCCATGACAAACCAATGAGACATACTAAAAGAAATGAAGTATTTTTAAGACTATTTCACAATCACTGGAATCACAAGTATCCGGTTTGAATATTATGCTTCAAATAGATGAGTGTAATTTTAGCTACATTCGTGCCTGTCAAGTTAAATCTCCTTTCTTTCCACATAATTACCCTTCATGCAGGGATAGGTATATAAATACATATATACATATATATATATATAAATATATATATGTATATCTTTAGCCCACGTAACTGGCTATACATAGTCTTTCATAGTAAATCTCAAAGTGGTGTCAGGGTGTCCTGATTCTTTAAGTGGATCAGTGCTAAAAACCACAGCTAATGAGTTAATTCTAATGGGTGCAGTAATATCCACAGCAGATCTTTCATGTGAAGGTTTATCTAACCGCATACTTTAATTATTTTCCTGCGATCTTCCTACTCCATTCTTTCCTTTTTGGGACAAGGGAAAAAAGACCTTATTTAAAAGCTTCATTTCAACCACAAGTAAGTGCCAGTTACTATATTATACTTCCCTGAAGGGAATATTTTAAAAAGAATGACTGTCACACTCAGAATAACTTATCTAAGAAAACTAGTTAGGAGTCTTGATCTGCCTATAACCAGCAATTTCTATGGTCTTAAGCAGAACTGACATTAAAAAGTCTTTTTCAAGATAAACTTTGATGGGCATACAAGGAATTATTTCTACAGAATAAATAGTAAAGATTATGAAAGACTTTAAAAATGTAGCTTCTCAGGAGAGTATTACATCACAAGTAGGAGTTTTAATCTACCTTCTTTAAAGTGACACACTTTCAAATCCTAATGTGAAGGAATTATTTGCTTATAGCATTGTCAGAAGAAAGCACATTAGCTAAGTCCGATCCAGTTAGTTCCTTCTTAGACAAATCTGATTTAGAAGGAGCTATCTGGAAGTGTTGGAGTCATGAGCAACTTGGTCTCTTCACCTCAGGGCCACTGATGATCTTTGGCCTTCAGGTATTCAGTAGAATAGACATACTCAGAGGACTTCTATGGTTATGTTTAATCGGTTAACATATATTTTTTTCTAAAGCCAAATCTGCTATCTGGGCTCTTTCTAGTTGGTTATAGTATATCATAGACAAGAAGAGAATTTCTAATTGCAGTGTACTAATATTTATATAAGTGGACCCTGAGAAAATTTGCAGATGACACCAAGCTGAGTGTTGTGGTTGATACTCTAGAGGGAAGGGATGCCATCCAGAAGGACCTTGACAGGCTAGAGAGGTGGACCCGTGTGAATCTCATTGAGTTCAATAAGACTAAGTACAAAGTCCTGCATGTGGGTTTGGGCAATCCCAAACATGGATATAGGCTGAGCAATGAGTGGTTTGAGGGTGGTCCTGCAGAAAAGGACTTAGAGGTACTGGTGGATGAAAAACTGAATATGGGCGGACAATGTGCACTCACAGCCCATAAAGACAATCATATCCTGAGCTGAATTAAAAGAAGTATGACCAGTAGGTAGAATAAAGTGAGTCTCCCGTCTACTCTGATCTCATGAGACCTGACCTGGAGTACTGTGTTCAGTCACAGTGTAAGAAAGTCATGGACCTGCTTGAACTAGTCTAGAGGAGAGCTGTAAGATGTTCAGGGGACAGGTTGAGAGAGCTGGGGTTGTTTAGCCTAGAGGAAGGACAGAAGGCTCTGAGGAGATCTTCCAGTACTTAAAGGGGGCCTACAGGAAAGATGGGGACTTTTCATTAGGGAGTGTAACAATTTTACACTGAAAGAGGCAAGACTTAGATTAGATATCAGTAAGAAACACTTTGCGGTGAGGGTTGTGAAACACTGAAACAGGTTGCCCAGAGAAGTTGTGGATGCTCCCTTCCTGGAAGTATTCAAGGTCAGGTTAGATGAGGCTTTGAGCAACCTGATTTAGTGAAAGCTGTCCCTGAACATGGCAGAGGTGTTGGACTAAACAATCTTTAAAGATCCCTTTCCACCCAAACCACGTTGTGATTCCATAAAAAGACAATAGTTGAAATATACTGTAGAGGGTTTGACTATGAGCAGTTTTGTTTACATTATTCTATTTGCAAGTTGTACTTCATGCAATATATATGAGATCAGAAAACAACTAAGACCCTCGATTTAAGGACAGAATACTTCTGTTGGCATATATGCATACAGTGATTCAATTTAGTCCTTCATCTCACTGCCAGATCTCCAGAATTATTTTAGCTGGTCAAGAAGAGTAGTCAGTCATTAAATACATCCAACACATAATGTCGTACCACAAGCGGGCGAATTCCTTCTTCGAGTTAAACACTGGCTGAAATAATGCAGTGTCTTGATAATCAGGAACATACTGATTCTTGAGTCAAAAGTTCTCTACATAAAATTTATGATTTTCACCACACAACATCATGCATTTTGCTTCAGTGCCTTTAAGAAGGCCTTAGGGATTCACTAACCTTTATGGGAAAAGTCTTTTACAACTTAGTACCTGCTCTGGAGGGTTTTTTTTAGCTTCCTGTAAAATATAATAAAGAACTGCTATAAAATTCTGCAGGAAAGGTAAAATCTTACAGAAGGAAGGTAATTCTCATTCAGTTCCATAGATATAACTTAGAAAAAATGCTCCTAAAATATTATTTTCCTATATGCTGTGATATACTTTCTGTTAACACATATTCTTACTTGCTCTGAAATTTATGAAAATACAGTTCATATTTTAATGGAAAGAAACAGTATTTTAATACCAAAAGTATTTTTCCTCTGATTCATCAATTATTTTAAATCTTATAAGGAAAACCAAAATAAATATGCCTGTATTTTTAAATACCTTCATATATCCTGGCATTTATGTAATGAAACTATAACACATTTTGAAAACTATTTTGAAGTGCAATTTCCAACTCATTTATGTTTTGTGTTTTATAGTTTACTTAATTTGTGTATTATATGGCTGCGGTATACATAATATCTTATATTTTAGTAAAATATACAAATAATAATTACTAAAGGCATTGGATTTATAAAAATGTAAAAAAAAAAAAAAATTACTGGGGATACTGTTTAAGGAATTATATGTAAATATGCCACATTAACATTTTTGTACATTGATTTCTTTTAAAATTCTTAATGAAAAATTATGCTACCCCAGCTGGTAGCCAGAACTCACTCTGTTTTGTTTCTTTTAAATGCAGTATTAATAAGCTGATTCTGTACTTTTTGGGATAATGTTTTATTAGGAAGCTTATTGGATTGTTATTTTAATGTATTATTAAAGAATTCAATTGCTTGTCATTCCTATATGCCAGGTGAGTGTAACTTGTCAAGTACAATCATGGAGTTTCACATGGTTTCCATGCTTGACTTATGCACACCTATTGAAGACAGTTTTATTTTCTAACATGAATTCAAGAGAACTAGGGAAAAAACAGCAGAAATAGCTACAACAGCATGCTGCTTATAAATAAATGTCTTCAAGCACTACCAACAGTAGGTTGCTTTTAAAATATTTTCAGAGCTTTAAGTTGAAGTCCTTGTAACAAAAAAAGGTAAAAATAATAATAATAAAAAACCATAATTTTGCAATAAATTATCACCCACTAGTTTTTTAAATATAAAAACATTTTAATTTTCATTTAGAATTGTAGTTTCTGATTAAATTAAGATATGCATGCTGGTTTGCGTACTGGGGTATTCACATGAAGGGCATTCTGTGTAAAGCCGGAGAAATGGATCTCAAAAGGATGGTGTTTGCTAAGGGGCAGGTGTTTTCTGTTGTGCAGTCCCCAAGTCTTTCTTCCTACTTGGACCTGACGAGACATAGATGACATTATCTTAGGTACTTTCATTTATTTTAAAAATAAATCCAGAGAGATGTAGTTATTTGCAGCAGCAAACACAAACTAAAATCAATCAACCAACAAATAATTCAGGAGAGAGCATAAAGCTTGTTCCTTTCAACATTAACCACATTGAGTCGATTATCAGCAATGAGATCAAACCAAGAATGGTACTTTGAAGACTGTGTTTTTCAGAGATGTTTATTAGAATGAAAGTGTTTGTGTAAGCCAACATTTATTATTGTCTTTAACATTTATCTAAAGAGTTGCCTCAAATATAGATTATACAGGATGGAAAATATATAAAAAAGTACTTTTGCCCAGCTGCATCTCTGATTACGCGAAGTTGGTGGTTGGACTAGTCACCTGGAAAAGTGAATTGAGGAAATTCAGACACAGGATCTACAATCTATACCTGAGAATGTATTTATGAGGCCCAGAACAGCCATAAAAGCCTGTTTATAATTTGGTTTTCAAAGGCTTATAGGGTTTAATGTTTTAAATAGAGATATCATCTTTTTGATTCCCTTTTGTAGCAGGTAACCCTGAGAATATAAACAAAAGATGGTAGCAAAAGTCTTGAAGGTACACTCAGAGCTTGACATCAAAGGTCCCAAGGCTACATAAATGTTCTATTACTGGCCACTAAAGAAATGCAGCTTTGGGAATTAAGCAGAGCTGGTTTCAGAACTTGTATATTTTTAGAGTTTTCTAAGAATCTATTTCAGCTTTCCATGACTGAAAACATAGTCATATACATCTTTACATTTTGCCTTACATTGTAACAGGGCATCTATTTTCAGAGTTCAACAAGCAGAGTGGATTATTAAGGTATCCCATATTGTTACATCATCATTAAGCAGAAATACACCTGTCTGCTCTGTGTGCCTGCATTCGAGGTATAATGGGTAATTTTGACGCAATTCTTGTTTTTTTCATCTCTAGGAGAGTAGACACATGCCTACAAGAATACGTGGATGTAAGAAAGGAAGCGCACAGGTAGTGGAACGAGGGCCATGTATCCTGGGAATAATATAAGGATGTTACCTGGATGTGTAGGGATGAGATCAGAAGAGCTAAGGCACAGATGGAACTGAACTTGGCAGGGGATGTAAAGGATGATTAACAACAGCTTCCACATGTATGCTGGCTAGGAAAGGAAGATTTTTTTTTTTTTTTTAAGTACCTTCCAGATAAATAAGAAAGAACTAATGACTATCTACATGGAGAATGCTGAGGTACTCAGCAATTTTTTCTTACCTCATTTATAACTGATAATTACTCTTCCCACATTTCTCAAGCCCATCAACCTCAAAGAAGGGACCTGGGGAGACAAGTCCTTCCCATCATAGGAGAAGATCAGATTCAAAACCACTTGAAGAATCTGTACATACACAAGTCCATGGGACTCAAGAAATGGGATCTCAGGGTCCTGAGGGAATTGGCTAATATAGTTACCAAGCCACTCTCTCTCATATTTTATGAGAAAGACTTTTTAGCAGAGTCTGTAATGACAGGATGTCTTTGCCCATAGCAAGGACATTGGACTAGATGGTCCTTAAAGGTCCCTTCCAACACAAAGCATTATACAATTCTACATTGTGACTATTACTTAATGGTGAGAAAGTGTTTTGAATTTCTTAAGCAAAAGATTCTAAGTATGAAGTTTCATAAATAAGGTAACTTATGTTTTCATAACTTCTTATTTTCCTGATAAAGTAGAACATACCTCATGGTATAGGCACGTTCTTGTTTCTTTCACCACTGAGTTGCATAGACATGTAGCTGGAAACTTGGAAAGAGTGTTACAAAAGAGTTATAATCAATGGCTACCATTTTCAGCTAGCTTGAGCTGAACCTGCTATCATATTCTGTAATCTTGACAGTTTTACTGGTCAGGAAAAATGGAAATAAAACAAAATAAGTTTCACTGCAAAAACACATATTCCCAAAACATCTTAAGGCATAGTATACAGATAGCAAACATTTATAGGAAATACAGACAAACATATAAACAAACAAATACCTTTCACATGCAACAGTGTCTATCTCAGTTGTGTGGTTTTGTATATATTTTACAGATAATTTAACATGGCAAAATTGTCATTATGGCTGCAATAATTTGTTATTACTACTGTTATTTTATTTTATTTTAAGGAGCTATGCTGTCCTAGAAATTTAAGTTTAATTCCTACAAAACCTCAAATGTTCTATGTGAAATTTGTGTACGACCTGACCTTGAATGTACCTTAAGTAATCCTGCTATGCCATGTATGAGATCCTTACCACCCCCTCCCCCCAAAAAAACAAAAAACAAAACAAAGCACAAAATCAAAACCAAGACAAAACAAAAATGAACAAATAAAAAACTCAAAAAAAACCCAAACAGACCAATGTCTATTGAATAGAAAAAAAAAAAAAAAAAAAACAAAAAACAAAAAACAACTTCCCTAAAATCTGTTGATACTATAAAAATGAGCAGAATTATAAAAAGGAGTAAATAGTAAGCAGATTGTGAAATCACAATAGGACAACACAGATGTGCAGATGTATAAATGACATACTAAATTTTATGAGCAGTGTCTGCAGAGTCATTTTGTTGGATTTGAGTCAGAAAGAGCCATTTCAGTGCATTCAAGAGATAGGAAGAGAAATTTCCATCAACCCAAAGGCTAACAGAAAATATTCTTCAGGGAAAATGTATCCACTTCTCATGTCTCCCATTTTAGTATTTAGATTAATGCACATCATGTATTTGGCTTCTGTCTATGCTTTTCTTTCCCAGTATAATTTTTCAAACAGAATTGCCCTGCAGCATCAACTACCCTTGATAGTGTTCTCTCTTAGTGTGTGATTACTTGCTTAGCATAATGACTTTTCTACTTTTTTAAATTAGTGTTGTGTCACAGGAATTACTGGCTAAAAAGTTGACATTAAGGGAATATGATAATATCAGTAACGGAAAAAATATATAGAAAGTTAATGTAACTACATTTCAGATGCCCTTAGTAACCTTTTAGTGTTCCATGTTTTATTTTTGACAGTTAAATTTTGAACAAGCATTTAAAACATTCAGAACTATAATATGAAAAAGAGAAAACACAGCTGAACAAAATTTCCAGACAGAACATTTTTTTCTAATTTAAAAGAGCCATACAAAGAAAGCACATCTCATTAAAAAATATTTTTTGTGTATCCTTCTAATATTAACCTGATTTACCATGATATCAAATTATTATCATCTTCACATATAAACTGTATAATAATATATATTTTATTTCAGTAATATAACTCCTTCATAATCTTCATTATACTAATATTATAAGTTATGCAGAAGTTTCAAATTATGCATATTTTATTTTATGCAATATAAAATAGAATTATTTTGCATTCCAGAATATTTTTTCAAGAACTTCTGAAATTAGTTTAATAATTTTATTTATTTGTGAATTTTGAATAGTTTCCTTGTATTCAAATACAGGATACATTTATTGTTTTTAACTGGAATTTGAGGTGACCACAATTCCAACTGCTGATCTATTATGTGACTTGGTATCACAATGATATTGAACATTACTATACCATTATTCTTTTTTTATTTTATTCATGTACTAAAACTGTGAAAGAATTCTGGAGTGTAGATTATTTTTGAATCAATAACCACAGTCGACAATGAAGAGGTTTTATTCTTTATTCTTTATTCTTTATTCTTTATTCTTTATTCTTTATTCTTTATTCTTTATTCTTTATTCTTTTATTCTTTATTTATTGGTCTGGCCAATAGTAAGTATAAGCCACATTATAGTAAATATGAACCAACATAATATTTACATTCCCTTCCTTCTCATTGATTCATGTTAGAAATTATGCTATGAGAAAATTACCGAAGGACAGGAAGACAGAACCTTCTCTTTTAAAAACATTGAACAGTGAAATTTTGCAACCTCACTTATTGTTATGAGTGGATCTCCATACAACTGCAGACGTTAACTGGCAAACAAATGAATTTATGAATATTTTTTATTTATTCTCTTGTCAGTAGAAAAGATCTCCTATGACATATGCTACGCAAGAAGAGAGAGTTTCTCATAAACAAGCCACTGAAATTCTGTTCTTTTGCACAACAAAACTGAATTAGCTCTGTTCCGCTTAGTCTCCAAGCCCAGGGAAATACAGATGCACATGTGGGTGACTAGCTAATAAACTATACTTAACTGTATTAAATAGGTCATATAAATGTTACATTAAAATATTAATATCCTGAGTTTTTGTGATTTAATGCTATATTATGTATAAAAATGTTGATAAACTCATGTGTCTTCCTAATATAAGAAAGAATCAAAACACATTTATATATATATTAGTCACACTATTTCAGTTTTAAAGTAGTTAATGTACTTTAATGAAATTATCACTAACTCTCAAGCACAGGGAATGATTAATAAAGTAATTGTAAGGAGGCCTTGAAAGAAATTTAGGACAGGATGTGATCTCAAAGAAAATTAAAATGCACTCTTAAGATAACTAACCTGAACAAGCTTTTAACACTTAGCAAAGATAATGAAGTTCTCAGTGTATATATACTCCTTTATTAATTACATAAAATTTTGTGTTTTCTTAAACAAAAACAAAAACAAAAACAAAAACCAAAAAACATTAAATTAAACATAATTAATTAAAACATAATAACTGACAGAAAATGTAGATGTTTTTGGAAGTACAAGATTAATAACATTGGCTTGATTTCATAGAATCGTAGAGTCATAGAATGTTGGAAGAGACCCACAAGGATCATCAGGTCCAAATCCTGTCCCTGCATATGACAACCCCACAGTTCACACCATGTGTCTGAGGGCATCGTCCACTCTCTTCTTGAACACTGTCAAGCTTGGGACCTTGACTACCCCACTGGGGAGTCTGTTCCGGTGCAAACAATTATGTGGAATATATTGGTAAATTTTTCACGTACAGCTTTGTCATTGCACTTCATTTCTGATCTACAAGACCCCTGCTATTCAACACTTACATCTCAGCCAGTTAAGGAGCGGTAACTGTGTCATGTTTGTGAACAGATTGAAATAAATATTTTAGATACTAAGCAAATATCATATGAGTTAGTTTCAACTAGTGAAAGTCTTGACCCAGGAATGCTGAAGTGTTCTTGGGGTTTCTCCTCCCTTCTTTATCAGCAAACAGAGCTAGTTCAATACCGTTCTTTCTCTTCTCCTTGAGTCTGGATGATTTATAGAAATGCATTGCTGTATTGCCCACATCTTCCTTTCTACTAACTAATTTGAATATCTATTTTTCATTTTTCGTTACATGAATCTTAGTGATGAAATATGGGTGCTTTAAGGCTTTTATACACCTCATGAAAATTCTTCAATTATTTTTCACAGTCTAACATCCAAAAATCTCCAGCACACCCTGCGGCTGGATCTACATTTCAGTACATCCTGCTCTAGGCAGATTGGACTCGCTGGCCTCATTTCATTTGCAAAGAAAATATGCTCCAACTGTCTCGATGGAGAGACTTGTTAGAACATATTTTTGCTTCCTCCCTCTGGAAGGAAATCTGTAAGTGCAGTGGAGTGGTGAGCTAACACAGGTTACGTACATGGAGATGCAACCAAGGCAAAATACACTTAGTGCCAGAATTGAAGAATGCATTGCAGGGCATACTCACCTCATTGACACAACCTTTCACTCTATAATATATCGGATAGTTACATGGCACCATCCTGCTACTGTTTTTTTTTCCATGTTCCAGGCCTTCGAGGATTATAACATTAGTAATAAATTAATTGCACTTGGGTCATGAGGTAAACAGACAGGAAATACCAAAACTTACAAAACCCTCAAAACAGTAGGAAAAAAATGTTCCCATGGCTGAATTACCTCACTTTCCAAAGCACAGAAATACTAGTATGAGTTGCCTCTGGTCAGTACTAATGGTCAAATGATGATTTGGAATTTTCTGAGAGAATACCAGCTAGCACAGGCTAAACTGTGCAAGGTATCATGCCAGCAATTTAACAGGATAGCTGACTGAGTCCTAGTGCCTGGGCACTTTCCCTGTTTCTGTATAATTTTCAGATAGAAACATAACTACTATAAGTTACTATTATTATTTTTTTTAAGAAGAAATCTGATGAACATTTAGGATTTGTCTAAACTTTCTTCTGAAACTGCACTATGGCATGCTCAAGACCTTTTTAAGAACCAGGTAGAGTCTGAAACAGTGAGCTCAGCAAGCGATAGATTGCCAAGATTCCTCACATTTCAGATTGTGAGGCAAATCGTTAACCTATCTTTCAGGCCCACCAAGACTGACTAGTCAGAAGCTGTCCACCACAGTCTTGTAGGGAAGTCACAGAGAGGAGATAGAGCACAAGTATGTGCCATGAGAACTCTCTGCCTGTCCAGTATAACTTTCTGAGCAATTCATAGTCTATAGATGACAGTTTAATTTAATAATTTTTAAAACACAAAAAAACCAAATAGATTGTTCTTTGGATATCTCCTAATTTTCTTCAAAGACGTTCAAGTGAATAGAGACATTTCATTTACCAAATTAAAATAATGTAACTAATAGTTCTCATAAATAGAAACAGGATGATACTTATGGAGTCAAACTTTTGAAAAGAGCATGTTGTGACAGGACAAGGGACAATTGTTTTAAACTAGAAGAGGGGAGATTCAGGTTAGACATGAGGAAGAAATTTTTTACAACAAGGGTGGTAAAGTAGTGGAACAGGTTACTCAGAGAGGTGGTAGATGTCCCATCCCTGGAAACATTCAAGGCCAGGCTGGACGGGGCTCTGAGCAACCTGATCTAGTTGAAGATGTCCCTGCTCATTGCAGGGGCATTGGACTAGATGATCTTTGAAGGTCCCTTCCAACCCAAACTATTCTATGATTCTATTATTCTATGATCCACATATGAATATAATTCAAGTAGATTGCAACATATTCAGCTGATATATCACAGACCTTTGGCCACTAACTCTTGAAAGAATTGATCCCTGAAGAAATTGTAAGCATTTTCACCTTATGCAGAGACAAAGAATTTAGAACACATTCACTCAGTCTTGGACAGCTGCCATTTTTAGTCACATTTATTTATTACTGTGATAGTTATAATGAGTTAGGCCTGGTTAACATGGCTATTAGCATAAACTTGTGAATTTTAAACAACCTTTTGTTTAGGTATTCAATATATGACCAGCCCCTTGTTCCAAACGACGGAATGAACCTTGCATAGTTTTTGTGAACTCAAGGAAATGGATACACAAACTATGCAAACCACTTGCCATAAACAGCAACACAGAGAGCAACTGTGAAGCCTAAACACTTGACACCAAGGTGGCAGTCTTTATTTAGTCCTGTAATTATGGAAAGTAAAGAATTCTGAGGGAACCCAGGAACCAGAGAGACACTGGGGGACTGATGACCCTGTACCAGGCACAGGAAAGCTGTGTAAGTAAACACTATGTGAACCACATAACTTCACTCCCAGACTGTGCCATCTCTCCCATAGAGTCAAGTAATTTCTAAAATTGCATATATCTGTGATTAAAGTATTTTAGTGTCCAAATCCACTTTTTCTCCATACATTCATTTGGTCTTGGACCATGACAATTGCTTCATTACAGAATGATCAACAAGAGATATTTCTTATAAGAAATTCTTTTCACATGTGACAGGAAAATCAAAGTATTAAAGAAAGAAACAATAAACTAAGAAAATCTTGTCTCAACCTCTAGAATACCCCTGTAGAGTTCCTGAAAGAACATCTAGTAGAAACTCACAGTGGAAGTGAGTCCAAGTTCAATATCAGGTCAGACTGATCAGAAACTATCCACTTGAGTTCAGAATAGCTCCAGAGGTCGAAATTCCTCAACCTCTCTGAGCAACTCCCAATGCTTTATTACCCTCATTGTGAAGAGTTTTCTTGCAAGCTGCCAGTATTTCCCTTGCTTCAAACTGTGCTGCCTCTTGTTCTTTTGCTGTGTACCACTGTGAAAAGTCTAACTCCTTTTTTTCTGTATAACCAGACATTAGAGCCCTGAAGAATGAAATTAAAGTCTCTTAGATTTTCCATCCTTTGGTTTCTCTCCTCCAGGATAAACAAATCTCAGCCTCTAAATAATGTTTTCTGCTCTATTTTTATTGAGTACAGTTGCTAGCTGAACCAAGAAATAGAACCAGAGGTTTGAGAGTTGTCAGAAGGGGTCAGTGGGGCTATCTGGTTCAGGCCACCCAAAGCAAGGCAAACTTGCAAGTTCAATCCAAATATTTATTTATGTATGTATGTATGTATTTATTTATTTATTTACTTACTTACTTACTTATTTACTTACTTATTTATAGAGCGAGCCATAATCTTCAATCTATCATGGATTATAAACTGTCATCTGGTTATTCTTATGTGTAGCACTACCATTTCAGTTAGACTCTTCCATTTCACTTGCCAAGAAAATGGATGAAATGCTGAAGTTAAATCCCTAGCCGTGAAAATTATTTAGTTAGATGAGATATTGCTATTAATCCCTGTTTCATGTAGAGATAAACAAGAAAATCCTCATGGTTCCTTCTGGACTAACATGGAGAAGCCTCCTTGATCCCTTGTGTCATTCCTTAGATTAGCCTCAGTTATTTTAAGGTACCTTGCTAAGCATCCCAAATGCAGGATTCCTGTACAAGAAGAGTAAGTAAACATTTCCAGAGAATGACTAAAATCTCAATAAAGATGATTTGGCCATGCCTGAGGTTAAGCATGCCAGCCTCCCTCTATGGACTATGTAAATATCCCAGGTGACTAAGTAATTTAGATACCTATAGTATGGAGGATGAATCCAGGAAAATAGTCTTAAAAAGTTGTTCATCATACTGTGTAGAAAGATCACATTTCTACAAGTTTTAAAAATATATCTCAAAAAACTGTGATAAAAATCTCTCTTGTTATGATATCGCCTAAAAATTCATGTATGGTTGACTAGCTATGACAAACTTCTTATTCAATAACTTTTTAGAACAATAGACCTAACTCCAGAAAATATTTAAATTTGTGCTTAAAAGACATGTTTAAAGTTAATACATAACAAAAAAAAAATCAATCATTGCTTAAGAAGAGTATTTATCTTTTACCAAGTAAAGAAAATTTAAAAAACAAAAAAAGAAAGAAAAAAAAAAGAAAAAAAGTCAAACTTCAAGTAGTTCTTAGTTCCAGTATGTAACTGGATATTTGAAAAGTAGTCTGACAGAATGTTTTCTAGTCCAACTATGTTATTAAATAGCTTCTCAGACAGAAAGTTTCGCAAAAGGAGCTTATTGTTGGATTCTATTTTTAGTGTATTGTCACTCTAGTGTATCTAGCTTACTCAGAATAATATCTTGCTGTTCTTCACTTTGCCAATGTAAGAATCATGTAAAAGGATTCTAAAATATACAGACAAAAAATGTAAAGCTTTCTCAACCTTACCCAACTCTCTTGATTTTGGAAGATAAACTTCACATACTAGTCCCTTACACAGATTGCGTCATAATATATGGGAGGATTTCAAATAAACGACCTCTCAAACTTTTTTTTTTTTTTTTGAGAGAAGGGTAAAAAAATTGAAAGATTTAATAAAGATCCAGTGAATTATGGTGATATGGATTAAGCCCACTTTTTTAACCTGGCATAAAAAAAAATGGATATGCTACTCTATTATTCTGAAAGAGAGGTAATTAAATATAATGTTAAAAAGGTAGCTTGAAATTGTACAGATAAACTGCCTATAGAGAAGAGAATTTCTCTTTTCATGCAGTCACTTAAACTGTTAATTATCTGAAAAAAAAAAAAAAGTTTAATCTTATTACTACTTGATAAAGCTTTATGGAGGAAAGTATAATGGTATGCACCACTGTGAGAAATTATATCTGATCCAATGAGTCTTAAATTCTCTTGCACAGAAAACTAATTTATTCACAAAATTGTATGCAGAAACAAGGAAGGAAGGAGGAAATCAGGTGTTAGGTGCCACAGAGCTCCTTCCACTAGGGGGAGGTGAAACCTCATTTGAATGACTATCAAACGTGGTTATATTAAAAAGGTACATATTTTAAAATGTACCACTACTTTCCCTCCTCTATTTTGGACTTAGCAATGGACTTGAACTTTAATGTTCAAATACCATATCCTAATGCCATCTTTGCTAAGATATTCACCCTTTTAATAAACATTTTGCCTCTTAGTAGGTAACAAATACACAGTCCACAGAAAACAGACAATATTTATACATATAGTCAAAATTTATATATATGTATCTGTATATAGTCAATACTGTGTGATGCTATGTTAAATAGTAACATCAAATAATTTTGCATCTCGAACATCCTCCACATTCAGGATGTTTTACAAACATCTATGACAATAATAGCAATCATCTTTTTTGGGAAAGTATTAAGCTAGTATCAATACTTAAGTCACTTTCAATAGTTCAGGTTTTGTACCATGTGGCCAGCTCTACAAATTCATTTGTGCAAGAATAAGGAGGAAGAGGTTTTATTTCACACTTTTATAACTACTTATAGTACTTACAAATATTGTGGAATACCACAATGGAATACTTTTAACTTCCCAGGTGTTCTTTGGTTTTGTTTTCTATTTTTTTTTTTTTTTTTTGAAAATAAGACATTAACTCTAAATTCCAAACTATATGTGAAGACAGAGAGGACACATTATCACCTTGTTTCTCATGTACAACAGGTTTTTTTTCTTTTCTATTTTAGCCAGTTCTACAATTTGGGCCTAGTGAGCATGCTTGTAAAATATTCTGTCTGGTCCCCCTTTCCTCTTTCACTCCCCCCAGCTTTTATTGATGAGCATGACATCATGTGCTGTGGAATATCCCTTTGATCAGTTGGAGTGAGCTGTCCCAGTAGAGAATATAACCATGTCTTAAAAACACTTATATTTACATGTATTCTAGCAAAAATAACTGTTTTAAGGAAAATTAAATCATCCAAAGACACAGGAAACAAACAAACGAAACAACAATAACAGCAAAAACACCAAAAAAAACCCAACCTGACAATAGTCAGGAATAACATATTTTAAAAATTTTTATTCCTAAAATACATAGGTTGTGAATTGTTATAAGAATCCATTCATGGATACTTTAAGAAGAAATACATATAAAATCTAATCAATCTTATTGATTTTTCAGAAAGACTTTAATTTTTTTTTTTCTTTTTGTGTAATCAATGTTCATCTTCAAAATTAAATCATTACATTTTATCTTTGCTAATCTTGGCAACAATATTTAATTCCTGATATTCAATAATTCTACAATCAGTATGTTTTATTCAGATAGACATTTCATTATTAGATATCTGATATCTTTAATGTGTTTGTGCCTGTATATCTGTGAGTATATGTATGTGTGTATGTGTGTATGAAGTATACATATTCAGATTTTATAGTGTAAAAATAACAATAGGAGGAATTTGCTTAAAAAAAAAAAAAAAAAAGTCAGCCTGAAGGTAAAGCTGTAGGAATAATTTCTAGAGGAGATTAAAGTAAAATAGGCTTTGACTACCTCTGGGAAACAGTAAAACCTTCCTACTTAGAAAAGGTGGTTTCATTCTAGCCAGAGTGACAGTCACAGTCTGCAGCTTTTCCCCAGATTTTCAAAACTGCAGGCTGATCTCTTTATAAGCTACATTTTGTTACACTTTCCTTTGTGTAAAGGAATCTTCTCGTGGCTATGGTCCAATCCAGAGCCCCTGAGACTGGAGAGTGGGGGACTCATGTTCCTCCCCCAGTATGGAGCCTGATCATGACTGCAGAACACATACGTTATCAAAACACTGAGTACACTCTCACATTCTCTCTTTTGGATGTAGTTTTAAAATCCACTAAGGACACGGAAATCACTAGTATTTGTTACATATAAACCACGCATAATGAGTACTATAAAAAGCAAAACAAGCAAAACCAGGCAGATAGCCTTGTCTTTGTCTGGAGCTGGATTATTCGTGTGTAAATTAAACACATACATAAAGGAGAGTTTTCAGGTCTAGGGCCTTAGGCTACCATTTGTGATGTCTGATTTGCAAGAAAATTATTTTCTTAAATGTGCCAATTACTTTCTGCTCAACTTACAATAGCTTCCAAAGAGATCATTAGCCAAATAACAATTACCTTGGGCAAAGAATACCTCTTAACAATACCCAAACTATTTGGCTGATGGAAGCAGTGCTACTTGTTAAACTAAACTGCAGCTTAAAAAAAGGTTTTTAACAAGAGACTTACAATTTTAAGTAATTTCAAATGTAATTTTTTCGAGTGTAATGTTTGGTTATAGGGTTGTTATAACTTCAGCATTAGCAAAATGAGATTTACATGACTATTGAATCATTTGTTTTGGAAAAATCTGATATCCTGCAAATTGAATGTAACAGCTGATGTCTACTTGTATTTTTATTTTAATAAGACCATTAACTATAAGCCAAGGCAAGTGCTAAGAATTCATAATCTTAAATTTAAAAAAAAAAAAAAGAATAATTAATAGAGCTGCTGACTATACACCTGCCACATTAATATAATTTTATGACTATTTTACCATTCAATTATAGGCATGCATTATATACAATGATGCTACAAGTCAAAATAACTACAAATGCTACTAAGGAATGAGTAGCAAAAATTAAATTCAAAACTTATAAATTAAGATATAGCTTATAGATGAACAGAAATTTTTCTGTAGTCCTTAGTAAGACCAGAGCTAATTCATTCTGTATTAAAACTACTGATATTTTCTGCTGAGTACATTGAAGACTAAAATTGGACTAAATTTCTCATAGGCAGAGCCAGGACTAAACTACTACATCACTTTGTTTCCTTTATTTTATTATTCAAACATACTAAGGAATGTGGATTTATGTTTAAGGATGCAGACGTGGCTACAAGGAGTCTCCTAAGTGGGTTTATTGGTGAGAAATCACTTCATTTTAGTCCCCATCTTTTAAAAAAGCATTTTTTTTTTTTCTTTTTTCTTTTTTAAACCAGAGTACAATAAGAAGTAATAATGTTGTGTAACCCTGTATCTCTGTAATATGATTCTGTCATTGCTAGTAACAAGTCATAGGATTTGTACTGAGTTTACAAGGTCTCAGGAATAAAGCTTTGCTTCTGAACTTGTCTTGATCTGCTTGGAACTTTGTTACTTGGTTTAGCAGAAATAGCAATTTTAATTTTGACCAGAGAACAACAGCTAATTTCTTAAACTTTTCTCACCTTTTTACATTACAGACATACTTTTTAATAAAGATACACATAACAACTTGAGTCATCATCCCTGGAGGTGTTTAAAGGAGGTAGAGATGAGGGTCTTAGGGACATGGTTTAGCAACAGAGTCAGGTTAATGATTGGACTCAATGATCTTAAGTGCTTCTTCCAATGAAAATGATTCTATGATTCTATAAGTAGTAATTCTGTGTAGAACGTGTGTGACAGTTGTAAATTTCCTGAAGAGGTTAGTGAGGTGAATAGATTAATGATGTGAATCCTATAACACAATTTGGATGGAAAAATCTGGTTTATGCCACAAATAAATCTTTCTGCTGAGTTTAGCCCAATCTAGTAAGCATAGAACTCATGGGGAATATTGCTGCTGAATTAACCCACCTTTCAATCAACAGTTTAGTTACATATGAATAATTACCTTTCAACCTTGATCCTTCTTCAGTTCTTTTCACAGGTACTTTTCACTCTTGTCTACCTATTATTAGAAATAATATTATACCTAAAGAGATAGTAAAATAAATAGCACACACACATACATTTATTTTTGTTTAGTTTTTTTTTTTAATGTTATCAATTTAAATTAATTATCAGGCTACTATAAACAGTTTTGCACATAGTAAAGAAAACATACAAGAAAACATGTGGAGATAGCTTTGTGATCACAAGTCTAAATTGATATTTGAATAAAAATAACACTCATTACATTGAAGATCTGTCTGCTGCTATTTTGAACGGGACTATAATGTAATATTATTTTCATGAAAAACGGGGTTCTGAACAATACTATTTTTTCTTATACTTCTTTGGTAATTTGTTGTCAGGTATCTTCTGACACCAGCTGTGTTAACCATCTGCCGATACAATGAGCAGTGGTTACTTGCTGCAATGCAAGCCTCTTCTTCCATATTGCTTGAAGAAAACGAGTAGGAGCTGGGAGTTATTATGTTATCTAGAGAATATGACTGGTGGCACCCTGTCTGTCTGGGGTGGTAGCTTTTGCGTTCTACTGAGACTGAATTTTCAATAATTTCTTCCTGTTTCACCTTCCACCATCTTCTCCTCACAGTTTTTATCTCAGCTATACTGACCTGTTCCTCTAAAACATATCTCAACATATTTCAGATTTTTAAAAGGTAAGTGACCCTGTGTTTCAGGAGATACATCACAAATGTTCTGAATCTTCCTTTTTGATCCATGCGAGTTTGAGGGAGCACCACTGTCTTGTCATCTACTGTGTCCTCTGAGCTCCTTTGTAATAAACCATACCTCAGAATAACTTGTAGGAAAGAATGATTCTGAGGGCAAAAATTGTATGATAGAATTGCATTTCTGTTTGATGTCATGACAGGAACTTGGAGAAGTTCCTCATGATCTGAAAGTTGTTGTCTCTCCTGTACATGGATAAATGTCTGTCACAAACTAGCATACTCTGTGACCTGCAAAACAAATCTGTTTACCCAGTTTCTGAACTGTTACTGAGAAACGTGCCTTCTTGCAGCATGTCACCCCTGATTGCAGCATGCTTCCATGACTGTGTTGTTTTCTCTTAGCTGTTTTATTTTAGCAACTGATCAGTAGATACCAAATTTTCCTAAAAACTACAAGGGCCTAGAATGGAAAGGAGGGAAGTGGCCTAATGCTGTAAAACAGATTATAAAGTGAGAAAAGCTATGTGGCAGACAATGAATATTACACTTGGCATATGAACTGTAATCAGGTTGAGGAACGTAACACGCAAAGCTCTTGGGCTGTTCATCTGGGTCTGATACATAGACAAAATGCATATTTCAACAAGAAATTAGTTTTTCTGCCAAAAAACATCCTGGATGCCTCACCTTTTGAGCAGCCATATAATGTGACCTAATCTTGCTGTACACGCCATTCAAAACCATGGTCTATAAACTTCCTTCTTATGACAAGCAGGGAAGTGATGATGTTGGAACAGAATGTTGCGGTTCCCTCAGGATAAAGCTGCAGATGGTACAAGAGATGTGGAACACAAACCCTACCACTTTTGAGCAGTCAGGCTTCAATGACTATCTGTAACAGTACCATGAAAATCTGACATTCTACTTCTAAAAAGACTTCAGCTCAATACTTAGCAGAACTCTGAAAACTTCAAATGTTCTATGTGAATTTTTACAGAATATCCTTTCTGTCTTCTAGACACATGTAAACTTGATGACCAAATAAGATAAAAATGTATATGGGCTGAGGAGGGGAGTTTATGGGTGTGTGCAGCAAATAGCTACATACTGTATTAAACAAAACTGCTACTTCTTTCCTGAATAGTTTTCAAATTTTTGCAGGTAATTTCTATTATTTGAAAAACTTATTTTGACTCCTATCTGCTTGGGTCAGTGTAGATAATAAATACATACTGAAATATGTCTGCAGGGTTATAACACAAGTGTTCATTCAATGTGTGCCAATAAATAAAACTTTCAGAGCAAGAATTCATTTCACCAGCAGAACTATTTCTGGCTTTTAAATCCACATTTGCAATTCAGTTACATTCCTAAAGATGCTGCACCTTAATGAGCAATTGTTAGTCTATGTATCTCAGTCTGGTGAGTTCTGCATAATCTGAAGTGTTTGCTACTTGTAGATATGTACCATGGGTTGTTAGTCAATGGACTATTTTTAAAAAGTTAATAGAAAAGCCAGTAGCAAAATAACATTTTGTAATTGGAAATGGAAAGAAGAAACATTGCTGTCACAAAAATATCACCCCATGTGGATTAGACTTTGTTTTTTTTTTTCATGTTTCAGATTTTATTTGCTGTCTAGAAAGCTGGGTAATAGTTACAAGATGCATAATAATCTTGCTTTCAGAAGATGCATGAGAATAAGAGAGTTATCAGTCATGCAGTTAACACCTTGATGGCTACACAATAAGGACCACCCCCCCTCAAAAAAAAAAAAAAGAAAGGAAAAGGTAATATCAGTAGATACTCAGTAAATAATTTCACAATATATCTTGATATTCATACAATTTATCTAAATTAGAAAGGATTAAAAAAATGTATAAGATACTTCAATGTATCTCTAAATATTTTAATATCTTAAATATATTTGTAATATTTGTATTGCCATTTGAGTAAAACACACTTAAAACTATAACAAGGGTTTCTCCTAAAATATAACAGGGTTAAAAATTCATTCTGTCCTTCCATTGCTAGTTCAATGACTACACTATAGTCTTAGTTTTTCAAAAAAAGCAACCAAGTATCTTTAGATGTAACAAAATATATTATACAATAATTCAAAAGTTCATTTAATTTAAAATGAAGATATTCAATCCATTAGCAATTTAGATATCTATTAATTTCTTTTGTGTAAGGCTAGCAACTCCAAGACACACAACGCGACAGGAGTTTGTTCTAAACATTATAAGCTCTTGCAAACAACTTCAGAATATCAAGGCATTTTTGTTGTTGTTGTTTTCCTTCATAACAGAGCTCTCTATGAGTCAAAAAGAAGGAAGACTGCATAATGAATAGATATATTCTGTCTATTGGGAGGAAAAATCAAATCTTTGTTAGTTCAACAAGATCTACGTGCAAATATATTGGACTACTTACATTTGCCAAAAATAATGTTTGAATTCTTACTATTTTCAAAAGGAAAACCTCATTTTCAACTATATACTGTTAATTTCATATTAGAATTTGTTGTTGTTGTTTTTTGTGTGTTTTTTAATTTTGTGTTGGTTTGTTTGTTTGTTGACACTGCCTTATTGTCCCCTGTACTTTCCATTGGTGTTTGAAATCAAGGATATCAATTAGAATTAGGTAGGAAAGAAACTGATTTTGAAAGATAATTGTTTTAGGATAAAAACTAAATTCTGACTAAGACATACATAAACCTGCTGTAGCTTCAGGTTTATCAAAATTTCAAACAAACCTGATGTGCTTCACTAAGATGGTGTATGATTAGTTTTCCTGCTATGACACTGTACATTAACAAACAATATATATAAAAATAAAAGTCTTAGAGTCCACTAATAGATGATTAATTAACACAGACATTTAAGTCATGTAGAAATGAAAGGGCTGAGAAATAAAAGATTAAGAAAGAACTGAAATGCACAATAGTAGTGGACTATTGACCAAAGATGGATAGATTTTTTCTTTCCCCAGTAGAATGATATGTGCTAATATATATATATATATACACATATATATATTTAAATCTCATTTAGTGTAGCTTTGATGAAGTTGAGCCTGTTTAACATTTTTTCAGTAAGCAACAGACTAGCATTTAGCCTGCTAACTGAGACACTTACCTGACTTATGACAGGAGTGAGTTTAGATCCTTGTACTGCTGTTCATCAAGTCACAATTGTCAGTAGAGTACTCAGCTCACCCTGTAGTACATATCCACCTTTAACTGACCTTTCATTTATTTTTAGATTGTGTTACTTGTGTCAACTGTAATTTCAGCTTGTTTACATGTAAGTGTACAGATACTTGAATAGATTTGAGGTATCCAAGACACATGCACATGACCAATAGATGCAACGTGGGATGTACTGTAGACCTGTACTCTGGTGGACTTGTGCCTGGAGGTCAGAGTATCTCATGAGACATACCAAATTTCACCAGAAAGCTATGAGGGAGACACTAGATATAGTGGAAACCTTTTTCAAGTGTAGACACATGAATATAAATCTTGAAGCCAAATTCCTCTATGAGTGTTTTTCAGAAGAATTTAAGCTGTGAGGAAATCTTGAAAACCAGCAACAGTTGGAAACAAGAATACACCTTCATTTATGATTTTACATGATGGAAAATGCTGTTAACTTGAGCCATGTATTATGACATAAGCTGTAGTGGCTAAAACCAATGGAAAATGTTACAGGTATGCTGAAAGTTCTAAAAGCCTTAAAGTTGGATGGAGAGAGATTAGAACATAGTTTTAAATTCTCATAAAAACTCTATGAATTTTTGCAGAAAGAAGGGGGATGATTAAGGTAGCCAAATGTATGACCTACAAACATGATGATAGTGGAACATATGTTGACATTATTAGTAAAGGTAAGGAAAAGAAAAAAGGTAACTTATATTTAAGTAAGTAATCAAGTATGTGTAAAAACTATACTAACATGTAAATAGTCTAAGTACAGGTGCCTGATTTTTTGTTAAGGAAATTATAGGAGTGAAAAATAAAGCAAAGAACACCATAAACTTTCAAGTTCAGCTTTTTGTTGTTGTTGTTTAATTAAACAAAATCAACATGGGAGACTTGCATGTAACCACTACAAACTTCCTTAAAAGATTCCCAGAGGTATTGGATAAATTTGATTTCTTTTTGTTGTTACTATTTATTAAATCTCCTGCTAATTTGTAAAAAAAAGGTAAATTCATGTCCAGTGTCATTACTTCTTTCCAGTAGTATTTTTTCCCTAGGGAGAAAACCACTTGTGTCTAGGAACGTGTTCAGGTGGGTTTTGCACGTCTCCAGAGAAGGAGATTCCACAACCTCTCTGAGCAGCCTGTTCCAGTTCTCTGGCACCTTGCTCTGGCACCTTCAAAGTAAAGAAGTTCCTGCTCATAATCAGATAGAACCTCCCGTGCTTCAGTCTGTGCCCATTGCCCCCTGTCCTACTCCTGGGCACCACTGAAAAGAGTCTGGTCCAATCCTCTAAACACCCACCCTTGAGATATTTATAAACATTGATAAGATCACCTCTCAACCTTCTCTTCTCCGTGCTGAACAGACCCAGTTCTCTCGGTCTTTACATATAAGAAAGATGCTTCAGACCTCTAAATGCAATTAATGATGATCTTATTTTTTTGTAATTGAACTAATAAATTGCATCTATAATTATATTTGCAACCTCCTTCCCCCGATGTAGAAATTATGTAACAATCTGAGGGTGATATATTATATGGCATTTTTAAGATAGTTGGGGTTTTTTTTCCCTTCACAGCTTTCAGATTCTTGTTATAGTGTAGTACCTTTTGCACTGCGTTACTGTCTTTTTCTTTCATAGCTCTGGTTTGATTTCTATCTTAGCACATTGGTTGATCATGGGTTTTGTGCTACATTTCTGATCATTTTTTTATTTCTTTGCTTCTGGGGCATTTAACAAGGTTTTCTTAGCCTTTCGGGTTCAATGAGCTTGTGAAAGTTGCAGCAGTGTCAGTTTCCAATCTTCTGTTTTGAGAGGTAGAAGGAACTGAGATGGTTGGGGGCCACTGGGCAGCAGTCAGCTGTTACAGTATAAGAAGTAATAAATGTTTCGGCTCACTGAAGAAGGTAAAAAGAGAGCACAGAACCCAGCTCACAGTGGAGCAAAGAAATATTGACTTTGTAAAAGTAAACAGTATATATGAAACATAGAGGATTTCTCAAAGTAGTACAGAGATTAGATCAGACCTCAACTAATTTACTACATACCACCCACAATAACTATATGGAATTATTTCTTTCTTGTACCATTTCAGGGTATTTGACTCTAGATAGCTTGATAAGCTTTTTTTTTTTTCTCTTCTTTTATTCCCTTTCACTCTGTTACCTTTGAAACCTTTACAACGTTATTTTAAAAGCTAAATCATATGCTATCTAACAACTGGCACATTAGTTGAGAGACTGCATTTACCTGGTAATTGTTGCAAAAAAAAATGTAATTTTTAAAATAAGGGAAAAGGTACTATCAGTAAAACACTTTAGGACTCAGTTAAACTTGTAATCACAGGAAAAAGGTCTGAAAACGAAAACAAACAAAAAGTTTTTGCAAAATGTTTTGTATATTTAGAGTGTGTAGTGGCCTTTAGCAAAGATGAACTAGAATTGTCTGCCTCTGTTGTCAGTAGTTTGAAATAGTCACAGCATCAAAATGAAGGCAGATCACTTAATACCTGCTACAACGCTGTGTAGAATAGCAGCTTCACCCTGTAGAAATCTGAGACAGCCCTGCAGCCTCACACTTAGTATTGGTTTTCTACTAGCAAAATTATTTCGATCCTTATAAACAACTGTGTCAGTCAGTAACTTAAAATGCTACATATTTCCTAATCTTTTTCCTGTTTATATTACTGTGGAAAAACCCCAATATTTCAATTGTAATTGCAGAAATGACTGTTTTTGATAGATATGCTGTAAGTGGAGCACTGTGCACTGCAGTCCTCCTTTTTGAGACAGCAAAACCCTTGACTGTGATATAACATAATGCAGAGTTCAAGATTGCAGTTTCTAACCCATGACATTACATCTTCCTGGGATTGTAGAGCAAGATAACAAATATGACTGGAAGGAAGGAAATTCAGAACAGAATGCTTTTTTAAATGTGAAATAAATTGCTAGATTTGAAGTGTGTTTCAGATTGTAATAGCTCTGTCTGTCCGCAACATACTAATATTAATCCAGTATAACCATGTGTTAATGATATTAAAAAAAAAAAAAATGTTTTATGTTGTTCCCCACCCAGAATTCTACAGCTGGCTTTGAATCTTAATATGACAATTTTTATTTAATGTATTTGAGATTTGGATACATTCTGCCAGGGAAGCTTTTCATTTTCAATGCCTTTATCTGCCCAGCACTGGCTTTGCAGAAACACTGTTCACATATGTTTCACGAGAAAAACAAGAGGGCATTTTGAGTGCTGTAAATGGGAACCTAGACAGTGACCTACCAACTAAATCTCTCTCCTTACAGGAGTAGTTATCAGCATCTCTTCTTCCCATGTATGGGGACAGTTTTCCCGTAGCCACTATGTTGAATGCTAGTGACTTTGCTCCCTTTGTGGTAGTTCTGTACACGATGTGAGTGTGTGACTTAATTTGATGTGAAGGTAGCAGTAAAGATGAACTTCCCGTCTTCTGCTTTCACTTCGCCTCTGCTAGTCTGTTGCGGCAGACTTTTCCTTGATAGTCTTTTTTTTTTTTATTATTTTTGTTAAGGAGCCACGGCTGGCTAAGATAAGCTAGACAAGAAGGAAGATATATATTATCACAATTATTACCGGAAGGCCAGTTGAGAAAATTAAGTTTTAGGGAAATGAGGGTGGGAGGTGAATCATGACAGCACAGCTTCTGGATGAGAGAGTGTTAATTTTGAAACAAGTGATTTACTTGTTTATTTTGAACTTCCAAGTTATAATGTGTGATTTTGTCACTCTTGGAAGAGGTTTAAATTTACTTTGACCAGATCTTCTGCACAAGTACTCTCTAGAAGTACAGTCTGAGAGATTATTAAAAATTTTTTTCTTCTTAGAAAAATGAAAAACTGTCTTTTATTTTCAAGTAATTTGAATATATAACAGTTTGAACTTATTGTAGTTTGAATCTATTGTTTTAGGTGTTCAGCGACAAAATCACAGGCTAAACAAATGTACCTGCTAATATATGCATTGGTGCTACTTTTCCATACAGATATCTAATCCTATTGATATCTGTGCCCATTTCTTATGTATATTCACTCATGCCTTTAGTTGTTTGCATTTGTCTTTGAGTTAGCTAACCTACAAAACCCTATATTGCACAGAAAACCCCCCACCTTGTAACATACTACTGTTACACTGTACACAGCATGCTGCTTTCTGAATGCCTCCTCTTATTATATTTATGTCAATGCTGAGTAAGGAATTTAGTGTGAATGAACACTAGATTAGCATCGTGTTCAACATCGTGAATGTTTTGTTCAAAGTTAAATTTACAGAAAAATAAAGCTTTGCCCTGCTGATTATTAGAGGGTTTTTTGTCATGGTATAATAGTTACGATTCAGATGAAAGACTGCAAAATGCTGTCTTAAAAGCAGTGGAATTTATTATCTTTTTTTTTTTTCCTGTTTGTCCGATTTCAAAAATACTCTTACTTGCATGTCTGATAAGAATTTTCTCATTAAAATTCAGCTTTTTCTTCCATTAACTTCTCCTCAATTACTTTGTGTATTGTGCTTAACATGATGCTATAGAACGTTGCCTCCCAGAAGGACTGTGACATCTTATTCTGTTGTAGCACCTAGATTAACTTGCTTTGAAATTTTGATTATAATATAGTTTTCCAGTTCCTCTGGAGCTTTCCTAGTTGCATACTTAAAGCTCAAAAATTAATGTTTCCATCTCCATACTAGTCTATACTGGGGTTTTGTTGTTGTTGGTGATGTCGTTTTTTTTTTCCTTCAGTGAATAGGTCTTCCCTGCAGCTATATAATTATTAAATATTATTTTATGTTATCATTATTTCAACTTCTAATTCAATGTTTATGTTATCCTTATTTCAACTTCTAATTCAATGATCCATGAAAAATAGTTTATTTCAAAATGCTTCAAGTTTTCATACCCAATGCTGGCTGTGTATTGTAACCCTGAAATAAGAAAAATAAAAAATGAAACAAAACAACATAAAACACCAAGAACCCAAAACCCCAAACAAACAAACAAAACCACTATATCTCAACCACTTCTTAGGAGAAAAACAAGTTTCAACACAATTCTGATAAATGCTGAGGTATGTTTTCTTAGTTATAGAGCATCCTAGCTTGAAACAGAAATAGTGTGGCCAGCAGGACTACGGAAGTGATTGTGCCACTGTACTCGGCATTGGTGAGGTCGCACTTTGAATTCTGTGTTCAGTTTTGGGCCCTTCAACATAAGAAGGACATTGAGGTACTCGAAAGAGTGCAAAGGAGGGCAACAAAGCTGGTGAGGGACCTGGAGCACAAGTCTTATGGGGAGCGGTTGAGGGAACTGGGGCTGTTTAGCCTGGAGATGAGGAGGTTGAGAGAAGATCTTATTGCTGTCTAGAACTACCTGAAAGGAGGTTGCAAGGAGAGTGTTGTTCTCTTCTTCTAAGTAGCAAGTGATGGGACAAGTCGCACCAGGGGAGGCTTAGATTGGACATTAGGAAAAAAATCTTCACGGAAAGGGTTGTCAGGCATTGGAACGAGCTGCCCAGGGAAGTGGTGGAGTCACCACCCCTGAAGGTGTTTAAAAGGTATTTAAATGAGGTTCTTAGGGACATGGTTTAGTACTAGAGTTAGTTTATATTTGGACTCCATGATCCTCAGGGTCTCTTCCAACTGAAATGATACTATGATTTTATGATTCTATGATCTGGCTCACTTAGTAAATTCAGATAGTTAACCAAACTTTGGATGCTTGGTCTCAGGATATCTGAACCTCTTGCTTTGGGAATCTGACATAAATTGTGTGCCACTTGAGATTCTCAATAACCTTTTGGTTTTGGGTGAGTCAGATTTTTTCTTTTTTTTTTTTTTTTTTCAGTGTTGCTTAAAACAGACTCTTCAGTGTAGAAAAAATATAGTACAAAAATGTTAATAGAATTCTTCCAAAGAAATAAGTCCTGATCTCTTTTAGGTTTAAGGGAAAAGAATGAAAATTTGTCATCAGAGGAGCTAGTGTTGCGATGTAGTGAAGATGTTTAATTTATGAACACAGCATAGGATCTTAGTCAATGGTTGCATTTCCACCGTCATTTTGTTTCATTTTACCATTGTTTCAGAACACCTATCTGTATTCTACACCATCCACTGCTCTGATGCAATCTAATGTTTCTTTCCATGCATACAGCTTGGAGTGTGAGAGAGGCTAGAGTAAACCTGGATCCCGCCCTAAAAAGATTCAGGCTTGAATACAAAACTGTACACTGGGACCAGGTATTACCTAGACAAGAGCCAAAAGGATGACAAACTGACAGGCTTCACTCACTTCTCCTTCCCCTAATAACAGACAAACTAATTCCATACATATATCATGTTGCTTCTTTGAAAATATATCAAGCCCTGCTTCCAGTCTGTCCTCCACATGGAAACCAAGATTAGATTTGCCCAAGAAATAACCCCAGTGTATGAGAAATTGATCTGTGTCTTTGTTTCTTTATTGAGTTAACTTTAAATACACTTTATTTACTATTAGTTTGTTCAGTGTTTTTGTATCAGGCATATAACATGATTGGAAGTTCCTTCATTTTACTGCTAGAGTCAGTACAATTGGTAAAGCAATTTGACATCATGTATGAAGAAAAACAAAATAGTATTTATCCCCTACTTTAGACATGTATTACTTCTTCTGAAAATAAAACTTTGTGAAGTAAAAACAGAGAGCACATAAGAGGTGACATCTGTAGCATTCAATGTTTAATTTTAGATTGATCAAGTCATTACAAGAAACCTACAAGGTTAGCCTGCATACCGCAAAGTTTTTATTTATGTTTCAAAAAAAAAAAAACAGCACCAAGTCACAGGTACAAAACCAAACAGGATAGTATGGTAGTGTTTTTCTGTGATATTAACGTAGCACATAGTCATGCTTTCTAAACATCAGTCAGTAAGAAACCGTAAGAAAAAGCAAAGCAGAAATAGAAAAAAGTTGATTCAATGATTTCATTAAGTAATCAACACGTTGATCACATTTTTCTTTAAACTTCACCCTGTTCTGTCTCATCTTTCCAATATAGAAGGCTTAACTTTGCATGACACCAGATGTGTTTATAATTCCATGCCAGCTGCTGATACTGTCTATACAGAATGACATTTCTGAAATTTTGATTATATTTGAGATGTCAGGCAAGACTTTGCTACTAGTGTAAGTAAGGAAAGGCACTGTAGAAGACTTTCAGAGGTAGGGATATATATGGATTCTTTGTGCTTTTTTAGTGGTGTGGAAAAGCTCAGAGCAGCAGGAGGAAAAGAAGGAAAAAAATATTGTATTATTTGATTTCATGAGTCAAAATTAACAGATACTTGCTTTATATGTTTGCTTGGCCTTCAGAACACTTTTCATATAATCTTGAAAGTGTTTTGTGTTTTTTTCTTTTTTATTTCTTTCTCTTTCTACTCTTTTTGACACTTTACTGTATAATGTATGAACAACACACATTTAAACATCATTTTCATGGTTATATGGCAGTATAACTATTGATTTCCCCTATGCATTAAAACAAACACTCATCTTAAGTAGTAAGCACACAACATTTTTATAAAACATATTCATGGTTAAAAGAGGTGTCATATTTTTTCTTTATCTTTTTAAAACAGCACATTTGAACTGCTTTTAGCTCCTAGCTGATCAGTTTCTAAACAAGATGCTTCTGAGTACAATTTATTTTACTACACTAAGCAGTGTACTCTCTTTCACTCCTTTTTTCCTTTTTTTTTTTTAAGCGTGTGAAATATTCCTTTCTGTTATCATTGTAACCCTGTTTTTTATTATTTATTTCTAACTTATAACCTCCTGTCCTATCATTTTTTCTTCTATTTTTATGCAATATGGTTAGACTGCTGCTCACCTACCCTATTATCCTTCTCTTGTCACCTCAGATCTTTGTTTCATCATTTCTTTCCTATTCTTTATGCTTCCACTGTCATCTTCTGTTTTCACTTTGTAAAGGAACTTTGTACCGTTGCCTGCACCTTTTACCGTTTTCCTGAAATGAAGAGCCCGCACTCTGTCTCAACATTAATGAAAACCTTTTGTCATTTACCTTTCTCTCCTGTTGCTCACCTTTATTTTTCCTGTCTTCCCATGTTAATAATTTCAATAATATTTGTAGGCATATGTTGATGTACTTTTTTTGTACTTTGAAAAACATATATGGCAAGGACATCCATTGTGCAATTCATCTAACCTATTTTAGATTTTTACAATGTCGATGTCCACACATTTTTTGATCACTTTACAGATTGAAGCTGATGTTAGGATGTTATATGATAAACTGCTCTAATAAACATTTGAGTCAATGGACAGTTCTTCATAAGACTACTCACAGTTACAATCTTATCTGTGAAACATTTGACATGAAATTAAGTAGTACTGGTATACCTGTATATTTCCATACAGTGTAACAGATATTTAGTTTCACTATTTATGTTTGCATTTCATGCCAGATTGTGCAGAGTAGTCTTGATTCTCTGACCTTGACACCTAATTGATGAGGCCACCATATCTCTCTAGACTGTTTGCTTTTTTTCTAAAAGGGTGTTGGAGCTGGCATGTTCCCATGCTATAGTTGTGTTCTGACACAAAATAAAGATGCAGTAATATGGTAGTCCTTGGTCTGGAAATTCAGAAGCACTTCCAAATCCAGTAACATAGGTATCTTTCACACAGAGTACAAAGCTTCTTCTGAATTTTTGTAAATTTCCAGAAGTTTAGGAAAAGGAGTATTTTAATTGCATCTTGGGTCTGATTTACAATGGCTCTTAGTCAGCAATTAGCTAGGCCAAAGTTATGTAACGTCCTGGGAACTTATTATACACAACATTACTTGGATCATGGGTCAAACTTTCAGAATCACTTCCAGGCACACAGAAGTATATGTGTTTGGACAGGTGCATATAAGTGTTGTATATGTGTTCATATTTAAGCATGATTAACAGCAGGCAACCAGAGGTTCTTAACTGAGGTATCCAAGTTAACAAAGCACATGGACTGATTTATCCTGGACTACTGAGGACCAGGAAAAAAAGAACATAAACATCTACAGCATAGTTTGAATATAGTAAGTATTTAGTATTCCTCATTAACTACTGTCTCTCCTTGAATGGGTTGCACTAAGTTACTTGAATAATCATGGTCCATTTTAATAAAAAAAGGAAACATTTTAGCTTTATAATAATCAGATACCACATCTTTGTAAAACAGTGTAAAAGGCAAAGAAGATTACATAGTAAGGCAATGTACAAAAAAAGTATTGACTGAAGACAGACAGTAGAAAGAACACAAACTAATAAATATGAGGTTCAGTATTCCTGTTTGTATGTCAAACTGCGTTCTAGCTATGACAGACAAGTTAACAGATCAGAGGTGAAATTTTGCAGTGTTCTATGTATGCAGAGTTGAAATGAATGTCAGTACTTGTAATAAAATGAAGAAGGCCATTAAGAGTATTTTGACTGAATACTAGTCAGCAGGCTTAGCTTATAATTTATAATGATACAGTTACTTGAACTTGGGGCTGTAATGAAACATAGAGTAACTACAACCTACCAAACACATCAGAAAAAGCAAAAACAATAAAACCCCTTAAAATTAGGAGCTGCTGACGTTCTAAGGTCATACAAGCCTTTAAACTCTGCTAGGCCACGGATCATTTTTGGAACTGAGTGGCTGGAGTCAATTTGTAATGCAAACCACATTTTTCTCAGTATCAAGAGAAACTCTTCTGTTGCAATTGGCAAATCAGTTCTAAAATAAAACTGACAACCACTGTCCACATTGCATGGTAATTTATGTCAGTTTTTCAAGATTATTTAACTTCTCTTGCCATTTATTTAAAAGCTTGAGGAACAGCTATTGAAAAAGCTGCCAGTCTGTTCCTCTGCACAAGAACCCTGCATTTACTTCTCTGAAAAGGAGAAATTCAACTAGCACCAGAGACTGAAACTAATGTTGTAGAGTATATGCAGGGGATATGCAATAAAGGTTTGTTATTTATTGTTGTTAAATAAAAGTATTTATTTAAAAAAAAGTATTTAAAACCTATATTTCCTTGTCACCTGAGGTGCTTTAATTTTTTCAAAACAAAGATATAGCTTATATCTTCTTTTGACAAGTATATAATCTTTCATTTTTCAATGATTTTTAAAAGAAATTTTTCAATGAATTAAAAAAAATAATAGGACCGTGAATCACAAATTATAAGAATTTTATTTTACTGAAAGAATCCATCTTTCTTTGTTCAGCCAACCTGTCTTTATTAGTATCATTCAACTATGTTTTCAGAATGTATCTTGAAGGATGTTTTGAATACAAAAGCTAGGCTATACAGCATCCTCACTGAAAATAGAGGTGATATATTGTCATAGGGTATCTTACTTCTCTAATATCTCAAATAAATTCCAGTTTTAAATTTGTTCAGCAGTTTCTAATGAATCCATGATATTATTGAAACAATTACAAAAGAAGGTCTACACAATAAAAAAAATTTAACAGTTCTTAAATCTGAGCAAGACTAAGCAATAAACCCATGCTTACCACTGATTTCCAATAACTAATGAAATTATCTGGCATGATTTAATTTTCAAATATATTTAAATATACATGTTCATACATATTTTATTAAAGTAGCTCTATTGTAATGACAGAGTCCCTTTACTCTGACGAATGATCACTTTACTCTGATGCATAATATAAAACAGTATCCATCTTGAAAGTTTTCTGAATAAATTATCCTACAATTTAACTTTGACACACAGTGTGAAAATATGCCTCCTAAGCTCTGTCTTAAGTGGCATTTCCAATTATTAAGTGGGTTTTTTATCCCATATGAATAGGTCTAGGAAGTTTTAAAACATATATAATATATATGGTAATAAACACCAATTAAACATGGTTTTGATGAATAGAATATATTAAAACAGAGTTAAATGTTAATAAGAGAAGCAGCAGAAAAAGCAAATGGTCCCAAGGAAAAGAGTTTGTTTTGCAAAAATGAGATACAGTAGAAAAAATTATAAGCAGAGAAAGCTTTCGTATTCTTACCTACCAGGTTGGCAGGTGGGCTGCTTTAGAATATTTTTATGACTCACCAATGTGTTAGTACCACTGCCAAAGGCAGATGGATAAAAATGCCAAGCATATGTGAAGAAGGTCAACAGCAAAGATTTCAAGAGAAAGAAAATGCAATGCTTTGTTAATATTTTTATAGTAGTCTGTGATAAAACTACAGGAAGTTGCCTTCTTAAGATGACTGGGAAGAAAAACCTGAATACAATGTCATTTTTGTGGTTTGTATCATAAAGTTAAGTTGACTGTACATTAGGTCTTCTACTTTTTTACTTTCATTTTTTTCTCTTCTCCTCTGAACTAGTCCTGAATAGAACTACAAGAAGTGTTTATTTATAGGTCTCCATTTTATAAGTGACAAATAGTGCCATAAACATGGACTTCTCAAAATATGCAATAGAGAATTCTGGTGGAATTTTAATAATAACTGAACTAAAGAACACTTATGAAGAGACAATTTACTACAATATGGTCTCCTACTCTACCAGATTGATGTGAATACATTTTTTCTAATTGTTTTTCTCCTATGAAAATAAAATGCTAGTACATACACGTGTTATTATATTTGTAAGCCAAATCCTTACGCTAATGATGAATTAGGCATAGAAGTAAGCTTTTTGTCCTTTTTCATTAGTATCTCAGTAAGAAGATTCTGGACTTTGGTTGCCTCCCCTGCCTCTTTGAAGCATTCAGACACCAACCATTATTTGAACATTATAAGAACAGAGGTCTCCTATTATACATAGATTTAGAGTTTTGGTTTTTTTTTTTTGTTCGTTTGTTTGTTTGGGTTTTTTTGTTGTTTTATTGTTCTATTTTATTTTGTTTTGTTTGGTTGTTTGTTTGTTCTTATTTGTTTGTTTGGTTGTTTTGTTTTGTTTGTTTGTTTGTTTTTTCCACTCCAGCTCCAGATTAGTCCTTTTCTAGTAGATTCACAAAGAGGGCATTTCTGCTCTGATCAAGTCTGGTGCTAAAATATTTGAATGGCTGATGTTATGATCGGGAGAAATTAATAACAGAAAATCTGTTAAATTTTACATAGAGAGTTTGCCTAATAACTCAGATCATTTTCTGTGTATTCACATGATCAGCTGCTGGTAAAACTATGTTTTTTTACTTTTTTTTCTTATTTATAATTTGATTGGCTTTGGTCTTCCATACCTTTTTATTTTGATTTGATTTTGATTTTTTTTTGTTTGTTTGTTTTTTATTTTTGACATAAATTTGTTTTCAGCAGCAGGAAGATGATTTTGGCTTAACATTCATTATTTGGTTTGTCCGGTATATATGGTGATCTCCAATACCAGCAAGTAGATGTGCTCCTTAGCATGTAGTATAGCCTATTTTAGACATAAAAATGTCAGACCAGAGCAGGGTTTTGGTTGATTCTGGCTATAGCATGTAGTGTCTCTACCTATACTAGGGCCAGTTGGAGTCTTCCCAAGCATATTGGTTCAGTCATAGCTCTGGGATCACTCTGTTGTCAAGTCCTTAAAGAATTCCTTATTCCGGACATATGAATAGCCTTGACATAAGTTTGAGAAATATTTTGATTGCATTAAAAAGTTGCTTTATGATCAGAAAGGGTTGCCTTTTAGTAGGTGGGTTCATTTTATTAGGTAGTTCAGTTCGAATGAGACAAGGGGAATTCCGGTCATGAACCAAGGGATGGTTTGTTTATATTACAAAGTTGCATTAATTAGTGTATTTGCAATTGAGGAGACAAATTCTGTCAGCTACAGACTGGTGTTTCCCTGCACAGGAATCAAAGAGGTTTGGGAGGCACAACATGTCACATTGCCTTAATCCAGAATTTTAGCAGAAATGCAAACTTTGGACTGGGAGAGGGAAATCTCAAGTGGGTTTTGCCTTGTAGCACCAGTTTACTAACTGATTGTGGTGAAACTTCAACAATGCAGTTATCAGACTAAAATGAAGGAAGTTTAGTGAGAGATCTTTGCACTATTCTCAACTTCTACCTTTGGTAGTAGTCACTTGTTGGCAGGAATCTTCCCTAAAAATGTATCAGTAAGCAGAAATATTTGTCTGCTGCAAGAACAACATGTTTTTTCCAAAATAGATTTAAAGTGTCTGTCATGGTCTTCACTTGCGTAAGCATTTTATATCAGACTTAAAAGCTGTAAATGACTGAAAAAAGGCATTGCTTAAGGATGAAATTGCTGTGCACTTCAGAATTTTCTAGAAGAGAGAATTCACAAATACCACTCTTTACCTTGTGTTTTCCTTTATAGATACATGACAGACATATATAAATCATGACCATGGACATTATCATCTTTCTCCATATCCTAGAGATATTTGGTATCTAACTATTATCAGAAATGCGGACTAAGATCTAAAACTTGACTGGGGATTTGAATATAGCTGCAGCCTACGACAGAACAGATGGCACCGTTTTGTCCATTCTTGCTGTCAGTGATGTACAGAACAATTCTAGTCACAGCTGTAACAAGCAGGCTTAACCAGCATATACTGCAATATATTGTATGAAGACCAAAGTTGCAGTACTAATCACTGGGCAAAAATTAAAATAATTGGATAATCCAGCTTCTAAATGGCTGAATGATGCATTTTAATCCAAACCATCTGACATGCCTGAGGACTTATGCTGATGTAGCAATTTACTCCATGATTTTGGGGTAGAAGAAGGTGATGAATGTTCCCTAATGCTTTTTAGTCTGATAATATAGTTGTATTATTCATTACAGTGTTTCATAATAAATTTATGTAATACCCCAAAGGAATCATTGGCAGTTCAAGCAAAGCAGTATCTCTCACCAAACCTCCATAAGATACCTTATAAAACCAAGTTCCTTGAGGCACCAATTTATAGAAGTGGCTACTAATGCTAAAAGCACTGTAAAGCAGAACATTTTCTGTAACAAGATTAAATTTATTTTCTTAGTCCAGAACAGTTCTCCTCGTAAAGCATGTGTTTGCAATGGCACACATTAATAAAACATTCTTACAAAATCATTATTTTGAAGCTTTATTGCTTCAGGCTTTAAACTCATGAATTTTCACATCTAGATATAGAAGTTCAAGTGGGAAATCACTAAACTGGTATGCTTGAGCTTGTCATACTGGTCATTCAGTGGATAACATTTATTTTAAATCAGTAACAGGTTTTATTTGAGGAAATACACCTATTTCTATTTCTTGTTTCTATATTATTCTTTAAATACAAATATAAACTTTTCATTCATGTTGTGTGTTTATTTTTTATAGCTTGACAGTGTCTCCAGATAACAAGTTTTTGACCACCTTTTTTTTATATTTTCCTTTTTCACTCAGAACATGCTTCTGTTTTCTGCTAGTTGTCTAGGATTAATTTTCAGAAAGGTGGTAACACCTTAAATGGCTCCATTTTTGAGCTAGGATGGAAGACATATCAGATAGAAAATTACACCAAAAGGTGGATTAAAAAACTGAAATTGTTGCCTTTCATCTGCTCTTTACCGGGGTTTCTGTGAGGCTCTTGATGCACACTTCATGGCAAAAGGAGTTCATTCTCACTGAGATGAGCTGTCACCCCTTTGACATTCTCGTAGAGGTTTGTCAACAATGTTTAGAAAATCCACTTGGAATTATGTGACTTAAAAAACAAAACAAAACAAAACAAACAAACAAACAAAAACCAAAACAAAACAGCAAAAACACCCTTGAGTAATCCAAGAGATGAGCAAGAGGCTAATAACTGAGTGATCATTAAACTGCGTTTCTAAATTCTATGTTAAGATCTGAATTACTAAGTGAGCCCTTCTGATGGACAGACCCGTTTAAACCCACTAGGATTTAATATAGAAGAAGAGATTCTAATCTCTCATGTTGGATTCTGGAATCTAGCCTGGAGAAAACAATACTGCAAAATTCATCATTACTTGCATCCTTATAGGTACTTATTTCCCTCTCACACCAATGGGAACCGAATTTGTAGGTTGAGTTGAAAATCTCACTTTTTGCATTAGAGAAAGTGAAGATTGTAATGCAAGCTTGTAATGCTTGAAGCTTGTGATTGTTCCACACTACACTGCACTTGTGCCACCCTGCCACATACATATATGATATGATATATATTATACAATATAATGTGATATAATGTAACATAAAGTAACGTAACATAGCAACCTGGTTTAACTGTATAAGATGGAATGGTAAACCTCTATTACCCTGGAAAATGTTTTCCCATTAGGAAATGCACAATTTAAGTAAAAGGTTGAGGGTGGGGAGGGGTGTGCATGTTGTTTTTTTTTTTTAAAGTAACAAACCTGTATAGAATCTTAGATTTGATCAGAACATGAAAAAATAGTGGCAAAACAATGTCAACGTTTAGAGGTACAAGATCACTAAATTACCTTTCTGGATACGAGTGTATCTGCCTAATCAGTATTCTACTAGATTTCAAGAGAATCAAAAAACCCTGAAAGCTTTTGTTCCTGGAGCTATCAAACTTTTATCCAGATGGTCCTCTGCCATCCATATGTGCTAAAATTATATTTATATCATTCATTATGATATGACATCACTGGATTAATTACAGGCACTCCTTACTCGTAAAACATCTTTTTAGTAATTAAAGCAATCTAGGAAAAGCAAGGAGGCAAGTCAGCAAATCTGATCAGTAATGTCTCCAGCGACCATGAAGCACAGCATGAGAACCACTATACTAAACTGCATTAACATTTTTCTGGCCTTTTTGTTTATACTGTAATGCTCTTTTATCTAACATTCTCTTGATGCTAGAAGGATGAATTACTTCATGCATTTATCAAATAAAAAATCTCTATCTTGCACAGGTCTACCAGTCCCTTAAAAAGTGAGAATGACTTTCAATGTACTGAATTTGGTAGTAAGATTAAATTGTTATAATTTTATTTTTCAGCAGTTACATTCTGACAGATATTTTAAAAATATGTAAAAAAATGAAATAAAAATAATTCCTGTTATACATCTACAGTATATGAAGATATTATTCTAAAAAGCACTCTGTTATTCCCCTATTTTCTTGCTGACATTTTTACCACAAAAAAGCTTTGCCAAAACCACTTCATTTGTATATATATTCCTCCAAAACTAGAAAAATACTGTGCTGAAGTGATTCTCTGTATGGTACTACCAATTTGTAATAAGGGATGAAACAATGATAAGTCATTGTGAACAAGCATTCTGGTTTTCATAATTAGCTATTTGTGCACAGTAGTAGAGACGATTGATAAAGCTCACCTACCAAGCTGGATAAAATATGCTCTGTAAAAGCGGAAGTTGCATATCTGGCAAACCAGAATTATATGTACATAAAAGAGACAAGTTTTAAGTCAATTAAAGTTTCACTTTTTTCTTTTTTTTTTTTTTTAATTAGTTTAGTGTGCTTAAGGAAGCCAAAATACTTAAGAAACTTTTTTTTTTTTCTTTTATCCACAAGAACTAATGGAATCAGCTAGAAATTATAATGAGTTTTAGAAAAATGAAACAAATTGTTTGAGTTTTCAAATCTTCTGTTTGCCTGTGTTCATGCCACATGTGTCCTGATAGAATAGACAGTTGACTGGAAAGCCTTATCTTAAATTCTTGACTAAAGATTTTCTGTAATCCAACTAGTTCTGAGTAAGGATGTATCCACAAAAAGCATAATTAATTCTTTCTAAACTAGAGTGAATGTTCAAGTTTATTTGCTATTTTAAAAATGTTATTAAAATGTAAAATTATACAACAAATATGTACTGTATTAAACAATTTTTAAAAGTCCACAGACTATTATGCATCAATCACAGCAAATTTTCATCTAATAGAAATTGACACACATTGTATATTTTTTAAATTATTTTGAACTAACAGGGTATTAATATCTAGAGGGGAAGGGGAGAACTACAGACAGAAATTATACATAAATAAAAAAAATAAGATAAAAACAAGCCTTAAACAGCTTTACACGTTCCAAATGTAACCTAAAAGAAAGAGTTGTGTTTGAACATTTTAACATGTAGGCTCCTTATAATCTAGTGAGCTCTATAATAAACTCTATTCATGTTGATTTCCAAAAGAAAATGGTATAATCATTCATATTGAGATAAGGTTGTATTCTCAGCCACTTTCTTATTTCCTTCAACTCAGCAAGGATGTTTCCTTTTTTATGTGTAATTGAAATTATAAAGAACCTTTAGCATAAACATAGTCTCAAAATAAGAACTCTTGACATGTTTAGTTAATTAAAATTTTGTTGCAAGCACAACAAAAAATACAGACTGAAAGACCTAAGGGGGAGTTGTGTTGGTTTTTTTTGACTAAGTTATGGAACTAATTTCAAGAACTCTGTTCATTGCCCATCAGTAGGACCCTCCTCACAGATTTGCCCCATCTCTTATGAAGTGAGGAATTATTCCATGGAATCCCTGCTCTTCTAGCAGTTGGATTATATGTCTATGTAGCAGAATATGTTCCAAACAAAAATGTGGCTTTATGTCAGAATCTGGGCATTTTTATACCAAACAGCAATTACTGGAGGATTTTTCTCCCAGTAAAGACAGATAGGATTTGCATGGTCTTCAGTGATGTTACAGAGCAACCTCTGATTTTTCATCCTTTGCTTATTGAAAAATAAGTAATTAGCACATGCTTACCTTAGTGTCACAGGGGCCATTATATTTTAAGCTAAGGGAAAAAAAAATGTATCAACCGAAGTGTAATATTTACTGTATACCGTATTCCAATGCATCCTAAAACTTCTCAATATTTTGAGACATTTCTTTGTGTGATTGTCTCATAACAGTATACTTTTGTCAAAATGACACTTTTGTTAGAATGGTAAAACTGCTGTGAGCTACTACTCCAGATTTTCTAATCTCTGTAATTTGCATATATTTAAAATAATTTAAAAAAATAATTTCTATTTAGAAGTTACGTCATACAGCATAGATGTTACAGTGTCAGAACATCTGAAGATATTTAAAAAAGCATGGAGTTAGGGATTGCAGCATGTGAGAAAAAGAAACTGTATAATTAACTGCTGTGACTTTAGTGTTTTCCTATCTTACATACCTGGAAGGCAAGAAAATAATCCAGAAGACCTCAGGAACTTAAAAAATATGGAACACTTGTGTGTGTTGAACTTAATAAATTCCATCAGTTAAACTAGTGATAAATTAATGGAAATTCAGTACTGCAAATTCATAGTGTCTGACATTCCAATCTTTACAGCATTACTATTTGTAAACCAGAAGTTTTCAATATGTCAGACACTTATTGTCACCAAAGGCAAAGCCCATAGCAAGTGCAAATTTTAAGAGAGAGTAGCTTTGAACGATGTGCCTTAGTACACTAACTATACATTTTTCATGAACAGACAACTCAAGCAGCAACATCTGGGGCATTTCCCAATTTAACAAGCATAATCAAACTGGGTTTTTGCAAAATGTTCCTGAAATAGAGAAAAGTCCTTCAGTTTGGCAAAGAAATGACACCATTATGATTGTCACTGAAACTTTTAGACCTACAGTTTTATAGAAACTATCTGTATCTGTCATATCATGCCCAGAGGAATGGGTGGGGGGGAGAGGTGACTCGGATTCATTGGTTATGTGATTTAAGTTCAATTGGTAAACATAAACAGTTTGTGGTGCATATGGGGCTGTAAATCTATATATGTATATTTTACTATATTATTTACAAAAAAGAAAGCAAAATAACAGAAATTTGGGAAAGAAAGAAAAGAGAAAGAGAGAGAGATTTCACCATAGTAATGGCTTGACATTATGTGTGATGGGTTTCATAGTCTCGGATACACTGATGTTTGGTGTCTTGTTCAGTTCCTGTGGTGAGACTGGTGGGCTGAGTGGTCCTCAGGATGGTGGGTGGGCATGCACCACACCAGTGCTTGCGCAGGTGGGCTTTTTATAGTCCTCCTGACTACCTGCTTGTGTAATCTTTGGTCTTTTGCACACACATCACTGGGGGCAAATTGTGAAAGATGGAAAAGTCTTGAAGGGTCTTGGACCACCTGGAAGGGATTCAAGTGGTCTGGGTCTTTTCCCTTAGTGTCATGCCGGACCTATCAGAAGACGGGGCTATGTGCCCTTCAGCACGTCCTCCAACTCCTGTATCAGCCAGTCGGCCTTTGCCTGTGGCTCATTAGCTTGTCTTGTAAATCACAATTCACCTTATCATGAATGTCCCATCTCCTGTGGCTGGATGAACTGTTTTTGCTACAATGTTTGCGACATTACACTTTCAGTCTCTGACAGTATGTATATAGAATTCAATAACAATAAAATGAAAAAAAAAAATATAGCTGTAATAGCTATAAAAATACAAAATATCTTTTCTTCAATAAGTTTTGATGAGAAACACTTTTAGAGAATCTGGAGTATTTAATTAGAAAATATACACAATGCTTTTGGACTTCACACACTACGTGGCAGTTACATGGAACAGTTCCTTCATCTCAATCTTCTGTTCTCTTCATCCGTCAACTCTTTCCTTCTCACAATTGAAAAGGTAGTTTGAAGTGGTTAAACATAAAGTATTAAAAATGAAAAACGGTATTTTTTTCCAATGAAATTTAAAATGTAAAAAAAAAAAACAAAAAAACAAACAAAAAAAAAACCACAACAACCCCCCCCCTAAAATCAGAACAAAATATTTCAGAAATACCTTTATGAAAACATTAGGTAAACATAAAATATTTTTGGAAAAAAATAATATTTAACTTTTCTAATAAATAAAGAATGTAAACGTCAATTAATAATGTGCCTGAATGTAACCTTGATTGTTTATATTGGTTTTGGTAATAGAGTTGTCTTTTCAGATTAATGTTACACAATCACTGTTCCACTAACTTCAAAATTATTCCTCTTGACACTGGATGTTGTAAATGAAGAAAGAACTGTTTGCAGATCCTTTTTATGTCAAGCAATCTTCCTTTGGTGTGCATGATTTTGGAATTATTAATGATACACAAAAATATTGGAAAGGAAAACTCCTTTTAAAATTTAAGCTAGACTTTACTGAAGTTCTGATCTTAGGTGAGATGATTAAACCTATGTGTGCTCATTATGTGGTTGATTATTCTTCTGAAATAGCAGGAAGAATAAATGAAACATTTGGAACATATACAAGGTAAGATAGTCTTTAAAAGTAGGAGAGCAGAAAGTAGTAGCAACATAATAAAAGCACCTTTCTTATCTAGTAGAGTATTCCCTAGGGTAATACTCCTGGAAGGAAATTTAAATAATGAGAAAATCTATCCTGAAGCAAGATTTTCAGGTGGATGGTTGGCATTAGTCATTTAGGTGTTTCAAACACTCCTAAAAGAGTTTGTTTCTTGAGCTATCTTGGCAGTCAAACTCTTCTTTTTCTTCTGGGGGAGTGAAAAAAGTGTTAAAAATTATACCAGAACTAAGTGTAAAAACTGCTTTATGTAGCAAGGTTATAGACCTTGATAAGAGTGACTGAAATGGAATTTTGAACCACTTTGTGTGTCTTCTACTAGGGACATCCAAATACCTTAAGATAGCATGGAACTGTAAAAACAGTTTTACCTCTTTAACACGACCAATTTTATTTGCCTTGCATGAAACATTCATTCTGTTTTTTGAAAGGTGTTTTAGTAACCAAAGTCAGGAATTATAGTAATAACCATTTATGGGTTTTTTTCATGCATAAAAATACAGTCCATCTGCCTTTTGTTTCAGGTTGCAACATCAAATATTAGCAGATATTTGTAGACTGAGCAGGTGAAGTGGACAGGGAAGTGAGATCAGGAGCAAGACTGTAAATGCTGGGGTAGAGTGCAGGGAATAGACAAGTAGAAGGAAACAGGACTAGAGCAGGGAATGGACAAAAGAGAGATAAACAGCGTATAGTATGAGGGAAGTGCATAGGTATCACCAACTTGAATCTTTACAGACACTTCAACATTTTTTCCTGTAACAATATGTGCTTTCTGGTTAGACTGAGAGTACAGTTATACCACCTATACCATAGTTACATGGACTATTTAGTAAGTAGAGTGTATAATTACAAGTAAAAAAGTCCTTTTTATGTTTTGCCATTTTTTCCATGTTTTTTGTCTTCATAAGAATATTTTAATCATGAACTAATCTGAAACATTTCAAGGAATTCAAAGGGGCAGTATGATCCCACACATTTACTGCCCCTAACCCCCAAATACTAACCCGCTTCTCTCTTATTCCACCTGCTTTCCTTCTCATCCTCAAGAGATGTATAATTCTTCCTACCGAAGCTCACCACAATTGTTATTTTGCGGGGCTGTAAGGGTTTGGAAAAAGAATTAATTATCACAAGTGAAAGAAAATCAATGTTTAAAATCCCAATCTTATTTAAGTGTCAGCTAAACCTCTAATTGCTCAACTTTTATGATGTTTGGTTAAGTATGTTCAGAAGTAGGGATTCAGTCATCTGGGGAATGCTATTGATAGAAATTTAGGCTACGTATCAGTCAAAAACTAAGTGCAACTTTAGGAAATCAAATTGTTGGACTTGGGTTTACTGTAGACCATATGTGAGTTAACCAAAGGTCCTTCGTTGAATCTGCCCTTTAATTAGCATGTCTTGAGCCAGATTACTAAAATAATATTTTCAATCATAGAAGATTTGAAATACTCCCATTAGTTGGTGGCAGCTAGAGTAAGTTGACAGTCAATTTTTTTAATTAAAAAGTTATTCAACTGAAAGTATTTTCTGAAAAGCACCACACCTCTTCTAAACACAGCCTCTGAAAGTGTGTTCCAAATTGCAGATCTGAATTTACTTACACTGGGACTTACATGATGCTTTCATAACTTGTCAGCAAAAATGTAATTAAAAAAAAATGCTTTAAATTTATGTAGTTTTGCACAAGTATTGCTTTTAATAATGTGGAATAAATGCAGAATAAATAATGTGGAATAAATATGGTAATCTGGACATGCATTGTCTTTGTCACTGTCCACTCATAACTGCATTTGTATTTTTGTTTAAATTATAGCATTAAGGTTGTTAAAATACTTTGATATAACATTAAGCAAAATACAGACTAAAGCTACAAAAGTAAAAAAAAAAGTAGACACAAGACAGAGTTAAACAGAAAGATTCAAATGCGTTAACCTTTAAGTACAAAGAAGTGTTAGGCTTGTACTCACTTTCCCATAAATACTTAATCAAATGATTCCGAAGTTAAGTTTCCCTTGTCATATGATATTAATTATTCTAAATCTTAGAACTCACCTTGGGGACAAGTAAGAAAACATTGAGATGACACAGCAGAGACAACTAATATATGTAAACAGCTAAACTTCTAATGCACTGGACAGCAAGATTCAAATAACCTTTTGATAATGTACATTCACATGTGACTGAGAAAACAGCAAGCAAAACCAATAATGTTGTCTTGATAACAATGTCAGAAAATTTAAAATCCCCTGGTAAACACGAAAAAAGGTTTTGGTTTTTAATCAGGATATAAGTAATGGTATAGGTGGCATATTCTAGTGCAGGTACCCAATCTTGTATGTAGTTTAAACATGCTGGCAATTTTTCTCTCACTGGGGAGTGAGTTCAGACATAAACTTAGCCTTCCAGTGTCTAGTTCAAATAACCTAATATGGTTATATTTGACACAGTATATAACTATGTATATAGTTTTATATATGTGTGGGTTTATGACTATTTTTTTGTGATCACAGAAGTGAACTAAAACAAAATGTGAGTTAAGTAACACAATTACCTTGAAGTGACTGGTCTGGAGCAGAAACAAAAAAAACCCAAAACAAAACAAAACCACCAAAGCAAAAACGAACAGCCCCCAAACCCCACAAAAAACTGTCTGAAGAGAGTTTCTACAGTCTCATGGTAGCTGAAAATGCATTTTTACATATTAGGTTCAAAAAAAGTTGGATTTGCAGTATCTTGTTAACTTACAATTGTCTTTTAAAAATCTGGAAATCTTTGGAGTAACATTAATTGGTTCCTCTGTGAAGGGTTACTGGAAAAATGGTAATCATAAAAAAAGTTTGAAGTAGAAAGATGTGATTTAACTTTTATTAAACACAGGGAAATTGCTTTATTTGTTTGTGATGTAAAGGAGTAGATATTTACTGAGTCAGCCTATTAATTAACTATGTTTACTAAGAGATCGTGTATGAAGCTGAAGAAATGACCAGTAATTGGTCCCTACCTCAGGGGAGCCAGGGATTATTCTTGTAAGACTGGAATGACACAAATCTGGATACTGACCAGCTGGAGCAGATTTGTCTCTTCCAATATGCCTGTATTTCCCTGCTGAGAAGCCTTCTGCCAGAACAGGCCCCTGTCAAAGTTCTCAGTGTGGCTTGTCCATCACCATGATGAATCAGCATTTCATTGTGTAATAGGTTTGCAATGAGAATGAGCTATTTAGCTGCTTCCGTCTTGTATCAAGAATGATGTGCATGATAATTTAAAATCAAATTGGATTTAATTAGTCTGCTTAGGGAGCTTCAAAACAAAATTCAATATTTCTTATAATACTTTCTTTCTGCATATGTGACATACCCACCTTAAGGAGAAACTTCAAGTCATTTTCTGAAAGTGACAGACTATGCATTTGTTATATGTCCATCTGTTTATGTCAATACAAAAGTGTTATTAAGATATCAAGAGAGAAAAATCACATAATAGCCAGCAAAAACATAAATTGAATGTTATTTTTCACAAAAAAAAAAAAATCCGATTTGTAACTACTTAAATATGTACACCTTTCAAATTACCATTTTCTTGTTTTCTACAAGTTATTCCTGTTTCCAGGTATCCCTACACCTGTGACTAGATTAATGCAATTAATTTATCATCAATTTTCCTTATGGTCATGAGATACAAAACGAAATCTGTAAAATCATCTTTTATTTTCTTTCATTTTATTGAGAAAAATTATTTAAAATCTAAAACTTCTACACATAGAGCTAATGTGTATTCAGACATCCGTTATTAGGCACCAGGAAGCTCTAATTAAATTTTGTGATTGTTTTTTTTTACAGAACTTAATGTCTCTTTCCTAATTAGATTTTTTTTTTCTGATACCTTGCTTCCTTAGAGATTGTTTAGATGTGATTGATATTGCAGTTCTCAATGCTGTACATGGTATTTCAGCCTCATCAGACTATTTGCTTATCTTCTTTTATTTATTCTCTTTATTTATTTATTTAAAGCCTGTTGCTTTAAATACCCAGGTTTTTGTTTTGTTTTGTTTTTTCCCCAAATGTTGATCTTACCTAATTCTGTAGATGTTTGAAACAAACTGCCTGAGCAAGAGGACCTGTCTCTGTAATATTTCTGGTAAAGGATAAAATGAAAGAGTTTAATGGGATATTTTCCTCTTGTCATATTTCTCCACTGCTAGGACATATAGCATCCAATTCTATTATGAACTCTATGTCTCCTGAGAGCTCCAGATCTTAATAGTCCCTCAAACGCATTCCTGCTGTCACAGGGGAACCGTGGGTGAAGTGGCTGTAAGAACTGTGATATTTAATCTGACACTTATTTACTAAGCATAGTGGCTAGAGAGTGGAGAATAATTTCTAGTTTAAGATTTTCATTGTAACAGATACACACAGCCTCTGCCTTTCATGCACACACACACACCCACCACATGATCTATTTGCCTCCCCATCTCCTTCAGTCTGGGTTGGATCTGCATCATGGATCCAGGAGAACCTGGTACTCACTCTGACCAGTCAATGTGACTGTGTCCCAGTCTCAAAGCATAGATTTTTCCACCTTGAGCTTCATTTTCAGTGTCGAGCTGAAAGTCCAAGTAATGGAGCTTCAACTAAAAGGGGTGTTTCTTTTCACTGTTTGTTGGTTTCTGAATTGGACTGTTGATGCAAGTCTTGGACCAACAAGTCCCAGGGCAACTTTATTATTTAAGGCCAATTAATGATTGTTACTGAGATTTCTGCCTCTGGTCTGCATCTCCAGATCTGCAAATCAACTGTGAAGCTGACAAAAATTACATAATAAAGTTTATTTGTGCTTCTCTGTTTGCAAGTAGATGCTGCATTAATCTAGTCAATTCAAGTCGGGCAATTTAGTCTAGGCCTTACTTGCCTCAGTGGTGCTTTCAGATATGCATCATCCCAGGGTACATAAGTATCACATTCTTTTATTATTCTGCCTCACATATCTTTCTAAATTTCCCAACCTTCTTCCATTGCAATCTATTGACCTCTGCTAGACAAAGGAAAAAAAGAAAAAAAAGAAAAAAAGTATACAACATCTAGAACCTAAGTTTGTTCCTCTTCCAAAAAGCTTCCCACCTTTAGGTTTGGAGAACCTCACACAGAAACCTACCTTCCACTTCTTCACTATACTGTGGCTTTTCCAGTACTCAATATGGTTAGTTTTATTTTATTTAAATGTTGACTGGTTTTACAACCTCTCTTGATTTTCATTTGCAAATATTTGTGAAAGAGAATGTTTACAAATCTGAGTGTTCAGACAAAAGCCAAACATGTATCTGTGATTTATTTAATTATGTATATGCATTTCAGGTGGAAATATGCACTAAAATACACAACTGCAACATCAGCTCTTTAATATAGAACACCTAAGAGGGATAGATAACTAGAGAGCCATAGAGTGTTTATTTTGTGTTTTATTATGTTTTTTCATGCAAAACACTTGTCAAGTAAAGACAAACATATTTGAAAACAAGAGCTTTATAACAAATTCTACCAACAGAAACAGGAACAAATTAAATAATCAAATTATATGTGAGAAGTTTTTTTTTTCTTTCCTAGCTGTACTTAATCCATAATGTCACTGATTTCAAGGATAATAAACAGAGATTCAAATTATACACCTAAGTAGATAAATGTTTAGGATGTTGCTTTGTTTTGTATGGAAAAATCTAGTACAGATTGTATACCGTATACTATTGTATATAGCATATATATTATAATGTAATATATTTTTGTGTTACTTTTAAAATTAGTGGACAAAAACATAACAGATGAAAACTTATATCTGCAAGTCAATGTTCAGAAGTTTCAGGACAGTATTAAAATCACAGTAATAGAAAAATAAAACAACTTAGTAACTGCATCCCTCTTTATCCTTTCCTCCTTTATGAAAACAAACAAACAAATGACTTGTTTTAAAGAATGCCTCATTATTTTGGTAACCGTAAAACTGTTTCAGAATAGCTTAATTGAACTCCAAATAAATAACAATGGTGATGAATATTGTTGTGGAATACATAAATCATAGAATCAATAAAGTTTGAGGTGAACCCAGGAGCAGTCTGGAGTTGAATGTCCTGCTCAAAGTGTAGTTGACACTGAATTCAGAGCAGTTGCTCAGGGCTTTGTGCAACACTTCAAAGAACAAGCAAAGACCTAGGAAAGACAGAGATTCAAAAGCTGAAGAAATTTCTAAAAATATTTGTCTATTTTTCTTAATATATAATTTTCCTAAGAGTTATAGTTGAGAAAAGTCACAAACACATTTCATTTCAAATAAAAATGGGTCTGTTTTTCCAAACAAAGGTTAAAGACACGTTAGTGACTACTGTAAAACTCTAGAAAGGGAAATGGACATGTCAGGAGGGATGACCTCTGAGATTATAAAAAAATGAGGGAAGAATAAGATAAATAAATATAAACTATACAGAGTAATACAACTGGGAAAAAATTACTCTGTGCCCATCTCTGCTGTCATAGAGTTTGTTGCTCTTGTATACATAGTTTCTGTTTTCTCGTTTGTATATGTTGCTGTTTGCTGTGCTCTGTTTAATGAGAGTGTTTCAGTATATCATTCCGTAATATAATAACGTGACAAGTGGTTTACTCTGCTTTGAGCAAGGTGGAGAAGTCAGGAACATTCACTGGCTGAAAACAAATGTTACAGTTAAAGGAAACTTATTTTAGTACAATAAACATTTTGCTTGGGTTTGGTTTTTTTGTTTGTTTGGTTGGTTGGTTTTTTTGTTGTTGTTGTTGTTTGGGTTTTTTTAATCTGAAATTGTACATTAAATCTTTAACAAATCCAGCGTAAGTTAGATACCTACTGCTCTGCATTAAAGAGCCAACATCCCACTTTTCTCATCTGTATTTCTTAAAAAGAACAGGTGCAATATATCTGTATACCAGTGAGGCTGCCATTATACTTACAGTTTGAATGTATAAACTCATAGAAGCTTCCCTGAATTGTAAACATCTTTTTGTTGAATATATTTTGACAAGTAGGTAGCATCTTATCATGTAGCTGTGTCACATCATGTTATACTGTACAACATAATATTCTAGAAAGAAAAAAATAAATTCTCCCATGTAATCTTATGTTCCATGTGAAGCTACACAATGCCAAGAGCCAAATCTCAGTGTTGGGTCTTAAGCACACTATATCTCCCAAGTGCTTGTTAGTCTGTCCTCAAGGCTGCTTGATACAGTGCAGCTGTGCAACCGTGATCAGGTGATTGAGAAGGGCTGGATGAGAAGGAACTGCAGCAAAGCTATCTGGCATCTTTTCTGCTTCACATGGAAGCAGCATTTCCATACAAGGCATTCAGTTTGGGTCATGGCCAGAGTTAGGTTACAGCTGTGTTGTCCTGTTCCACGGACACAGACTTCCCACATGGCCTAAAGGCTGCCTGATCACTGAAGACTTTCCCGGCCATTAGGCACCCTGGTGTCCATCCCTGTCCCAGCATTTCTCTCCTGCTCAGATACCTTGAGACTGTGCTCCTCAGCAAGTTTCTGCTCTGCTGATGTACCTCACCCTTGGGTCCCAGCTTCCTGCCCAACCTCAGCCACTTCAGACATTAAAGATTTTGTGCAGGTTCTGGGTTTTGGTTGATTGGTTGGTTGTTTTTGTTTGGTTGTTTGTTTAAAAGTGTTCCAAAATATCAAAGGAGAAGATTAGAACTCATAAATAACATAATGATTTTACACTTCCATGAGAAAAACTCTGTAGTAATAATTTGATTTTTAACTTAGAGGATAAGTACTTTTATAAATAGAAAACACTGATGCACGACCGTTTAACTAATATCCCAAAAGAACTTTATCTTGCTACATTAAGCCAAGTTTGTCCACTGAATAATGAAGCAAAAAGATGACTGAAAATGATGTGCTGGTTCTTAGTCCTACGGAGACAGATTTTTATAGTTTACTTAAGTTCATCTAGTAGTTAAAAAGTTTATATGTGATGTTAAGGAGGTATGTAAAAGTCTTAGTAATACATTCTGTCTCTCTGAAAAATGCCAAATTATGTATCAGAAGTTCATCTATTATATTAATAGCTGTGCAGTGTGTTAAACAACAGATAATGAATTGAGATTTTCATTTGAAATTGTAAGCTTGAGAAGGAATTTCAGAACTCTTAATGAACCAGCCATGATCTTCTCTAGATTCTGAATGCTGATTGTTTAATTGTTCATAAAATCTTCTGGAAGTTCCTGAGTTAAGGCAGGAGGGTAAGTAAAATGAGAATAAACAAAGCATATTGGACAGACAGTAGAAAACCTGATATTTTAAAGCATTAATAGGATGATTCAAGTACTCAGATTTGTCAAATTAGTATTGATTCATGGAGAAAAAAATAGAGTTCTGATACTGAACCTGTTAATAAAAAAAAATCCAAAACTAAGCACTGGAAGCATATCTGGTAACAACCAATAGGATTTATAATAAATATTGTTACACTAATGTAATGTCATTTTTCATTGGACTAATAATACCATTAATAAAATAATGATGCTGGTATAATTAACTTCTGTAAAGCACTGGAAACATTTTCACACAACAATTTGACTTAAAGAAACAAAAAAAAATAACATGAAATCAATATATTACACACTATGTAAATTAAAATATTAAATAGAATAGATCACACCCTGAAGAACTCTGCTGGAAAATAAACACTTAGTGTATTTTTTTAATGTACAATTACTTTTTGAGGTCTATCTAAACAGTAATTTTTAATGTATGTTTTAAATAAAACATTGGGCTTTTGGACGATATGAATATTGAGTGAATGATATAGAGCGAAGACATCTTATCAATCCAGAACACAGCTTTGTACACTGGAACACATGTAAGTACAACCCATGTAACTGCAGTCTTCTAAGAATAATGTATTAAGACTTATAAGATTTTGGATACTATTTTGAGAAATGGCTTTGAAAATACCACAGGTACAACAGTAAAATGAAAATCAATGGAGCATCAAAATTAAAAGGTCATATGACCATATGACCTAAAGAGGTTACTCAACTAAAATTGCTTTGGAATTCTTAGTAGCATAATTTTGAATGATGTGGATTTGAATTTTTTATTTTTATTTTTTCATTTTCTGACTTCAGGGATAGACCACTGGGAGATGAAAATCTGTCTCCGAAAATATAATTTCTGAACGAAAACTTTTTTTTTTTTTCTCTTTACAGTCCTTTCCCTAGGCAGTCCATGTGACTGCAGTTCTTCATATTATATATCATCAAGTATGTCACACCGAGTTTCACTGTGTCTCACAGATAAAATATACAATTATGGAGATAAACAATAGCAGAGACAGAGAATTTTTTGGAGACACCTTAATAGAAAAATGCAGTCCACCACCATCTGATATGATTTGGAAAGTCACTGAAGCAGAAAGGTACAGAGACAGTGTTCCACATAACAAGAGCTGCAGAAATGCTTCCTTTTGTGTTAAACACATCAATATCATATGGAGAAGCTGAAAGGAAACCAGTGGTTGGTGAACAGGGATTATAAAAAGCATCAATATGTGTGCTGAAGTTTTGTTCTTGTTTGTGGCATTCAGGGGATATAAAGTCTTTTCACAGTGTCTCTCATGTTTGAACTCTATGTAGAGTTGCGAACGGAAGAAACAGGGTCTTACTAATTTTTCGGGGTTTCTATTGGGATCTGAAGATTTATGAAGAAAAACATTCTTAACTGAAAATTAAGCATTTTAGGGCAGGTCATACAAACTAGCATTGTGCCAATAATACCAAGGGAGTGTCCATGTGCCACGTTGTAGAAGATTGGGAACATCTGACTTCTGACAGGAAGTCATCTGCTTCTCCACCCAGAGACCTGCAACTGCAGAATAGTTTGGTGCTCAAGTACTGCACACAGAGGACTAAGTTCTGCCAGGTGAGGCACCATGATAAGACACATCTGAACTGTACGGCTCCACTAAGGGAAAGCAGTGGGTAATGGTTATGGGAAAGTCCCAACAACAGTGATAGAGACCCACATCTGCCTACCTAACTTGATGTCTAGGGACACTTAGCCCTTTCAGTGTGAACACCAGGTTGAGGGAGGTTATTCTCCCCCTCTACTCTGCCCTGGTGAGGCTGCATCTGGAGTGCTGTGTCCGTTTCTGAGCCCCCCTGGTTAAGAAGTATAAGAAATTACTGAAGGGAGTCCAGCGGTGGGCTACAAAGATGATTAGGAAACTAGAGCACCTTTCTTATGAAGAGAGAATGAGAGAGCTGGGTCTGTTCAACCTGAAGAAGGCTGAGAGGCAATCTCTTCAATGTTTATAAATATCTCGAGAGTGGATGTCAAGAGGATGGGACCAGACTCCTTTCAGTGGTGCCCAACTATAGGATGAGGGGCAACAGGCACAGGCTGAAGCATAGAAGGTTCCATCTGAATATGAGGAGAAACTGCTTTACTTTGAGGGTGACAGAACACTGTAACAGGCTGCCCAGAGAGTTTGTGGGGTTTCTTTCTCTGGACACATTCAAAACCCACCTGGATGCATTCCTATGCGATCTGTTCTAGGTGAACCTGCTTTAGCAGGTATGTTAGACTGGGTGATCTCCAGAGGTCCCTTTCAACCCCAACCACTCTGTGATTCTGGGGACTCTGGCCAGGGATGGTATGAAAGAGACTACTGAAGCTTCTCCAACCCTCAGGTCATTTTCCCGTGTTGCTCATCCATTCAGGCCCCAAATAAACTTCCAGGGGAGACTCTGAGAATAACAAGAGTCACTCTTAAATTGCACGGCCCATGAGCATTTGAGCTCAGGTATTGTTACCCCAATCCTATCAGAGAAGAGGTGAAACTGCAGGCAAAGTCACGTAGCAACATCACCAGTGTTCAGAGTAGTAACTTGCAAATACTCAAAAATAGGAATGAAAACACTACTGAAAAGTTAAAATCAGTGATTTCCTACTCCATGCAGTACTTGGGACTTGACATTGTTATGGTGACAGGTCAGTGAGTAATGTAATTATAATGTCTATCATGTGGGCAGGAAAAAAGGATTTTATAATTATTGAAGCACCTTCTGAAGTTCCTGAAATGACTAAATGTTCTTAAAAATTCTACTGGGTTTACAGCTCTTTTGAGGATATTCTCAGCAATGAGGAAGTGCATAACGTAAGGTACATAATTTACATGTTTCTTTACATTTTGTTTCAACACCTACGCTTTATCATAGTTACTTCTAACTGTCACATTAACCAGTCGATTTTTAAAATGCACATTTGACACGTTTTTATGATATGGGACTTTTTTTGATAACATAGCATATCACATTCATCTTTCTAGACATTTCGTGAATTACTCACATAGAATGATGTATTCCATCATATTGAAATAATTTGCATTAAATATTTGACAGAAAATATATGCCCCCAATTAAAATCTTAATCCATGTCAAACTGTGGAGTTCAGTCATTGTAAAAAAATTAATGACTTTTTTCCATTTCATCCCTTAGATTTCCCTTTAGCAACATGTAATAAAAGACATTAGAATGAAAGGTTAATACACCTTATCTTTATCTTCATCAGTGAGTTGATAGCCTACTTTTTTTTTTTTTTTTTCCTGTAAAGTCCTGGACAAATAAAATCCCAGTTTTTAAAACTAGCTGATAACTTTAACACATTTAATAATACTTGTAGTCAAGTAAGCCAAGCCAAATATCTTGTATCAATATTTTAAATAGATTGGCATATGTTTACAGTTGATGTAAAACAATGTTGTTTCAATAACTTCAAAAATTCTTTCTCAGTGTTTACAATGGCCATGTTCACTAAACTTTCCAATAATTCTATTACAACAGGTGACCTTTCTCCTGAGTTTCCTTGGAATTTCAGGTAGCAATTACATGACAGAAGCCTTCTGTAGATGTCAAAGGAAAAAATTAATGCAGTAAATGCAGATGATCTTTATTTCCTTTTTTTCAGGTTGTTTTGTAACAAAATTAACGATTGATGAAACAGTTGCTGACACACATAGATAGAAGCACAAAAGGTCTTACCTAAGCTAGTCAAACACTGTAGAACTTATCTAATACAAAGAAATATAAATATTTTTAATAACTTACTTTTACCATTGGAGGTAATATAATATCATTAAAATATGTTTCAATTTAATTTGCTCACCACAGAAGTATACAATGAAAGTTGTATTTTGTTAATGGCACAATAATAAATTTCTGCTTCCAGTTAGATAATTTTAATGTAAATAGTCAACATTAACAACAAAGTAGAACATTTTATTCAGCAGGAACACTTACAAAATTATGTCTCTATTTTAATCCTTAATTTTATTAACTTATTATTCTGTTTGTATCACAATGTTTGACATATAAATCTAGATCCACCCTGCAAACATATATGTGCATGTCTAAACATTTCCATATTGTTAATTGAGGTTTAATCATTCAAATGCTTCTGATTTAAAGTACTACCAAGTTTCATCTAATCCTCAATTATTGCTCTGTGTTCCCAGATTTTCCACCTGTATCCGTTACTCCCTTATTTAGGTACTTTAAAATCTTACTACCTCATGTGAAGTAGTTTTCTGCACCTGCCACAAGAAGATGTTCTGATAAACAATGGAGAAGAAAAAACAAAATATAACTGACGAAAACTTTCACAGCATAGTAGATTGGCTTTTCTGACATATGTTTTTGAAAACTAGACAGTTATTTGGCACTTTCAAATCTCTGTGGGGTTAAGTTTACTTCAGAGGTGAAAGCAAATGAAAAATAAATACTGAGGTACCACATGTATAAATGAGAGGAAAAATTTATTTACCTTCTCCCAGTAGCCCTTTGTGAGGAAAAATCCACAAACAAACAAAAACAAACAAACAAACAAAAAATAAACAACACACACAAAATCAACAAACAACAACAACAAAGCAAACACAAACAAAACAAAAAAAATCCACAAACATGTAGTGATAGATACATTCAAATAAGAACAGAATAGTATAATCCTCTGTAAATGACAAGTTGTCCAAATTATTTTCATGCTAAAAGTGACAAGATATCAAAATTTATTTTTTAAAATGGAAATATACAACTTTTTATATATCCGTTCATACTTATACTTCAATATAGAAATATTCTACCATATACAATTTTATATTAAATAAGAGAAGATTAAATACTCCTTTGGTATACCAATAGATGCTATTTTAAACATGCTGTGGAACAATTCATTGTATCAATTTTATATCATAATTTTCTTACACTTCAAACCATGATTTTAGTATCTTCGTGAAAGAAAAAAACCTAACAGATTTTTGAGAGGTATTTCATGTATTCTCATTCCATTTAAACTACCTTATCCAATTAAAAAGAAAAAAAAAAAAAACTGAAAATTCGCTGTCGACTGCACAGTATTTCTTGTCTGTTATGAGGAACATTTCAAACATGAATTTCAGCTGGAGATATATCACTAAATATGGTTATCTTTTAAATTTTTTTTTTTTTTTTTTAGTTTGTTTAGTCTTTTTTGTTGCATCAATATACAGGGTGTTTAAAAAAGATGGATCCTGCTTTGAGTAGAAGAAGACACTTTGAGAGGTGTTTGGGATCAATTCAACTATTGTCTCGTTGTTGTAGAGAATTTATAAAATGGTCATTTAAACTTTGTAACTCATTAAACAGTTTGTAAATTTTTGTGTAATTGTAAAATGTTGCCATCATGAAATACACTGCTTTCAAATCGGGTGTTTTTGAAAGACCCTGTATATTCATGTCTCACTTTTCATTCATTTAATAATTGCCATTTTTCCTTGATTCTTACCTTTATACTGACCGTGGGATGCCAAGTATTCACTCAAAGAAAAAAAAATTGTCACTGTCCTTTAAGACCTTATTTTGTACTGTGTAGTTTTATCCTGTGTCCTGAGAGAAAGCTACTGTTCCTTCAATATACTATAAGACTAAAAGGGTGACTAATCATTCTCTCCCGAGCTGCAATTTTTTTTCCCCAGGGATACTCTTCCTTTATATAACCTCTTTGAAAGCCTCTGTTTTTCTTTCAAACTTAATAATAGATGTGTCTATAAAGTCTCTCATTTTTAGGCTATTCCCTATACAAGTTAACGACTGTGTTTCAAAGCAATCATGTTTATTTTCTGCTACTCTTTAACAAACTCCATTATTTTTTTCAAGTGATTATATGAAATACTGAAATATTTCCGTTAGACAGTGCAGAAACCAAATCTAATATCCAGAAATAAGACTGAAACTTCACTCCATATTACATCACAAGATACTGAAACAATTAATTTCGGCCATTTTTGTGTATTTTGCTTTTTAAACATTTTGTGTACTGTAGGTTGTATGTGTATGGCTATGGGAAAGAGTAGAGAAAGGGATACTATGCATAAACTATGCGAGGGCTACATAGCTTTCAAAATCAAACAAAAATAAATTAAAAAACCCAACTTATCAGATGGGAGATAATTTTCTGCTGAAATAATACTGCATTTTTGCAGTCTTTTACTTATTTGCAATCTTCACTTCAGAGCAAATAATCATCAAATTCGATGTTAAAGAAGGACACTATTTTTTACTTTGAAATAGCTTTAATGAGTTTTATAAGTACAGGATAAACTCAGTGTGTCTATGGCGTTATATGTGTTTGTATGTTTGATTGTGTTCAGTTTCTAGTAGGCCCTGTATGGTCTAGTACACACACATAAAACTGTTATAAACAGGATTCTCCTTCTCTTTGAAAAGTTTCTGCCTGTGTTATCTTTTTCCCTAAGTATATATTATCACTTCCTTGTCTTCATATTTTCATGGTCTTGAAAAAGCACATGTAGTGATTAACTTGTAGCATCAAGGGAAATTTTATATTTTCCACTGAGACACCTAGAAGAGATTGCTTCGGAATACAGTATGGAATAAATTTTTCCTTCATTCTTGCTTTGACTATCTGTCAGCAGATAGCTCTTTTCACTTTTGCAGAACTAAGTCAAAAGTGGAATCTTTCTTAGGTGGGATGTAAAATTCAGACTAATGGAGAAAATCTTTTCCAGGCAAGCTTGGCAAAAATCTAATGTTGTCGGTTGCTTATGTTTTTGTCTTGAAATGGGTTTACTCTATTTTCATTTTTCACTGAGTTAACATCAGGTTATTCCCCACCCAAGTCTCCAGCCTGTCCAGATCCTGCTGGATGGTAGCACAGCCTTCTGGCGTGTCAGCCACTCCTCCCAGCTTAGTGTCATCAGCAAACTTGCTGATAGTACACTCAATTCCCTCGTCTAAATCGTTAGTGAATATATTGAATAAAGTGATGGAACGACTTATCCTTGGTGCCATCTCAAGACATATCAGGGGTAAGAGGGTCATCGGGGGCAGTAAACATGGCTTCACCAAGGGGAAGTTGTACTTGAACTACCTCATTGACTTTTATGAGGACATAACAAGGTGGATGGATGATGACAGAGAGGTGGATGTGGTCTACCTCGACTTCAGTAAGGCATTCGACACAGTCTCCCACAACATCCTTGCTGCTAAACTGAGGGAGTGCAGTCTGGGTGATCAAGTAGTGATGTGGACTGCAAACTGGCTGAAGGGAATAAGCCAGAGAGTTGTGGTCAGTTGGAGGCCTGTATCTAGTGGAGTGCTTCAGGGGTCAGTACTGGGGCCAATATTATTCAATATATTCATTAACGATTTAGACGAGGGAATTGAGTGCACTGTCAGCAACTTTGCTGATGACACAAAGCTGGGAGGAGTGGCTGACACGCCAGAAGGCTGTGCTGCCATCCAGCAAGACCTGGGCAGGCTGGAGAGTTGGGCAGGGAAAAATTTAATGAAATATAATGAGGGCAAGTGTAGAGTCTTGTATCTGGGCAGGAACAACCTCAGGTTCCAGTATAAGTTGGGGAATGACCTATTAGAGAGCAGCATAGGGGAAAGGGACCTGGGGGTCCTGGTGGACAGCAGGATGACCATGAGCCAGCACTATACCCCTGTGGCCAAGAAGGCCAATGGCATCCTGGGGTGTATTAGTAGGTCGAGAGAGGTTCTCCATCCCCTCTACACTGCTCTGGTGAGACCACATCTGGAATATTGTTCTGGACCCCTCAGTTCAAGAAGGACAGGGAACTGCTGGAGAGAGTCCAGCACAGGGCAACAAAGAAGATTAAAGGAGTGAAGCATCAGCCTCATGAGGAAAGGCTGAGGGAACTTGTTCTCTTTAGCTTGGAGAACAGAAAACTGAAGGATGACCTTATTAATGTTTACAAATATATAAAGGGTGAGTGTCACGAGGATGGAGCCAGGCTCTTCTCAGTGACAACCAACGGTAGGACAAGGGGTAATGGGTTTAAACTGGAACACAAGAGGTTCCACTTAAATTCGAGAAGAAACTTCTTCACAGTAAGGGTAACAGAACACTGGAACAGGCTGCCCAGGGGGGTTGTGGAGTCTCCTACTCTGGAGACATCCGAAATCTGCCTGAACACATTCCTGTGTAACCTTACCTAGGTGTTCCTGCTCCAGCAGAGGGATTGGACTAGATATCTTTAGAGGTCCCTTCTAATGCCTAACTTTCTGTGATTTGTGATCCCAACTGAAAAAAAGAAACATTTTCACACTCAATGTATCCTTTACTAATTAGTGCAGCTGACTATGTTTGTTCTTGTCGTGACCTTCCTTATCGCTTGTTGGTCAGGTTTGTGTCTGCATAGTCTGGTTTGTGGCTCCTTTGGCCAGATACTCTTAGAGAAGCAGTCACTCTCGTTCTACATATCCTTACTGCCTTTATTAAATTATATGTAAAGCAATGGAAGATATTGTTCTGTTGTTGTTTGTGTTGTTTCACTGGCTTAATGAACAACAAAAAACTTTCTATATGGTTTTCTCATATATACTTGGATCCCTAAAGGTTTTCTGTTATTTCCCTGCTGTTTCATGTTTATTGTTCTGAACATTCTTGTCTCATCAAATAGATGCCATAAAATGTGTATCGTACATATCACAATTTATTAATAAAATACATATATTTTAAATTTTACATATAATAATTAAGAAAAAATAGATAAATTAGAGTTAGAGGTAATAAAACTATGATCTTAATGCAGGATTAATGACAGGCTATCTGCAGATATAGGTGGGCATTTCTCTATTGACTTTATTGGCCTGAGCTATAAAATCCAAGTCCTGTCCCCTACTCATACAGCCTTGCCTTGCTTTATTGTCTTTCAGTTTTGATGAGGTGCATCAATACAATATAGTTATACCCAAGAGGTGTTTAGGTTTCTGTGTGGTAGAAAGAGGCAGCTCTTTCTGGACTGGATTGATTTCATAAAATGAAGAGATGATTGTATCAGTGATTCATTACCTTAGTGATTTTTTTTTTTTTTCTTTTAATATAAAAATAAAAGGATCTATGCATTCACATTAGTTTCACAAAAGAAAGCCCAATCAACGTACAGATCTTCTGGTCCGGATTTTATGTTGTAGCCCTTGAGATACTTTACCACTGTAAAGAAGCAAGATACATGGAAATTTAGCTACTTGCTGTTGGTAATTAGAAACAAACGCAGCTTTGAGGCAATGGGAATGAAACTAAAACTTTCCTTATTTCTCTCTTAAGTATCTGCTGCTTTAAGATGTTATTGATACGGCTCAGAAGCCATGACCCTCATCTGTATTGATAGACACATCTTTAGAAACCTGGAGTTTATCCTCTTTCTGAATATGAATTCCAATACTTATAGAATGTGTCCTTGACTGAGTAGCTTGCCTTTTTTCCTCCAAAAGTCTGTGTTCCTGATTCTGGCTCAGAAGTTCAGAAACATGAGAAAATAACTTCCTGAGAGATATAAGCTGTGTCCAAGAAAGAAATATGGGAACAATCTACTCCCACATATTACTATCCTCAAGAAATAATACAAAGAAGTTTTGTATTACTAAAAGATGATAAATCCAGTCTCCAAAATGGGTCAAAAAGAGGTATAATTTTTAGACAGTGACTTGGGTTGTATAATTATCTAGCAACATCATTAACAATCTTAGAGACACCATTATGTCCTGAATTTACATACTTCAGCTGCAAATTAATAATTTTCCATTCTAGATTATTTATTTCATTAATGGATCAGCAAAATGCCAAAATATTCTTTAAGTGTTCTTCAAAGGATGACTTTAAGACTGGAAAAATACTTTAGTATTTGGGAAATAAAACAAAACATTTTTTATTTTCTATTAATTCTGATGAGTTGAAAAAAAAAAACAACAAACTCTGACAATTATAAATATTTATTTTCTTCTTTTTGTAGATTTTTTATTTCATTTTGTAAGTTGTCATTGAAACAGTAGGTTTAAAAGAAAAAGGAAATCAAGAAGTGTGAAAGAAATTGAACCTCCAGGTTAACATAATTGAAGTTTGTATGGACAAGACAAGGTTTTATACAGCCCTTTGTGCTTTCATTCATCTACTTTTGTTAATACTTATGACTGTGAACCGAGTTCAAATAACAGCAACCTTAATACCCTAAATTAAAATGCAGCTTCCCAGCACACATACCAATAAGTACCAGTGATCCTGAAGATCCTTCCCTGCTTTTTTCTACTCCCTCCTTTCTCTGAGACTTGGAAGAATTTATTACAGTTCAGGCTGACTACCATGGAACCCTTTCTGAGATACAAAAGGTACCTTAGCTAAGAATTAGTGAAATTCTTCTTCTATCCCAGATAAATCTAATGAGAAAAATGAACTGAGTCCCTGCAGATTTCATAGTTCCTTAAGGTTTTATTAGGCAGTACTTGAAAGACTTTTTTTTGTTTGTAAGTCACATTATATCAAATTAACCCTGCAACCTTGTCAGTCCTTACATTGTAACTGTATTTTTTTCTTACATGGGTTTGAATAAGATGAATTTATATCTCAGCTTTTTCCATCCTAACAGCATTCTTGCCATTCTGATTACCTTTAATCGTACAAATAGGGATCTAAAAAACTGTCACCTGAAGTAGCTTAGTCTGCCTATAGACTGCCAGAGGGAAGAGACAGGCACAGGCAGAGAATCACTCATGTTGTCATCAGATGTAAATAAGATAACCAGAGTTATGTGAGAGGAACCTCATCCTCACCATCATTTATTCATGACATTCACACATAGTTGAATAAAAGACAGGACTGGCCTGCACACACTACTCAGTAGCCCAGGTATTGTAGTATGCATATGTTATCACTCTTTTTCCCATTTCTTGACTCTCTTTTTAATGACTTGCTGCTTCCCTTTCTCTCCCACAATCATCCTTCAAATAAACATCCCACCGCTAAATACTTTTTCTCCATTGATATCATGTTAAGTATCTCTACTGCTATCATCTCTACTTTTCATGGTGTTAATAATGGAGTTACCAAGGCTCTATTGGTCTCTGCTCTACAAGTATCTCTCAATGATCCCCTTCAGCTGTCTATGACATTTGTATTTTGCACATAAATCCTCTCAACGCACTCTGCAATTCAGCCACTAGCATGGTGCTGTCTTTGATTTCATCAGCATCTCACATTGCTAACTCTCTTGTCTTGTAGCCATCCACATGTCATTCAGTTAGCATAAGCTCAAAATACATTATTTTTGGTCTTTCCTATCGTATATCTAGGAACATATTCTAGATATGTGGCAATTAACCCATGCAACTTTTAACCCCCCCCAGCCTTCCTACTTTCCTCAAACCGTCCTCCTTTGGCTGCATAGTTCTAAATTATTCCCATATGCCTTTAAAACACTGGTCTTGAAACAGAAGTATATAAAACTTAATGTGTACCACTTACCGTCTGTCTGTTGTGTTTACCTTTTTGCTTGTTTGGATCTGCTCCAGCTGTTTGTTTAGGTCCCTCTGTGATCTCCATTTTCAATCTTAATTTTTAAAGTAATTACAAACTCTTGAAATCCTTCACTCTGTCATCTCTTTGGGAGCCTACGTCTCCATCTCTGCCTGTTTAGTGGCAGTTACAACAGAACTTTTAAACAAAGCACCAAGGGCATTCCTTGTTTATAAGTAATGCTTTTCCAGCAGATGCTAATATGGTTTGGCAATAGGTATTTTGAAATTTCTCTTGTTCTGTACTTCTTCATTTTTTAAATTAATGATAAAGATTCTGTTCTGGAAGTTTTCACACCATTTTGTCTTACCGCTTACATCTATTTGTTTACATTGCTTACAGTGTATGTGTTTACTTGAATGCTTTTATTGTTCACTACTTTCTTGACTACATCTCTTCCCTACCTTTGAAACCTGATGCATTCCTTGCTGAATGTCTTTAACATCTTGATATATGCCAACAGGCTTAGGATCATTTTCTGACTGCAGCAAGTGAGTTTCCATTAGAAACTCTATTACACCTTCTAATCTCCTAAAGAAATACACATATAACAGAGTTTCTGGATTAAAGCAGTTATCATGCATCCCACAAACAGATCTGAGAACAGAAAACAAAATAAACCTGTAGCTTTTTCCACATACTGGATTATTATCTTCTTTTCTGTGATTTACCATATAAAATATAGGTTAGAAGAATATTGCTCCAAAATTGCCTTTTTCTCGTCACTGAGTAGAAAAGACCCTATGTTGACAAGGTCAGAGAGACTTCTGCATTTGGGATATCTACTGTTAAGTGAGATTAATTTAATGCAAGGTTTTTGTATAGAATGCTAGGATTTACAAAAGGCTCTAACGAGTCCATTACAGTTTGAAGAAAACATTACACATTCCTTTCTGTGAACACAAAACCATTCTTCCCTGTGAATAACAATAGGAGTCCAAAAGGAGAAAACAGCATAATTTTCTAGTCCCAGAAAATTTTATCTTTCCATTTTCTACATCAGCATACAATTTTATACAAAGTGAATCTGAATGACAAGCAGTGAGTGTGTAGTTATAATGCACCAAAGTTGATTTCAGATAATTTTTAAATTTTGTAGGGGAAGGAAAAAAAAAACCTAAATAAATAGCTAGATAGGAGTTCATCAAATATGTATTTTTCCAGAAAATAAATCTAAGTTGTTTTTAACCAAATGACCATTTTTAGTATACACAGTATTTAGGACAGTCATGATTCATATTGGAATGAGATGAAGTGGATGCAAAATTTTACTGATAATTACAGTCTTTCAGCATTATACATAAGCACTCATGCACAGCCACTGAATTATTGTCAACATTTCTGAGGGCTATAATGTACATGAAGATGTATTAATGCTAGTCAGAACTCTGACTCACCTCCTCTTTTTCTTTATGCTCTCTGTGAATATGTTTATATGGGATTTTATAAACATTCTCATCCTCTGCTGTGTATAAAAATAGTAGGCAAGAATTAAAGGCTTAAAAACCACTGACCCATGATTAACCCTATTAAAAAAAAATAAAAATAAATTACTGTCTAACAAATGTAAGCAGAATGAAACCTGGTAATTTTTTATGAGATTTACTATTATGGAGAGAATCTTGCATTTTTCATTAAAATTTATGATCACACTTGATTCAGTTTGATGCATATACCTGAAATAAATATATGAATTATTTAAAATTTATTGGAAGGATACTCAATTTTAGAAGTCAATAATTGGTTCCCAGGTGAATAAACTGTGAGGCCAAGGGCTGAATACCTTGTCCCAGTAAGACATCTGAATTATTGTTAAAGAAAATGGAGTTCATTCCTATTAGACCTTTCATTGTGGAAGCAAAATTATTTGCTGTTACATAAATGAAGGATTAATTACTGATAAACTAATAATAAAACTCCCTTCTGTATGCCAACTCAACACACTGTTAATGTCATTTTAATTTTCCATCTCCCTTGAATACATAAACTTTTCAAATTAATTCCAGCAACATATTTTCTTTTCCCCTTTTGACATCTCTATCACCCTTTGCCCCAAGAAAACTTCGTAGCTGGAAGTAATACACATAGTTTATTGTGTCAGATGTTACATGAAATTTAAGTATTTTTCAGATGTTTTGTTTACTTATCAAATGCACTTTAATGAATTTAATTCACTTTATTGTTGTAAAAGTAACTTGCACTTGAAATTTATTCCAAAAAATAGAATGAATTCTAATTACTTTATACTACATTCGTTTGCCTTCTTATTTGAGGAGAAACAGGAAAAAAAGTTTTAAAAAATATTTCAAAAAATATTTCAAATCAGATTTTCTTATATGTAAATAACACTAAAGAAACTGAAACTTTTAATACAAATATGGATGTTTCAGAAAGATGGACCCAATTTCAAAGCAGTAGCGATTTCAAAGTGGGTCCATCTTTTTGAAACGTCCCCTATAATACACATCTCACAGTTTCCAAACTATTCTGTCCTATTGTCTCCTAGATGCTTTGCATTCTTCAGTGGGAAAATAAAGGTATCCACAACAAATATGCAGGTATATAACTGAATAAATACTTTTTATTACTTATTCAGAATTACACAGTTGCTATCTGTCTAGAACAGTAACAGTCTGCACATGAAGTGCACTGAATAAATATTTGGTTTATATACAGAATTAGGCACACAGAGTGAAATAGAGATGGTCTCAGTTTATGAAGTACACATAAACACATATACACAAACACTAAATAATGTACCAGTATCTATCCAACGTTCCAATCATCTATACCTTATTAAAAAGTACAGTACACAAAATTTTTTCAAAGCAGTAGAATATTACTCTGAATTTCATGTTCTTAAACATTAATGGGCAGTTAATCTACATATATGAGATTATCAAATTACAGTTTTAATAATCTTTAAATGCATAATGAAATCTCTGGAAATCATAGAAAAATTAAAAAGCCCGATGTTTTCTGTCAAGTGTATTAGCAATAGCTGGTTTGCATTTTTTTTATTTGCCCTTTCAATATGAAAAATCAAGAGAAGTTTCAAGAATTTTCAACAAACATATTTTATATTGTTTTAATTAGGATAAAAAAAAACAGCATCTCTTGAGGATGAGACTGAAAGATAAACATTAGCTAATTAGGACCATTTGTTTCATCTATAATTGTCCTTTAAGGGATTTTTTGCACTATCTTCCTCTTTTGTATGGGGTACTGATCATGGTCAGATGGGGGTTATCATATTAGATGGAATACTGAACTGTTCTAAATGGGGACATTTTTATCTTTTGTCTATGGTTTCTTGGTGAGCAAGTTACTGAAGATCAATAGTGTGAATCAGCATTCTTTGTGCATACTCTAACTTGCACTCTGAGAGTAAAATGTGTTTTACTTTCACAAAGTTAAACTTCAGTTGGTTCTTCTCCAAACTAGATCAATATCGGAACTCTTAGAGTGATCAACAATGTAGGAAGAGGTCTATTATGATAGATTGCAACAAGATGGGAAGCTGAGAATCCTCATTGTCCCTCAACTTCCAAAAAGTGAATCATAGAAAACAGCTATATGTAACATTAAACAACAAACAAACCAAAACTACAACAAAAAAATAAAACCAAATTTCTTCCTTAACTGTCATTTTTGGATCTGAAAAATACGATTCTGAAAATCCTGTTCTGGCTTGCTACAATCTCCATTTAATTAGGCTATCCAGTTTGGCATATCTGGAGATTTTTATTTTTGTCTGTCTTTATCAAAGCCTCTGAAATAATCCCCAGACCACAATAGCTATGTCTAGTTCTTTGACTAGTTTCTTGCATAAGGAAAGATAATCTCCTTACAACATAAGAATCTTGCAGAAAGATTACCTACAATCTGCAATCAAACACGATACGCAAGCATAAAGGTATAATATGTTACACTGATATTCCTACCTTATCCTTGAAGCATTAGAACTCTGTTTTGGATATATTACTTTAATGAGTGAAATAATCTTCCTGTGGATCCAAGTCTCTACATGATTCTGATTTTACCTTTGACTTTGCTGTTCTTCCTTGTCGCTGACTCATCACTCCACCATTCTTTGGGTATTTTTTCATTTTTTTACACTTTAAATTTAAAATTACCTTACTTCATCTTCTTTAATACCTGTTATCAACATTCATGACTGCTGTACTTCTTCAAAAACTGAAAATATGAATCACTGTTGTTGTCTAACTATTTCATGAGTATTATATAAGGAGATTTTAAGCCTTAATAGATCAGCAACATTTTCTGTGTTTCTTATTCATTCTTGATGTTTAATAAAAATAGAAAACATAATATTAAAAAATACAAAACATTTACATAAATTAGGAGGTTGTGGTCTTTGTTTTTGTGTTCTGGTGTTTGTTTTATTTTGGTATTATTCAAGACTTCCCAGTGAAGGAAATTGTACCTATATTTCTTACATTTATATATCAGAAGTTATAGTAGGAAACAAGTTAAATTTGACTCCTGATGTCTTTAAAAATAAACAGAGTAGATTAGAGAAAAAGGAGTAAAAGTTTCCAGTACTAACTTCCTTTACATTTGATAATTCTTATTCTATTTTTCAGCTGTCGATGAAATGTCAGTCAAAGTACATCATAGCACATTTTCTAAAGAAAATGTAAATAATCATGTTTTATTAAATACTTTGAAGACAAAAAAATATATTTTAGTTAAACCATATATTTTTCCTAGATGGTGTTCTGTACGAATCAGATATTCTATTAACTGAAGTTAATTGATTTGTAAAGATTTCTAATACAGTTCCAGAATACATCTGAATACACTGATGCTTAATTTGCAAAAGGTAGAGGATTTATTCTATAAAAGGGAGAAAGCTTTCTTTGTCTACTTATCTGCAGGAAGCTAAACCAAGAAGATTTTTAACAATCTGTCTCAATGACTTTTAAAAGACTGTGGTTAAACTGGAAATAGCTACAGTTTTGTAATCCAAGTTCAGTATCCACCTACTGAACCAAATTGACTTTTTAGCACACTGTAACTACAACTTTATACTATGTGTGTGTATTCTCTTTCTCCTTCTAGCTTTGAATTTTTTTTCTCACATCACAATTTCTGTTGTTCCTTATGTTCAAATTTTTGCTTAATCTCTCATTTAGGGTCTAATTGAAGAATCTCACAAGACAAAGAATATAATAGTGTAATGCAGACCAAAATTCAATACTGCAACTACTATAGTTTAAATGAGGGAAACAGCTAAAAAAATTTAAATAATACTTCTGTGGTTTTAATCGTGTTAAAAGGTTACTATTATTAAAAAAAAAAAAAAAAAAAAGTATGAAGAAAACCAAAGTCTTCTTATTTTATTACACCTCTTTATGCAGGGGTTTAACCGTGGTAGGCAGCTAAACACCACACAGCTGCTTGCTCACTTCCCGCATTAGAAGAGAGGAAGAGGAGAGGCAGAGTAAAAGGAAGAAAATTTGTGGGTTGAGAGAAAAATATCTTTAATAAGCACAGGAGTTGTGGAAGAAGAGAGAAATAAAACCAATCACTCTCCACCTCCCATGGATGGACCATTGTCCAGCCAGTTCCTCAGCAAAAGATCACTAACCTCCCTAAATACCTTATTTTCCATTTTACTGCTGAGTAGGGCATGGAGTATTTCTTTGGTTAGTTCATGTTTTATGTCTGGTTTTGTGCTTTCCCAACCTCTTGTGTACCTCTCAATCTATTCACACAGCATAAACAGTCAGTTCAAAGAGGTAATTATCCCACTGCATTCAGCATTAATGAGGCCTAACCTTGATTACTGTGTGCAGTTCTGGCCCCCACAATTTAAGAAGGTTGTTAGGGTACTTAAATATGTCCAGAGGAGGGCAACAAATCTGATGAAAGGACTGAAAGGAATGTCCCATGAGGAGCAGCTAAGGACTTTGGGCTTTTCTAGTTTGGAGAAAAGGCTGAGGGACAACCTTATTGCTCTCTACATCTTTCTGGAGAGGGAAAGTGGGGAGGGAGGTGCTGATCTCTGTTCCCTGGTATCCAGTGATAGGATGCATAGGAATGGTTCAGAGCTGCACTAGGGGTTGTTTAAACCGAACATTAGGAAATATTTGTTTATCAAGACAGTGGTCAAACACTGGAACAGGCTTCCTAGAGAGGTGGTTGATGTCCCAAGCCTGTCAGAGTTTGAGGCATTTGGACAATCCCTGTAATCACATGCCTTAACTTTTGGTAAGCCCTGAACTTTTCAGGAAGTTGGACTAATTGTTTGTTGTAGGTCCCTTTCAAATGAAAAAGTCTGTAAGCCTTCCCAGAGCTGTTGTTGGTTTTGATAAGAACTAGGAACACTTGTCAGAACTTTAGGGCAAGCTATAAACCTTCTAGGAAACACGACATAATGACAAGTTCTCAAGATGATACACTTAAAGTGTCTTGAATACATATGATACGATAAAGACAATTAATTAGGAAAAAAAAACCCAGTAATTTGGTATCATATGATTTATAAAGAAAACATGAAAGTCAGAAATGTTGGTTTTTCACAACTAAAGCTGAGATATATAGGCAAGATCTATGATGTTATTAAGATATTTGCTTTCAGAAAGCAGTCTTCAAGAAAATGATTAAAAAAAATTGAAAGCAAGGAAACTGATGAATAAATATACATTTTATGCATTTAAAACTCTCTAGTGTCAGTTTATAATCTGTATCTTGCACCTTTAAAATAATTATCATTTTACAGAATAATAAAACTATTTATTTGTAGTGTTTCATGTATCAAATATTCTATGGCACTTTACCAGAATTAGGAAAAACTTTATGGCTGAAGAAGGATAATTTGTTGATAAATCACTGTATTAATGTTTTAGCTACAGAATATTGGTCTAAATTCATTATTGCTATTAAGAATAGAATTTCTATTCACTTGGTAGCTGTAAGACCTTGAACTAGAAATTTATAGGCACTAGAAATTATTTAACATTCATATTGATGTTTCTAAAGTATTTAGTTCATCCAGGAGGTGTTAAGTTTAGAGAGATACAACACAAAAAGGATTAATGGGAGACAAAGATGATTTTTAATTTTAAATATTTCCGTATACTCCTTTCTTTTGTCACATGTTTTTATGAACTTAACAATTACATTCTTCAATGACATACTTGATACATTTATGGATGCCTGGGACTTGGATAGGGGAAGGTCTTGAGTCATTATGTTTTTTTCTTTTTTTTTAATGTTTTGTTTTTCTTCATTCTCAGGGATTGCAAGGGGTTATGTTTGGCTCATGTGCAGTGCAAGAGCTCTTATGGGATTTCATGAATGGAATTCTGTCACTCCACATTCTCAAAAAGCATACAATACCTTTAAAACAGTTATGTTGTTTGGTGTGGTATGAAATGCAACTCTTACTGTGCAGATGACAACCAATTCAGTTAAATTATTAGAAGAGACAGGGCACGTGAGGCAGATCTTCTGATTAACTTTCCCCTTGGATAAATCTGGAAGAGGTTCATGTCAGTTGTTTGAGATTTCTTTTTGCATTGAGACTTTCTGGTTTTCTTTTCTGGAAGATCTTGAACATACAGAGCTGTGTTCATGCAAGGAGAGGAAAATGGTTTATTCTATGTGCTCTGTCACTAATGAAATGCAATATAGAAGTTGCCTTGTTTGATTCCTTATAATATTGATCAGATCACCTATGTCAGCTCATTTAACTGTCCTATTACTGATTACACTGATTGTGTCTATCACTGTCTCAATACTGAAATTTAGGGTAAATTTTATAAACTTTTTAATACTAAAAGTTAGAACAGAAACCCTGTAAATTCATTCTGGGTTTGATACGTTACATTAGAAAAAGTAAAATAATCCTTCCATGATTAATCAAAGTTGTCAAAATTCTAAGACTAAACAAGGACTTACCATGAATGCTTCACTGAAGTAAGCTATTATAGCAATCAAATGAGACTGTCAAATACAGTCTTACAAATGCTTTTCAGATAGATGTAAAAGCAAAGATACCTCAGAAAATGTAGTACTTATGCCTTATTTTTTTTCCTCAAAATTCAGGTTGTATTACTATGATCAAAGGGCATTTCTGGTGGGAAGGAACAGGAGGCCTCTAGTCCACCCTCTTGCTCAAAGCAGGGGCAGCTCTCAAATCAGACCACGTTGCTCAGGGCGATGTCCAGGTGGGTCTTAAAGTCTCTGAAGACAGAGACAGTTTCATCTCTCTGCACAACCTGCTCTGCTGGCTGAGTGTTCTCATGGGGAAAAAGTCTCTCCTTATCTCCAGTTTGAAACTGCCCTGTTTCAAATTACATCCACTGCTTCACATCCTCCTCCTATGCTGCATGTTGAAGGGCCTGGCTCTGTCTCCTTTCTGACTTCCCTATAGGCAGTGATGTGCTTCTTCTCAGGAGCCCCATAGACATGTCTTCTTCAGGCTGAACAAGGCCAGGTACCTCAGCTTCATCTCATAAGGCAAATGATCCAGTTCTGACTATCCTGGTGATTCCTCAATGTCTTTCCTGTAGAGGACAACAGTAATTTTTACTAGATGTGGTGTAATCAGATGTGAGTAAAGGCACAAATAATCACAGAATCACAGAATCACAGAATGTTAGGGATTGGAAGTGACCTCGAAACATCATCTAGTCCAATGCCGCCACTGAACAGGAACATCGAGATGAGGTTACACAGGAAGGCGTCCAGGCGGGTTTTGAATGTCTCCAGAGAAGGAGATTCCACAACCTCCCTGGGCAGCCTGTTCCAGTGTTGTGTCATCCTCACTTTTAAGAAGCTTCTTCTCATATTTAATGGAACCTCCTGTGTTCCAGTTTGTACCCGTTGTCCCTTGTCCTATCATTGGTTGTCACCGAGAAAAGCCTGTTTCCATCCTCATGACACTCACCCTTTAGATATTTATAAGCATGAATGAGGTCACCCCTCAGTCTCCTCCAAGCTAAAGAGACCCAGCTCCCTCAGCCTTTTCTCATAAGGAAGATGCTCCACTCCCTTAATCATCTTTGTTGCCCTGCGCTGGGCTCTCTCCCTGTCCTCCCTGAACTGAGGGACCCAGAACTGGACACAATATTCCAGATGTGGTCTCTCCAGGGCAGAGTAGAAGGGGAGGACAACCTCTCTCGATCTATTAACTACACCCCTTCTAATACACCCCAGGATGCCATTGGCCTTCTTGGCCACAAGGACACATTGTTGGCTCATGGTCATCCCGCTGTCCACCAGGACCCCCAGCTCCCTTTCCACTACACTGCTCTCTAATAGGTCGTTCCCCAACTTATACTGGAACCCGGGTTTTTTCCTGCCCAGATGCAAGACTCTACACTTGCCATTTTTATATTCCATAATTTTTTTCCCTTTCCAACTCTCCAGCCTGTCCAGATCTCACTGGATGGCAGCACAGCCTTCTGGCATGTCAGTCGGCTTGGTGTCATCAGCAAACTTGCTGACAGTGTACTCTATTCCCTCATCCAAGTCATTGATGAATATACTGAATAGTACTGGTCCCAGTACTGACCCTTGAGGGACTCCACTAGATGCAGGCCTCCAACCTCTACCCCATTGACCATGACTCTCTGGCTTCTTCCCTTCAGCCAGTTCACTTTTCTGGACCTGCTGTCAGTGATTATGCTAATGTTGCTGGCTCTCTTTGTTTCCAGGGCACACCGCTGGCTCATCCTTACTATGCCCCAGGGCCCTCAGAACCTTTTTGCCAGAGCTGCTCCCTAGTCTGCCAGTGCCTAATTGATATCACTTCAAGGGAGTCTTCTTTATTTGAGGTAGGACTTTGCATTTTACCTTGTTGAAGTTCATGAGGTTTCTCTCAGCCTACTTCTCCACCCTAAGAAGTCCCTCAGGGTGTCAACCTCTGGATGATCTCCAGTGTATTGGTTAGTTCCATCCCCCGACAAATATAGTGTCAACTTCATGAAAATGAACCAAAGCTTTTCTGATTGTAACTTTTTTTTGGTGGTGGTGGTGTGGATTTTTTTTTTTTTTTTATGTAGTACTCTTGCTTACAGGATGGAAATTTTTAAGGGAGAAAAAAATAAAAAAATCAAATATCAGAATCAGTTCAAAAGTTTCTACTGCAAGTATTATTCATTGCCTTGCATTCTGCATAAGATCATGCTCTCAGACTGTTGCACTATCTATAGTGATTGGTAAATGTATTTAAAATGAAACTGAATAAATATTATTTGATACAACATAGAAAATTCTGCACACTTTATGTACCAGAATGCTTTTCAAATGCATTCCTTACAACCTGTCTTTTGGCAGCTGGAGTTGATAATATTCCTATTAACAGATGCCCTAGGCATAAACAGACAGTAAGTAGACTTATACATATAAAGAATCACAAAATATTTAATATGATGCAATCTTCTGCAACATGGTTTTCCAAAAACAGAAATAAATGTGGCAAATAGTGACTATCTCCTAGTTTAGCGATGATAAGGCGCATGACTTATTTTCTTACCTTAATGGTATTGTAGTTGTCATGAAAAATTAAATGTTTTAATAGTGACAAATTTACAATAGATATGTTACAAGGACCTTTAATTAAATTTTTAGATTTCAAAGTGTTTACACTGTGAGGACTCAGTTATTCACACTGGAAAAAAACCCTTCTGGTATACCGAAAACTGTAACAGTCCAAAGGAAATACCACCCCACCTCCCCAAAAAACAACCAACCAAACAAAACACACACACAAACCCCAAACAAAACAAAACAAACAAACAAAAAAAAAGCCCCTTAAACCTAAACCTCCACGCACAGCTAACCGCAAAAGTTATCCCCTTTTACTAGGCTACACTCTAAGAATTTCAGTTTTGGACTTGGGAATTGGAGTTGAGAACCAGACGATTTCTTCTGACAGTATCTAATGCCTTAACAGAGGCTTGGCTTTCTCAATGAGTTGTAGCAAAGACTCCCTAAAGAAGATTATTACACAAAGAGTGCTTAAGCTGTCATAAACCTCCCACAAAGATAACTATATTCTGCCAGGAAAAGAGTCAAGAGCAAATTACATTCTTCAATGACAGTCTTTGTAAAGTAAATTTTAGCATCTCTCAAAGATAACTTCCATATTTTCCACCACTCTATACCATTCACTTGTCACAAAATGATAAAAACTATAGGCACTGTACTACTGGCTTTACACAATTAACATTGCTTGTGTCTGGTCTTTTGTTCTAGGATAAAGACACAGACAGTGAGAAGGAAATGTGGTCACTGTGTTTGTTCAGACTGTCAACAAGTGTTCAGTTAGACCTTGGTTGGGTGTGAATATCCTGCCATTAAAAATGGGCTCTTACTAGTAACTGCTGTCATAGTGACCTTAAGAGGTCATGAAGAGTTAATAAGTTTTCTTGAATATACATCCCAAATTTGGTTTGAAACAAATGAATCATAATAGAACTTCTCCAACAAGCATGAAGAATGATTTAAGCTCTTGCTGTCAAATTATACTTACTGACTTGTTTTGAGAACAATCTTCTTCTTAGAGACATTTGAGGTCAACAACATATCTGTTTCTAAACAGAACACAGAAGAAAGAAAGGAAGACAAGACTTTCTCTAGTGAAAGGCAAAGTGAGTAATGTATTCAGGGAAGAATGCAATAGTTTCCAAATTATAACCAGGATATATTGACAAATCAAGGATGAGACAGAGGGAAGTTTGTTTTTTGTATATCCTTTGTTGCAATGGAAAGATATGACAGACTTCATTTTTAAGGCTTGATGTGGTTTGTAGACCCAAAATTCAATTAAAATTCCAGATTCTATTTCAAATTATTTCAATCAGGAACTTTTAATATTGAATTCATGCCCTTTCTATAAAAACTTTATTGTAAACAGACCTATGTTTTTAATGTAAATTCAAAACTTAGCTCTTTTTTTGTCACTGATTGTCCAGTGACCACAAGGTTGTTAGGAGTGATTCTAAGGTGATAAGTGGCGTGTCATAAGTAATTCTTCTCAGCTGCTGCACAACCCATTACACTTTTAAAGTTATGCACTGTGAAGCTGTTTGACCTATTTTGAAAACTTGTTTCCTCTTTCAAAATCAAACCAGTGTTATTCCTAAGATTACAGCTCTTTATTGTATTCCCACTTCCTTGTCAAACAACCACATTCAGTGTACGAGATTTGACTTGTAGCATCATAACAAAGACAGAAATGCCAGAGGTTTGACAAGGTATTAATAATCCATTTCCTTTAAAAAAGTTAACCTTTGGTTTGCTGCCTTCTAATATAGCAACTCCAGAAGCACATCACATGAGAAACAGTGCAATATTTCTATTATTGCTTTGATTAATATCAATAATGACCATTAACTTCACCTAATGTAAATCTCTATGCTTTCTTATGTCATTTGCAAGACAAATAAAGAGGGAGAGGGAATTAAATCTCTTCTTAATACAATCTAATTTGAATGACTGGAAAAATGAACCATAGTAAGAAAAAAACCTCATTTTATAAAAGCAACAGCATGTAAAGTAGTAATTTTGATGATCACATAGCTAGAGAGATTCTGAATTACATTTCATACACCTTATCAGCAAGATACATATTTGAGTAGTTAAAAATCCAGTATATGTAGTTTCATCTTAGTGTAATAAAAGCTGTTTTGCTGATCATAATTTATTTGATAGGAGGCAAATGCCATTAAAAACTGAGTGGGTATGTCAATGATCACTTGTAAAATAAAATGCACTGAGAAAACCCAAGCTCTGTTCTATTTTTAAAAATAATGCATTACATTTCCAGATTTTTTTAATTCTGAAAACAATGTCTCTCTAAGCAATAGTGCCATAGTAATGATACACTGCAGATTACTGTGGGTATTGCCAAATGAAGGTTTGCAAAATACTTACTATACACAGAAAATTGAGTATCTTCTCTCACCAAAAAAAAAAAAAAAAAAAAAAAAAAAAAAAAAAAAAATAGGTCTAATGTTAATGTAATTTAAAATGTGCCCTCTAGGTGATGTTATTTGCCATTACTGAGTTACATCTTTAGTAAAGAACATGGGAGCATTCAGCTATTTTTACAGTTTAGGGAGGAAAATGCTTTTAAATTCTAATCCCATTTCTCTGGATCCTAGTGATAAGAGATAGGAAAGACCTTTTATAATGTCTAGACCAAACTTTTGTAAATGCAGAATTATTATCTTTCATTATGTACCATATGTCTTCCAGTAATTTTGCTAGATCAGCTTTAAATCATATATTCTCCCAGTAAGATGTTTCACAGCTTATACTGTGAAGCTTATCCTGGAAGCTTATACTGCTTTGATAAGAAAATAAGCCAGAAGACAAGGAAGCTGCTGACCAACAAGAACGTCCACTGCAGGTGCAGTTCTATATTTGCTGGGGCACTTTACCTAATCCTGGACCCTGACTGCAGGACGGCATGAGGTTGACGTGGCCTGCCCATCATGTCTCCCTTCATACGACACTAGACCTGGGAGGTAGGACTGCTGCATGCCTGTCTGTCACACTCATAAAAAGTCAAGACTGGCCACATATCAAGACTTAGGAACTTGAAGCTCTTCCAGGACTGTCAAAACAGACATGACAAGTTCCTTTCACAAGACACTACAAGACTCATAGATGTTGAAGGGGTCCGGACAGTCGGTGTGACAGAGGCAAACCTCTGCAAGACCAAATATTCATTTGTGAGACAGGCTCTCAAGTTTTGATCTAGGACTCTTCTGCACCCTTTGGCTTTTACTTCTTGATGTCTTAAATGTGTTTACTAATTTACTTCACATTTAAAGATGTAAAAATACTAATTGTAAAATGGTACTAATTTAATAATTGTCAGCTGCTTATTTTCCAGAGTGCATAGTGATGATTCTGGGATAATATTAGCAACCAATGAAGTACTTGGTTTTGATTTTTTTTTTTATCACGTACGTGATAGAACATAATTCACAGCAATTTTCTTTATTATTGTGGCCTTTTTGTGAGGGCTACAGTCCTTTTACATTTTACAGTTTTACGAAAATGCCTTAAAAGCTGGAGTTTATTATGAAAGAACTCACTGAACAGAAATAAAAATTGTAACAGCTGTTCAACAAATAAGTTCTTAGAAATCCATGGACATGAACCAACTGTGCGTAATTTTCTAAGGGATTTTAAATTAAGCATATCTGCAGTACTGAATTTTAATTAATAGAGCTAACTATTGTCTTCAAGACTCACACGCACATTATATGTAGTGAGTACTTAAAGAACAGCGCACCAGCAACTGTGACCATACCCTCAAAAAAGAAAAGAAACTGAGTCTTAATGAAATTAAGATTTGCCGATGATGAATTATGCAAAGAAGTTTTTTATTTTCCTTTCTTCACTCCCCCTTTCAAGGATAAAATATCTCCTCAAGGACCACAACACTCCTTTTATTCTGCTCTGTAGGCTGTTTATGCATTTCACTTTATAAAGCTTGTGGGTAAAATGCACAAGCAGTTGTGGCAGAAGGAACCTGAAAACTTCCACCACATCTTCCTTTCCAGATTATGCAGAAAAAATCTGTCCTCCTCTGCATGATCACCTGAGTCTTGTCCACAGGTACCTCAAAGGAAGAACTGGGGCATCCCTCTGTTCAGAATTCCCCTCCAGTTGGCTGATTATGGTGTTCTCTCAAAACGTCAGTCCTGTGGTTTAGAAACCACCCTACTAAGAAAGACCGAATTCCCAGGTTCCCTGCTTGTAAGTGAGCCCTCACTTCACAGGGATAGGTCACAGAAGTGAAGAGAGGGGTGTGTGGTGTCCTAAAACTTCAAGAAGTTTGGAGCTCAGATTGAAAGAAAAGCCAGGAAAAGACTACTCAGGGTCAGACCTGTTTCTTAAATTCTCAGTCATGCAGTGAATTCACTAATCAGTGAATTAGCTAACTGTTCACTTAGCACTATGGAAGGTTTTATATTCCTCTGAATTTTGATTAGAGACACCATCATCATGTCTGCACTCTGGGTATGGACAACCTAATGCAGACTGCATCTAAGGCAGTGTGACTGGCTAGATGGTGTGAAAAAAAATCAAAGTTTGGCCTCATAATCACGAAAAGACTCTCCTGAGACATGAAACCTTTCCTTAAAATAGCAGTTATTAATGCAGGTTTGGTAAAGACAAGGCTTTTCTGCTTCAGTGGCTGAGATAGTGCATCTGAGCTGTGCTGAGTTGTGTGGATTTATCACTTTCACTGGCAATACTGTAGAGTTCACTCAAATTTGTTCAGAGACAGACAGGAGATTTGGGACAAATCACGCTCATAAAACCAGATCTTAGAGCCATCTTTCTTTTTTGGCAAAAATGAATCCCCATAAGTACGTTTTCCTCTGTGTGTCAAAATGGTGAGATCCCGTCATCTTTTCAAGCACACACATTTCAAAGATGTTGAACTGTGAAAGAAGAATCTTTCAGTAAACTATAATGAATGGCTCTATTCAACTAAAAGAAAAAAAAATTAAAAATGGACCACTAATATAAGAATATAAAAAGCTATATTACAAATCAATTCAACATACTGTTTCATGCTTCTCAAAGTTGTTTGCTAATCAGTAATTTTTCAAGATACAATTTAATAACATTCTGAATTGTGAAATAAGTGACTGGTCCCTAATTAAACATACCTGACTTTGTGAAATCTGATCCTTCTAACTTTGAAATCAATAAGCAAGATGGCAAGTAATGGCAAGGGATGTATTTTACAGCCCCTGAAAGACACGGAGCTGAAAGAATTCTATTAAATCCATGATATGGAAAGCTTTGTGCTTGTGACTATAAAGGTTAATTGCCCTCTTATTAAGGGTCTGAGAAAGCCATCAGTATTTTATGCTTCTTGTGAAAAAAATATAACATTGTTATATAAGAGCTCTCCCTTCCAGCTCTCCGCATGGCACCTTGCTAGTGAGGGAGACAATAATTTTCTGTGCATCCTCATTAAAAAAGAGTGAGAGAGGCTCACTTTTTTTCACTAGTTGTTGCATTTCCCTACTGGGTTCTGTGGAACTTCTTGAAGAAGAGTCCTTAAAATGCCAAGAGCAGGTTTGAAATGCTACATACAGATTAGAAGTTAGCATCTTTGATAAAATATTGCAGTTCATGTATATGCAACATGTTAAGTATACTTCAGTGCTATAATCTTGATTTACATTTGTAACAGATGATAATTAGTGTGCCAGGAGGAAAATAAAGAGATGATGACGTGGTGAAAAACTTGATTAGTGACAACTGTGAAGAGGATGAGACATGAGAGTCAAGAGACTCATGGGATTACATTTTCTTTTTCTGTCTTGCCTTGCCTTGCCTCCTTTCTTCCTTCATTTTACAGTTCTCCTTCATTTTCCCTTTTAATTTCTTTAGTGCATTTTAAAAGTATCCAACTGTCTCTGAGTCCAGGAAGATTTTTTTTCTTCATATCTATAAAAGCACATTTTTATGGGGTCATGCACTTTTTTGCTGTGAAATTATGAAAATTAAAAATGTCAGAAGTTTAAATAATATTTGCAAAGTGGGAGAGATCTTCACTCAAGTTTTTCTCCTGTGAAGATCTCATTATTCTCACAGTTGACAAGTCTCTACATATCTATAGAGTTACTGAAAACCCTTTTTCTCAGAGAAACATCTTTTGCAAGTACCGTGGAACCATATACTTGAGAGTATTGAAAAAATCTTCACATGTCCAAAAGAATGCAGAAAACAATGGTAAGGGTCAGACAAGTACATAAAGATACTATGTAGAAAAAAAAAAAAAAAAAAAGATTTTATGGTGGTCAATATTTATGTCTTTTTACTTAAAGACAAAATAGATCCCTATATACTAAAGACAATCCCCACAGACACAGCTACAAATATAAAATAAAAAGAATAAGGAAATGGTTGGTTGGTGAAATAGTGAAGAATTTAAAATATTTTCACATAGAAAAAAAAACACAAAAGAGAAATTAACAGATGTCTTTGTTACGTTAAAAACAAGACCAGTTTTCTCTTTTAGTGAATTTTCCTCTCAGCTAAGTGCCTTCTAAGTGCCTGCATATTTTTCTTGAACACTGTACTCGGTGCTGTTAAGAGGACCAATGGAATGCTAAAAAAGCTTGTGTTTAGATTTATTACTATGGTAACCCAGGTTGACTGATAACGGGACATATTTGGAAGGAGGGCTGGATGGACAGGTGACTAAAACTGACCAACTGAGTATTCCATCCCATAATTATCATATTCCCTATATAAGAGGGTGATCACAAGGGTGTAGCTCCCTTCGACCATGGCTGGCATTTAAGAGGACCCTCTCTGCATGTCTGTGATCTATAGGCCCCAGGCGCTGAACCCCTAAACTCCAGTTTCCAGTTTGCTGTAAAGTCCCACACGACTTCTGGGAATCTGCCCTGCAGCTGCTAGAGCTGCCAGCTCCACTGACCCAGCTCCGCCGCTGCTGGAGTGATGCCAACTCCATATTGGACATTCAAGATTGGGTTTGTACTTTTGTATATATTCTCTATTTATTAGTAGCATTAGTAAAACCCTTTAAAATCATCCAACTTAAAGTCTAAGTCTCTCTTCCTTCCACCTTATCTTCATTATCATCTTTCCAATCTAAAACAAAGGATAGAGGGAGGGTAAAGGGGTAACAGAGAGCGTCTGCCCCAATTTATTGTCACCTTGCGTTAAACCTTGACAACAGAAAGAGAAAACAAATTAGCAATGAAGAAAATGAGAGTTTCCTTGCAAAAGGAAAGAAGTCTTGGAAAATGGGGAGTGTGGGTGCTGAGTGAAGCATAATATTTGGATCAAAGACAATTGATGAGAAGGTGTTCTATAAACAGAAAATAAAATAAAAGAAAAAAAAAAGAAAAAATACCAATTGAAAAAAACCAAAAAAACAAAAAACAAAAAACACCACCACCACTGGATTTAAGAGTTATGTCAAAAGCAGGAAAAGGCTATGTGAATGGAGGTTGGTATTAAAGAAGAAATAACAGGAGAGAAAAAAGAAGCATGTGCAACTGAAACAAACAAACAAACAACAACAAAAAACACACACACGGAAAACTGAGAATGAGATCTGAAGTTGAAAAGACTCATAATAGAACTAGTAAAATAATTCATAATATATCCTTCATTTTGCACAAATTGTTAGATTTTTCAACTGAATAGACAAAGAAGACAGCAAATGTGAAAGTACTCAAAACAATGAAAATGTAAGAGTTCCTCTGTGGCTTTCCTGAGCAATAGAGGAAAAATCAAAAATAAGACAAGACAGTGAAGGTCAGCAAAGTGACTCAAGAATGGATGGTGGGAGGGAATTTGCAGATGTGTGGCTTCAGTGAGACTTTCAAGAACGATGTATGATTTTACCTTTGTGTCTGGAATCAAGGCTGGCACTATTATTAAAACAACTGTTGAGAAGGTGAGTATGAGAAGATAAGAGAGACCTTTTTGTTACCTTTTTTTTACCCTGAATAACTATAATATTTGGATTTGATTAGTTAGTATGAAATCCATAGGCGTATGTTTGCTGGCTGCCTTTTTTTCTATGCTGTGATCCATGATGCTTGACAGGCAGAAAATCTTACCTTCTGTCTCTGGCTTGTTCTGATACAGATTTACCATTTCTAGGTCTGGGCCATCACTAACTACCTCTAGCTGACTTTACTGGCTATTCATAGGAAACCACTGGGGGGATACATTGACACGGGCTTCTGTGAAGTTACTATCTCAGTATTACTAGTCTGTAAGTATCACACAATGGTTCAAGTGATCCATGTTCATTTGACTGAGAGTTCTCGTTACTTTGGAGCAACAGTTATATTCATCTTTTTGTGAGTTTTCAAAACATCTGTGATGCTGATATCCCGTGAACAGGAATGTTGCTATAAGATTAAGACAACAAATATGGTGTGATAATGTAAAAAGAAGCGAAAAGGATTTTTTTACGGCATGATTTTAATGTATCTTCCCAATGTTACTCTATGAATCAGTTAATCATTATTAACCTTCTAACTTCTCTATCTGGCCAAGGCAAAATCAAGGATTTAAGGTCAAATGATCGTGGCCTTGAGTGATACAGTAGATTTATGTGTTTCCTTACCCAGCAACATTTTTACCTGTCAACACCTGAAAATTCAGACACCCACAGTACAATTATGATTAAGAAAACACATCACTTCTCATCTCAATATCTGACTTGCCACATTAAAATAAGGTATTTGATTTGTTGCATTATTCTGATCTTTCATGTATAAAATTATTTGCAGTTTAACCCTCACGATTTTAACAGACTTGCCTACAGAAAGTTACAACAGTATACTTAAGGCATTACTCTGAAAACTTTCCATTTACTAATAATTTGAGTAATTTCTTGCACCTACAATAGAAAATAATACCTGTGCAGAATTAGAATTTTTTATTTAAGATGCTGTAGAGCATTGACTTTTATTGGCAGCCAAGACATTGAGCAAACAAAAATAATTCATCTTGTCAATGCTCTTTACTGTGCAAGGTTTTGGAATAGATGATCACTGAAATTTTCTTCTAAGTGGTAGAACTAAAAGAAAATGCTTTTTATTTGATGTGATGTTTATTAGAAGCAATTTGCTGCTGCAGAGATCCTTATTATTTTAAATCATTTTGTATGGCTCATAAAAACCTCCATTTTCTAAGCCGATTATTGATTTCTTGCCTGCATGACCTACATGTCAAACACACAGTGCCTTTTTTTTTTTTTTGCAAAAATGTTTTCATTAGCTGAACATTTCCAAAGATAAAGAGAGAGTTACAGTATCATATTAATTTCTACAAAATCTGGAAAATAGAGGAAAGATATTTTTGAACTGGCATTAATACTTAATACTTAAATACAAATTATTTCTGTGTCAAAATAATGTTGACATCCCATATATACTCCATTCCTCTCCTAAAAAAGCTATATATTAATTTTGTTGGAATTCCCTCAGTAAATGTCATAAATCCTAACATGGTTACATGGTTTCCTAATATCCTATTCATAAGTCTTTATGCTTTAATTAAAAATATGTTTTTTGCATGATAAAATAGGAAGAAAGGAAGACAATACATAAAAATTAATCAAATATAATAACACAAGTTCTTATAACCCCAGGCATTACTTCTATTCCAGTGTGTTAAAAGAGTCTAAAACCACCTCTTTCATTTTATTTTTGCTGTTATCATCACCAAAATAACCCAAACGCCATCAGGAAAGAAGAGAATATAGACCATCATGTGAGGGGAGAAAATCAAGGAAACAGATCCAGTACTGTAAAACAGGTTTAACACCATATTATACATCCATAACATCAATAATTTACATAATAAATAGCGGTGTTTCTCTCTCCCTTCCTCCTCATTAATCAGAAAACATACCTGCTCATGAAATGTTTAGTTCAAACTTTAAATTATTTAGCACCTCTTTACCTTCTGCTATAGGGAGATGGAAACTCTCTTAAAAGCGTAAACCTTCTGATAATTAGGATACTCCAGTCCTATAATTTACTGCAAAATCTTTAAATTCTACACACTTTTGTTTTTGTCCTTAGTATATTTTAGAATATTAATTGCTTATTATGCTCTATAACTCAAGATGCCCCCAACACACATTGTTACAGATGCTCAACTTTTTAGCATATTTTCAGTTTGTATCTCCTCATCTTTTTTTTTCCTGCCTGTTGTCTCCCTTCTCTCCTTCCCTACAGCAGCAAAACTTATGTCTACCAGCTCTATGTTTCTGTAGCACTTGTTAACAGTTTATTATCAGCCTCACAGATTTTGTCCCCACCTTGTTTTGCAAAATTGTGTCTAACTTACGCTGAACAAATGTTCCCTTGCCTTTGTCAGGTTATCTGATAAAAGGCTAATTGCATTAAACAAAGACCTGGCCAGGGTCAGAGGGACAATAACAGGTGGAGGAATCGCAGTGATCTGCCCAGTGAACTGAGGACACCAAGTTTGCATCTTCTTGGACAATCCAAGGACAATGACCAGCCCATGGGAATAAACTTTATTTCTATTGCCTGCACGAAGGCATGGGGAGCTGGCAGCAGCCTCATTTCCACCAGACTGGGGCAGGAGAACTTGCCTGGGTCCTGAAGATGTCTGGAGAAAACAACCTCCAGAAGTTTGCCATATAATAATTCATTTTATTCTGAGGTTGTGTCCACTGTTCCTTAAGAAAACCTCTAAGTAACTAGCTGTCATCCTGTGTTCCTATTTTTTGCACTGCTATGCTTTCCATGCTGTTGAACTATTATATCAACTAAAATATTTCTACATCTGCCAAATACTGTCTTTTATTTTTTTCTCCTATGTGTAAAAAACTGTGTAGTATCATTACCTCCCTCCCCATCCCCACCCCCACTTCCCCATTCCCCCCCCTTTTTTTTTTCTCATGTGAAATCAAGCTTTACATTCTGAATACTGGATTATTTCCCTCTTCATATTCATTCACTCATGCATTTTGTGGATTTACTTTTTCCTGCACAGGGAAGAATCCATCAGAGTAGTGTCAGTTGCATCCTAGAAAATGCCTGTGCAGAAGTCTCTGCCACTCAATTAAAAACATTAAAAAAATAATTTTCCATAGATTATCAAGGTCTTGCTTATGCCTATGCTACTAAGATTAGTCTTCTCTGCAGTTAAATCTGTTGGGTCTGTGGTACATAGCAGCTGGCTCTAGCTGCTCTTCAGATTTATGGTAGTATTCCTGACACCCGACAATGTAACTAATATATATACTTTATTTCAATCCAAAATGATGGGGTTTGTGTGTGCAGTATTTTGTTTGTTTTGGGGGTTTGTTTGGTTGGTTTTGTTTTTTGGGTTTGATTTTCTGTTATTGTTGGTTTGGTTTGGTTTGGTTTTTGCTTGCTTGTTTGTTTTTTGTTTGTGTTTGGGGTTTTTTTTGTGTTTTTGGTGGTGGTGGTGTTTTTTCCTTGTTGTTTTTTTAATAGTTTTCTGATCATCTTTGCCCTACTTTGTTTTTCCACTCGGGTTAACTGCTTCACTCATTTTATTCCTGCTATCGTCTCTTACATGGGAAATGGAGATGAAAACTGCAGCAGACCTAAGTTTTTTTATAGCTAGTGGAGGAGCAGGGAGTACTTCTGAGCTCTTGGGGAACAAGCTAACACTCAAATGGAAGTGACCTTAAAAAAATCTCTAGCTAAGATCTATCTGACTCATCTTTCTACATAGACTTTTACATAGGCGCTTTCTGTAGTCAATGGATAAAATTAAATGCTTAACTGTTTGTAAGATAAATACCTAAAATATTTAAGACACATTGTATCTAAAAATGCCCATATCCACCATCAACTATGAAGAGGCTTGACTGTCTTATATGCAGACATCTGTACTTAAGAAGTGTGAGATTGAGATACAAGGCTCCTCACTACCTGAATCCAAACTGATTTGGACTGTGTAACTTGAGCTTCTCTGTGGCACAAAGGTTTTCAATTTGCTTATGCCAAAGCCTGTTAAAATACAATTCTTCACTTCCATTATCCACTTTTTGTTTGGTATAGAATGTGATGAATGTGCAACTAATATTCTATTATGTATGCTAAGGAAACATCTGAGGCTCCACTCTAAGAGCTGTCCATCCCCCTTCAAATATGCTAATATAAACTATTCATATTTTGTGTCATAAAGACCAGCAATTCTTAAACAATATATTACAAGTAGTTCAACATCTCCTTGTTGTCCAAAGCAATTCATTTGCTGTTGTATTGATCCACTCAAACAAGTGATTCCAAAAAGTCTTCATAAATTTCATGTTCTCTCCTTTGTACAATACTGTCACCTAAGAAATATTACAGCTACTGTTCATGGCACAGGCTACAGAAGATTAGTTCAGCTTGTGTGATAAATAGATAATCAGTCATAAATCCTCTGAAAGGCAACTAGCAAACATCTGGAAATGACAAAGAAGACTTGTTTAAACTCCAAGTTAGAACTGAGCTTCACAGATCAGATCTTCACAGTAAAGACAACAGCACTTTTCAGCTGAGCAGGCTTACATATTCCTTTCCAGATTTTTCATATTTTCAATTTTTGGAGTCCTTCCTGGCTATCACAGTATCATGCAATCTCTCTTTCACCAAACAGTTGCTATAACATTTCAGTTATAGAAGTGTCACAGAGGTATATCAAAACAAACCCAAACAAAGGATAAGCTCAAACACACTTTGTTTCATGACAAAACTGAAAACAAATGAAAGAAACCAATTAGAAATGTGGGTGATCCAAAGTCAAACAAGACTTCAATAACATTTAACACCCTACAAGTTTGGTGAACCGGTCAGGGATATTATTACTATAAGACAACTCACAAGAATGATGATCTAAAGTGTGCCTGTACTCAATTGCAAAGGGAAACTCTCACTCAAGGGTACCCAGAAGACAGAATTTCTCACCTGGGAAGACAGGAGAGGTCCAAGGACTCACTCAAGGATATATCCAGAAGACATGATTACTCACTGAGGGGGTGGAGAGTGGTGATGAAGTTCAGTTCTGGGAAGTTTCCTTGGCCAGCATGCCAGTTACAAGGGGAGAGTTTCTGATCATAGTCCCTCTGCTCCTAGGAAAACCTCTCAAAGGGCATCTCCAGCAGGGGCCCATTGATAACCAGATCAGATCTAAGTTGTGGTTGTATATGAGCATGGTCCAGAAGCTTCTTTGGGGCTGAGGCTCCTTATTGGCTGAGGACCCTCTCTATTGACCAGGAGGTCCCACCTCTCCTCCTCCCTTAACTGAGGGGTGTACGTGACTGAAATCACTGTGCCCTGGGGGTTACAAGAAGTTTGGTGCCCAACCAAGTTCCTTACATGATGGCAGCCATAGTGGGCTACAGCAAGCACAAAAATAAGGGTACAAAAGAGCCAGCAGCTGTCATATTGAAGGACCTGGACCTTTTCAGGGCAGATGCACGTATCAAAAGAAGATATTAAAAAATCCTGTTAATTACTGTGTAACAATTTAAATTAAAAAAAAAAAAAAAAATCCTTGCACAGTAAATGTTGCATAAATATTAAAATTAGAACTTTCACTCAATTTCAGGCACTTTAAGTGAAACCTGACTTCTAATCATATGAAATATCAAATTCTCACTCCATTACCTTTGACTTAGATCATTCTCGCTTTATACCTAAATGGTTTAAGAGTTCACTTCATTGGTAACTAAAGATTAAATTTTTTAAAAGCCAGTGGCTCAGTGCAGGCTGTCCTCATGTAAAGAACAGCCTTCAGCAGAAAAGAAGCTGGGATTTTGAGGGAAATATGCAAAAAGCTTTAAAGTAAGAATACTGAGATATTATTAGTGCTCAATTAAGTGAATATTATTTAGTTTAAGGTGCCACAATTCACCAAGCTTTGCTTAGGGTAGTAGAAATAATAATGTATGTGGTAAAACCATGTAAAAATTATTGATTTATAATGTCCTAAAATACATTATTATTAGAAAAAATCTAGAATGTAGAACAACTGTTGCTTGTTGCCCTCAGTCTTGTTCATGCTGACATGCTGAGTAGGAATTACTCCAGATGTAGTCTGATTGTAATCCATTTGAATTACTCGAAGTTATAACCAAACTCGCAAGGTGACAACAGATTTCCAAAAAGCCAATCCATGAGCATTTTTAATTTGTTGGTAAAACTGATCTAAGACATCTCCATCTTTTTTTTTTTTTTCTTTTTTTCTTCATCTGCTCTTACATATGCCAGCACCCACCTGTCTGACTAGCATAGCTGTACATTTGCTTCAGGGGAGTGTTTTGAGCCTGGTCGCTAAAATGACAAGCCTAAACAAATAAAAAAACAAAAAAAAACCCAAAACTTAAAATAAACACGTTATAATCTAGGCACCCAAATTTTAGTTACAAGAAAATTAGATTAATTCTGTTTTCTTTAATAAGGTATTTAGTTATTCAGTTTAAAGAGGCTTCATTTCTTCCTTTTTATGTTCGTAGGTGGAAGAAATGAAAATGGGTGAAGGAAATTTTACTTGTGTATTCCACACCATGGGATATATATATATACTTGCACAATATTTAACACCAAGATTCATACCTGACAAGTAAACCAGCTACACCTAGTAGTTTCCTTCTTGGAATGAAGTATAAAAGACTACTCTTGGCATAGTATTGTGCATGGGCCATCCTCTTTTCAACTTCTAATATTTGTCATTGCCAAAGATTTAACTCTTTGGCTAATATTGTGGTCTGAACTACTGTGATAATACTTTCCCCCAATATTTTACATTTTTGTTCCTCTTACTTTTGTCAAGATTTTCTTCCTTCTACCTTTATTTAATTTTTTTTTCTTTTAAGAAGAACATCTAATAAAAATAAGAAAAAAAAAAAAAACTGTTTATCAACAGGATGTCAAAATTGCACAAACAGTAAAGTTCCTTGTATGAAGTGATACACATTCTCAAAATCTTTCTAGGCATTGAATAAATAAATAAAAAAAAAAACATGAAGTAGTCAATAAATAGCTATGGAATAAGACAAGGATATTATGGATTTTGAAAGAGAGTCCTTAAATTGTTATTGAATATATATTAGATTTTATTTTGGTTTATGTTCAATATTAGTACAACCTCAATAAAATTACATGATGCATAGTAATATTATGTATCCAATTTGTTATTGCCGGAAAAGGTAAAAATTTCTAATTATTTAAGTAATTAGTTGCAAAATTTTCCCCTTGAACACTTCAGTGCTGCTTGTCAACTGATGTTATTCAGGCAATAATCATTAGGTAAAAAACCCAGAAGCTAGTATACACTATAACATGAAAGAAATTGAATCATTAAAATTAGGTTTTCCCTCCCTCCCAAAGCAAATCCTGTAAAAAGCTTTAGAATTTGACCCTTGAAAAACTATTTGCTGTTTATATATCAGATCAATTACGCAAAATAGAATTTACATGGTCAGAAAATTTTGTTAAATGTTTCTTCCCTTTCCTCTTCTCCCCTTCCCCCTTTGTCTCTTTTCCCTCTCCTCTTTCTCCCTATCGTCCTTTAGTGTTGGAGGCAACACTAATAGATTTGTGGATGACTTGCTTTCATGTTTTGAAAGTCATTTAATCATTTTTTGAAAATTAGTCCTAATTTGCATTTAAATTTGACAGTCATCATGATTAAAACCAGAATACAGGAATTGCACCTGTGTTCCTAGTTCTAGTGGCTTTTAACAGTATTTCACATTGAACACTCATTATGGTAATTTTGCTAAATGTGCAGGGTAAACTGATGTTTCATACAGCATGAAGTATGTGTCCAGAAAGTAAAACTTAAGTTTTAATTAAAAATTTTCTTGTCAGTTTTGGACAGTCTGACTGACATAAACATGATTTGGTTCTATTTTTAGAACTTACGTTAAACCATACCCTTCCACCATGCTGGAGCACAGAGAGAAGCATAAGTTAAAATACAATTTAATTGAACAATTTCTAGAATAACTGTGTTTTTTCCACTTCTATCTTTTTAGTAGTTACAAAGTTTTCTGTTTAAAATTGAAATGTCCCAATCCACATAAATTTCAACGTGCCTTTTAAATCTCATTTTTTTGATAATAATAGTAATTTCATTCCTGCTCCAGATTCTCCTCAGTTCATTTCTTCATTTCATAGTTATTATTCTTCAGGAAAAGAAGAACAATTGGAGCAATGGAACTTCAACTACTCTTCATTTTTGCTTCAAATCTCCTGTGGCATTGCCTTTCTTTCTCCTAACATTTATAAGCAGAAGTCTATTTGTGCAATCATTTGGTCCTTAACCTCAAAATAGTACTGGATGTCTTCTAACTATAAACAGAAAAAAAAAAAAAGTTTTAAATGTTTTAAATATATGTCAATCTTTAAAGAAGAGTTTTGTTTTTCATACTCATGTTGAAGATTACAATCTGTTAGTTGAACCATTAATTAAAATAATAACAATATGGGGAAAACAATTCCAATTTGTCATGGAGACAGCGCAAAATGACTCCAAGTAAATTATAAGTTTAAATCAACTTTAATTTTGCAACTGAAACCAAAACCAAATGACAACCTAAAACCAAATGACAGAAACCAATGAGCACCAGGGGACAGGGAGGAAATGATCCAGAATCAATCAATACTCTGATAACATTTAACAAACTGCAGGTTAAATATATCGATCAGGGATAGTATTACTACACAAAACCACATAAAAATTATGACTATAAGCATGCTTGCACTCACTCCAAAAAGGCCTCTCTGACTCAAGGATATACATAAAATGTAATTGCTTGCCTATGGGTTGGGGTCCAAGGGACAACTCAAGGATATATCCAGTAGAAATAATCACTCATCAAAGAGAAGGTGAAGACACTCAATCCCAGCAAGTCTCTGGCAAGACCACTCAAAGGGGGTCTTTGGTTAGGGCCTCATTTATAGCTTGGTTAGATCTGAGCTGTGGTCATATATTGGCATGGTCCAGAAGCTTCTCTGGGCCTGGGACACCTTGTTGGATGACAACCCTGTTTGTTCCACTCCTCTTGCTCCCCCAACCAAGGGGTGTACGTGACTGGAGTCCTGGGCTGGGGATGTGATGGTTGTCATCTGATCAAGGTTGGACATTAGGAAAAGGTTCGTCACCCAGAGGGTGGTGGAGCACTGGAACAGCCTCCCCAGGGAGGTAGTCATGACCCAAAGCCATGCCAGTATTCAAGAAGAGACTGGACAACACCCTCAGACACACGGTGTGAACTGCAGGGTTGGACTCAATGATCCTTTTTGGTCCCTTCCAACTCAGGGCATTCTATGATTGTAAGGTGAATACATGGTAACAGCTATGGTAGGGCACAAAAGGCACCAAAGTAAGGCACGAAAGAGCCAGCAATTGCTGCGTTGAAAGCCTTGGGCCTTATCAGGATATCTGCAACTGCCACACAACTAATCAGAAAAAAACTCTTTGTTTAGTTTATGTCCTGATAATAATGAATGCTTTAATATCTGAAAGCATGTTAATTATACCTCTGATTAACCAGAGCGATTTGTTATCACAGCATTTTTATAGTTTCATACATTTCACAAGAAGCTACAGTGTACAGTTTGTGTAGATAAGATAAAAATTCCCCAGTTAACATTTCCCTGTCGAAAATGAACAGGAAAGCCATTTCCTGTTCACTCCCAAGAAAGGATGACTCGAAAAGAGTAAGACCATATTAAAGTGCTCACATTGTTAAATGAAGTGGTTAATAACAGCAAAATAAACTGTTTCCAGATGATTTCAGATGACAAGCTCAGTGAGCATAAGTGGAAATGGAAAAAAAAAAACACAACAATGCAGAGAAGACGCTAAAAAGTACCTTTTCACCTATAGGATAGTAAACTCACAGAATTGCCTAGCAGACAAGGATGCTGACTTAGAAATATGAGGATCAGTCAAGAAGTAATTAGAATAGCTCCAGGGAACGAAAAGTTTAAGAAGGTGCTTTTATACAGGCTCACAGATTTCCTCCTCTGACACCCCTCATTTTTTCTGTTTTTATTGCATTGCCTTCATCCCACTGTTTTCAATACTGCCAACATTTGTGATTTAAACATGCAAATTCATTGATGGATGGATTTAGTTATTGGTTAAAATACATAGATAGATAGATAGATAGATAGATAGATAGATAGATAGATAGATAGATAAAGTATATTCACAAGAAAAAAAATGCAGTGGAATGAGTACTCTTATGCAGAAACCAGGAAAACATCTTCACGGATTTGATGAGTATGAAAACTTCTCTAATGTGATATTTAGTCTGATAAATTATTAAAATATTTTGAATCTAGAATTTCCTGTTGATAATATGATACCTATAATAGATTTAATAATCATATACAGAGGTCTTAAAAGTCTGAATAATTGAAGTATTTTATCTGCTACATATTCTCTCTGGCATATATGTCGATAACTTCTAATAAAATCAAGTAAAAACTTAAATTAAAAAATAATTTTAAAAAATATTCGGTAGCTAGTCTCCTATTGAATGTAGTCAGATTCAGATGCATTAGTGTTGAACAACTTTATTAGATTTTCATATGATACAGTCACAAATGGCTTGATATTTCAGGAAAAAAAGAAAATAAAATTTAAATAAGTTGCAAGAACTTGAAAGAACTTGAATCTCTGTTCGATTTTCAAATTCCAACTCATATTTTTCCATTATTTTTATTTTTTTTCCTCCCCCCATTCTAATTCATTAATAATATTCCCAAATTAATATAATGATGGTAGAATTACCCTAAAAATTTAACTGAGGATTTCATTTGGAACAACATGGAATAGGAAAATATGAAGATATAGCAGAAAGTGATGGTCACTGAGATATATTTAGTTTTAGAGGTGGCTTTGACCAGTACTTGCATTAAAGCTCGTGCATAACTAAATTTCCTATACTTAGCAAATTTGTACTGAAAAAAAAAAAAGTAAACAACTAAACATGCATGTGTTCAGAACTAAATTGTGTCTAAGTGCAACAGACTATTAAAAATATTTGAAGTCAGTTGCCTAAACAAGGGCAACTAGTCTCATTTTAGACACATAAGCATATTTCATCTCTAAAATTTTCATCGTTGAATTATTTGATTTACACTGAATACATGATCAGTTTGTCTCTAATAAAGGTAGAAAAAAATCCATGAGATGATGTAACTTAATTTAATTACAGACAAAATCAAGGATGCTTTTGTCAACCACTAAGTTGTTTGTTTGGTTTTTTTTCTTTTAATTTAAATTTCATGCCATGTAGTTGAAGAATATTGTCCTTGCAATTTTAGCTGTTTGCAAAATGCTTAAATTCAGTAAATAAATCTAGATATTTTCTATAGAGAATTATTTATTACTGATAGTTTAAATATATGTGCATTTGTGCTAAGTAATGAGTATTACATATATTTGCTAATTAAGGAGGATCAAGTTTACACAGTACCAAGATGAAAAGCAGAAAGCTGCTGGCACAGGTAAGAAGTCCTTCTGAAGAGCTTCTTTATTTCTTCATTTATTTGTGGTTTTGTTCGGTTTTAGCTTCTGGGTACATTTAGTCTTTCATATTTTGCCAACACATTGGCAGTTCTGATCCATGCTGTGAGTCTATCCTTCCACCCCTGGTATATCATAGAGAAAAAGTTCACCTTGTAAGGATGTATGACTGATCATCCTTGGATGATCACCACCAAGCAAAGAGAAGTGCTAATTCTAACCTACCACATGAGAAACAAAAGACACATTGACCTGACAAAAGACAAAATAGTCTATGTCCAGTGTAATCTTCCTAATGAGGATGGTTCTAACCCTGGGAATAGAGAAGCTGCAGAAATATTCCTGCATAACAACAAGGATGATAGTCTACTGTTTATGTGAGAGTATGGCATTGGTTAGCATACTGGGCTGAGGGGTTGTGCCAATGCCTCTTCCAGCATTCAGTCACAGCCCTATGGTTTTACTAATTCACAGTGACTGTTTGCAACTCAACTGTATACATTCACTGAATAGTCTCAAATATGTTCTGGGAAGATTACATAGATTCAATAACACTATTTGTTGCCCAACAGCGTGAAGAAGGTATTGTCATTTCTGTGATTTTGTGAGTTCTATTTGACTTTTTACCAAATGTTTTGCTTCTTTCTAGAATTTGCATTCATGCATTCAGACAATCAGAAATAGGAATTGGAAACCGCATGATTTTGGATAATGATGTTTTAAACTCCACTATATATATATATATATGTATATGTATTTTTTTTTTTTCTTAATAATTATTTAAAAAGGTTTATGGAGTAGCATGCACTATGATTCTGATTCTGTGAAGACTTCAATCCTTGTTTCTCTCTCTTGTTTAAGTACTTCAGACTATACACATAGGCAAAGCTAAACATGAATGTGTATGGGTTTTGGAACATTTAACATTTTAATATCACTACCATGCAGGTTGTGCATTAACAAATCAGTGCAAATCGTAGAGAGAAAAGGAGAAAAAAGTGTGTCTTACAATTCCTGTTTTAAAAACTTTAAAGGTAAGATCCAATATGTTCAAGTAAATGAATTTGATGTTTCTACACAGTTCTTAGCCACCTAAAGGAATTAAAAAAAATGTTACGTGTAATGACCACATTTTTAGCAAAACCCCACATTAGAAATATGCTCTATATGCTGTGCTTACACATCATTTTTTACCAAATCAGACTCAAATACCTAGGTCTATACCCCATTTCTGACATGATCAGTAGTGTCAACTGAGGAGGAGTATAAGGTCAAGGTAGGTTTCTAATGATTTCCATACCTGTACATACTGCCAGCCTTTGGAGAGCTTTCTGTGGCTCAGAATCAGCAGAAGCCAAATGTTGTATTTTTGTATGTGATTTCATTCAATAAACTTTTAAACCTATGCAATTTTTTTTTCCAAAATATCTTACAGAAAGCGGTTCCTGTTCCTTACAGCAGACATCTGAGTATCACTGCATAAGGAAATGCTTCCTCTTATTGGTTCTAATCCAACACCCCGAGTCTCATTCATATTTCTGTACTGCAAACAATAAACAAACCATCCTCAACCAGCCTCTCCAGGCCACTCGCAATTTAAAATCTTTGATCATCTTTCCAGTCAGTTGTCTCTTTTCCAGGATGAAGAGACGTAATATATTAATTGGTTGTTGAATGCAAATAATTCAGTATCATTTTTTCCCCTGTCAGTGACTTTTCCTGCCTTCTCTGACTGTTAAATCCTATTATTTTTCTCATTTCCTATTAATTCTCTGTGACTTTTTTTTTTTTTTAAGCTATCTTTGAACATCAGTTTAGACTGTTTTTCAAAATATTTGTTGTAAACTTTTCAAAAATAATTATTTGTATGTTCAGGATAAATTACACAAAACCAGCTTGTTACTTTGACCTTGTGGTAGGTGTTGTGAGAGAATTTGTTCTAATGAACAGTCTTGACATTTTAAAGTTCAAAAAACTGATGCTTAGAATAGAAAATTAAAGAAAATTAACAAATATGTAAAGTTACGAGCATGAATATTAATACCACCTATATAAGCTCAAATCAGTTTGAAGATAACCACTTGGAAATTTAACAGCTTTAAAATGAAAGAAAATTGTTTGTTTCAGCTTAACTGATGGTGTGTTTCTGAGATATTTTTAGGCTTAGCTATTACTAGAAATTGCAGATAAAAAATGATACTTATTAAGTTGGGACTGCAGATACAATGAAAACAAGTACCTTGTAACCGTGATAGTCACAGTTCCAGTTACTTCTACAAAGGCATTCAGGTACTCTCAACGGCGTCTTCAATACTTATTTTAATAAAAATAGTTTACTACCAAGAGAACAAATTTCTGGAGCCCAGACAGACAAGATAGCCGAATTCTAAGGAAAATTAGGGAATCTATTCTCCAGTTTCCTAAAGCTCTGTGTGTATATATTCATTAGAGACAGTATACAGAAAAAAATCTCCCATCACCAGATGTTAACATCACCACCACCATAAAACAGAAAGAGCAAATGTATCTAAAAGGATGTTGTTAAGAAGCACTTTCCTAAGCTTAATCCTTTATTGCCGTAAGGCTATTAGTAGACTTCAGAGTGGATTCCCTGCTATGTTGTGCTAGTAATTAGGAATGCAAGCAACAAGAGAGGTATAGATAGAGATCTCTATTATTTATGCTAAACCCTGAGCTACAAAAATAAATAAATAAATAGGTAAATAAATAAGCATATAAATCAATTCCTCTCCAAAAAAGCAGTGTTCCAGGGGCTTGCAATCTTACATTGTAGCTGTTTCACTGCAACATCAAGGTCCTTTAAACAGTACTCTACTACATTGTGGAGAAGCAGGTTGGATGAAGCATTTTTTCGCTAAATCTGTCACCTGCCTTGATAAACTGTCATGATTTCAGAAAGTTAAAAATGTAAAAAGTGTCATGAACATGTTTAAGAGAATAATTTGTTTTGATTTTCTTCTTTGCTATTGATAAATCTGCCGGGCCTGTGGTTTGTGCTAAATGTTCTGCATGTCATGGGAGCAGATAAGAAGGAGGTTGAATAACATGGATGATAGCAGCAGTTTCTCTAAGAAATTCTGTTTCTGTTCAAGTTATCTGTATTTCTGCTACCTAACAAGAGGGAAAACCAACTGGAGAGAAATGAGAGAGGAAACTTCACTAGGACTAGATGTGTTCCCATAGCGTTATAGACTTGAAAATGAGACCATCATTCCTCAAAGCTCCTGTATGCCAGAGATATAAGATGTGTGGGAAGAGACCCAGAACACAAAGGATGTGTCACCAGCTCTTCATTCTGACACTGCTTTAAAAATCAGTAGTACTTAGTGGGTGCTGAGGGAAGTATTCAGCAGATGTAAACTGCATGAAGAAATTCAGTCTCTGAGACAGATAAAGAAAAATACAAGATAAGTAACACTAGGAATGTAAGCAGTGGGGAAAGCAGACTAGGGTTCTGGCTTAAATTTCCTTTGTTTTCGTTGTTTTCACTTATGCAGCAAAAAAGCCTGACCTGTTGTTTCAACTTTGTAACAAGATGTCTGCCCTTAAGCACTGAATAATAAATCTTTTCTATGCTATTGAGACAGTTCCATAATATGAGGCCAAAATTAAACAAAAAAATGTTGAATTCACAGTTAATTTAGAAATTGCTACTCCAGAAGAGGTATTAAATCTCCATGAACAATGACAGGTATGTACACTGAAAAAAATATGCCTAGGGTGCTGGGGACTGATTCTTGCAAATTGTAGGAGGACCTGATTATTTTCTGTTGATAAATTTTAGGAAGATGATTAGTAGCTCCTGTGGCTGTAAGCAAGCCTTAAAATGTCATGTCTGCTTAAGCAGAAATTGCAGGAAACTAACCATTCATGTATATCCTTCAGTGATTTCTGGGGATGGAAAACCAGAGTAAATAAATAATTGGCATTAAAAGGACATAGGGAGGTTAAAGTCGCCTCATCTAGTGTTGGATCTCTGCTTGAAAAATGTATTTAATCATCAAGTTTTTGCTAATATAAAATTTTTATGACTGTTGTCATAATACTCAGCCTTATACATTATGTTGCATAGCTGCTCCATACTTGAAGCCCTGAATTACAGGGAACATGTGTGTAGTCTGTAATGGTAAAGAAATCGTAATTTTTTTTCCTGCATTTTTGTTGTAAAGATTAGAACTGAATAACTGCATAGATGATTTAGAGAGGAATTTTGATAAAATATCTCTTTATCCCACCAGAAAGCCATTTCTTGAAGGCAGAATGCAGCAGTATGAGACATTCAAACTGTTCTAGAATAAGCTGACATGTCTGCTTTGTACAGTGCAACTTAGATGGACTCTCAAAGTAGTAGTTGCGTTAGAAGTTAATTCAGTCTTTTTACCCCTACTGCCATGCCAATGTGCACAATTCAAAATCCATCCATTGTGCTTTACTTTGGGAATTGTCCCTGGTGTTCTTATATGCTGGACAGATAATGTTTGGCAGAATTTCTTCTGTAATTAATTATACATCAAAAATGCCATGGACTAAAGGAAATTTGCTAATGGGTGCTCAAGACTGAAGAGTTTCTTTTCAGTTATGATATTATGACAAATGTCATGTGTTTGTGCTGAAGAGGGAAGACTGCATATGCAGATACGCTAGTGAGAAAAAAAACACAATTATTTTCAATGGTTTTTCACCATGAAAATTAGAAGACATTATTTTGCTGATGATACTTATTAGGTACATGACAAACACCTGTGCTTTCACTCAAGTTTCACTTTGTTAGCAAAGTATACCACTGAGAGACACAGCATCATTAAGCATCGCTGCCAAAAAAAGTCTGCCAGAACTTCAACTTTGTCTCAGTGCATCTACAGCCATACTAACCTCATAAAATTTCCTGCTCGCTCTAATCCAAGAACACCGCAGGAACCTTATGCCCTGGCATCTTTCCCAGTTGTTACTGCATATCTGCTCAAGGAAAGTAGTTTCTACAAGGAACAGAGTGCTGCAGTGAGGTCTGTTAAATAAAAAATTTGGACAGGTACATCCAAAACTACTCTGGACCAAATACTGTCTTCACTTCCCTGTACTAGAGTTGCAGTTTTGCTGGTGTGTCAAGGATCTGCATCTCATTGGGGTTGGGGTAACCCATGCTCACCAGTATGTTGTAACACTGAGTCTTATTTGCCCCTTGCACTAAGCACGAGCTGCACATGCTGTCTGTGAAGGCTTTCACTAAACCCTGTACAACACCACACTGGAATAGGAAGTGTACTGAGTCTGCCTGTCTTCCAACCTGCGGAAAAGTATCAGTGACCACTGTTGCCCATACTACTACTCATATGTTTTTTGGGAGAAGTGTATAGGGAATCACTAGCTCATCACTTCTTGTTGAAAAGCGAGGGAAAGATTAGTCCCTTCCTAAGACTATCTAGAAGCTCCTCTTGGATAAGATTAAAGTTGGACCTTTGATATTAAATTTATGTGAACAAGAGACTTAAGAATTTTTTTAGGTAAAAAACTGTAAACCATTTTGTTGCATACAGGAATTCAATGACCTCAGTCATATTTTAAGCCTAATCTAAGATGGCTTCTGAGAAAATATTTTTTTGATTCTCAATGTATATACTAGAACTATCATAGGACAGCCCAGGATGGAAGACACTTCAACAGATTATCTGGCCCAACCTGTCAAAGAAAAGGGAGCCTAGATGAGATTGTCTAGTACTCTGTCCAGTTGCATCCTGAAAACCTCCAGTGATGGGGACTCTGCTACATCCCTGGGGATGTTGTTCTGGTGAATGGGTGTTCTCATTGCAACGAAAGATTTCTTTCTTATACCAAGATGAAACTCCTCCCAGTGCAGTGGGTATCCATTGCTCCTTATCTTCTGTACTGGAGATGCACTTCATTTGAATTCAGTTGTATCACAGCACTCAGAATGGACAAACCATTTTACCAAACATTCCTTTCTATTTATGGTTTCAGACTTTTTATCTAGGTGAGTAATGCTCCAAGACATGCGATGCTCATCTCGTCTTGCCTCTAGTTCCCTTTGGAGAAACTAATATCTGGAGGAACTGATTACTGAAATCCTGGCTGTTATTAGGAGAAGCACAGCATGAGTGATTGCCTTCTGATTATGTGAGCAAAAAGAGGGCTAAAGTGACTTATAATGGATATATATTCAAAGAACATTTGATGCCTTTACAGTTCAGACAGTTTTCATCAAAATCAGAAAAGAAAGATGTTAAAATTCTCAGAGCTCCTGATTCATACTTCACATTTAGGAGTTTAGACAAACTACAGAATTATTTTATTTGAATTTTCTCATCATCCTGTAACCAGGAAGAAATAACCCTAACTTAGGTGTCTTGTCACATCTGCAAATTTATTTTATTTTCGAAGTCGATCTGTCCCTGTCATGAATATTGTTCTCTAAAAGACTTCCAAAAATGTGCAGACCCTTTTGTACACATTTCATTTGTGTATGAGAAAATAAATAAACATACATGTATGTAAATACATCTACAAATATGTAGTTTATGTACAAAATCAAGCTCAAAGCAGCAGTCATTTCTCAGAAGTGTGGTGAATAATGGGATTTAATTCCTTCAGTTTAATGCAGTTGTCACACTGTTAGGAAGTATACTTTGTGTATTTCGCAACCATCACCCCCAATTTCTGTCAAATAGTTTGCTGAACAAACAAAATGACCAATTTACGCTGTTAAAAATTCAAGTGAACTGAAATATTGTGATTTCTGTCTTCTTTTTCAAATCCTTTGTCTCTCAGACAGTCTTTACAAATTTTAAACAGTTAGTTTTAGAAAGTGAAAGCAGAGAAACTAACACTATCTACTTTCTAGTATTTTATACTGCTGTATCTGTAAGCAATTCCATCAAAATGGGTTAAAACTGAGGTGAACCAAAGGACACTAAACACAATGTCCTCATCAGTTTAAGAAACAATCTATAAGAGTATGAAGAGAAAAATAAAGACAAATACCTCATTGATGTTTATCTAATGAGATTTAGTTCAGAACAATTTTCTGCTCCTTTTTGTAAGATGAGTGGTATTAAGGTTAATCGTCTGCTTAAATTACAGTTTGAGTATTCTGATTTTTTCTTTTCTCAGTGATGATTCTCTAAGTGGAATGAGCTCTTTCCTTCCTGCCATATACATTGTTATAGAGGGAAATCTAACCTCCAGAGTCTTACTGTTCTTTAATTTTTCTGATTTCACAGGTTCAAATCTGTTAGCATTTTCAGAAAATGTGGGGGGTTTATTGATTACATTTGTACCTATTTAGACTTATGAGTATCTCACGAAAATATGGCTTACTGTTCCTTGCAATCAATTTGTTTTCTACCACTATCCTGGAGAAATTAAGGGGAGTATGTTTTTTCTCTTTAAAATACTTTTAATGTATTGTATCCTCCTAGATAGAAGGATCCAAATGTTATTACTAAAATGAAGAGGGAGTGCAGAGTGCACTGAAGTGGTGGATCACTGATTTTCCATAACCAAATTAAGAATTAATTCATTCTTTGTTTCCAGATCAGTCCAACTCACTGTCTAGCTGACAGATGCGTCCCAGAGGAAGGCAGTTGTAAACAGTTTGAATGCCCGCCACACATGCCACTTAGACTCTGCGCTGTTCAACAATACTTTTATAGTTTGAGGCTATGATTACACTTGCAAACTGAATGTAGACAAGACAAAGGATTGAGCACTGGTGAGTCCATTGAAGCGCTGGGTTTGGAAAGCTTGCAAATGACATTTTGAGGTACCATTAGCAGTTAAGTATTTGTTTAAAGTTATTTACAGACTGATATTAAGTGTGCATATGTATATCATTGTACTGGTCAATGATAACCACAGAACTATTATTCCTATCTGATAAGGCTGGAGAACTCAGATTGTCCTGAGCTTTAACTCGAACGCAGATTTCTCACCTGACATGGGAAAAGAGTAGTAATATCTCTTCACTGTAGGCCTATTAAAAAACAAAAACAAAAACAAAAAACAACACCACCAAAACAAAAAACAAATAAACAGGTTTTTTTTTTTTAATCTTCTCTTTTTAGATGACACTTTTTTTTTTTTTTTTTTTTTTTGCAAAACAGATTCTCTTTTTTCCTCTTTTAGTGCAACATTTGACAAAATGAAGCCCTTACTTTTAATGGCGGGCTTAAGAGAAAATCATATTAAAAATTTAACTATTCAGCCATAACCAGATGTTTTTTACATATGAATCCATGATTAACTTTTTCCTATCTGCTTTAGCACAAGTTATTTACTTGTTTTTCAGTGTTTTATTTTAACTATTTTATAACATTATAAGGATATAAATGTGATTTTACCATTGATTTTAAAAAATATCATTAAGAATACTAGTAGTAAAAAATTTTAGTATTTTCATAAGAAAGTTACTTCATAAGAAGTGTTACTTTTGTATTGCAAATAACACCTGTCAAAGTATTAATGGATGTCAAAAATATAGGTGCAATATTATTTTATTATTAATTGTTCTTTCTAATATTTGAAAACAATATTTTCTTAGTTCTCCAAGGAGACATTATAAAATCCAGTTTTTTGAATTAGCATCCAGCTTTTTGAATTAGCATTTACCTTGGGAAGTAATATTTGTAAATTACTGAATATCCAACTCTATCCTCCATATTAGGAAATGCTCCTTTTTATAACTTCCCTTACAGTATGTTCATTACCTTCAGATTTATTCCTGAAATTATTTTTGAAGTTTAATAATATTCTATTTTGATAGTTACCTCAGAAAGATAAGCTGTTCAGTGATTTCAGTTTCAAGTTCAAAATGCTGAGACTCTGGAACCACACTTCTTTATGTTTGGACTGCTGCAAAGTTTTGTCACTCTTAGACATATAATTAGAACTTTGCATGATTCAGCATCTCAGAATTTTTTCAAGGTAACCTTTATACCCAAAGTTCTGACTTCTCAAAAAAGATGTTGATAATAGCAGTCATGTTAGAGTCTAAAGAAAAACGGATTTAAGTAAACAAGATGCATTACTGTCACTAACTTTGTCATAATTAGGTATGTGTGAAAATGTTAATAAGGAGGAATTTAGAAAAATACATGGATACGTATGTATGAATGTGTGTATGTAAATACATACACAAGCATGTACATATGCATATAAATACATATGTGTATGTTTGTGTTTGTGAGTGGCATGTGTGTATGTGTATGTGTGTGTATTCTTGTATAGCTGTTAAACAATTCAAATTTCAACAGAACTTGAAATCGCAAAGTAAGAGTATCTGTGTGACCCAGATTGTATTAAAGTTATATTGAACTATGCTGTGGGAAACAGTGTCAAAAGCTTACTGAAGTCCAAGTAGACAACATCCACAAAGTGGGTCACCTTGTCACGGAAGAAGATTAGTCAGATAGTACCTGCCTTTCATAAACCCGTGCTGATGGGGCCTGATTGTCTGGTTGTTCTGAAGGTGTCACATGATGGTACTGAAGAAGATCTCCTCCATAATCTAGCCCATCTGCCTCTTCACCTTGGTTGGGTGGTCTGTAACAGACTTCCACCACGGTATCGACGATATTGGTCTTCCCCTTGGCTTTTACTCATAGATATTCAATGCTATTGTCACCATCGTTAAGCTCTGGACAATCACACCACTTCCTAAGATATAAGGTTATTGCACCACCTCTCTTTACTTGCCTATCCCTTTTGAAGAGTCTACAATCATCTATTGCAGCACTCCAGCTGTGTGTGTCATCCCACCATGTTTCCATGGCGACAACTTTATCATAATTTTCCAGCTGCACAATGGCTTCCAGCTGTTGCACACATTGTTGGAGATGCTGCATGCATTGTTGAAGATGCACTTCAGCTGGGCTATTGATCCATCCACCTTTCTGAGAGGAGAAGCCCTAATTCCTTTGTGACCATTCTCAAGTGCTTCTCTGGTTTCTAACTTATTAATAATCCTTATGTCTTTGCTGCTGCATGGCTCTCCAACCCTGATCTCCCCTGAGATGGCAGACTGAGCATTCCCACAAAGCTGTTTTGAAAACAAATATGCAACAAAAGATAGCAAGGTACGTAAGTGTTGAAATGCCGGGGATCTAACAGCTACCTGACAGACTTTAAAAAGTGCGAATCGAAATTATGAAAAACACATGTTAAATAGATAGCCCTGAAATACACAGTTGTGGTCTGAAAAGAAGACAATAATTGCAAGTCATGTCTTAAACTTAAAGATAATGTGGTTTAGAGAAAAGGCCAATTATTTTTGTTTACTAAGAAAACCCATTTTGATTATGAAAACCTATTTAAAATGAAAAAAGGAAAAAAACAAAATGTATTTCAAGTTACCACAGATCATTAAGAATCTATTACACATTCGGACTACAAAACTGTGGTTGTATTCATGTCTAATTAATAACCTGCTGAATGGCATTAAAAATGAAACAGTTGCTTTCCTTTGTAAAATAATATGTCATTGTTAGATTTATAGAGGCAGAAAATGTGAGTTCAAAAGTCTGAAGTTGCAAAATAGTCTTTAATAACCTCAACAATCTTCACAGCATATTTATAAGCTTAAGTTTCATCAGCACTTGAATCATTAAACTTTAAAATACAGAACACAAAGAAATTAACTAGCTAAAAAGATAAGAGGAAAATTATTATTATTATTATATAATAATAGTAATGATGATGATGGTGATGTTTAAAAGCAGCGAAAAGTATAGAATTAAAACAAAACAGTGATGTTATTTGATACAAATAAAAAAAAAAAAGATGCTGCAATAAAATGCAAACATCAGAAATAAAAACATTTTAATCAAGATGTAAAACTTCAGAAGCTCAGGGTTTTTAATTGTCATGAACAAAGGATATACATTATCACATGCATTTAATTTTCTGTGCTCTTGATGTACACAATGAAAATTTAATGTTAAAACTGAAACCTAATTTATATCCACGGAAACTAAGTGTTACTTACTATGTGGCAGCAGACAAACAAGGATTCCTAGAGGAAATAATTATACTGAATGGGCCAGATTGCCCACAGTACATCAGTCTGTCAGGATGTGTATACCCCTCCTTCGGGTTAAGTGTGTATCATACACATTGAAGTTATCAGAAATGCATACCTACATTCTTACCATGCTTAACTACTTTATATTATGGGTGATTAGGTCTCTAGTTTCATTTTTCGTCTTTTGTTTGCTAGCAACATCAGGTTTGATTCATCTCCTGAAACGTATAGTAGACTTTGGGATGCTGCCACAATAGGGTTGGAGGGACTTTGGAAAACCCACACCATCCCTGGACCAGGACTGATGGCCAGATGAGGTGCCTGAGGAAACACCAGAGAGCACTGTGTGCAGGGAATACAAGCAACCTCCACCCTTACTGTCATTCACATTTGAACACAGAGGATTTACAACCAGCCTTCAAGCAAGAATTTTCTCTTGGCTGCAAACAGTCCACAACGGTGCATGCTCATCCCTCTAGTCACACTTTGTGATGTTGCAGTGAACTGCTATACAATGTCACCAAAACATGGTACAGAACACTTCTTACTCTCCTGAATTTAATGAGTTGTGTCCACAGGACATTTCTGACAGTAGGTCAAAATGCTCCCTCACAGAAAAACAGAAGGAATCCTTACTAAAAAAGAGATGAATCTCAATGGCTACCATCTAAAAGCTACTCACATTTTCTCAGACATTCAGTCTCCTTCCGCAGTTAATGGAGACACAAAGGCTCCTCCAAAGGGCAAATAATCCTACGTATAAAATTAATAGACTATTTCAGGATAAATTGCACAATCTTATGTATGTGTCTGTTTCTTATTGTTGTATCTTAGACTGACTAAGGTTAATTTATTACATGCTATTATCCTCATATTTACTTACACCAAGGACAAAAAAATTATCTTCTAAGTTTAATGTGTCTTTATTGCTGTACAAATGTGAAGACATTTTCTGTCACTGCTTATCCTGAGTAGCTATGCATCTATTGCTCTGACATTTTCACTAATTGTAATTGATGCTTGATTTAATGACTAAATTCTGATCCAACTCTTTTCCTTCTGTAAGAGAGGATATGAGTGGGTGATTCTTAATATCTTATCATCAAAATATTAACTTTCTGGTTTTATTCATTCATTCAATTCCCACACATACAAGGTAGCGATGATTTAAGGTGGCACTGGATTTTAGGATCCTTGTAACAAACTAAACCAAAGTCCTGGTTTTGCAGAAGGATTTTTAAAATCTTCGACATTGTCAGTATGGTTACTGCATTTCCAAGTATCACCCATCTAACTCTGTCGAACTATTTTTTTGTCTGGACAAGGATGAAAATCTTTCAGCCAGGTGCACTCACTGCTTGAACCTCTGCATATGGGAGAAGGAAGATGGAACACTAACTAGAGAGACCCCCAATACTTAAGAAGTATAGAAACATCCAGAGGATGCACTCCTGGCAGTGATAACAAGATACAGTATATTTTGATAAACACAGTGACCTCTGCATAACCTGAACTCTACACAAAGACTCTGTAAAGAACACATGCTTAAACCTCAATGTTAAACATGTTTAATTTTAATAAATTGCTAACCTTGTGTGTACTCAATGTACTTATATACAAGTACATTGTTTAATTAATATAAAATGCAGCTATGTTGTCCTTGCTCCTGCAAAAGACCTCAGACATTTTACGGACCATGTAAATTATGAATCATTGAGATATGCCAGAAGGTTTGTAAAATAAAATGCAGTGGGTTTATGACAGCAGTTAGCTGACCCATCACACAATAAGTACATGGCTAGAGGACATAAGGACATTTCCAAGGATCTTGTCAAATTACTATTTGTCATAGGAATAAGATTTTTGAATGCTTGATACTGCCAAAGACATACTAAAACTAAGCAACTGTTCAGTCCAGATAGCAACCAGACTATTTTCAAGCAAGAACAGGAAAAGAGACAAGCAGGCAGAACCAGGAAACCCATGAACTGGATACTATTACACAGATATTCACGGGCAGAGTGTTTGTTAAAAATGTAATTGATAGTGATTTTTGCATGGAGAGTCAGCTTTAGCAAACAGAATTGTCAGCTGCTGGCTGGATGGTGAAGGAAGTCTGTCTTGCAATGATCAGTGTCATCTCCAGCTGGAGAGCACATACCTTTTCTGTCCAGATGTCTCAAATGCCCTGTGAACTTCCACATGACACTGAACATTTTTCTGTAGCTATCTGAAAGTTCTCTGTGAAGAGTAATTCAACTGTTTAAAAATAGATGTCTAAAGGTATTTTAGATGTTACAGGATACCCTTCCTGATTTCAAGATACAACTTCACAGATCTCCCATAGATGCTGCATCAGACATGTCAGGTCTGTGTGAATACCTCAAGTATTTTAGGGAATTTAAATTGCTCTGAATATATATGTTTAGGTATTTAATTGATTTTCTACATTTATACATCTAAATTTAGTTGTATATAGTCTGATACTGATAAATAACATGAGATATTCAATTCTGTCCTACAGAAGTTTCAATTAATCTGAACTATTTTTGAACTCTGTGTCAGGATGAAATGAAACCAGTCCAAAAAATGCTGGGTTTTTTTCACACTTTAGCGGTAAAAATGACCCCATGTTTTGACAAACGGAGCATTTAATCTCACAGGCTGTAATTATATGAATGAATGTCAAATTGCTTATGGCAGTATACATATCTTTTACAGACTCTGGAAAACATAAAAATTTCCAGACTGCCCTGAAGGAAATGATGTTCCAACACTGTAGCAGCAACTTCTCTCAATGCAAAATCTCATAGGAAGGAAATATGAATGTTTTTTAAACCAAAACTGATTTAAGTCTCCCACACTGTCAAATCCACAAGCCCCAAGACATGTGTAAGCAATTTGTAAATATCCAGACACTAAGACACTTGTATCTAGGTAGTCTGTGCAGGGTTGCTTGCAATGACATAGAGGAGCCAGGACATCAGGTGTTGAGCCCCTTCCCACACTTCCTGTGTTCCTCCTCGGGGTGTGCTGGTTTTGGATATGTCTCATCACACCTTTTACAGGCTGACAGTGATTAATATCTCTGTCCTGCTTGTGCTGGTTTGGCTGAACCAAGGCCATTTTCCACAAAGTCAGTTAATTTTCTTGTTGATAGTTAGCATAGTCCTTTGTTTTGAATGTACTTAGAGAACAATAAGATAGCACCCTGGGACAGAGTTAATGTTTCCTTCCAGTAACTCTCTGATGTTACTGATTTAGCACAACAGAGTCGACGAGCTCACTTATATTGATACTTGTTGATAGGGAAGCCAAGGTCATCCTTCAGTTTCTCATCTTTTGCAATTAAGCAGGTATATTATGCAGGAAGGAGCAGATCCAGGACAGCTGACTTAAGTTGGCCAACAGACACGTTCTATACCATGAACATCACATTCCATATTTAAGCAGGAAGTTGCTGAGAAGGGCCCTCTTTCCTTGATGACCATGGTCCCTGAGGGTGTCCTGCACCTCTTCTTGCTCCTGCGCCCTGATCCCCAGGACTTCCATGCACCCTGCTGTTGATCTCTGCCTGTTTATTAGATTTACTGTGCTTGTAGTTTCTGCCCTAGTTCTACTGGCTAAGTATTTGCTTTGTATTGTTCTTATTTTAGTACTATTTTGTTCCCTTTTTTTTTTTTTCAACCCATGAGTCCTACTTCCTCTTTCCCTTCCTTCCCTCCAGAGAAGGAAAGGTGGGTGAGCAACAGTTTTGCTGTTTAGCCACCATCCCAGAACTAAATGACAACACTTGCCCCATCTCTGTGGGTTGTCAGGATTTTGCCACTATCTATGCTCCAGGTCTTGTTGTCCTGAACAACTGTATGCAGCTGTGTGTTAGGATCTTGTTGATCTGCTACTGTGTCAGCAACATGTGACATTTTTATGACCCCTGTCCCAGTCATATTTTGCCCCCATATGTTCACATTTAGTTTCCAGACATAACAATATAAAACATGTTAACTGCAATTTTCCACAGCTCTAGAAGATTCCTGGGCATTGATTTTCTAATACACTGTTGCATTGTGATAGCTACTGGGACAATAAAAAAAAAAAAAAAAAAAGAAAGCCACATTTTGTGAGCCATAGGTTTTCTTCTCAAAAGACTACCAAACTACTGCTGTAGCTTCTTAGTATTTCAGCAGTATAATATGATAAAGTTTCCACTTTCCTGGCCCAGGATCACAAGTGGAAATTTACAGTTCAGTTCTTTCTGTGCAATCATTTAATCCCTAAATTCCAGTTTGGTCAAACCTTTATACTGTCGTTCCCTCTTCATATGAATCATCTGAGCTTTATGGTAGACCTTCCCTCTTTCTCATTCTCCATCGTTTATCCTGCATGATCACTTTTTATCCCTGAAAAACTGGAAAAAATGTTTGAGAGGAAAGGGAAGTAACTCTTGCCATGGACAGGAGAGGACAGACAGAAATAAACCTGTTCAGCGACAGGTTCTCTTCTAGATAATATTCTGAATACTCTTTTACTGACTGTCCTGATGTTTGAAGTGTTGCTGAGAAGTGTTTACAGTGTCAGGCCCTTTTCTGCTTCTCATACAGCCCCACCAGTGAGTAGATCGGGGGTACACAAGAAACTGGGAGGGGATACAGCTGGGACAGCAGACCCCAACTGACCAAAGGGATATTTCACACCATCATACTCAGCAATGAAACTAGAGTGGGGGTCAGTGGGGGCGATGCTGCTCAAGAACTGGCTGAACATATGTAGATTGATGGTAAGGAATTGTTTTTATTTGCATCACTTGTCTTTCTTGGGTTTTGTTTCTCTGTCTTTGTTATTTGTCTTCTCAATAGAATTAATAATTTTTTAATTTCAATTATTAAACTGTTTTTATCTCAACCCATGAGCTTTCTCACTTTTACTCTCTTGATTCTCTCCCCCCATCCTGCTTGTGGGGAGTAAGTAACCATCTGTGTAGTGCTCAGTTGCCAACTGGGGTTAAACCATGACATTTGCTTAAGCTATATACATATATTAATGCAAAGACATATCAAGCACTGTGTGCTTCTTTCAGTAGACTTTCAGATCTTGCCATTCTCTTTCTTAGCCAGCTATGCTGTTAGTATCTTGTAGAAAGAAGAAGATTTAGTTGTCTTTGTCTAATTTTACTTTTGCTTCATATGGAAATTTTTTTTGTGTAAATAAACTGTAGAAAAAAAAAAAAGGAGTTTTGATTATGTGTATGCTACTGTATTTATACAAGTGTGGGGATGAGTCTTTTGTGTAAAATATTTTCTCAAATAACATTGTGAGATAAGAACCTACAAGATCAAAACTGTGTCACCATCCTAAAACAACCTGTCCTTCAGACCCTTCGATATTATGCATGTCATGCTTGGCTGATTGCTTCCCTTAAGTCTCCTGTCACAGAACAAACAGAAACAGATCCTTTCCATAACACAGAGCAAATGTTGCCTCTAGGTACAATACTGTGACATTTTATGAAAAGACATCTTTTTTTTTCAGCATGTCAGATTCTCAAAGATTTATTATTTGAAGTTTTTATTCCCATGTTCCTTTTCATCTGGAGTGTTGACTTTCATATGCCGATACTTGTTTATCTCCAACACTGTTTCATTTACTTAAGACAGAGAAACCTGTATTTACTAATGGTAATAGTGAAAAACCTTAAAGTTAAGCTACTAATGACATCCAAAATAATTTGCTCATACCTTGGTATTAAGAGTATAGGACCTTGTCACAGTGAGCTCAATTACAATTTAAAATTAAGGACCTTAGAAATATATTTTGTAATGATATGGTGAACTCTATTGAAAATAGCCTTGGCACTGTCATATGAATTCTTTCTTTATCTGGGGCTCTTGAATGTTGCAATAACTA